>NC_134872.1:63659537-64346620 GCF_049852395.1 Peromyscus maniculatus bairdii | reverse complement strand
GCCCTCACCCTTGATGTTGAAGTGACAGCAGTTTGAAATGGCTTTTAGGAGTTTTCATCACTTGAAAAATCAGAGGTGTTATTAGAGAAAGGAAGAATAATGAAACAAGGGAGGCAAACACACACTTACCAGAAACAAACAAATTAGAATTCTTATGATTAATTTTTTTTTAAATCTTGGTTATAAATCTTGTGAGATTCAAACGTAATTCTGGACTTTTATCTGCAAGAGGGAAATGTTTACTAACAATAATTTAGCTTTGTTTGCTTAACATAATCTAATGAGTTTTCTGTTATTGAAACTAAATATTCACTGGTATAGATATAAGTAGTTATCATTCTTTAAAATATAAAATGCACGTAAATAATTATAAGAAATTAAATATCAATGAAAAACAACTGATTTGCAATGCTTATCAGTAAAAATAATAGAAATAGTTGCAATTGTGGTCCACTTCTTAAATTGAAGCAGCATGGAGAGACTAGGCTACAGCAGGAAAACCAGGAATTGGAAGCAGCCTGAGCTAGTCATTGAGTATGAAGTCACCTTGGAATACACAGCAAGATCCTGTGCCAAACAAACAAACACACAAACAAACAAACATAAGCTAGTGACAGGACTTAGGCTTCTCTGTTTTATTTATTTTTTCTCATCATTTTAGCTGTTCATCAGGTATTTCACATTTTGTGTCCTGGCCTTCTATAAAGTACATTTATCCTCTGATGTCTTCTTGGCAAGACAGGTGACTGTGACCTGCAATGTGTGGAGATATGAGAGTATCTTTAATGATGATAGACACAGGAGCCCATTGGCCATGCCTCCCAGTCACCACACCTATCTCCTCCCATGACTAAGTTTTCTCTGTGACATTTCCATCTAAGAGCAGTGAGGAGAGGAAAATGGAGGTAGACAGGCCAACGTTCCACGTGGAACTGGATTGTGCCATTGTTATATTGTACGGGAAGCTGTTTGCAGTATTAAATTATAGAATGTAATTTAAAACAACAAGAAGAAGGTTTTATAGTGTTTTCACAACAATTTAATGTAAAATACTAGAGATTATTTGCATCTTAATTAGTTATTTGATTATTCCATAATGGTACATATGCTGAAATACACATAATGTACATTAAATATGCACTATATGTTTGTGGTTTGTGTTGATTGCAAACCAAAATAAGCAAATTAAAAAATAGCATCTATATGCATCCAATGTACTTATAACCCAAAGGAAGAGGGAGACAAGTAAAGTACATCCAATGTACTTATAATATTGTCTTATCAGTTTCCAAGCACAATTCCCAATACTGAATGTTTCATGGAATGATCAAGTTTAAAATTAAAGTTGTATTAAATAAACTTTAAACATTTGAATCTACAAATTAATAGTCTTACATTTAGAAAACTAAATAATGATGAAAAAGCTGCAGAAAATGAATACTTTCTGATAAACTAATTTTCCACATTACATTATTAGCCTGGGTGATGGCTATTCTTAGTTGCCGACTTGACTACACCCAGAATTAACTAAGCCCCTATCAACTGGGTACATTTGTGAGAAATTCTTCTTAATTACATCATTTGAAGCAGGAAAACTCAACCTAAATCCTAATCGTTTGAGGTGGGAAGATCCATCTGTAGAACGAATCTTAAAAGGTCTTATTAATAAAATCAAACCCGGAGCCAGGTACTGGGGTTAACGCTGGAAGGTCAGAGAAGCAGAACAAGTCACAGCCACCTCACCTTGCCAATTCCTCAGTTGATCCTGTTTCCTCAGACTGGAAGCCTCTGAGTCCTTATCCAAATGGATCTCAGCTGAACTGCTTCTCAAAAGCCTGAAAACTTAACCCACTCTAAGTTCCTGGTCCTCACGTCTTATATACCTTTCTGCTCTCTTCCATCACTTCCTGGGATTAAAGGTGTTAGTTACCATGCCTGGATGTTTCCAGTGTGGCTTTGAACTCACAGAGATGCAGGTGGACCTCTGCCTCTGGAATGCTAGGATTAAAGGCGTGTGCTAACCTCTGCCTAACCTCTATGTTTAATATTATGGCTGTTCTGTTCTCTGATCCCCAGATAAATTTATTGGGGCACACAATATATCAACCACATCCACGTTAAATCTGGGCCAAACCGTCTGGGGGCAGCCTACATAAAAGCATACATATATGGGAAAAGGAAGTTCTTTGCTTTTTGCCTGCTTTCCCTTGCTTGTGCTGGTAAGTCCATTTTTTTTTTTTTTTTTTTTTTTTGGTTTTTCGAGACAGGGTTTCTCTGTGTAGCTTTGCGCCTTTTCTGGAACTCACTTGGTAGCCTAGGCTGGCCTCGAACTCACAGAGATCCGCCTGGCTCTGCCTCCCGAGTGCTGGGATTAAAGGCGTGCACCACCACCGCCTGGCCTGGTAAGTTCATTTATTCACTGCCATTAGTGCCTACTTTTTGGGGATTCTAATATACACTGAAGACCAGGTGAAACATCTAGCCTTGTGGACTCAACAGTTACTAGATTCTTGGATTTTCTGTTGGTAAACAGACATTGTTGGACTAGCTGGACCACAGTCTGCAAGCCACCCTAATTAATCCCCTTTATTAGACATATATATATATATATATATATATATATATATATATATATATATATATATAATCAGTTCTCTTCATCTAGAGAACTTTAAGACTAATATAGCATGTTGGAATACTCCATCTCTCAGTACAAATAAGATCAAATTTATTCTAACTCAATATCACAATGCATGTATCCTCAGCCAAGTTCCTTTCTTTCAATTACATAATTTTGCTTTAAGGTAATATTATGGCTTTGATATTTCTATTGTCTTTTAAATTACTGAAAGCAACTTCCAAAAAAGTGGAATTCAGAAAAATAACTAAATGTGCATGTTTTATATTTTACATATATTGAGGAAACTTCAAAACCAACATACCTTAATTAAATGTTCATAATTATTTTAATTGATAAATGCAAAGAATTAAATGCTTCCTGATACAATGAGTGGACTTTGATGCAAAGCACTGTATTCTCACTCATGCTAAATTCCAAATGTGCATCACAAGTCCTACTTGGGGCATGGGGTTCACTGAGGTTTTGAGGTAACCAGTGGAGAACCTTTCCAAAATGGTTTCTTTAGTTAATGTTTACTCTTCTAATTTACTAATACAGCAGACCATTGATCTGCTCTTGCACTTAGAAGAAGCCAGTATTCCATAATGGTAAGTCTGGTCATTTTCTACAAAAATATGCGTAGTTAATTAAGGAATGCTAAAGTTGAAGAACAAGTCCATAAAAAGGGATTCTGTAACAGTGATTTGTTCAGGTTTCCCTAGCATACAAAATTACCTGCTAATTGGTGAAAAAAAAATCTACCAATTCTTTATGTATCCTGTAATGCTGGGACAGTTAACAGTAATGGTAAAAGAGGCAGCATGCTGGAAAGAGAAAGGAAAAGGGAGGCAAGAAAAAGAGAAACATTCTGGCCAAAAATCAATAGAAATAGCATGAGCAAAAAAAATTGAATTAAAAAAAAAAACACAGGCAATCACTAAATTTGTTGACTTTAATGTATCATCTCACTGGGATTGGGGTTGGGATAGAGTGAGGTTGGAAAGGAAGTCCTGAACCTAGGAAATATGCTGCGAGCAGATTGCAAGTTGCCTCTGGTATTAATGTAACATCTTCCTAAAGTTAGTTGTATAGGGAGACAATGCACAAAGTTAAACCAATATGCGAAGAGCTCTATATCTGAGAAGAGCAGAGCTTCATCATAGAGGGTTCATGACAGGACAGAAGTAGAAATAAGTTAAGCAACAAGAGACTCTCTTTGTAATCCTGCAAGAAATGACAAGCCTTAATTAAGACAGTGTCCTTGGGGAGAGAGAAAATGGCCTGAGAAACAACCAATTAGAGCTGGCAGCAAATAATATATAATTGACAACAATTTCCCTTCTCTCCAGTGTGTCATAGTTTCCATTCTTACTGTTTGCATCCCATGGAACTATGCTGATACTTGATCATTAAAATACGCCAAATAAACAGGCAAACAACACCATTCACTTCAGTTCCCTTCATATATTTTTACATGGAGCAGGGTGAAGGAAGTTTTGATTCTCAGTATCCTCTATGTATTTCCTTAGAAACTTATTCAATGTTCTGTCTTCATTTACCATTGAAGACATATTGACATATTTGACACAGCTTGACTTGGCAAACTTTTCACTTAGCTTGTATCTCCCAATAATGGTAAGCTGTCATCTTTAGCTGTTCTTAGCTTAGCTCTACTCCTCCACCACCATGTCTTTATTCACAGGCATCTGAGGTGTAGTTTCTTATGGACTACCCTGTTAAGATCACTTCTCCCTCTATCACCACTGGTTTTTGTTTGTTTGTTTTGTTCTGATCCAAGCCTATGCATCTTATCGTCTCTAGCTAATGAGTCACAATTTTAAATCTGTTTAGATCTCTTTAATAAGGCTTCTAGAATTTTCACTGAACTGTCTCCTGTCTACCTCATGTTTGCAAACATCAATGTATCTGAAAACAAGATTTTAAGCTGCTTCCTCGAATCTCAAACACCCTTTTACTTAGGACCCTCTATACATTTCCAGACTCCAGCTATCAAGAGCAGTGATTTTTGTCTATTTTTTTAAGATATGTATGCTCAATACATGGAATAAATCACAGTTGTAGACTTTCAAAAGTGCTTAATGAAACTGCCCAATGTCTTTAAACCACACTTGTTTAAATGAAACCAGATTCAATTACTTTTTAAAGAGATTTTTATTTTATGTTGATTGCATGTATAACTCTGTAGATTTGCACATGTGAGTGAAAATGCTTAACAGCGGGAAGAAGGCATTGAATATGTAGGAAATGGAGTGACAGGGGTTGTAAAAGCCAGATGTGTGCTGAAAACTGAATTCAGGTTCTCTTCATAAGCAGTAGGCTCTCTGAACAACTGAGACACCAATACAATCCCATTTCTTAATTTTAATCACAGAATAAAAGCACTCCTTATTAAAATATTTATTCATGTTTGTGTATATGTGTTCATAGATTTTTCTTGTCTGAGGATATGCCATTTGCTGGTGAGAAAGTCAGAGAACAATGTCTGACAAAGCTTCTCACCTTCCACTTGAAAGCAAGTGTTCTCTCATATTGTTTGCTACTGTGTACCTTGCTTCAAGAAAGCAAGGTGCGGGGAAGCTTGGGTCTTCCCACCTCACTTTCAGTTGTCTGGCAGGAGGGCTGAGCTTACATCTTAAGCAGCCAGAAGGACAGGCTTGAGAATTCATAAAAGGAGGGTGAAGGTTCAGAGGTCAATCTCTGTCCCCGGACCCATCTCCGAGTCCCTCTGCTGGCTAATGATGGATAGAAAAGAACGGGTTGGGAAAGGAGTGACAGGATATTTGTCCCAGCCCCCAACACATTTCATCCATTAGCGTATAACTGTAGAGAAAAACCTGGATTTACAGTCACTTCTTTCTCTGCTCTTTTCTTTGTCATTTTATTGATTTAATTAACTTTCTACTACACATTTATTAATTGGCAAACATAGTGTTAGACTTCATTGTGACTCTTTCAGACATGGATGTATTTTGTTGATTATTTTGCCTCTTCATTTCTTTCTCATACCCTCAAGTACCTGTATTTTTCACTGCTCCCACAAATTTCTGGATGCACATCTCACAAGTTCTTTTTTGTCTATCCCTTCTCAATATCTCTCTTCACTCTAATGTTCTCCTTTCTAATTTCAAGGCCTATATTCACTCCATCACCACTTATATCCATATATAAACACTGTAAGCAAGGATGCCAATATGAAAAAGAACATGTGTATTTTGAGTGTGTTCTTGAGTCTGAGTACCATGTATATTATAATTATTTCCAGTTCCATAATTTTAAAATCAAAATTATTATTAATTATGATTAATTTTTTGTGTGTAGTGTATGTGTGTGGGCACAGATGCCAGAACACACATGTGAAGGTTAGTAAACAACATTGTGGGATCAATTCTCTATTTCCACTTTCCGTGTGAGTCTTGAGAATCAAAGTCATATCACTAGGTTCATATGGCCAACACATTTTTTAGTCACTGAAATATCTCACTGTCCTCAGCTGCAACTTTATATTATTTTTAATCCAGTAGTAAGAATTATTTTCTTAAAACAATCATGCTGAGTGGTGGTAGTGCATACGTTTAATCCCAGCACTCGGGAGGCAAAGGCAGGCTGATCTCTGTGAGTTTGAGGCCAGCCTAGGCTACAGAGTGAGCTCCAGGAAAGGTGCCAAAGCTACACATAGAAACCCTGTATCGAAAAACCCAAATAAATAAATAAATATATAAATATATAAATATATAAATATATAAATATCACTAACTTTTCTACATAAATTCTCCAAGTAAGTAGCCTAACTCTATCAGAAAAATTTAAGCACTTCAAAGAGATATTTTCCTGATCTTTCTGTTAGTTTCTCCCAGAAAAGTCAACCCATATAGACTGGATTCTTTCCTTCTTTATTGTTCCTCAAGACTATGGCACTTTTGTGCTTCAAGCCTTTGGAATTGCTATTTCTTTTGCCTGAAATGTTCTCCCCATCATATGTCTGCATATCAATTTCCTTCCCATTGAAACATCCCCGCTGGGGGAAGTCAGAAGAAGCTCTTGGATCCCCTGGAGTCAGAGTTACAGACATTTATAAGTTGTCTGGTATGGGTGATGGGAACCAAAGTGGAATCTTCTGCAAGAGCAAGAAGTGTTTTTCACCTTGGAGCATCTGTCAGTCTTCTGGATGTTTCTTTCACTCACTCAATCACCACACAAATGTGTGTTGTTCATTATTATGTGGGTTTTTTGTTGTTGTTAATTTGATTAAAGGAAAAGTCATGGTAACAGTTTTTCTTCCTTGTCTGACATATATCTATATCTTAACTAAATAAAAGATGCACCACTTTAAGTAAATTCATAACATCTTAATGTTGAAAAATAAGATTAAAATGACAGGTATAACTCAAATTACTGTGATTTTAACAATTTAATATAGAAACAAATTTTATTAAATTAACATCCATATTTAATATATAATGATTTAGTTTTTACTTCAGCTGAAAAATCATAAATAAAATGGTATAAGAAAAATATGTAAAAATTAATGTTTACCCATGTTTTCATTTTCATAGAAACTAAGATTTACTTCAGATAGATTCAAATAGAACATTATTTTCAAAACTTTTGCATGTTGTTATATAATTGTCGGAGCTTGTCATATATGGTTTATTATTTGTGTCTTAGGCATGATTTAAGATTGTGATTTGTAATAAGATGATAATATGAAAGTTAGACATTAGTAAATAATAAAATAAAATGTAATATTTGTAGTACATTGTAATATATTTTCATTTGTTTCAATTTCTTATCCTTTCATCCATAAAACAAATTGGATTTTGATCTCATAAAAATCTCTACTATTTGAAACAGTGTGCATTTAATGACAAAGGTTTTGAAGGCAATAGTTCATTCTGAACTACTGAGATTAAGATGAATCTGTTGTCTAATTTAAGAAGTATAAATTTTCGATTTCATCTCCTGGTCTAGTTAACTGCATTTCAGATTTATAATTTTAATTGGATGTTTTTCAAATCCAAGTAACTTATAAACAAAGAGACAGAGAGAAAGAGAGAAGGTCAGTGACAGAAAGACAGAAAGAACAGAAACAAATAGATGATTGATAGATGATAATAGATAATAGATCGATAGATAGATGATAGATATATAGACTGAACGAGCAAGAAGGCACACATGAGATAAATAGATGATAGATAGATAGTTATATAAATGGCTAGATGATAGCTAGCTAGCTAGATATAGGGTGCAAAACCATGTTTCACTGTGACAATGGTAAGAAATCTAGATGAATAGATATTTATGAGTATCAGGGTAATTTTGAACTCAAGATGCTATTCAAAGCAAGGCATATACATAAGGGTTCTCTATCCTCTGAATAGTATTTTCCCTGAATGTTATGTCTCTTTATCCAGTTCCATAAAGAACAGACAATTAGTTAAGAATTATTTAATAATTCAGTCAAGACACAAAGACCATTTCTAAGCATGAGAAAGCTTAAAATAGTCTAACAAAATCAAAAAGTCACTTCCTCACTATTCTCCTATTATTATTAATTGCTATTCGTTTAATATTATTTCTACTTTAGTATTAAGAAATACACACAATTTTTCTCAGCTAATAATTTTTGAATTAATTCAAAATGCTATGTAACAACTAGAAAAACATTTCCCTTTTTGTCTGAAAATATCACAATAATTTTTCAAATTGTCTGGCATATTGAACTATTATATAAACCAGTGTATGTTTTTGGAATATTAGTTTACAAATGAATATTTGGAATGCCCTTATGTCTTGGTTTTTAAGGAACTGTGTAGTCTCTCAAGCTACTGTATTTAGATCAAGTCAACCAGAATTAGCCCAGTGTCCCCTGTTGTTTCTAGACACACAACCATCAGGGATTCACAACAGGATAAAGGTTCTCCTCTAATACTTTACATCACTTGATGCCTTCCTGTGTTGCTGAAGAAAATACCAAATATCTCTTTGAGGGCACAAGTAGGTCATTAATAGAAATAGTAATTATTCTCTGTTAGATGCACAACTGATTGAAAACAACCTGGTCATCTTGTAACTGATTCATCAAGAATTATTCCAATTGCACTGCTAATATCATGGTGTGTCCTGCAGGGCACTTGCCTGTACCATACTTTACTTCTCAACCTATTATTAGTGATGCTATCATTTATCCTTTTGCTTTTCCAATTTAAAAACAGGAGAATAGGCTCAAAGCATGAGTAAATAAAGTCCTAATTTAACTTGTATTCCAGATAGGAAGATAATAGATGGATAGACAGACAGACAGACAGACAGACAGACAGACAGACAGACAGATAGATAGATAGATAGATAGATAGATAGATAGATAGATAGATAGATGATAGAAGATAGGTAGACAAACAGACAGATAGAGAAAGAGGCGGGGAGGAGGGTAATACAACATGAACTGAATCAAGGATAAAGAGGCTGAATGACTCACAGTTCTATAAAGAGATTTGAAATATTCCTTTTCTGTTCCATAATTTCAAAATGGAGAATTATCCACTGCACAAATATATTTTCCTTGATCAGATCCCCCAAAGGGCAAGAATCCTCAGTTTTTTCTTCTCTTAAAAATGTATGTACCTCCTGCTTTGCACATGAAAACTTTAATAGTTTAAAGTGCAAGTCAGTGCTAAGGCCTCTGCACCTGGAGGTCTACAACTTCTGGTTTTTCTACCACTTATGGGAAGTTATTGTGGTAGACTACTGTTGTGTTACTGCTGTGGCTACTGTCTTAGCTTTGACCTCCAAACAGGTGACTTACACACCCGTGTGTTTCAAATGTGCAAAACTATACATGTGTAGGTGCAAATGTGTGTGTGTGTGTGTGTATTAGAAATTCAATAAATATTACTACCCAGTCTCAACCATCATATTGTTTTTTTTTTTTTTTTTTTTTTTTAATCTCTGTGAGTAACACTGGAATGAAACAATTTAAGGTATGAAAGAACAAAGTCAGTTTCTGAGGTATCAGCCCATGGAAGTGGGGAAGGCAAGGCAGTGTCAATTTGGCTAGGGCAGCCTGAATGTGATATAGCACCTTCTTTACTTTATAATGGATTAGAACCAAGTCTACACTATAAACTACCAGGAAATATCCATGGGCTATTACTTCTGCTAGCAATATCCTTCCTTAAAGTTTTAATACCTCACCCCTTACATGAGTCTACAGGGATCATTTTAATGCAAAACATAACAACAGCACAATAAATATTTACTCTCCATACGTAGATAAAATAAAATGCCTTGGTCCATTCAAGTGTGCTTCCTTTTTTCTCTTATATGAATCTCTGCAAGTCTCATTTATATATTTATAACACATGTATGGCTTATGCCTATATATAACATATGTTTACATATATACACATATTTATCTTTTATGTCTTAGAATTATACATATGGAACTGTAATTATATTCATTTACAAATATATATTTTGAATTTAATAAGTACTATATGTAATTAAATATGTATGAAAAGACAAAAAGATACATTCTGAACATTTATTAGTTCATTGTATATAGAATAAATATCCATATGTTGTGGAATAGAATATGTGTTGAACAAAATAAAGGTGTATTTCATTTGATTATGTTGCAGAATAATTGTTTAACTTTGTAAAGGTGTGTCACATTTATTTATGCTGCATTTGTTTAACTATGTAAAGATGTATTGCATTTGTTCCACCTTGCCTGCCTAAGGCACCTGATTGATCTAATGAAAAGCTGAATGGCCAATAGCTAGACAATAGAGAGATATCCAGGGCTGGAGGGCAGAGAGAATAAGTAGGAGGGGAAATCCAGGCTTGAGAGAGAATGAGAAAGAGTGAGAGACACATTGGGCCAGGCAGGCAGGCAGACAGCCACCTGGTACCCAGACATGGAGGAAGAAGGAAAGTAGGTCATGCAGAATGAAAGAAAGGTAAAAAGCCCTGAGATAAAATGTAGATGGAGAGAAACAGGTTAAAATAAGTTATAATAGCTAGTGGGACAAGTCTAGCCTAACAAGGAGCATTCATAACTAATAGTCTCCATGTCCTGGCTTGGGTTGGTGGTCAAAAATGTCTGCTACATTCATGTGCTCCACATTTTTTATTCTACCAGATCTCATGTTTTAAGACATGGACTTTGCTCAAAAGCACATCTGAATGATCTCTTAGTATCTGTGTTGGGTAAAACCAATCTTCTAGCTGGAACTGTAAAATGTGTGAAAGTCAGTAGGATTGTATGCCTCAAGACTTTATCTGTGTGGTTTGTCCACTTACATTGAAGCCATACAACCATTTATCATGCTAACTTTCTCATACTCTTTCCTACCTGTTGAAAAACACCTATATTGTGGTGCATCATAATTATTCAACGAACAATTATTAAAATTTATGCTTTCTGTTTGCTATCTCTGTGAGCATTTGGAGATATATATGAATTTAGAATATTATATCCCCAAATCACATTGAAGAATAAATAAGCTGATTTGGAATTAACTCCATTTTTTCCTGTATTTGAAGAATTAGAATATAGTATATATCATAGAGTCCTGCTACATTAAATACAAAACTTTTCTTCTCACTCAGCATTCTACCAACTTACTTAACTAAAGGACCTCCTTTTGCTTATATATTGTACACATGTTTTGCATAATACAGGCATAATAGTAAATCTTATATAAGTCTCAGTAAGCTTTCTTTGGATTCTAAAATATTAATGACTGTTGCTATTTCCTGTTTTCATCTCTCTATTAAGTTCCAAAAGGTTATTCTTTTTAAATGGGTATGCCCACCATTTAATACTGTTTTCTCTGCTGTGAGTGAAACTGCACAATCTGATGCTCATACTCGTTTTTAGTTATCAGCTCAACAGAGTGGTGATGTGTTCTAAGGATGGTGAAGTGAGGATGAAGAAATCTTAGCCATACCAATTCATTTTCCAATATTTGTTATGAACAATTTGTGGCATGTGGACACTGAAGCCAAACATCACATTAATATTTAACAAATTTAGACTCTTCAGAAGAAAGAATATGAATATTTCTAGTTATTGGAAACAAAGTTTCTTTTCATTATCTTTCTAAAAGTTTGTAGAAGAAATAAGTAGAAACCAATTCAGCATTCAGAAGCATGCTCAGCAGTGTAGGAATAAGGCTATGACACTCAAAAGGCCTTGATGGCTGTTGTAGAATAGAGCTCTTTTCAGACAACGACTCATTCTAGGCTTAATGGGGATACCAATGGTTGAATCATATCACTACAATGGAGGGATTCTAGTGATATTTTAGAGTGACAATATTCATAACAAGGTTATTGGATTTGGCTCATGTTTGGGAGTGAGGAACAACAGAACAAGTATTCTTTATTTCCTACTTCAGATACTAGGTAAGAGTGTTGGTTAGATTTTTTTTTGATACATCATTTTGACACCTTGGAAAAGGAGTCTGAATTGAGGAGCTACCTCCATCAGATTAACCTGTGGACATATTTGTGAACAATATCTTAATTAATGATGAGTGTTGAAGGACCCAGCCAACTGGTGAGCTTTACCAGTCCTGTGCAAGTGGTCCTTGTTATATAAGAAAGCAAACACCAAACCATGGAAAGCAAGCCAGAAAGCAGCAAAAGAGATATTTGTTGGGAATGGGGAAAACTTATCTCTGAATACAATTTATTATTGATTTCAAGTTCACTCGGGCATTTCAGTGGGAAAAATCAGCATACATTTAAAGCTACAGGCAAGAGATGGCCGCAGAGGTTTTTGGCTTGGGAGACAATGGACTCTCTAATGGGAAGCACGGAGAGTGAGAGGGAAATAGCTGTGATAAACAACATTTATGATGACTCAGAGGGACAGATCTCACAAAGGCAACTGAAAGGCAGCTGTGAGTGAAGTGGATGAGCACTCACTCTAAAAGCAGTGTCAAATTATTAGTATAAGGCACTTAGCTGAACACTTCAAAGTTGCCTCTGATGTATGAAACCTCAAAGCAAAACAGTGAAGTCCAAGCTACACTAAAGAAAGTCTCTGTAGGCTTATTTTTATGTAAACAGCCATAGAAGCTTTATCTATCTGTCTGTCTGTCTGTCGGTCTATCTATCTATCTATCTATCTATCTATCTATCTATCTATCTATCTATCTATCTACCTATCATCTATCTTTCTATGATCTATTTATCTATCTTTCTATAGTATACTTTGATTTCTCACTCAAAACAACTTGTATCAATAGTATTTTAAATAACAGAAATTTTATTCTATTTATATTATTTTTCTGGGACATTTATATTTCCCTTTTAATGCATGCTGTGAAGGGATACTATCAGAATATCTTGGGAATGTCTCTTATACTTATTGCTTCTCCCTATTAGAGAATTGTTTATTTAAGTCTTCGCTGTCTAATTAGGAGGCGAAATGAATTGGGTAGATTATTTCTAATTTCTGGCAGAAATCCTGGCAGTGTTCCTCTCATCTTTGAAAAGAAACAGTAAAATGAGTCATCTTTGTGTCTAATTCCTCCAACATTTTGGCTTGCAAAATATGCATCCTAATTTTAGTAATGTGGATTGTATTACAAGGCATGGTGACACCTGTTATGAATTTCTAATATTATACAACTGGAACAAATTTCACTCCCCCCTTTTAAAGACATGTAAAGGCAAACATTTATGAAGATGGTACATTTGTTGTATAAGCAATGGTCTTCTCAAGAGGTGAGACAATTGTCTTAGTAATACATGCATTACTTTTTTAGAGGCATAGAAGAAATAGGTTTAAAATTCAAAACTTAAAAAAGGAATATTGATTTATTTAAAACTAAAGTCAGCAGACTTTAGAGCTCACTTCCCATAGTTTCCAATTTCTTCCAGTTTTCTTTGGGCAATACTGTATTTAGCTAAATGGTTTCATTCCATGTACCTTAGACAAGAGCACATAATCAATTTCCAAGCAAGGGAAGCATTCTGTAGACCCTGGGTGAGATTCCTGTTAAACTGCTCAGTAGAAGAGACAGTAGATGCATGTCCCTCTATTCTGCCAAAGCACAGTATCCAGAAACAATAGCCATCTCTACTGAGCTCATAGTGAATGATCACAGACTGCGGACGCTGGTAAAGAGAGTTAATGGGATCTTGCTTTCTGGAAACATTGGAACACTGTCTTCCTACTCTAGCTTTCATATTTTATTCTGGAATTTCACTTATAGCAAAGAAAATTACACTTCTGATTTGGTCTGAGATACCTCAAGAGTCCTGAAGCTTGGTCATTGTTTCCTGTAAATGGAAACAAGTCTTAAAAAATGGAGTAGAAAATTCAGTATTCAATAAGGCTAGAACAAACTACTTCTTTAAATTTACACATCTAGAAGAACAGAATTTTATTAATAATTTTGGTTTATGTTAAAAAGAGAAGCTAATATACAGTATGAACTCAGTGAATATTTGATAAAACTTGATGGTTTTCTGCTCTTCTCACATTGGGTATAGTAAAATAGAGCTTTAAAATGAATATTCTTTTTTCCAAACCTGGAATTGACAATGAATTAAATATTTTCTTTGATATGTAGTCTCAGAAACATACAACATCTACTTATTTAGATGTAATTAATTAAGAAACAAGAATAATCATACCAACATCATCAATTTTCAAAGGCAGGCATAACTTATTTTTTCTAAAGGGCCACCACATTACCCACAGAGTTAAGAGGAATACAGATTTCTGTTCTTGTTTAAGTTTACTGGGGATCAAACTCTATGCAATTGTGTGAAGGTGATATAAGATGCATTCTTATGCTAAGATGAATTATGTGTTTACTGACATTCTAACTATAAGGAAAAAGTGGCACATGTCCAGCTACTATATTTCTCATTAAAAACAAGATATTTAGCCATTTGAAGTACTCAGATTTTTATTCACTTATATACTAAGCATATGGTTGATTCAGGGTAATTTACTAACATTATACTAATTTCACAACACATTTTTAGTAGAAAAACTAAGACTAACCATGATTTTAAGCCGTAAAATCAATTATTAAAATTACATCGTTTTAGATGAGTAAATTTGAATATGAAGAAAAAGCCGTATGTGAACAATATCCTTAACAGGGAGTTGGACATTTGACATCATTGCACAAAGCAATGAAACTGTCTCGCAATGGTTCCTTTTTAACCTAGTAACTAAGAGACAGCTTTTGTGAGTCCTCACACTCCTGTACATTTTGTTGCAGTGCAAATATTTTTGTGACCCTCTTACTAAATAGTGTTATAATTGGAGAAGTTTCACCCTCCAAACAACTGAATCTACATTTATAGATTCCCATGAAGACAGCCTGATTCAAGGCAGAATCCCCAGAGTGAAACATTAAGCAACACCTGTCATCCTTGCAGAACCTCATAAAACAAGGGGCACTGCCAGCTTCAGTAAATGGATTATGCTACATAAAACACTCAGAAAGTACCTTCAAGCACTGCAACGCTAGGCAGTGGGTTTTACAGTCTCCTGCTACTAAAAGGTGGTTAATATTGTACTGTAATCTGGATGATATACTTTGAGAGACTTGTAAAAAAAAAAAATAAGGTGTTCAGGGAGCTACAATGAAGTCACTAAAAGTATAAGAGTATATAGGATTATTACCTGAATCTTTAAAACATACACAAATAATGTAAATGTGGGGAGTTCAAATCAAAATAATGAGCTGTATGTGCAAGAACCAAATCAATTGGTGTGGCGGTTATTGAACCATCATTATTATTATAGTTAAGAATATAATTAGAAAATCATTATTCTTGTTGCTAAAATATTACATTTTATGATAGTAATAAAAATCTTCTGGTTGTTAGCAGAATCCAACTTTTATTGTTTTCATACTATTAGGCAGTATGCTACAAACAATCATATATTAAGGTTCTCGAGGAGATACGAATCCTAGGGCTTTTCATCTCTATGCTGCAATCAATGATGGACTGCAAATGAGATGGAGGTCCCATGAGATACCATCTACTTGCAGATTCACAATAGCTATGCTAAGTAACACATGGCTGAATATATGAATGTCTCCATACATGTACATTCTGTCTTAAGTATTATTATAGTTTTTGTGATAAAATACCCTGACTGAAGTAGGCTAAGAGAAAATGCTTTATTTTGACTCACAGGTCAAGAATATAGTTCATTATGTTTAGAGATTCATGGCACCATGTGCTCAAGGCATCTTATTACGTTATATCTTCAGCTAGGTGTCAGAGAAAGATGAATGATGGTGGTCAGATCACTTTCTCCTTTTTATGCCTGCTAGGACCCCATTCAAAGGAATAATGCCACCTCTATTAAGTTGTGACATCCCCTTCAACATAATCAAGACAACCACACATAGGCATGTCTAGAACTCATTTTGTTGATACTAGATCCTGCCAAGTTGATAATCATTATTAACAAATATCAAGTATTTGTACAAGTATATGCATATGAATATGTGTAAGCATATACATTTTAAGATAATTTTTGCCTCATTAGATATGTGTCTTGAGAGTCTAAAACCTTCAGCTCTAAACTGCCAGATAGAAATTTCTATGTGAGTTGATAATAGAACCAACTGGAATTTTGGGGTTTGCCAATATAAGGCAACACATCCACTGTGCTTTCCCTACACTAGTGAGTCTCAGGTTTGCATATCAAATTTGAAATTGATATTTTATTACTTTCTTGTGTATAGAAATCACTTAACTTCTTCTGACTAACTATCAAAGGAATTGATCCATCTATGATTGTACATTTGGTTTACTTAGTGGGGAGAGGACAGCCAGCAGCTTCACAGTCCCTAAATTGCTGACATCATCAGCCCAGATACCCAAAGCTTAATGAATCTCGCCACCCTCATAAGAGAATCTTCTAGTTGCAGTAGATGTTGATTAACACAGACATTCACTTTTAATTTTAATAATGTTTCTCTTGGAAACATAATTAAATATGTTCAGTTTGAGGATTTTGCCCATGCCAGGAACACAGTAACAATATGCAAAATAGCCTCGTTAAAAGAGAATTCATGTAGTCTCTAAGGCAATCTTTCATGTTACATGTAGCTGATTTACAGTTCTTGTATACTGATTCATGTTGCATAAGAAAAAATGAAGAAAAACTTGTTTTAGAAATTGTCATCTTGGTATTTCTTCAACTACAAATTTGCTTTTTCTTACAAACAGATTTACTTATAACTGATATCTATGTTTTAAAAAAAATATTGTCATACTACATAGTCTGAATACTTTAGTAGGCATTTTTCCAATTATAAAATATGTTAGTATTTATGTTTTTCTTAATGATTTGCCCCAAATTCCACTATAAAGTATTGATTATACTTCAAATTAGCAAATCATATTTATGACCCTTACTGTTTAGTAATTATAATTGACTTATTATTCCCTTACTTGTTAGAAAGGAAATGGTAATTTCTTTTACTTATTACAGTGATGAGGTAATAAGTAGTGCTTTCTTTTACTATTTACAGGAACGGGGTCATCTGTGGTAGTTGTACAGTATAAAAGTTGAAAACCTACTCACCAAAACAGAGAAAAACAGATGTAAAATAAGTAATTTTTAGTTTCTTTGTTATTTGACTAAAATTTTCAGTATATTTATATGCAAAAATATACTTGTTTTGATATACACATTATCTATTACAAGTTATTTATTTTCATAAACCAATTCAGGTATTTGTATATAAAGTGAAAAAATCACTTTCATTTTAAAACCAAGTAAGTTACTAAGTTGACACATGAATTAAGATTTTTGTATTAACTAATTTTGTAAATTAATTTTGTTATTTGGCAATTTTAAACTTACATAAAATATATTCTGATTATTTTTCCCCACATCCTCTCTTTTTTTTTTTTTTTTTTTTGGTTTTTTTATTATTATTATTATTATTATTATTTTACAACACCATTCAGTTCAACATAATAGCCACAGAATCCCCTGTTCTCCCCGTCTCGCCCACCCCTCCCCCCAGCCCACCCCCCATTCCCACCTCCTCCAGATCAAGGTCTCCCCCGAGGACCGGGGTTGACCTGGTAGACTCAGTCCAGGCAGGACCATTCCCCCCTCCCAGACCGAGCCAAGTGTCCCTGCATAAGTCCCAGGATTCAAACAGCCAACTCATGCAACGAGTCCAGGACCTGGCACCAATGCACAGCTGCCTCCCAAACAGATCAAGCCAACTGACTGTCTCACCCGTTCAGGTGGCCTGATTCAGTTGGGGGCCCCTCAGCCTTTGGTTCATAGATCCTGTGCTTCCATTCATTTGGTTATTTGTCCCGGTGCTTTATCCAACCTTGGCTTCAACAATTCTCGCTCATATAAATCCTCTTCTTACTCACTAAGTAGACTCCCAGTGCTCCACCAGGGGCCCAGCCGTGGATGTCTGCCTTCAGATTCCTCAGTCCTTGGATGGGGTTTATGGCACCACTATTTGGGTGTCTGGCCATCCCATCACCAGAGTAGGTCAGTTCCTGCCGTCTCGCGACCATTGCCAGCAGTCTTTTGAGGGGGTATCTTTGTGGATCTCCGTGGGCCTCCCTAGCTCTCTGCTTCCTCCCCTTCTCACCTTCTCATGTGGTCTTCATTTACCATGGTCTCCTATTCCTTGTTCTCCCTCTCTTTTCTTGATCCAGCTAGGATCTCCCACTCTTTCCCTCGACTGTCGCCCTTCATTGTTCCCACTCATGACCAGGCTATTCATGTAGATCTTGTCCATTTCTCCGTGTCTTTTTTTGGGGTCCCGTTTTCCAGGTAGCCTCACTGGTGATGTGAGTAGCAGTCTAGTCATCCTTGTTCCACATCTAGCATCTTCCTATGAGTGAGTACATACCATATTTGTCTTTCTGAGTCTGGGTTACCTCACTCAGGATGATTTTTTCTAGATCCATCCATTTGCCTGCAAATCGTGTGATGTCGTTGTTTTTCTCTGCTGAGTAGTATTCCATTGTGTATATGTGCCACAATTTATTTATCCATTCTTCAGTTGAAGGGCATCTAGGTTGTTTCCAGGTTTTGGCTATTACAAACAATGCTGATATGAACATAGCTGAGCAAGTGCTCTTGTGGTATGATTGAGCATTTCTTGGGTATATGCCCAGGAGTGGTATAGCTGGATCTTGGGGGAGATTGATTCCCAATTTTCTAAGAAAGCGCCATATTGATTTCCAAAGTGGTTGTACAAGCTTGCATTCCCACCAGCAGTGGAGGAGAGTTCCCCTAGTTCCACATCCTCTCCAGCATAAAGTGTCTTCAGTGTTTTTGATCTTAGCCACTCTGACAGGCGTAAGGTGGTATCTCAGAGTTGTCTTGATTTGCATTTCCCTGATGATTAGGGAAGTTGAGCAATTCCTTAAATGTCTTTCAGCCATTTGGGATTATTTGGCAATTTTAAACTTACATAAAATATATTCTGATTATTTTTCCCCACATCCTCTCTTATCTCCATCTCATCCTTATTAATCTGCCCTCTACCAGTTCCAGGTCCAGATTAATAACTTTTAGTTTTGTTTAGGTACTTTAGTACCTAGTTTTGTAGTTCATTACCATTTCACTTTATTTTAATATGTGTGTAGGTGTGTGCATTTCTTGTGTATGCAGGTGCATGTGTCTATACAGGCCAGAGGAAAACCTTGCGTGCCATTCCTCAAAGGCTATCCACTTTTTTTTTTTTAAGTTCAACACAAAAGTTTTCATTAACCATGTAAGGCAAGCTGACTGGTTCATGAGCCCTAGCAATTCCTGATCTCTCTTTCCTTGAGCTGTG
Source organism: Peromyscus maniculatus bairdii (assembly GCF_049852395.1). NCBI lineage: Eukaryota > Metazoa > Chordata > Mammalia > Rodentia > Cricetidae > Peromyscus > Peromyscus maniculatus. Next base: position 64,327,159 of record NC_134872.1, on the reverse strand, counting down.
ATTACAACATTTAAATTCAGGTCCTAGTGCTTCTACAGAAAGCAATTTTCCAAATAAACCATGCTCTCAGTCCTCTCACTTATTTTTATACTACATAGAGACTTGTGCTAATGGTATAATTGTTCATAGTTAATTATCAATCTTCATATGTTAAAAAGTAGGCAGCAATACCTATTTTACAGTGAAATTTTTATATACTTATTATTCATTGAATTTAAAGATTTCAGTTAGGCTCTTATACTTTTTTGCAAGGCAATGACATAATATGTTTGTACATTTTAATGCACTTAAAACTTCCAATAAACTTGTGAAATATTAATTTTATTGATAATGCAAATAAATATAGCATTACTTATTGGCATGTCTCATTTCAGAAGCTTCTAGTTAGTACCCCACACTGCATTAAAAACTTCTGTATTATTTTATCCTACAATAGCTGAATTATTTCAGTATCTCCTTTGCTTTCAATATTTGCTTTTATGCATAGTACAATATTTTTGTGACTGTAATCAGAGTTAGCAACTTTCCTCATAATTGCTTCAATCACATTTTCTGGTTAAAATAAGAAACAAAATGAAAATTTCCTGGCTGTAGTTTTGATCTTTAGGAAGTGACACTGGGAAATAATTTCCTGGATGAATTTTATCATATCCACAATTGGAAGATAATGGCCCCTTTCTAAAACTTCATGCAGGTACTATTCATCATGATTCCACTATCACTGACCCAGAGCCAAATTAGGTATTTTAAAACTATCATTAGATATAAAGTCAAATGTTTGAAGGTCATAGATTCAACTATTTCTGGAGTCATAGGCATTTACAAGGATAATGTGATCCTGCCCTTCTTGAGAAGAATGGAACATGAGCAGGTATAGACTAGGGTAAAAAAAAACAACCAGTTTTCTAAGTAGTAAAGCTGTAGTCACCCAGGATTTTATGAGAGTAGCAGTGACATATCTGTCTTTTTTCTTTATATGTTCACATTATAAAAAAAATGTAAACTATCTATGTTATTTAGAATGGGAACATCCTAAAACAATCAAAGTTCATTAATACCAATAACTGATACTTGTTTGTACATAGATATATGTACATAAACACATATATCTCATTATAATCAGATGTTTTATATGTTTTATACAAATTATATGTTTTATACAAATATATTTTCTGTAGTCTGTTGAAAAGCATTACTCTCAATTTCTTCTGTATTTACTGACTCAGTATTATCAAATCATAGTAAGTATGTACCAATATAGTTCAAATTTAGCTATATAGATATCTGAACATGCATCTAACACTAGGAGTTATCATTAAATTAGACAATATTTGAAGTCTAATGAATACATGTAAACTGAGATAGTTGATTAGCTTGAACTGTTTAGGAGATCCCCAGGCAGTGGGACCGGGACCTGTCCTTGGTGCATGAGCTGGCTTTTTGGAATCTAGGGCCTATGCTGAGACGTTTTCCTCAGCCTTGGTACAAGGAAGAGTGGACTGGACCTGCCTCAATTGAATCTACCAGGCTAGGCGGACTCCCCAGGGGATTCCTTGCCTTGGAGGAAGTGGGAATGAGGAGTGGATTAGGGGGGAGGACTGGGGGGTAGGAGGAGGGAGGACAGGGGAATCCTTGGCTGATATGTAAAATTAAATGAATAATAAAATTAAAATATATTTTTTAAAAAGCTGAACAAATAATGCTGACAGATAGATTCTGTGGCAGTTTGAATGGAATTTGCCCCAAAATCACAAAGGGAGTGGCACTATTAGAAGGAGTGGCCTTGTTGATGTAGGTGTGGCCGTGTTGGAGGAAGTGTGCCACCATGGGGATGGGCTTTGACATCTTTTTTGAACAAGCTTTTCTCAGTTTGACTGGGAGTTCACTTCCTGTTGTCTTCTGATCAAGATGTAGCCAGCACCATGTCTACCAGCATACTGCCATGCTCCTCATCATGATGATAATGGAAGGAACCTCTGAAAATGTAAGCAAGACACCCCAATTAAATGTTTTTCTTATAGGAGCTACAAAAGTCATGGTGTCTCTTCACAGCAACAGAAACCCTAAGACATATCCTTCACATCTTACACTTAAACTGGGGTCTTTTGTTCTTGTTCATTCATAATTAAATGGAAAAAAAAGACCACCTGGAATCAAAATCCAGTAAAGAAATGCTCAAAGTTCTTTCATTTATTCATAAATAAGCATCACATTGAAATTTCTTTTTGAATAAAGGGACACTTAGGGGACAAGATAGATTCTACAAAGTATTTAGAGAATTTCTGCAGAGAAGGTAACAGATGTGTGCTGTGTTATGTTAGATTTGCATTTAGAGTTGTGCTTTGGAAAACACAAGAAAGCATTCAAGCCTGGGAGCCATGATCAGTGACCTTCCACATTTTTTAAAATAAGGGAAATAAGATAGGATTGTTTGTTTGTTTAGAGTAAGCATAAAGTAACACTTATGGGATTACTGCAGAAAGAGATCAATAATCAGAGAAATCCTACTGGACTGTGATGGACATGGTACTAACTTAAATAAACTCAATAAAATAAAGAAAATGTACCTTTCACTAACTTCTCTATAAGGACCATGTGTCATTGTTGTTTCCAGAAATATTAGGTTTTTACACATCAGAAATTTTCACGTAGGCTTTTTATCCACCTGCTCATGATTATCTTCATGCTTAATGCAAAGCTATTAGCACTAAGAGCAGTATAGGCTGGGCATGAAAAAAATAAAAAATATGAAGTCTCAAGAAGGAATAAAATGAAAACATGAGTTTTATTATTTCTTCTTCTTAAAAAAATAAGATATTCAAGAAGCAGAACAGAACTGCACAATTTCTCACATTGATAGTACAGTGTGGATAAAATAGCAACTGAATTAGAAACATCATGCTTAAATACTTTATTATTCTTTAGAAATTTTATGCACTTTATTTTGGTCATATTTAATCTTTCTTCTGTCTTATTCTAAATCTATTCCTGCCCACTGACCTTTCTGTCATTCTCTCTCAACCTATCAGTTCTAATATACTTTTTCAGTATGTGAACCTCCACTGGAGCAAGTTATTCCTAGCATAGACCGTAGACCTAAAGAAAGCTAGTTATCTGTCTCCCAGCTCCTATGAAATGCCAATAAATCAACAGCTCAATGTGGTACTACATGCCCTCCTTCATACACCATTCTGGGACTTTCTCTGGCTTGAGCATTAGCAGGTGTTGCACATGTATTACAATCATTGTAGGTTCATATATGTAATTTCCCTACTTTGTTCAGAGAACAGTATCTTTTGTAATGTTCTTACTGTCTTTCTGCTACCTCTTTTCAAATGACCCCTAAGCTTTTGGAGGAGTAAGTGTGATCTAGATGCCCCACAAATAGTTGAGCATTCCACAGTCACTCATTCTGTGCACCTTGACCAGGGGTGTTCAGAACCGTCTACTACAGAATGAAGCTTCTCTGATGAGGATTGACTAATACATTAATCAATGGCTATAGAGAGAAGTCTTCAGGAATTCATTTAATACTGTGTTCTATTAGCAAAATAATATTAGCAAATTCTTCTGTAGTGCCTATGACATGTCTAGCCACAGGTTTTAGTCTGGATAACTGTGCCAGGTATGGGTTCCTACTTCTGGATCAGGTCTTAAATCAGAATGCAATTGGTTATTTCCATGATATTTGTATCACCATTGTACTAGGGAAGTCATTATTATAGGTTTAAGAAAAGTTGTTGATATATGTTAATTTTTCTTTGTACAAAGAGATTCAAAATGCTTAGCATAAAGACAGTACAAATTAAGACCACTTTGACATTTATTTCTTACAACAGGCAGAATGGCTAAGAAAAAAATTCTGTCAAGGATGTGGACAATGGAAATATTTATCCTCTTCTGATGGGAATATAAACTGTTATAGTCCCTATGGAAACCACTGTGGATTTACAAAGATAGAGATTTCCTACATGATTCAACTATACCAGTACTGATTAACTGCTGCATAACTGAGCAACTTGACATGACCTCATCATTAAGAATGAATACTATATACTGTGCTTGCTTGCAAATCTATCACTAATAGACAGACTAAATAATTTATAAATGTTGTATGTTACAATATTTAAAATAGGTGGGTAAGTGTCAGAAAAAAAAGTACCTGAATTAAGAAGTTCATTCCAGTGAATGTGATAAAGGCTATAGCCCAGCAAGTCAGTGGGTTGGTCATGTTTGTGTATATACATTTTAGATTAAATAATTAAATTGATGTCTTTTTTAAAAAAGATTTATTTATTATATATACAGTGTTCTTTCTGCATGAGTACGTGCAGGCCAGAAGAGGGCACCAAATCTCATTACAGATAGTTGTGAGCCACCATGTGGGTGCTGGGAATTGAACTCGGGACCTCTGGAAGAACAGCCAGTGCTCTTAACCTCTGAGCCATCTCTCCAGCCCCTAAATTGATGTCTTTAAGACTCATTGTTTAAGTATTTACTCCAAAAGAAATAGTTGAATGTGGCTCAGCACTTCTAGGCTTGGGCAGGCACAGGAGTACATCCACAGCTCCACCCCAGGACGAGAATCCTGGGGAGGACAGAAATCAACCATAAACCCGTCCAGCACCTCTGGCACCAGGCTGTTGGGCACCATTATGGTGAGCATGTACAAGGTTGGGGAGAGAGAGAGAGGTGAAACAGTTCATGTGCTAGGGAGAGAGGCAGATCTGAAGGGCAAGGGTAGTAAGGAACAAGGTGATGTAGGTGTTCTACTTGCCACTTGTAATGGTAATGTTTGGGCCGGAGCTGCTGTGTTGTTGTCTGTGGCTCCTATTACCACTGAGGGCCTTGTGGATACCCGGGTTCTGGACAACCACCTATGACCATGTTAGTGTCTGAGGGCTTTTCGCCGATAGGGGACATGCCAATCCAGGAGGCCTGCGCTGCCACGAGGACCATGGTGATGTCTTTGTGCTGACTGCTGCCAGGGGCCGTGACTGGGTCCAGGGCCAGCTGCAGCTGGGCTTTGAGTTGATGTTTGTGTGCGGCTCCTGTTGCTACTGTAGGCCCTGTAGAGGCCCATAACATCGACCACACCTGAGGCCAAGTTGGTCTTTGAGGGTTGTGGTAGCTTGAATGTAATTTGCCCCCATTGTTAGTATTCTGAATCCCCCTTTAGGACCTACCCCTTGGGGACACAACCAGTGTCCTGACGTCATCTTATGTAAAGTCCTTTTTAAGAAAAAAAACTCTCCTCCCACTTCTCTCTCTCTACTCCCTCTTGCCAGAGGTAGTGCCCACCTCTCTCTTCTTCCTCCTCCTCCTCCTCTTCCTCCCCCTCCTCCCCCCTCCCCCTCCTCCCCCCTCCCTCCCTCCCTCCCTCCCTCCCTCCCCCCCCCTCTCCTTTTCTTTTTAATAATAAACTTTCAATGTGGACATGTATCTGCCTGGTACAAGTAACTTTCCACTGCACTTACACTGAAGCCCACAGCTGTGTCTGGATGGTGTGTCTCTCCCATCCACCAGGGCACATTGACCCAACCCAAGGCCCCCCGCGAGTGCTGTATCAACATTGGTGCTATGTGACTTGGCAGAGGCTTTCTGGTGATTTCTCCTGCCTGCCTGCACTCTGAGATGCATTGGGATCTCTGGAACCTTCCACACTCATTCCATAATTGGTAATTCCTGTACTCTTTCTGGCCATTTTACATGAGTGTGGATTTGTATTGTCTCAATAGTGGTTTCTTGCCTTTCAGCCTCTCCCAAAAAGAAACCAAGTACTGGGCACCACATGTCTCAGGCTTTCAGGCTTTCAGCTCCTGTTCCTATTCGATGTCATATGGAACAGCTTACACCCACTCACTCCATGGCCCTTAGCCTTAAAATGAAGATCCCTGGTTACCTTGGGCCATCATTGGTCCTTGATGACCCTCTGGAATGCTGGAGGTCTGTCTGTTGGACCATCTACCTTACTCATGGAAAGCGAGTCTCCCTCCAAACCTCTATCTTTATAAATGATGCCAGCTATCCTTGTCCCGTTTGCTCTCCTATCCCTTGGATTCCCTCCCTAGCTTGCTCCCTCATGTTTCTGCTCAAACTGTCTCCTACAGTTCTGTCTCTGCTCCCTGTTTCCCACTCTTCTTTCTCCCGCCACCACCGCAAGTGCTTGGGGTGAGCCACACGGAGCCAACTCCTCTGCCTCGGCCATTGCTACCTCTACCAGGGTTAGGGAGACCCAGGATGCATCCCTTTTCTTCTGATCCTTCCTGGATTTCTCCCACCTTGCTGTCTCGCAGTCTGTGCCAACAGTCCTGTAAATTTTTATCTTGGCTTTTTAAGTTGGTCAGCTTACAGTTTCCTGGGAAGTGTTTGTCTGTCATGTCGTTCTATGATATTGGTACATTAAGATTTTAAATTTTCAGATTTTCACATTAATAGTATTCTGATACTATTTGGGTTATAAGCTCAAGATTTTAGATTTTTCTTTGGTTATCTTCTAAATGTTGACTTTAAGTTCTCATCAAACTAGAGACATCATTGTCCAATCTGTATGTGGCTCTCTCTAAACAAAAGATGTACATGCTTTTAACATCAATCTGTAGTTCTGCTAGGACTCAAGGGTATGAGCCCACTCCTGTTGTTTTGCAGATACCAATTGCTTGCTTTTCTATAATATGGATTTCAATACTGATCGGTAATACTAATTATCTAAAACTTCTATGGCTTTCTATAAAATAAAAATCCATATAAAATTCAGAGGATCAAAAGAAGCCATTGGATCAACTTCACAGAGGACAAAAGGACTCCAGATAAGTACAACAGGACAGCTTGAGTTTTCAAACTCCTCCCCTTCCCAATCACTAAGTCTGTGGGCCTAAAGGTTCCAAATAAGTTCATATATTTTAACTTTTGTCTATAGTTGATCTGCTTCAGCAGGTTTCCACTTGACTGACAGACACATCAAAGCAGCAGTTGCTGATAGCAACCTGCTCCAAAAAACTATGAGCTCTGGCCTTCCTGAAGACTGATGTGATGTGGACCAGTCCAGTCAAAAGTAATTGTTCCCTGTCTCTACTGCTAGGTTAGATGACCACGTGCTTCTGCTAAATACCCCATTGACTAAATTGTCTTCTTACCTTTGACCAGCCTTTGACCTCCCTGGGATCTCATCATCTGCACTCCTTTACAGATTGAAGCATTCATGGAAGATAATACATTGTCCTGTGTCCTCTGTTCCCAAAACAGGGTAAAAGGATAAGTTAAAGGTAAACCCCCTGGCAAAGGGGACAAAATGGCTACCCAATACCCACTGATATACCAGGAAGCTGGACCCTAAATTGTCCATTGTTAAATTTATTAACGACAATGATTCTGCAATAAGATAACACATTTGCCCTTCTTTATGCAGAAGCAAAGAGGTATTATATGACCTTAAGAAATTATTATTTCTATATAAATCATTCAGGATTATAATCTGGCTGGATTATGACAATGCTGACCTCTGAACAAGATGCCCCAATGCAGTGTTTGCTGCCAGGACCCAGACCAAAATATGGACAAGCAACAGGATATTGGGGGAATTGATTGCACCCTTTTTGCCTAAACAAAGTAAGTTCTGTCTTCCCTATGTCACTCTTCCCCAGGAAAAACTCCCATCCTGTGGGTATGGCAGCTGAAGATTGATGCTGTTCTGACACTTCTACCTCCAATGATATGGAGACCCAGGTATGATGACTAACTGGTTACAAATTGGTCCTTGCCATTTTTAATAGACTCAGAAGTTGCTTGGTGTGCACTCAGGTATAATTTATCCTTCTCAGATCTCTGATGCTTTGCCTCAGCTGCCTTCTCTGTTCTCTATGTAAAATTCACAGGTCTCTTTCTGAGGGGAAGGACAATAGCGGCAGTGAAGGGTAAGAAAGGTGGTTTTAAATCTCAGCTCTCAGCTACTGCTCTGACCTCTTGGGCTTTTAACTCTGTATTTGGCTCTGTGTTTCTTAGTTAATAAGACAGTTACATTTACATATTACAAATCTTAGAGCTAATACTAAGCTTAGACACAGTTCACACAGTTTACCTAGCTACCAGACTAAAAAAGAGATAAACTCATTTTGCAATGACTTCTCTCAGTATCTCCTGGTGAATTAGATAACAATGTTCTTTAAGGTTTGTTTATATGAAGATAGTAAAGCTGTCTCATTTCTGTTCATTTACTTATTCTTCTCAGGTCTGATTATGTTTGCCAGTTTTAACAGCTCTCTCTTCTAACTCCAAGGTTTCTGTGGACTTTACTGGTCCCAGCATTTAGAGAAAAGCTAGCATTGGAGAGGAAAAGGAATTCCCCCCTCCTCCTTTTTCACTCACTCAACCACTTCCTTTCAGTAAATTACCCCTGGCTATGGATTTAAAGATATGTTTCATTGGGCTGAAACCAGGCCCTAAAAATATGTTCATACCTTCTAACCCAAAGCCATCGCTTTGTTATGGCACCAAGATATAAACCAGTTCCTGTTGTTTTCTAGACCCTTGCAGGTTCCTGCACAGATCCACCCCTCCTGCCACACTCATGCCAAGGCCAGACCCTCAGAGACCCTCCAGATACACCACCAGCCACTACACCAACCAAGGACACCAACTGGGCAAATACCAGCAGTTTGGCTTCACCTACATGCCCACTCATAAAAACTCTGCTAACTTGTTGACACTTTTAAAGGATGGCAGCATTTCCCACCTCCAGAGAAACATCAGACTTAATGGCTCCTATACTCCTAGAACACATCATCCCTTGATTTGGTGTGTTCTCTTGCCAAGATCCTGGGATTTCATTGCTGGTCCCACCTCTCCAGGCTCAAGCCAGTACCTACCCAGAAACTGGAACCTGGTTTTCCAAGACGTCCCAATGAAAGGCATATCTGCTCTCATGTCTCACTCATTTCATCCTTGCTTCTTCTGTATAACCAGGGCACACATTCAATTCCATTCTTTCTGGCAGTTATCACTTTTCCATGGCTAACCCTGCTCATGAGGCTAATGATAACAATCTATTTTTTTTTCTCCTAGCAACCTGCCTTCTCAGCTCTCTCAAGGAACAGACATCTGAGGACTCCACAACAGTTAACTGAATGTTTCTTCACTCATACCTCCCACTGTGCATGACCCAGCCTTGCTTGTTCCCAACTCAGCAGGAAGTAGTCTTGAGAATTTGGGGTCCTCATCCACCCCCCTAACTTGCTATCCATAACTCACCTTTTTATAATAATCAAAAACAGAGGAATGTCAGTATTCTGAGCCTCCCCTTAGGGACTTGCCTCTTGGGGACACACCCAGCATCCTAACATCATCTTTTTTTTTTTTTTCCCTGAGACAGGGTTTCTCTGTGTAGCTTTGCTATGTAGACCAGGCTGGCCTCAAACTCTCTCTCTCTCTCTCTCTCTCTCTCTCTCTCTCTCTCTCTCTCTCTCTCTCTCTCTCTCTCTCCTCTTCTCCTCTTCTCTTCTCTCCCTTTAATAGTGTGGACATGTGTCTGCATGGTATAAGTAACTTTCTACCACTACACACCACAGCCTGCCACTGAGTCTGCATGACCTGTCTCCCTCACCTACAGAGCACCTCGGCCAAACCCACAAAGGCCTTCAGTGCGCCACATGGCAGTATGTGGAGGTGTGTCTGTGTGGGAGTGGGGATGGCCTTGTTGAAGTGAGTATAGCCATTTTGGAGTAAGTACGTCACTGTGGAGGTGGGCTTTGTGGTCTCTTTTGCTCAAGCTTCCCTCAGTGTGACTTTCAGTCAACTTCTTGTTACTTGTATGCTGCCATGCTCCCCACCATGATAATAATGGACTGGACTTCTGAAACTGTAAGCAAGCCACCCCAATTAAATGATTTCATTTATAAAAAGTGCTGTCTTCATGGTGTCTCTTCATAGCAATAAAACCTTAACTAAGAAAGAATTTGGTATCAGGGACTGGGATACTGCTGTGGTAAGCCTGATCATGTTTTTGCTTGGAGTAATATGGATTTTGGGAGTTTGGGTTAGGAAAGCAGTGGAATGCTTTCAAGTGCTGCTTAATGGGCCATACTAGTAGGAACATGGGAGATAGTGGTGCTTAATGTGATTTTATGACCTGTGGGAATCAAGAGGTTTCAGAGGAGAAGAATGTTAGTATGTGGACTAGAGACTGGTCTTACTATATTTTGGTGAAGAAGTTGGCTGCTTTTTGTCCTTGTCTGAGGAGTCTGCCTGAGGCTAAAGTGAAGAGTTTTGGATTAATTCCATTGGCAGAAGAAATCTCACAACAGCCTAGTAGAGACTCTGTCCTGAGATTATTAGTGGTAACTCTAATGAAGATTTATAATGAAAAGAAGCAAACTGAGCAGCATAAATTACAAACTATAAAATTTAAAGAGAAAAGGAACTCTAAAAAGTGGAATGGAAACAAGTCCTGTGTTTTAGGAGATACACAGATTAAGAAATGGAATAAAGGAAGTGGTGACCTCAGGGCAAGATCCCACCTAGCTTAGTTTCCAACTTGTGAAAGGGAACTAAATAAAAGCTTGAGATGGCTGTGTTGGGGCATACCCTTAATACCAGCACCAGGAAACAGAAGTAGCAGATCTCTGAGTTTGAGACCAGCCTGGTTTAGAGATCCACTTTCATTGAAGGCCACAAAGCTGGTAAGGATGTATTAGAATTGGGAGGGTGGACATGTTCTAGCCCCAGTAAGCAGAAGAACTTGGCATATTCAGCCACATGGTTCTGGCTTTAGATTTAAGAATAGAAGAAATGGATAATGGAATTTTCCTCTAGGCCTAAAGAAAGCCACTGAAGTCAGGCATGTGTCAAAGGAGGCCTAGTAGAGATATCATTGCAGGAAGGAGTGAAGTCAAAGCCTGTTTTGCCTTGGAGACTCCAAGTTGTTAGAGACGTCAAATTCATTGGATACTTGTAGAGGAGAGCTGCTAATAGGGAGTGGCACCAGCCCAAGAGAAAGAAGTATGTTGCAGTCAACAAAGCTGAAGTGTGTTTTAACATCAGATATGGAGATGCGGAGTTTGGAGTTTGCCCAGCTAGTTTTCAGTCTTGCTTTGGTCCAGTATTTCTTCACTCTGCTCCTTTCCCTACATTTTGGAATAGTAATGTATATCCTGTGTCATTATATATTGTCAGTATGTGATCTTCCTTTTGATTTTGATTTCCTCAAAGGTGATTACAGTTAAGAAATTGCCTGATTCACAGAAGAAACTTTGAACTTTGGACTTTTAACCATTGTTGAGACTGTAATAGATTATGGGGACTTTTGAAGTTTGACTCAATGCATTTTGTGTTATGATATTTTTACAAGTTTGTGGGTTCCAGGGTGTAGAATATAGTAGTTAGAAGGAAATTGGCACACACAATTTCATAGGGAGTTCAATTAGGATGTGTGGCTTTGTTCAAGTGGTTATAGCCTTGTTGAAATAGTTATAGCTTTTTTGGAGGAAATGTGCCAAAATGGGGGTGGGCTTTTGTGTCTTTTTTGCTCAAGCTCTGCTCAGTGTGACTTTTAGTTGATTTCAACTACAATACCACATCTGTCTGCATCACTATCATTTTCTGATAATTGACTGAACCTCTGGAACCGTAAGTAAGTCACCCCAATGAAATGTTTTCATTTATAAGACTTGCTATTGTTATGTTATCTCTTCACAGTAAGAGAACCGTAAGACAAGGGACAAACTGCTACCAGTGTCATACAGACCTGGCTGGCCTGTGCTGCCACCCAGGACCATGGTGTCCTCCAGACCCAAACTGTGGCCTGAGGCTATGTCTGTGGCCCTGCTGCAGCCAGAGTCTGCATTGGTGTTCGAGGCTCCTCTTGCCATCAAAGGCAGTGTGGATGCCTGGGATGTTGGTTGCCACCTGGGGCCATGTGAGTGTTCAAGGGCCATGCCACAGCTGAGTCTGTGATAATCTGAATGACTTGCACTGCTAGCTGGGTCCTTGGTGGTATCCAGGCCTGAGCTGCTGCCAGAGACCACGTTTGGGTCCATGGTCCAACTACAACTGGATTTTGTGTTGACAATTCATAGCCCACATTGCTATCAAGGGCTGTGGGGTTGTCAGGAGTCTGGGCTGCCAACTGGGGCCATGTTTATGTCTGAAGGCTGAGCATCTGCTGGGGTCATACAAATCTGAGTGACCTGTGCCGTCTGTCACCCAGGGCCATCATAAGTGTTATCCAGGCCTGGACCTGCCACAACTGTGCTCTGTGTTGATGTCCATGACTCATGTTACCACCCAAAGCAGTAAGGATAAGGCCTCACAGAGTTGGCCCCGCCACTCCCTGCTGTAGCCCTGAAGAGAACTTTCCCTCCCCCTTGCAAACTGCAGTATTCTGGAGAGTGGGTCCTGTGCCTCACCTGGGCAGCATATTTGAGCTCTCCCTGTTGATAGGGTGCAGGTAAGCCGGCCTGGAAAACTTGAGAGTGGAAAAGCTAGCTCAACTATCTGTCACCATGTTGGCATGAATGAGGGAGAGATACCCACCTCACCTCTTGCCCCTTGTTGCCTCCTGCAGGCAGGAAAAGCTGGTCCTGGGGTCACCAGAGTGGGAGAGCTGCCCCTGCCCCTCATCAGCTGCAGGCCTTGCATGCAGGCCCTGCATGCACCTTGCTAGGCAGCACACTAGGGCTGAACCTGTTGGTCAGGTGCAGGTGAGCCGATCCTATGGGCATGAGAGCACTAGGACTGCCCCACCCCCTCCCTCATGTCATGTGGAGACATGGGTGAAAAAAAATATGCTCTCTCCTCCAACACTTGCCACCTGCCTGTGGCAAGTGAAATAGCCAGCCTGGGGGCGGGGCATGAGAATGAAACAGCTGGCACTGCACCTCACCAATTGCGGTAATTGAGAGAGTGGGTCCTAAACCTCACCATAGCAAAACCATAGAGCTGACCCTAGTGGCATGAGTGCAGGTGAGCCAGACACAAGAGCAGAGCAGGAGAACTGGTTCTGCTCCTTGCTGCTTGCTGCATTGGGTGAGCTAGCTGGGACAGTCCTCGAGAGCTTGCCTGGGTGATGAAGATTAACTGGTAGGCTGACAAACCTAGATACCTACCACCCAGGCCCAAAAACAGGGCTGTGAATTAGCCTACCCCAGTATCCACCTCATCTATGAACTCTGGGAACATGTGAAGGGGCCCCGACCTGCAGATCCAAAGCTGCAGGATCTCCATGACACAAAGCAACAGTAGGTTATTTAAGAAGAGTCCCAGTGAGGGCCTAGTCTCAATGGTGTGACAGAGGCTAGAATCCTAAAGCCAGACCAGTCACTCATTGCGATGGACACTTAGAAGTGAGGATGCATGGACTAAAGGGTGTACTGTGTGACTCACTGGGCTACACTACAGCTTCCATGCCAAGATCTTCGCTTGTTCGTTTTGTTTGATTTTTGTTTGTTTGGTTTGTTTGTTTTTGTTTTACTTTTAAATTTAGTTTTGTTTTGGGGGGAGATTGTAAGGGCAGATGAGGGGATGGCAAAATGAGTGAGATTGGGATGCATGATGTGGAATCAACAAAGAATCATTAAAAACTTAAAAAAAAGGAATAGTGAAATGGAATCATGGGAAGAATGAAAACAAACAACAAAAACATTGCTGCAATAAGTTTATTCAGAAAGTTCACTGAGGGTTCTATTATCTTGTCCTCCATAGCATAGTAAGAGACAATCTTGCTTGGGGACATAAAATAGGAGACAATTAATAAACAAGATATTAAAGATGGTTAAGCAAGCAATGGGATAAGCAGCTACAGGTAAAGAAATGCTTATGCACAGTGAGGATAAGACTACCCTGTGGCTCTAAAGTTAAAGAGTAAATTATATCTGAAAGAGACTTTGAAAACAGAAAAAGAAATGATGGGGGACAAATGAATAGGAAGAAAGTGTCATCTTACTCATTCAATTTATAATTATGAATGGACTAGAATTCTAGAAACAATGTGTGGAATATGTGAGTAAGTGCATATATGAAGCAAAGTCCATTTTCCACCTATGGGATATTTTGCAAAGCAATTATAAATGAATTAAATTAGTTATATGATATTAAGGAAAAGATTACAAGCTACATACTTGTTATGCACTTTTGAAATAATTTCACAGAAATAACAGTTGAGATTGTAACAGTCAACTAACTAGCAGAAATAAATATATTCTAATAAAAAAAAAACTATTGCCATTCAGTGGTGAAATTTGTAGAGGAGACCTTACAAATTTGTTAGACAAGCTATCAGTGTTAAGAAAAACCTGCTGAGATCCTAGTTAGTCTGTGATGGCTAAGTTCAACTGTCAACTTGATGAAATACAGAATCACTTGGAAGATGTGTCTCTGAACTTATCTGTGAGGAATTATCTTCACTGATATGGGAAGAACAGTCTTAACTGTGGGCCAGACCATTCCTAGGGCAGGAGATTCTGGCCTGTATGAAATGGAGAAAGTAGGCTGAGCACTGGCGTGAGTTCACTCTGTTCTATCTCCTTATTGTGGATGGACCATGACCAACTTCTACAGGCAACTGCTGCTTTGATATTTCTCTTATACCTTGGTGGACTTTCCTTGAAACTGTCAGCTAAAATAAACTTTCTCTGCTAAGCTTCCTTTTTGGAGTATTTTACAACAACAACAGAGAAAGGCAAAGACTTAATGTTTTGGAATTTTTCAGGACAGGCAAACAGCATTGTAGGTGATAGAATGACCATATTTCAGAAAACTAAGGTGTTTAGTAATAAATAATTGATCCAGAGGCAGTAGTAATCATTATCTTGACTGACTAGAATATATCTTCAGGTGACATTCTGTAAAATATAGATTATATTATTTGAAATTATACCTGCACTAAAATATTATTTTATCAATATTAAAATTAATAAAACTAGGCTTAGCTGATTTACGGGAACTACGTAGAAAAACACATTAACTGAAACAACATGATTCTTTACACACCCAGAGAGCAAACAGGTATTCATCTTGTTTTGAAAATTTCAGAGATTCATTTTTTTTCTCATTTTATTACTATATTTTTAGTAATGTAATTAGGCATGATTTAACCTCTGAGAGAACTGTCATTCAAGTTCTTTGCCAAAGCACCAGTGTTTGCTTGTCATTTAGCAATCCTTTCATTCATTTTCTTTCCCCTGGAGCTGTTTGCATATTCCACAGGCTCATTTGCTATGCTTACCTTTCTAACTTTTCCTAATTGAATGTAATGAGATGGTTCAGCTCATTCTGTGTGTGGTGTGGTCTCGGCAGGCATGCTTTTCAGTGCATTTTAATATAGCACCAGAAACCCCTATTACTGCCAGATAACTTTTAGATTAAAATGTAAACATGCCAGTTATTTCCTTACCTTATTGAGAATCCCTGGTGTCATGAAATGAGAATTCTAAGTTTCTAATATGAACATCGTTAAAACAAACACAATGAACTTTGCATCTGAGAAAATAAAACCCCAAATGAGTCTTTTATTTTCTCTTTGTCCATACAGAGCAGCTCTGCACAATTTATTATAGTCTCTAACTTCAATTTCATTTCTTTTTGCCTGCAAAAAAGCAGATAGGGAAATACTCTTTGGAGTATATAAATGAAATTTAACAAAATTAAAAGGAAAGTATAAGAAAGAAAACACTGTCAGGCAGTCTGATAGGACTAAGCAAGTATCAGAATTCACAGGTCTGCACAATGAAAATGCAATTAAGCAGCCAAGAGATTGGATGTAAAGTAAGCACAAATTAAGATGTACAGCATCATGCAGGCTTAAAGTAATTTTATGGCTAGAAATGTACAAGTTTTCGAGATTTCAATTCATCGGAGATCTTTAAACATAATGTTACCTTATGTGTTTCCACAGTCAAGTGGGACATTAGAAGAGTTTCACAGTGAGTAACTAGGGTGCACAATAAGGTCATGGAAAGAAAGAGCCCCTAATCACACTGAAGAGTTATAAAATCACACACACTCGTAGTTGGAGTCTCAAAACCCTTAATCAATTAGTCTGATTTTCTCCCTTTTCAATTATATTCCTTTTATTAAAAATAGATTCTTTTTTCATATATTATATCCTGATCGTAGCTTCTTCTCTATCACTTTCTCCCAGCTCCTTTCCACCTCCCTTGCTAGATGAGTCCACTCTCTTTCTGTCTCTTGTTTGAAAAGAGCAGGCTTCTAAGAGATCAGAACCAAGCAGGACAAAATAAAATATAATGAGATGGAGTAAAACCTATCATATAGAAGTTGGACACTTCAGACTAACAGGCGGAAAAGGGTCCCAAGAGCAGGCTAAAGAGTTCCAGACCCACTTGTTAATCACATTTAGGAGTTCTGCAAAAATACTAAGATAAAAGATACAATGTATGCCTATGCAGGCCTTCAAACCCATGCAGGCCCCCTGCTTACTGCTTCAGTCTTTGTGAGCCCATATGTGCCTCGCTTAGCAGATTCAGAGGACCTCGTTCTCATGGTGTCCTCTATCTTTTCTGGATCTCACATTCTTTCCACCTTCTCTTCCATGGGATTTACTGATCTCTGAGGAGAGAGATTCTATGGAAACCTCCCAACTAGACTGAATATAATGCCTGACTGTGGGTCTCTGCACCTGTTCCCATCTGCTGCCAGAGGAAGCTTCTCTGATGATGACTGAAGAAAACTCTGATCTTTAAGTACAGCAGAATATCAAAGGAGCAATCTTAGTGGTTTTTTAAAATTTTTATTTGTTTTAAATCAGTAGTGTTTGGTTTTACCCTAGGTCTCTAGGCTATCTTGTCTCTGGTTCTTGGTTACCCTAGCAGTGTTGGGTATGGCTTCCATCTTATGCCTGGGACTTCAGTAAAACCATACATTGGTTGGTTACTCCCACAAATTCTGTGCCACCATTGCCATAGCATATTTTATAGGCAGGACAGATTGTAGATCAAAGGATTTATGGTTCTGTTGTTGTTTATATTTCTCTTTTGGTAGCATACAGATTACCTTGCTGAAACAAAAACACTCCCTGCACACAAAGCCATAGGATTGAAAGCTCCATGTACACTCCAGCTGGACTTCTCCATTTTTAGTGAGTTATGTGGGTGCTGTCCTCAGTAATGGGGCCCCACTGTCCTTGTGGAGTGACCCATTGTCTTAACACCAGCCTGGCTAGTTTGGGGATTTCCATTGAACCCCTTTGATCAACAATTCGGTTGAATGCAACCCCATTCCTACTCCTGGAAGCCTCCTTTCGTGACTACAGATGGCTAATTGAGACTCCATGTCGCTGATTATTAGGAAGCATCATTAAGATCACCCTCATATATTTTAGAAGGATTCCTCTGCATTAGATTTCCACATCCTCAAACGCTCCTGAGTTTCAAGCTGTCTTTCCCCATATTCTCTCCCTCTACCCTGTCTTTCCTGTGCCTCTCCACCTAATCCTCCCACTCCCACCACCACCCACATCAAGTCTGTCTATAAAATCAATGATATTTCTTCTTTCCAGGGAAATACCTTCACCCTCCCTCTCTTGACACTTCCTTTATAACTAACACATTTTGATAGACAGATTGTACCTTGGTTATCATTTACTTAACATTTACTGTCCAGTTATAAGTAAATACATAGCATAGTTCTCCTTCTGGGTGTGAGTTACTTTCTTCCTGATGAATTTCTGGTTCCATCCACTTGCCTACAAATTTCATGATATCATTTTTTTTAAACAACCGAGTAACACTCCATTGTGTAAATGTACCATACCACATTTTCTTTGTCCATTCTTCTGTTGAGGGACATCTAGAGTGCTTCCAATTTCTGGCTATTGTGAATAAAGCCTCAATGCACATGGTTAAGCATATTTTCTCATGGTTTGATAGAGTATCCTTTGGGTATATGCCCAAGAGTGACGTAGCTGAGTTATGAGGTAGACTAATTCCCAACTTTTCGAAGGAACTTCCATATTGATTTCCATAGTGGGTGTATGAGAAATGGAGGTGTGCTTCCCTTGCTTCCTCTTCAGCATGATCTGTCTGTCACTTATGCCATTGATCTTAGCCATTCCAACAGGTATAATATGGAATTACAAGTAGTTTTGATTTGCATTCCCCTAATGGCTAAAGATGTTGACCATTTCTTCAAGTGTTTTTCAGCCACTTGAGTTTCTGCTATTGAGAATTCTCTGTTTAGAACTGTAGCCCATTTTCAATTGAATTATTTTGTTCATTGATTTCTAGTTTCTTGAGTACATTAGAATGTTTTGGATATTAGTTCTGTCAGATATGGAGTTGGTAAAATATTTTGCATTCTGTAAGGCTATCATTTATTTCCAAAAAAGGGTGTCTTTTGCCTTACAGGAGCATTTCTGTTTCATGAGGTTCCATTCATTAATTGTTGATCTTAGTGTCTGCACTACCACTGTTGTGTTTAGAAAGTCTTCTCCTGAGTTAGTGCATTCAAGGCCCTCACCAACATTCACTTCTATCAGGTTCAGTGTATCTGTTTAATGTTGAGGTCCTTGTTCCATTTTGACTTGAGTTTTATTCAGAGTGATAAGTATCAATTTACTTACATTTTTCTACATGCAGGTGAAGCATGGACCTAATTAGTCTAAACAATAAAAACCTGTAGTCAGATATCAAGTGTGAAAGCAGAATGATCAGAAAAGTAGAGTAGCTAGTTACTAGAAAGACTTCTTACCTCTACAAAATCTCAGACCAAATGGGCAGCAATCCTGCCTCTACAAATCCTCATACTGAATGTGCTGAGATCCTATCTCCATCCACCTTATATTCCTGCCTCCACCTCCCAAGTGCTGGGATCAAATGCATGAGATTCCAAGTGCTGGGATAAGAGGCATGATTCTCTCAAGTGCTGGGATTAAAGATGTGAGCCACTACCACCTGACTCTGATTCTCTTTTAGACTGGCTCAATCTTGTGCAGCTGAGAGTGGACCTTGAATGCCTCATCTTCTTGCTTCCTCTTCCCAAGTGCTGGGATTAAATGTGTGTGCCATCGCTACTTGGCCTCTATGGTTAATTAGTAGCTATGTCTGCCCTCTCATCTCCAGGCAAGCTTTATTTGTCAGAACACAAACAAAATATCACACAATATGCAGGCATCCAGTTTGAACAGCACCTTTAGTTGAAAATGATGTCTATTTCCAATGCATGTATTTCTGGATTCTTTATCAAAAATAAGTGCCCATAACTGTATGGATTTATGTACAAATCTTTAATTGGATGACAAATAGCACTCATCTAAGTAATCATAACGTTTCTATCTCTAGAATTATATGAATCTAGATATCTATACTTTTGATCTCACATTCAATAAACTAAATATGCCTGATAAAATTGTGTATGCATAGATGATTTGGCAAATCCCAAGGGATCTGTAGAGTCTAAATGCAGAAAAGTTGTTAATTCTGAGTGAAAAACAGTATGCAGATTGATTTGTTTCCAGTCAAATTGCACATCTTGATGTCTTAAATTTGTTTTAGGTACCACCTGGTAAGTGCAGGACAAGGATAGAGTCTGGGGACATTACTTTAGTAAAAGTTCAAACAGGGTTATATGTAAAGTTATACTCATAGCAAAAGGGTTAACAAGAATAAAACTTAACCCTCAGATAGGGAAAGTCAGAAAACTTTGAGTTGAACTTGGCTCTGCATGAAGTAAAATCCTACGAACAGATAGGAGACCTCATTTGTTTTTGCCACTCAAATGCACACTATGAATTTTTTCTAGGGAATACAAATGTCTATTTGCATAAACTAAAGTAAGTGGATTTTAGCATCAGACCTGGCTCCATTTCCAAAGATAAAATAATTAGAATTATGGAAACACAAAACAAGCAAACAAAGAAACAAAAACAACAAAATCTGGAGGAAACATGGTGCTCTATCTTTCATCTACAGATATAGTACATAGCTAATAAGAGACATTAGAGAAAGAATGGACTGGGGGTAATCAATAAGTCTCAAGGGAGTGTATTTAATTGTTAGAGATACTTTGATTCATTAGTACTTTTCATTTGCTATTTGATTAAGTAACTTTTGTGAGATACCCACAAGAAGTAGAAACAATTTGGATTATATATTCTGTCATTCAACTCACACATTATAGCATTGTTATGGTAAAAGTTAAATGATGTTATTTTTAAGCCTGAGGAAAAATTTTCTTTTATAATTATGACATCTAAATTCCAGATATGTTAATATATTCTTTGAAATTTAGTAGAAAATAATTGCAATTTTATGGAATAAAAACTATGGATATTATTAAGATTATAACAATTTGGGTGCTATTCCTGCAATTACTGAATAAAAATACTATATTATATGATATTAGAGATAGACAGAATTATCATTTAGTATGTTATATATTGGAGAATTGAATCAGTTACAAACATAGATTTCAGTGTGTTATACTTCATTTCTGTTTCTGTGATAAAAAATACTTTTGACAAAAAAGCAAATTGGAGGAGATAAGGGTTTGTTTTTGATCATGGTTCTGTCCATGTCCAAGTCAAGGAAAGAACTTCAAAGAACTATAAACACGCCTGTAGTTAAGAGCAAAGTAAGTGAATGCATACATGACCACCTGCAGACTGGTCATAATCAGATCTGTTTATCTGCTTTTATACAGACAAGAATCTAAGGATTATTACACAGGGGTTTGTGTCTTCTCACATTTAACTTACTTATCCCTCACACATATATCCACAAGCCTCCCTCTTTACACTCTTTTAACAAGTGATTTTACTTTATGTCAAGTAAAGAAAGCTT
This sequence comes from Peromyscus maniculatus bairdii, assembly GCF_049852395.1. Taxonomy (NCBI): domain Eukaryota; kingdom Metazoa; phylum Chordata; class Mammalia; order Rodentia; family Cricetidae; genus Peromyscus; species Peromyscus maniculatus. Next base: position 64,306,373 of record NC_134872.1, on the reverse strand, counting down.
GCCATCACAGAAGATAAGTACGATAGTATCTTTATTGACACCCCCATGGATATTAGAAGGGTATATAAGCAAAATTTTATCAAAAAAGAAAAAAACTTAAATATTTTGTGGAAATTTGAGAAAGACATATTGTTTCAAAACATTGAGTATCCCACGAGATAAGTAAACAGGGGTAAGTACAATAAAGACAATGTAACAGACTGAGGAAGTCTGTTCCCAGTCTTCAAAGGATGATTCCATTAAATCCCATGCATTTATTGAGTAATACTCTGTGAGCCTCTCCTCTGGGACCTTAAGTCTTTTACAGGTAACACAATCCCTGTAATAATGTTTCAAAAAAGAAGAGGGCATTATATATTTGAATAAATAATATATGTAAATGCAATGTATTTTTTATCTGCCAAAGCCATGCATCTTTCTAGATTAAATTGGATTATCTACAGGTAAGTGAAAGAAACAACTTCTCTGTTTTCCATGTCATTTCACATCAGGTTTTAAAGATAAAGGTAAGTTATAATTACTAGTATAATTTTTCTTAGACTTTTTTACACATTTATTGTGAACAAAAACGAGCTTTTTTTGTTTTCTTTTGAAAATCCCATGCACTGTGTTTTGATCTTATTCACTTCCCAACTCCTCCCAGATCCACACTCATCTTTATGCTCATTCAACTTTGAGAGTCTTCTTCTGTTTTCCTCTTTCTCCTCTTCCTTCTCCTCCTTAATTATAGTTATATTATAGTTAATTATAGTCATCAAATCCGATTTGTGTTGCACCTCTCCCTCTCACAACCAACAGCTAGTCTTGGGATTCGCCCCCTACCTTTACCACCACGCTATAATTTTGTCTGACTAGAACTTGTGCAAGTTTTGTGTGTGCTGCCACAATCACAGTAAGTGCATATGTGTAATTACCCTATTGTGTCTGGAAAGTATTGTTTTTCTGAAGTTATCCACCACCTTTCAATCATTCTACTCCCTCTTCCTCAATTATTAATAGGCCTTAGGGTAATGGTTGTGATATAGACATTCAGTTTAGGAGTAAGCTTCCAAAATTTCATACATTCTGCATTTTGATCAGTTCAGAATTTCTATATTAATAGTCACCTGCTGCAAGAAGAAATTTCCCTGAAGAGAATTGAGAAAGGAAGTGATGTATTGGTATAGCAATCAGTCATTAAGAGTCATTTCAATACTATGACCACTCAGCAGAAAAATATTAAGTTACGCCCTAGGGCTTATTATCTATCTACTACGTCGTCAAAAAGTCTTGACATCTTTAATAGTTCCAGGCATTGGTTCCTTGATTTTTATTTTTGAGACAGTGCCTCATGGGTCCCAGGCTGGTTTCCAGTGTCGTACATAGCCAAGCTTCCACTTGAACTCCTGATCCTCTTACCTCTACATCTACAGTGCTCGAATACAAGGACATAACTAAACACACAGGTAGAAACTGCCTTTCAAATAAAAAATTATAAATTGAATGTTAAGCATTTCTTAATACTATTGTATTTTGTCAGCAAAATAAGTATCCTTTCATATTAATTTCAACATCAAAGTAAAAAGTTATGTCACTTTCCTTAGGAAAATCCACAAAAAAATAAATAATGAAAGAAGTTTATGTAGCTGCCAAGTTGAGACAGTATTTTGCTAAAGATCAAAGGTGTAGTGTGTGTGTGTGTGTGTGTGTGTGTGTGTGTGTGTGTGTGTGTGTGTGTGTGTGTGTTTGGGTATATTTGATGATAAGAACTGAATTGATTTCTAGTTAGGAAAAGCCATGTATGTTTTAAGTATGTGTAATGATAAAAAATAAAAGGGGTTTATCAGAAAGCGATTAAATCTTCACAGTCATTTTACTTTCTCATTTGGTACACACAGAGCAATGTCTCATTCCAGGAACTTCTTTTGGGTTTAGGATACTCATGGAATAGAGTTGAAACAAGTGGCACCTGAGTGAGAGGAATCCTCCTCTTTTCAGGCTTCTTCTGTTATGTTATGTACAAAAGTAAAGACCAAACAATTTGAAGAAACATATTTAGTTCAGCTATATCATAGAATTGGATGTTTTGTACTGAATAGGCACTTGGAGAGATAGTTCCTAACTTGGAGTGAACAAGATCAGTGAGATGCTGAATTTGATTTATAGCAGATGCTTTCAATTAACCCAGAATAATTTCAGATGTTTTCTAGAGGATCACATCCTTTGAGTGATGTCTTCATACTAAGCAGTTTACAGATTGAGATAAAATGGTAAAAAACTTTAACAATTATATAAAATACATAGACTTAAAATTTGGATGTATTTTGTTCCCATCATATGCTATTTATGATAGTTTGTAATTTAAATATTTGAATAACAATGGATAGTAGACTTAGGGATGTTTGGGGCAATTTATTTCAGATGACAGGAAATTTGTATTTCTATCAAATTTGTCTTTTTTTTTTTTTGTAGTTTGCAGAAGTGGTTAAAAGGCAAATCCCCAAAGTAACACAATGTAGTGACTATTGCAAAATACTCCTCAGTTCCACTTGCTCACTCTTTAATTCTCTTCTTCACATCTGATGTACAGGAAGTGGCAGGAAGATATGCATTGTACTAATGAAAATTTTTGTGCTACAAGTGCATTAACACTTAATGCTAACTTTTGATGCTCTGTTATATACTTATGTTTTGTTATATCATAGATCATAGTTTCATTGCTCTAGTATTTTACAGCACCTTTTATATTTTTCCCTTTCCTCAATATGAGTCCCATTTAGAGCATTTTTGACTTTTGCACTGCATCACTGTGCTCTAACATCTTGAACTATTTCCAAGTAACAAATCTTACAGCCCAAGGCTAAAATTTGAACAATTTTCCTTTGTACACTACATTGGAAAATGAATTTTCATGCCTGATTGTAGACCCCAACACCTATAAAGACATAACTTTCTTATTTTTGATAACTTGTCCACATTCCTACCTGTTAGGACTTTTGCATTAAAATAAGTGTTTTATCTTATAACTATATATAGGCAAATTGTTTTTGGAAAGAAAATGCCTTAGAAATAATAAATATAATATCTGTCATATTTGCTTAATCAAATGAGATTATCACTGGATTGCATATATCAAGTTAAATTCTGATTTTATTCTATAAACTCTGCTTATAATTCTATTAATATACTAGCATTTAGGTTTCTCTTAAAACATAGTCAACTTTGAAAAATGCTAATGAAGGATATGAGATATTTTGCATTTCTGACATATCATAAGTGAAAAGAGAGAGACACTATATTTAGTTTGTCCATAAGAGACTACATTTTTAAATACTGGAAAGTTACATGTAATCATTTGTTTTTCAGGTTTATAAAAACATGCTGAAAAAAAAAAAGGCAGTGGTGGTGCATGCCTTTAATCCCAGCACTCAGGAAGCAGAGGCAGGCAGATCTCTGTGAGTTCGAGGCCAGTGTGGTCTACAGAACAAGAACCAGGAAAGGCACAAAGCTACACAGAGAAAGACTGTCTCAAAAAACCTAAAAAACAAACAAAGAAACAAAAAACATGCTGGACCACAGATTACAGATAACTTTTTTGTTTTGTTTTGTTTAGTTGAATGGTGAAGAAGAATCAATAATATTTCTCCAGGGATACAATAACAGTAAGGATGTTTGAAAAGCCATAGGGAAACATTTATTTTATGTTTACTTCAAATAAACCTACAATATAAACTAATCTCTCTGTCTCTCTGTCTCTCTGTCTCTCTCTGTCTCTCTCTCTCTGTCTCTCTCTGTCTCTGTCTCTCTCTCTCTCTGTCTCTCTCTCTCTCTGTCTCTCTCTCTCTCTCTCTCTCTCTCTCTCTCTCTCTCGTGTGTGTGTGTGTGTGTGTGTGTGTGTGTGTGTGTGTGTGTGTGTGTGTGTGTTATAGTGCTTCAGACCCATAGACAACCAATTAATCCCAGTGCCAGGCACAGAAAGCCTCCTTTGTAGATGTTTGTAAAAGGAGTACAAAAATTCTTTCCAAACAATATAGGCTACTGCCATTTCCTTCACAGCCTCCAAAACTTGAATATACTGCCCTGTTGCTAAAGATATCACACAATTCAAACATGGGACTTGGAGGAATCTAATCAGAATTTACCTGGAAGTTTCTTCCCTAATTACTAGCTTTCATAGTATCTGAGGTGCTATGCAAGCTTCCAAGAGAGAAAACTATTTCAGAGTCTTAACCATCAGTGATGCTTATGAGCCACATCTTGTCTATGACCAGCATGGCAAGATATCTCCAGGAATTTGATATTAGGACTTGTGTCTTTTGGGCAAGCAACAGCATTCTAATTGAACATAATGTCTGAACAATAGGAGGGACTTCATGCATGGTGCTATAAACCTAACCAAACTCCTGTGGCTGGCTGAGGGGAAAACTTAGTATGGCCACTATATTAAACTATTCTAATTCCCAACTACATTCTAAATATCTGTCCTTTTACCCACACATAAATATAGCTCTTACCCCTCATCAAACACACTTCTTTTTACAGTAGACAGAAATCATTACAAGAATTCTCAACTGGAAAAAATGCAGAGAACAGCTGATTATGATGAGTTCAACCTCAGTAGATTAAATGCAATAGAAACAGCCATTGCATTTAATGCTCAGGGATATTGTTAAGGAGGTGATGAAAAGAATGGGAGAGTCCGGGGATCAGGAAATCTGCTATTAAATGCTGTTTCTTATACATCAAAGGAAAACTGGACCCATAAGTCTTTCTAATATCCTTTTAACTTTTTAAGATTAAAATACACTTATAGTAACTCTCCTTCCTTTTCTTCCCTCCAAACATCCCCATGCATCCCCTTGATCTCTTTATAATTTAAGGATTCTCTCTTCTTTAATTGTTCTTGCACACACACACACACACACACACACACACACACACACACACAAAACCTATTCAGTATAATAATGTTACTTGTATGTATGCTTTCAGGGCAGACTGTTTGGTGTTGAATAACAAACTTGCGTGCTTATATTTGTCAGTCTTTTCAGAACTCTTGAATGCTAAACAATATGGTTGTCTGAACAAACCAAGTATTGTAACACTGATTGAAATGACAAAAATATGGATAAAATCTCACCAGGTCTTAACTCAAGGTGATGAGCCACAGAAAATTAATGGTTGTTGTCACATGGAGAATCATTTTTTTTCTGACAATGGGACCTCTAATAGATTATTCAAACACAAGTGGTCAATTCTAAACATATATACACATGGGAAACACTAAATGGACTCACTATGTATGTGAGTATATACATGTCCATGATAAGAATAAAGCAGAAGGGGTCATGAACTTGAAATGGAGTGGAGCATGTGAGGGGAATAGGTTATGAAAATGATTTAAGTATTCAGGTTTGTGGTTATCAAAACGAATTTAAAATATATTTTCATTTAAGTTTCAGAGGTTTTAATAGGAAATCCTAGCCAATATTAAAAGCACGAACATGACATCAAGCAATGGTTGTGCATGTGTTTAGTCCCAGCACTTGAGAGGTGGAGACAGGGGGATCTCTGTGAGTTCAAGGCCAGCCTGGTCTATAAAGCAAGTTCCAGGACACCTAGGGCTGTTATGCAGAGAAACCCTGTTTCTAATATTAAACAACAACAACAACAACAAAAACACCAAAATGAGTATCTCTATCAATACTGATGTCAAACATTTAAGTAACAAGGTATTATACACGAATTTAGAAATATTGTCCTCAAGAGCCTGTCTAGTACACATTGGGAAGAAAACACACATAAATTATTAAGAAAGTGAAAAATAGAGAAAAGCTAAGCACTCAGAACTAGATTGTCGTTTTCCATGACAAAATCATTGTAAACATGTGAGAAGGAATGCTATATGGAGAAGGAAAGGGATAAGACACAAAGTACTTAATATAAATAGGTAGGATAGAAGATAAAATAACAATTAACCATATAATTTATTTCATTCACTAAGTCAATGAAATAAATTATATGAAACAGAAGTGTGAGAACCACAGCTCATGAAACCTTATTTTGCATGGGCTATCCTTTGCAGATGACTGTAGCTACCACTACCCATCAAAGAAAATGGAGAGCATCAGTGTGTTCTTCCCTAGGCAAGGCTATTTCTCTTATTCTTGCGGTTCCTTAGTTTCCTGTAGTTATTTGTGTAATGTTGAAGCCTAATGAGCTTTTCACGCCTCCATATTACCATGACTATCTGAGTTGTCCTTCTTCAGATTATGTTAAAGCGGTGAGATCAGCTGGATTTCATATTCCTCAAGAAATCTAGACAACTATACACAATGCAGAAATCAATAAAAACTGGGAGCCCAGCCTGAAAGTATATATCTATATCATATATCTATATATCCTGTATCTATAGTTCACTGAATGTTCTGGAAGATTTGGTGGGAAGATTATAAGAAACATGATATCAAATATATAAAACATACACATTTACGGATATATATATATATATATATATATATATATATATATATATATATCCATAATAATTAAAGAAAAAGAGGCTATCAGCATGACAGGGAGGTAGAATTTTGCATGAACAAATCTGTGAGGTACTTTAGGATATAAGGGAAGGGATAGTGTGGCATGATTCTATTTGAATGAAAAATATTTTTAAAAATATATGAGAGCAAATATTGGTGTGCCTATTTTTATTTAAGGACTAAATGGAATAAAATATAGATGCAAATGCTCAATATCAAACATGCTGTAAAATGACAAGCTTTGTATATTTTTGGGTTAAAAACAATCTTGGGACGTGAGTGGAACTGAAATGTAACAGAAGAATTTTAGCAGAATTAATTCATGATGTCTTATTTCCATACTTAGAATAATTTTGAAAGACTTCTAAGTTTATTATACTAACAATATATTATATTAAAGGTGGTCATGTGACAAAATAAAATGTATCATTTATAGGCTCTGGGAGATATAAATTAACCATTCTTTCTTGAAAAGACTCGTTCCCTCTCCTGCTTTGCACTCTCTGTAGAACAAGTCATGGGATAGGAGGGGATTAAGCAACAGTTTGTTCTAATAAACTAAAGGTTAGCCACATTTTTATCACTACAAAAATAATGAAAAAAGAAATGACCTAAAAAGAATTTAATTTCACCTTGTATTTACAGCACGTGAATTTTCTCTTTATTCTGCATTTGGTTTGCTTTAACAACTTGAGAATTCTTAGAAGAGCAAGTTGTATCTTGAGAGCCTCTTTCCATTAATCAGCTAACATGGCGAGAAAGAGAAAGAAAGAGACAGTAATAGAGACAGAGAGAAGAATCCAGATACCACTAGAGATATTCTTTTAGATTATTACACAGACTAATGTGTTTGATTTTAAACTATTACATGTTATTTAGAAAAATGCATCTTGATGTGTATTTATTTTACTTATCTAATCCATACATTGGTAAAGTATATCACGCTTCTTCAAATGATATAACCATACATTTAAGGCTGTTAGAATATCTAAAATGTAAGAATAATAATAATAAAAAATCTTTAGTTACAAATCCTATCATTATTTTATCATTAACACCTTTAGTCCTCATAGAATAAATTATTGTTGCCATTATTATTTTATTTTATCTTTAAAGAATTTTACTATAAAAATACCTTGCAAATAAATAAAAGCATCACATTAAAATAAACATGACCCAAAGTCTAAATAACTCAGTGACTTTTATACAGTTAAAATAGCATGGGATATATTTTATGCACTATCATCCCACAAAAAATTCATGATATAGTTTCTTTTGCTATGCAGAAATATTTCATTGTCATGTAGTCCAGTTTCTTGATACATGAGAGTAGTCCCAATGTTGTTGATATTCTACACAGAAAGTCTTGATGAGTATCCTCAGTGTTTCCTTTTGCAGGTTTAGTGCTTTGAGTTTTAAATGAAGGTTTTAGAGCCATTTATTTTTATAGTTCAAAAGTTCTAAACTGAACTTTGCCAAGGGTAGTTAAAATTCTGCTACTGATTGATAGTATTTATTCAAAGACCAAATTGACCAAAAAGAAAGACAAATTAGATTACTTCAATAATTTGTATGAGCCAAATTCAGAATTAATTTGGCACTTGGTTAAGGACTCACAAAGCTAAATCTTTTGTAAAAAGAGCAAGGGTAACCATATGTGACAGCATAACTAATCAGTTGAAAGTGTAAAATGAGATGGATGGGATTACACCCTACTGATGTTGCTCTTTAACACAGAAACACAGCCATTGCTGGGATCATCACAACACTCCAGTAAAGTCACTTCATTTTCTGATCTAACAATGTGATTTAGAATGCACAGACAGTCTTTTTCAAAAACTGCTCTGGATTTTACTTTTAAATGTTCACAGTATTACTTACTCTTGCCTGACAGACATGACAGAAACATCATGATTCTTTACTATTATAACACTAAAATTGCGTTTTCCTTCCTTCCTCCCTCTCTTCCTCCCTTCCTCCCTCCGTTCTTCCTCCCTTCCTTCTTTCCTTCCTTTGTTCTTTTTTCTCTTTTGCTCTCTCTCTCTTTCTTTCTTTTTAAGCAGAGGCTCTATTCAAGCAGCTTTTATTACTAAAATCTACAGCAGTGACATTGAAAGATGTGATTGCTAATAGTGGCACTTGTGATTCTATGAGGAAAGTTGTGTTCTTTGGAAGAGCAGGTGTGGATTTCTTTTTTAACCAGAGGAATGACATTTATTTAGTTGTATGTCAAATGTGAATAAAGACCTTAAAACTGTTTTGCATAAAGTTTTCTATAATGTAGTGTCAGTAAAGTACTTCAGATTATAAACCACTGATACAAATTAAATACTAAACTAAAAATTTAAAAATAAAATGTCCCCAATCCATGAGGAGAGACAAAGTATATAATATTCAGATCCACACAATGAAGGGACAGAATTAAGCAAACAATGTCAAAAAGAAAACACTGTTTTTAAAACATCTTTCTTAAAATAAAGCAAAGACTTGGAGAGTAAACATAAGAAAATTGAGCACAATTAGCTATGCACAAAAGATTAAATAATTACATCACTTCCACTCCTGCTTCAAACATTTTTGAGAAAGTTTAGATATTGCTTGTGTGGGCTTCTTAGAGAGTGTTGAACTGGAATGAGTTTTATAAGACTTCTAAATCTTGATATATGAGGACTGTTTTAAACATAAGACCAAATATATAATTAACATTTATTCACATGAAAAAAAAATCTATTACTAGTTATATCACTAACTGCAAATATTAAATAAATATTCTTGAGTGGATAACTTGTTCAGTATTTTCATCAGCTCCATTGCTCTCATGTGGCAGGTGTTATTTTCTTGGTAAAATCAGTAGAGATATACCTTAGTTTTTTTTAAATTTTTTATTGCTGTGCCAATATTCCTTTGCCTGTCACCTGCAGGTTTTCATTAGGAAACTCTGAATTTGCATGCTGAGCTGCAACCTAAAATGAGCGTTGTAGCACAATGTGCTCAAAGTCTGACATTTTCTCAACAAGGACATGATATTAACCTCCCACACAATATAATAGTTCCACCTAATTTCCCAGAATGAGTTCTTAATTTAATTGGTCATTTGAAGTGCATCTATGTATAAAGGGACTATTGACTTATTTGAAAGGAGGAAACCACTTACAGATTAAAATTGCTAATGTCAAACAGAAATGTAAGAAGGATGTTGATAGACCCAGTGAAGGTTAAAAAGAAAAAAAAACTGAAAAGCAAATCTGTTGAGTTTGTTGTGAGTTATCATCCTCCATCTTTCACAGGGTTCCTATGAGGAGGAGGGAGGAATAAAAAATATTAGGTAGAATGATAAGCCTAGCCGATGAGAGGAAATACAGAAATACAGGATAGCTTTGAGAAGACCTGGGTCAATACCCAATAGCCCAGAACTGTACTCAAAATGGATTTTTATAACAATGCCAATGGGTGAGGCAAAAGACCCCCCTCTTGCTAGATACAGCCAAGTGCACCTAGTACACAGCCCACAGTCCAATCACCCTTTTATGCAGTCCTACTGCGTAAAGCAAGCTCATATCCCATTAGGAAACCTCTGTTGGCTACCAGAATTTGTACAAGTAATATATTTTAATGATACCTCGAGAATCAAAATATATAATTTATAGTAAACTAAGTGTTTGGAAGAACTTTCAGGAAGAAAATTGTGATGTATTTTTACTAAAAGTGGCTGGAAATCTTAAGGGGCTAATCACTCCAAGACAACATGCTCCAGTTGCATCTTTTATGTCTTTAACACAAAGCAAAAATTAAAATACAAGGAAAATAAGAAAGAAAACTAATGGAATTACAGACCTGTAGCAAAACTGGTAACATTGTTATGCACCAACTACAATGTAGATAAAAACAGCATGCTCTATGATGTTGGATCTGATATGTAGGTTGAATTTATTTCTATTAAGCTAAAACATATTTTTCAAGGTTTAAGAAGTGACTTTTAGTATAACCTCTCCTTATGTCCTTTTATAAATATTTCTATTCTGATATAACATATTAACACTATGGTTTTCCCATACCAGCATTACATTTTAGTATAAAATTGTAGGTGGTTTTAAAATTACTGTCCCCAAGTACGTCAATATATGACAGTACATACGTATGTATTTATATATATATATATATATATATATATATATATATATATACCTCATATAATGAATCTTATGTTAATTGTTTGGGGACAGATGAACAAATAACAAATCACCACAGCAAGGCACTGACAAGAGATCAAAGAAACAATTCTGTATAGCTTCAGCTTGAACTTACTATGGCTGACTATAGAAGCATAGAGGATGGGTTAATTACAAGGTATGGATGATCAAAAAACAGAACACTGAAGAGTCCCACTGCAAAAGTACACGAGGCCCTAAACTGCATAGATGGAGTCCCCACAACTTGCTAACTTTACTATATGCTGTCAAGAAAACATGCATCCAGGATAGAATTATGTGCAGCTGTGGTTGGGGAACTGGTGAGAGGTCTCGAGTCTCACAATGGTCTAATAACATTCAGCGTCCTCTCTTTCTCTAACAAAATATTAATAGGCCAGAATTATATGTAACTGTTTGGCAGAGAAAGGTTAAGAATGAGTGAGTGGTCCAATCTTTGATAAGGGTCTAGTGACCCTCCCTACTCTCCTTTGAATTTAGGGATGTTAATAGCATCAATTTTAAAAGGGTTTATTGAGTGTATACAACTACATCTACTCTGATGTTGAGAGTACAATGATGTCATGCTTCTGGGATAGGGTTCCACAACTTATTCACAGGAAAGGTAAATCTGCATGAATATAAGTTCTTGTTGGACAATACTTTTAAACAAATAGCCTGTTTTTTTTAAAAGATTGTTATTCTCTTTATTTATAAAATAGTTTTCCATTAAAGCAATACATTTTTAGAATTGTATAACATTACGATTCATCTTTCATTGCAATGTGACAAAGTCGTGTACTGACAAAGTCAGAGTAACTAGTAATGTCATCTTCTATCAATATTCTTGCCCTCCACTTCTACATAAAATGGATATTTTACCTGCATGTGTATGTGCACCATATGTATTCAGTGCCAGAAGCCAGAAGTAGGTTTGGACCATCTTTCACTGAGTGACAGACAGATGTGAGCCACCATGTTCTCTGGGAACCAATCTCAGGTCCACTACAAGAGCAAGAAGTCCTCCTAACTGCAGAGCTCTCAAGAGCTCCAGTACTTAAAAAAATCCATGTTGTCAAGGACTATTCTCCCTACTACACTAAGAATTATTTTTCCCACTCCAATTTTGTTTCAGAGATATTATCCTTCTCAACCTTTCCTCCTCTCATTCACAGCACCTGACAATTCTTGTTCTACATTTAGATCAATGTGTTTTATTCTAAACATTAAAGAGAAGTTGTGACTTTTCTCTAACTTTGTTTAATTGTTACTTTTAGCATAATGGTCTCAAATTCCATCTGGTTTTCCTGAAATTCCAGTACCTCTGTATTTGTGGCTGCATGATATTCCATTATTTATATATATCACATTGTCTTGATATATTTATTTATGGATGGGTAATTAGATCCCATCTTACCAACAAATAGTGTTTCATTATCCACCTAAGTGCAAGCATTGATCCTATGTGTCACTTCTATTTCCTTTGGACATATACCCAGTAGTGAGTTAGCAAGATTATGTAGTATACTCATAGTTCGTTTTCTAAGGTATCTCAACAATGCTTGCAAATGTTTTACTAATTTATTATCAACTAATTTTCTATTCCCATTATATTAGAATCTCCTTTTATGTACGTGCTTACAAGCATGGATTATTTTGTCTATTTTAAATTTTAACATATTTTATATAATAATTTTATATATTGTCTTAGGGTTTCTATAGTTGTGAAGAGACACCATGACTATTGTAACTCTTACAAAGGAAAACATTTAATTGGGACTGGCTTACGATTTTAAAGTTTTGTCCATTATCATCATGGAGGGATGTGGCAGCACACAGGTAAGGCCACGGAACATGTGGCGACATGTAGATTAACAGAAATCTGAGTTTAAATGTAAGAAATAGTCAGTGGTAGGCCTGAGCTAATGGCCGAGGAGTTTTAGTTAATGTAAGCTTCTGAGTGATTATTCTATAAGTGGCTGGGGGTCTGTGGGGCTGGAAAGGACCAGAGAAAACTCCAGTTACAGAGGGACACAGTGGTGTGCAGAAGAAGGAGCTGAGAGTTCTACATCTAGATCCCCAGGCAGGAAAAGGAGACTATCACACTGTTCATTGCTTGAATATATATAGTGAGACCTCAAACCCTACTTCAAAAGTGATAGACTCTCTCCAACAAGGTGACAAGTATTCCAATAAGGCCACAAAGAATAGTGCTACTCGTTATGGGCCAAGAATTTAAATGCATGAGTGAATAGGGGCCATACCTATTCAAACCACCACATTCCACTGTCTGGCCCCCATAAGCTTATAGCCCTGACCTAATGCAAAATGCATTTAGTACAACTTCCAAAATTCCCATAGTCTATTAGTGTCTCAAACAAATTTAAAAGTCTAAAGTTCAAAGTCCAGAGATTCACTCAATCTCTTACCTGTAACCTTCCCTAAATTAAAATAAAAAAGCAAATCACATACTCCCAACATATAATGTCACAGGTGTGGTGATGTTTTATTTGTGCTGAAATGTGGTGATATTTTATTTATATGTTAGTAAATAAAGTTTACCTGTAGATCAGAGGACATAGATAGCCAGCCATAAACAAAAGTCAGGCAGTGGTAGCACATGCCATTAATCTGATCACATGGCACACAGAGTCTCTGTGCATTCAAGGACACAGTCAAATGTGGTGATATCTTCCTCTAATTCCAGTACCAACCATAGAGATCTGGAGGGCTGTACAGACAGGTAGTGGTGAGGAAGTGATGTGGGTGGACTAAGAGCCAATGAGAAGGTGGAACAGCAAGGCAATAAAGAAGTTCATTCTTTTTTGAAGCTATGGCAATGTGGTGAGCTAAGGTTAGCTGGTGGCTATTCCTATTTCTCTGATCTCTGTGGCTTTTGCTCCTGTATTTGGCTCTGTGTTTCTTATTTAATAAGGCTGTTTAGAAATTCATCTACACACAGGACATACATTGCCATTCCAAAATGGAGGATAGTGAGGAAATACTACACCCAAACAAGACTGAAAACCAGCTGGGAAAAGCCCCAAACTCTGCATTTCCATGTCTGAAGTCAAAGTGCTCTTCAGATCTACAACTCCTTTCAGCTTTGCTGACTACAACATACATTTTTTTTTCTTTTGGGCTGGTTTCACTCCCTTTTAGCAGCTTTCCTTGGAAGGTATTCCATGGCTCTCTCATTATCAAAGTCTTAGAATCTCCAAGGCAATCAAAGCTTCAACTTCACAGCTTCACACAATGAACTCTTTAGGCCTTCATGCAGGGACAACCCTGACATACATCGGGCCTTATGGACTTTCCTTGGTCACAAAGGGAGATTCCATTATACCTTTCTTCTATTCTTGACTCTATAGCTTGAAATATGTGGACAACAACACCAACATCTGCTGTTTGCTGAAGCTGGAACATGGCCCCTTTGCTCAATTTCATCTTCACCAGCTTTTTCCCCCATGGTTTCCTTCACGGCCTAAGCTTAACTGCCCTATAACTTGTCCTCTGAACCAGACTGGCCTTGAACTAAAAGATCTGCCTGCATCTGTCTCCTAATTGATGGGATTAAAGATCTATACCATAGCAACTGGGTCTGAGCTGTTCTTTAATTCCTTTTTCAAAAAATGGAAGCTTATCCGAGTGTGATGATGCCATAAGGTCAATATTCTCTTTACTCTGTTTCTTTATTTGTTTATTTTCTTGAACACAAGATTTAGCTCGATCCCACTTCCCGATGCTTCTTTTCTCCTCAATTTGTACATTTTGTATTTTTACTTGCTCAGCTTGCTCCCTTTTATTATAAATCTTCATAACAGTCAACACTAGTAACCACACAACAGAGTCTATATTAGGCTGTATTGAGATTTCCTTTGCCAATGCAATTTAATCCAAAACTCTTCAGCTTATCCTCAGGTAAAGTTTTTAGGTGAGAACAAATGTAAGCCACATTCTTCACTAAAACATTACAAGAACAATCTCTAGGCAGCATGGTAAAATTCTTCTTGTCTAAAACCTCTTGAACCAGATCCCCACCATTCAAATAGTGCTCAGCATCTCTGCCTTCCGTGCTTCTACTAGTATGTCCCATTAAGCAGCATTTAAAACTTTCCATTGCTTCCCTAACTCAAAGGGCTAAAAGCATGGTCAGGCCTATCACAGCAATACCCCAGTATTGGTACCAAATTCTGTCTTAGGGTTTCTATTGTAGTGAAGAGGCACCATGACTACAAACATTCTTATAAAGAAAAACATTTAATTAGGACTGGTTATAGTTTCAGAGGTTTAATTTATTAGCATCATGGTAGGTCATGGGGGTACCCAGTCAGACATGGTACTAGAGAAAGAGCTAGAAGGATACCTTTGGACTTTTATCAAAATAAACAATATTTATCATTTTATCTATTTCTATTTGGACTCTCCAATATACACTTGACTTTGACTAGGTATCCTTTAAAAAACAATGGCAAGTTAATTATCTGAAACTAATATGAACTAGTACTGAATGTTCTTGCTCTATTTTTCTTTATTGAAAAAAAGATGATTTTTCCTAAAGTAGTTACCACTTATGGTCTCCTTTTCCTCAACTCCTCTGAGATCCTCATCATTCTATTTTGGCTTGGTTGTTTTATATTATTTTATTGAATTGCATTTGTTGTTGTTGATTATTTTTGCTCTTTGGGCTTTTTATTTTCTGGGGGGTCCACCAGCTCACTCCCAAATAAATTATATATGGATGCTTATTCTTAATAATAAATGTCCAGCCTTAGCTTGGCTGATTTCTTGTCAACTTTTCTTAACTAAGTTCCTGTATATCTTTTGCCTATGGACTTTTACCTTTCTCTATTCCTGTGTACCTTTCATTACCCTTATTCTGTGGCTGTTCTTTTTACTTTTTAACTCCAAGATGTCTCCTCCTACTTATTCTCTCTGCCTCTCAGTCCCGCCTATTATCTCCTGTATCCCTATTGGGCATTCAGCTTTTTATTAGACAATTAAGTGTTTTAGGCAGGCAATTAACACAGCTTCACTGAGTTACAAAAACAACAGAAATGAATGCAATAAAAATTTGCATCATTAAAACAAATGTTCCAGAGTAGAAACAAAAGTAACACACCTTCAAATAATATTCTATTGGATTTCTCCCTTTTTGTCTAAACAAAAAATGAAAGCTTTAAACTTTAACATAATAAAACTGTATACAATAAGAACAATTATCAAGTAAAGATTAAATTCACAGTATAATGAATTCCAGTGTATTTGTGTCTGGTCAGTTTAAAGAAAATACTCCATAATCTGTCCTAGCTTAGTGAATATAAAATGTTATATATAATTTACACCCTATCATATCTAAGGAAAACTGCAGCTATATCTAGTCTTCAACTCCATCAAAGGCCCCAGAAGGATATAATACTATTTGAGTAAACAAAAAAAAAAACACATATCAAACAAATTCCAAAACTCTAGAAATGGGAGAAATATCTGACTGCCTGGACAGTCACCAAAAGTTCCTCTGCAGCTTAGGGAAATCCATCTGTAGCCTACAGGCCTAGAGTATTTGGTAGACTTTTCAGTGAGGTAGGAAATTTGAAATTCTTTCCCACTTATATTGGCAAAGTTTATCATTCATTTTCTTTTGTGGCCTGCAGAATATATGGCAGTTTTTTTTTCTGTGAAGCAAGAAGCCTGAAGGACCATCATGCCTTGTTTTGGCAAAGTTTAGTGGTCACTTTCCTGTGGGTCCTGCATGTCCAGTTATACAACATACCATCAAGCAGTCCAGGCTAGAGAAGCTTCTTGCCCAAATGGCTATCCTTGCCACATTGAATGCAAACTCCATAAGAAAGTTTCTTTGATGCCATTCATCTCTGAAGTAAATTGGTGCTGTCAGGAACAGATGTGTCTCATTGTTATGAAAAAAATCTTAAGGTAACAAAATATTTTAATGCCATATTCTGTAAGTCTTTGAAATATTTGAAGACCCTTTGTCTATCTAAAATATTTCTCTGTATGATCTATAAAACATACCTAATATATGTACAAATTTGATTGTTATAGATGACTACAAGCCTATGTTTCTTGATTATCCTATGTAGTTTATAATAATAGCTTTCAAAAACTAGAACCCTACCTTATATTTTAAATGAACTGCATAGGTACAATGCCTTAAATTAGAGAGGAAGCATGTATACAATATGTTTCAACAAAAATAATCTTAAACTTGTATCATTGTACAAAAATCTTTTAAACAAGAATAGAAACACATATACAGTGTGTTGTAACAAAAATTACCTTGAATTTGTATCAATATGTAAAAGTCCTTTAAACAAGAGTAGAAACATATATACAATGTAACAAAAATAGCTTTAAATTTGTATCAATATACTATATTCCCCTAAATGATAACAAATATCCATAACCCACCAAATTACCAATAGCCTTCGGCAATGCAACACTTGGGACTGAGAACATCATTTTCTCCAAACTACTTCCTGCTGTCTGTAGATGAAGTACCTTTAGGATCTCATAGAGACTATTTGAGATAATGGCCAAATCGTGGAAAGATCTTCTATAACCTTTGTTGATAGATATTACCTGTCAAGGTTCAGGAGTTCTCCCTTGATCAAATCTAATCCATATTAATCTGAAACAAATCCATAGCCTCTTGTTTCCTGTAGATAACCAAAGCAAAATCGCTTCCCCCAAACATGTTTAGCTTCCATTTGACAAATACATTTTTTTAAACTTTTTTTTAAAGTTAAGGCATTCCTAAAGTACATAGACAGGTTTTTTTCAACAGTCCCTCTTTCAGTTTCAGGTCTGTTAGTAGCTGTTGTTTCCTCAGCAACATTCAAAAAAATCAAAGTCAACACAATACTACATGGTATCCAGACTTCCTGTGTATTTCCAATCTTATATGTTTTTTTCTTTTATATTACTTTTACTCTTTCTCTAAAAACTTTACTCTTTCTAAACTATTTATTTCTATGACTGCCTATACCCTTTTTCTTTCCTTCTTAAGCTTACACACATTGTAAAACACACTGGAAACCTGTTGAGATTTTCTTCTCCATTTGGAGCTTTTTTTAAAACTTTTTTTTATTTTATAATTTAATTTAATTTTACATATGAACCATGGATTCCCCTGTCCTCCATCCTCCCAATCCCACCCCCTGCCCTTCCCCCAGCACACCCCCCATTCCCATTTCCTCCTTATGGCATATCATTTAGTGTTTTCTAAATGTGTGAGCAAACTTTAAACTTCTAAGCTACATCTGAATCCTCGACACATGGCTCTTGGCTGGCTCTTCACTCTTCTCAAGTCATAAAGCTTATATCCATGGCCCTATCAGAGGTAGGTACCCAAGAACTACATTCAATCTTCCTAGAGCTCTATAATGCCAATGCTTGCACTGTGGCAGGCATTTTTTCCTTCTTTGCTTGTTTGTTTTGTTTTCCTATTTAACATACTAGCTTCTCAAGGGCTCACTAGCAGACAGAAACATTTAAAGGAGCTGTATATTCCTTTTTATTTTTTTTTTAAAATTTTTTTTAGGCACTGTGGAAATTCAAGCCCCATGTTGAGTGCCAAAATATTGTTGTTTGCTTTTTAAGTCTTTTACTCCTTAACTCTTCACAGCTGCACAATCAGACATGGAGTAATAAGCAAAGAAAAGGTATAAAGAAATAGAGAAATGTAAAAGCCCAGAGGCAAAAGATAGATGGGTTAATTTAACTTAAGAAAACCAGGCTAGAAACAAGTCAAGCTATGGCCATGCATTTATAATTAAGAATAAGCCTCAGTGTGTGTTTATTTGGGAGCTGTGTGGCAGACACCCCCCACAAAGAGTTAAAGAGTAAAGAGTAAAAACAAAACAAAACAAAACAAAAAACAACCAACAACAATCCTTTTCTAGATTCCTGTTTGTAATTTTATGAATGAGAAACAGAAAGAGTGTGAATTCAGATGGGACTGGAGGTGGGGATAGCCTATGCTTTTAAAACATGTATCAGAATTTAAAAGTTATTTCATATATAATATTCCTTATTTTAAAAGAGGATTGTATATGATATTGTTGTGTAAAAGGATAAAACATTTTGTGTTAATTAAACATAAAATAAATTTAGGGGTAAGCCTGGGGATGAGGTGTAAACAAGATAAAATAGTCTAAGGATAATCTGTTCTCAATATTGTGCATCACTTTAATATTTTTACATATTTTGCCTGCTAATGTGATATATACAACAATTAGAAAAGTAACAATATATGTATCAATGGTTATAATCTTTCTTAAGACATAGAACATTCCTGAGCCTCATTTTCTTAATCTGTAAAAACAATTATCATAGCAGACTTAAAATATTCATGGCATTTATAAGAGGATTAAGGGAGACAAGGAGCCTTTATAATCACTAATAAATTTTGCAAAGAAATATTAACAGCACAAATTCAGACTTTAAAAAATAATTGTTATTATCTAGCATCTTTTCTATTTAAAGAATGGATCATAATTTAATTGCATTAGCCCTGCAAGAAGACAGTAAAAATTGCAAGAACACAAGACTCTATTAAATCATCAGTGCTGACTAACGAGTACAGTAACAAAATACCTGAGTGATTCAGGTAAAGTTAAGTTTGGAAAACAGGAATACATAAATTCTTGAGATTCACAAGTATGATAAAGAATGCATAATTTATGTTTGGAACATGATTTAGTCAGGAGAATAGTTTTATACTTAATCATATCTTTGTGAATTTAAAACTTAATTGTTTATAAAAGTCAGAGCAATTTCAAATACTTTTACAACAATGACAACCACATATAAAAATAAGTGAAATTGTGTTCAATGAAATAAGATGGGCATTAAAATATTAAGTACTTCATGGTATCACATACATGAGAAATGTGAAAGCATGACACAGAAGCAATGAATAAAATTATTTGAGTCTGTGAACATAAGTGAACTGTAGGGAGATTAATACTTGATGATTGCTCAAAGATGGTATGTAAAAGTCATCTCAAATACATGTGGCCTCATGTTCTCTCATATGTGGATCATAGAGCCAAGTGTGTACTTTATGTTTGAAAAGAGCATATTATCGTTATGAGGATCCAGGAGGAAAAATACTGGAGTTTGGTGTTTATTTGGTATATGATAGATGTTGTATTAAAAGATCAAATCATATTCTATTAAAATATAATTAACATATCTTTAAAATAAAATAGGGACTGAGGATGAAGCCATAAAAGTAGTAGAACACTTGCCTAGCTTGTCCAATGTCCTGGATATCAACCTCAATACTATACTATAACACAATCATCTTCCTACACATATAAATAAATAATTTAATTAAATTTAAAAATGAAGAGCTGGAATAGTGTGTTCTACCTCTATTCTTGATTAATAGGCTTAATGGTTCCTCACCTTGCCTCATCTTTAGATAGTTTTCTTTCTAACAGATTTTTCATTTCACTGATAATTTCAGTTATGAAATCTTTCTCTTGTCCTTTGGAATGTAAGTCTTCCAAAGCTTAGCAATGTCTCTTTCAAGGACCTGGAAGTTGGAGCAATATAATTTCTTTAGAATATAATATAAATAATTCACAGACTCTTGCAAGCAAATACAAATAAGTGACATATGGAGAGCATTTTGGAACAGTTTTATTTTTACAAGAAAATAAGTAGAAATAAACAGAATGAACAGTTACAATATATTAGTTTGTATTGTATTAAGGTGCCATGAATTGATTTGCAGGAAATTTCATCAAATTTGAAGTAATTCTTGGGCATCAAGCAACTTTCACCAGGAAGGAAATGAGCTATGCAAATTGGCTGGGCTAAGGGAACATACTGAATTCTCCACAAGTCCTGAAGAAGTGAAGAATGGGGTTGAAGATTAATGAATGAGGGTCTGAGAGGCATGATTTGTATATCTTAGAGCCCATTCAGAAAGAAATCTAAAACTGAAAATAATATATAAAATAGCATAACACAATAGCCAGTTGTCTCATTAAGACAAAATGGATAAAAATGTAAGTTCACTAATCCACACTTACATCTGTGTGACATGGCTTGGGTGAGACTTCATCTCCACAAAAGGCTGATACTGCTAATGTCTGAATTGTTTCTACTTTCAAATATGTGCCTAAAATCAAAATAAAAAATACTTTGTAATATATTCTCATCTTTGTTAAACATGAAAATAAAACATTTTATACAATATATATATATATGTATGTATATATATATATATATACATATATATATATATATATGCTTTTTTACAACTTGAAAATAAAATGAAATCACATACATTACTTTGCTAAAATGCAACTTTAATAGGAAGACTTTATGAAGTCCACAGATTAAGTTGTTATTTTACTGGAATAGAAAATTCCATTCTATTGTAAACTAAAAATTTGTATCAGAGAAACTTTTCTTTTTCTACTTTACCCAAATACATAAGAACTGTGTCTTAGGAAGAAGTCAAGCTTTTGCTATTTGCAGATGACACGATAGTATACATAAGTGACCTCAAAAGTTCAACCAAGGAACTCATATATCTTATAAACACTTTCAGCAATGTAGCAGGATACAAAATTAACTAAAAAAAAATCAGTAGCACTCCTATATACAATTGACAAACAGTCTGAGAAGGAAATCAGAGATATATCACCCTTTACATTAGCCACAAATGATATAAAATACCTTGGGGTAACTCTAACTAAGCAAGTGAAGGACCTGTGTGACAAGAACTTTAAGTCCCTGATAAAAGAAATTGAAGAAGTTGTCAGAAAATGGAAAGATCTCCCATGCTCATGGATAGGCAGGACCAACATAGTAAAAATAGCAATCTTACCAAAAGCAATCTATAGATTCAATGCAATCCCCATCAAAATCCTAACACAATTCTTCACAGACCTAAAAAGAACAATACTCAACTTCATATGGAAAAACAAAAATCCCAAGACAGCCAAAAGAATCCTGTACAATAAAACAACCTCTGGAGACATCACCATCCCTGACTTCAAGCACTACTATAGAGCAACAGTAATAAAAACAGCTTGGTACTGGCATAAAAACCAACATGTGTACCAATGAAACCGAACTGAAGACCCTGACATTAATTTGCACACCTATGAACAGAAGATTTTTGACAAAAAGCAAAAAATGTCCAGTGGAAAAAAGAAAGCATCTTCAACAAATGGTGCTGTCATAACTGGATGTCAACATGTAGAGGGCTGCAAATAGATCCATATCTGTCACCGTGCACAAAACTTAAGTCCAAGTGGATCAAAGACCTCAACATAAATCTAGTTACTCTGAACCTGCTAGAAGAGAAAGTAGGAAGTAGTCTTGAACACATTAGCACTGGATATCACTTCCTAAATATAACACCAGTAGCACAGACACTGAGAGAAACAATCAATCAATGGGACCTCTTGAAACTAAGAAGCTTTTGTAGGGAAAAGGACATGGTCAACAAAACAAAGTGATAGCCTACAGAATGGGAAAAGATCTTCACTAAACCCACATCTGACAGAGGACTGATACCAAGAATATATAAAGAACTCAAGAAGTTAGACATCAAAATGCCCAACAGTCCAATTAAGAAATGGGCCATAGAGCTAAACAAAGAATTCTCAACAAAAGAATCTCAAATGGCTGAAAGACATTTAAAGAATTACTCAACTAATCATCAGGGAAATGCAAATCAAAATGACTCTGAGATACCACCTCTCAACTGTCAGTATGGCTAAGCTCATAAACACTGAAGACAGCTTATGCTGGAGAGGATGTGGAGCAAGGAGAACAATCCTACACTGTTGGTGGGAATGCAAACTTGTACAGGCACTTTGGAAATCAAATCTTGGACATATAACCAAGGAATGCTCAATCATACCACAAGGGCACATGTTCAGCTATGTTCATAGTAGCATTGTTTATAATAGCCAGAACCTAGAAACAACCTAGATGCCCTTCAACTGAAGAATGGATAAATAAAATGTGGTACATATACACAATGGAGTACTACTCAGCAGAGACAAACAATGACACCATGAAGTTTGCAAGTAAATGGATGGATCTAGAATAATAAAATCATCCTGAATGAGGCAACCCAGACTCACAAAGACAAACATGGTTTGTACTCACTCATAGGTGGATACTAGATGTAAAGCAAAAGATGACCAGACTGCTACTCACAAATCCAGGGAGGCTACCTAAGAAAGAGGACCCTAAGAAAGACACAGGAATCACCCAATGACAGAGAAATGGATGAGATCTACATGAGCAAACTGAACATGAGGTGGGAGGGTAATGAAGGGCAAGGGTGGGGAAAAAAGCGAGCTTAGGGGAGTGGAAGGTCCCAGCTGGATCAAGAACAGAGAGGGAGAACAAGGAATGAGATACCATGATAAATGAAGACACCATGGGAATAGGAAGAAGCAAAGTGCTAGAGAGATCCCCAGAAATCCACAAAGATACCTCCATAATAGACTACTGGCAATGGTCGAGAGACAGCACGAACTGACCTACTCTGGTGAGTGGATGACTGAACACCCTAACTGTCGTGATAAAAACTCTCATTCAGTGACTGATGGAAGCTGATGCAGAGATCTATAGCCAAGCCCCAGGTGGAGCTCCAGGAGTCCAATTGGCAAGAGAGAGGAGATATTATATGAGCAAGAGATATCAAGACCATGACTGGAAAAAGCCCAGGGACAAATAGCCAAACAAGTGGAAACACATGAACCGTGAACCAATAGCTGAGGAGTGCCCCATCAAACTAGAACAGGCCTTCTGGATAAGTGAGATGGTTGATTAGCTTGAATTATTTAGGAGACCCCCAGGCAGTGAGACCAGGACCTGTCCTTAGTGCATGAGCTGGCTTTTTGGAACCTAGGGCCTATGCTGGGACACTTTGCTCAACTTTGGTGATGGGAGGAGGGAACTGGACCTGCCTCAACTGAATCTACCAGGCTGAGCTGAATCCCTAGGGGAGTCCTTGCCTTGGAGGAGGTAGGAACAGGGGGTGGTTTGGGAGCTAAGGCTGGGGCATGGGAAGAGGGAGGACAGGGGAATCTGTGTCTGATACGTAAATTAAATTAATTATAAAAATTAATTATAAAAATAAAGCTGGAATGACATTTTCAGATAAAAAAGAACTATTTCTTAAAATTTCTGTCTAAATTCATCTTCATAGACCCAATAAATTGTTTTCCTAAATATGGATTATGGAAAATATGGATTATGAGTTAAAATAAATCAATGATTTTTCAGCATATCTTATAATCTTTATATCTATGTGTTTCAGATGAATCCATTGATTTAGCAGTGTTAAGCACCCTGTATTACAGTATAAAACATAAACTAAAATACACCAGGAACTTTGAACTCCCAGTATCTTGAAAATAGAACAGTTGCAACATTAAAACAAGTTCTTGGAAAATGATTTGTGTTAAGTATATGAACATTATCATCAATGCTGCAGATATTCACAGTATTAAATTAGTTCCATGATACTTAAACAAGTTATAAGAAGCACTAGTTTTGTGGTTAAATTTCTTTCAGAATTTGATGACCCACAACAATATTTTTCGCTGAATTAGTAAGTCAACAATTATGCAAGTAGTCTTTTGCCTCAATGTGGTTTTCATATTACATTTACTTAATAGTAGTTAGGAATTACTAATTAATTCATTTATAATTAATGTTTAATAAAAGACTAAAACTTGCACATAGTTATGTGTTCTAGAGTATTTTTGTATTAGCTGTCAATGAGTTAATAACTCATATTTGAGATGATTATGATCACCCATATAGAGTAACTCCAATTAAACTCCTTTGTGAAACTCTCAACTGGCCAAAGTGCAATGATTGGGGAATGCTCAGGTAGAAAATGGGACATCTATATAACACCTCCTCCCCAAGGTTTAGGGGACATCACAAAAGATGAGATATATAATGAAAAGGGAAAACTGAGCAATGATAAATACAAAATGTACCATCTGAGGAGAAAAGGATCATTAGGAAGTAGAATGGAGCTAAGCCCTGTGTTCAAGGAGATAAACAGATTATGAAATAGAATAAAGGGAGTGGTGACTTCAGTACAAGATCCCACCCAGGTAAAATTTGAACTTGTGAAAAGGAATTAAACAAAACCTTGGAGCTGGGTGTGGTAGTATACTCCTTTGATCCCCACACATCAGAGGCAGAGGCAGACAGATTCCTAACAAGGTCAGCCTTGTCTAGAGACCCAGTTTCTGAACAGCCAAACTTAGGGAGTGAAGGAAACAGAAAGATGGTGAACATTTAATTGAATGAGAGGCCATGTGTTAGCCTGTGAAAGGACCAGGCAGACACCATAACAGGCTGCTCTGTCTTCTCTCAGAGATCAGGGTTCAATTTCATTTTCCTAAGACTTGAGCAAGCAGTTTCTAGGAGGGCCATGAACAAAGGATGTCGTCCTTGCAGTAGCTCCCTTTCTGAAAGTACTCAGCCAATTGTTTACTGCCTGGGACCCCTCACCTACTTAGAGCTACAAACATGGGTCAATGTGAAAGCCTGGACCACTGAATAAGGCCCCACAGTCAGTATGTGCTAGGCCAGCCAGTCTCCAAGGCAGCTCGAGGACACAGACAGGTTCCCATCCCTAGTTGAGAAACTATCAGCAACTGATACCTGCTTACAAAGAAAAGTTTTCTTTTCTCCAATGAAGTCTCACTGAGAAGACATATTAACCACACTGCAGGGTAAGCACAATGCCCATAAATAGTAGACCAATGCAAAATGCACTCAGTGATGTATTTGTAGCATTTTGCCTCATATTGTTTAGTTTGAGCAATTTTATTTTTCTGTTGCATCATTTTATTAATTTTTGAGATTATAATATAATTACAACTTTTATGTTCCATATTTTCCCTCCAAACTATCCTTTATACCTCTACCCACTCTCCTGCAAGTCCATGAATTCATTTTTATTAATTATATTACTTCATGCATACATGAACACAGAATACATATGTTTCTAAATATAACCTGCTGTCTTTAAAATATTACTTGCATGTATGATTTCTGGACTGGCCATTTGTTATTAGTCAAGTAATTCTTATTCACTGCCTTTGGGAATTCTGCCTCCCCTCCTTCCAGTTTTCCTAGACTACTTATACCTCTTTGTATAGGGTTAAGACTTGGTCAGCATGTCCTTGTGTAATTTGCCATGTCCATTGGTATGTTTCTTTGTCTTCTTGGCTTTTTTCTCTTATACTTGTTTTGTGTGAGGTTTCTTTGTGTGTGTGTTAACTGTTATTTTGTTTTGGTTTTAGAGAGTGATTAAAAAAAGGGTGATGAGTCAGGTTGGTGGGTATGGTCAGGGAGGATTGGGGGTGGGGGTAGCTTGATCAGAACATATTGTAGGAAAATTGTTTTTAAAATTACACACACACACACACTCACACACACACACACACACACACAATGAATCACATCCCAACAACACTCCAACACTTCAGAACTCCGGTACAGATCTTATGATCAAGTTTCAAGATAGTGGGCAACATGAATTGAATTCTGTGTCTCCTCTTCTTGTGTGTGTGTGTGTGTGTGTGTGTGTGTGTGTGTGTGTGTGTGTGTATTCTTTCTGTTCTGTTTTGTTTTAAGACAGAGAATAGCCATGAATTTGGGGAGATAGGATGTCAAGGAATGCTGTGAAGGGAATTTGGGGAGAGAATAGAATATGATTAAAATAGAATGTGTGATATTCTCAAAAATGAATTAAAACAAAAGGAAATTTGTTATTCAATACTACTTAAGAAGTAATGTTGAGGCCGGGCGGTGGTGGCACATGCCTTTAATCCCAGCACTCGGGAGGCAGAGCCAGGCGGATCACTGTGAGTTTGAGGCCAGGCTGGGCTACCAAGTGAGCTCCAGGAAAGGCGCAAAGCTACGCAGAGAAACCCTGTCTCAAAAAACCAAAAAAAAAAAAAAAAAGAAAAGAAAAGAAAAAGTAATGTTGAGATAATTACTTTCTGGAACATGCTATAAATTTCATTGTATAACAGCAGAATTAGTACTCAATAGTTGAAATTAATAATATGTGAGAATTTAATGGTATTTATGTTTACAAACTGATGATATATAAACAAGAATTAAGGTAATTCTCCAAATATTTGCCTTAATGGAACTAGACCTGAATTAATAATATTTTGCTGTACATATTTTGAATTATTTATTTACTTAATTTTTTATTAAGAAATTTTTATTCATTTTACATAGCAATCACAGATCCCCCTTTCTTCCTTCCTCCCACCCCACTCAGCCTTCCCTCCCAACCTTATTCACTTTTCCAAAAAGGAAAGGCTTATCGTGGGGAGTCAGCAGAGCCTAATACATTCAGTTGAGGCAGGTCCAAGCCCCCCTCTTTTGTCAAGGCTGTGTAATGTGTCCCACCATAAAATATTGAACAGATGACTACTTTTTATTTTTGTTTTTTCAAGACAGGGTTCCTCTGTGTTGTTTTGGTTCCTGTCCTGGATCTCACTCCATAGACCAAGCTGACCTCAAATTCACAGAGATCCTCCGGGCTCTGCCTCCTGAGTATTGGAATTAAATGTATGTGCCACCATCTCCCAGCCTAATTTGTCAAATGTTAATGGACTAGACATTGTTAATGCAGTTCTTGACTGTGTGTGTTGCATATAATTATTGTACTTATTAGATATATTTTTATATTAGTTATAGCCTTCATTTATTATTTTAGACAAAAAAGGGAAGTGTGGTGATATATTGTGCCCCCCCCATATATTCTGTACCCTAATAAAACTTACCTGGGGTCAGAGAACAGAACAACTACTAGATTAGACATAGAGGCTAGACAGTGGTGGCACACACCTTTAGTCATATCATTCCAGAGTTAGAGATCCAGCCAGATCTCTGTGAGTTCAAGGCCACATTAGGAACAGGCATGGTGGCACACACCTTTAATCCCAGTATTTGAGATCTCATGTCCTTGCTTGGGAAAGACACAAGCCTTTAATCCCAGGAAATGATGGCAGGAAGTAGAAAGGTATATAAGGCATGAGGACCAGGCACTAGAGATTTTTAAACTTTTAAGCTTTTAGGCTTTTAGCAGCAGTTCAGCTGAGATCCACTTAGGTGAGGACTCAAGTTTTCAGTCTGAGGACTCTTGGAGACAGGATCTGATGAGAAGCTGGTGAGGTGAGGTTGGCTGTGGCTTGTTCTGCTTCTCTGATCTTTCAGAATTCACCCCAATATCTGGCCCCAGGTTTTTATTAATAAGACCTCTTAAGATTTGTGTTACAATGATCCTATTGTAAAACCCTTGATGATATGAGATATAAATGACAGTTTGATCTTTGTATGAAATGCACAAGGCAAGATGTTTTGTCTTTTAATCTCTCTGTGAACGAAATAAGAGGTAAAACATATCCAAGGAATTTGAAATGTCTCTAATGATTAAATGATACTAAATATAAACTGTTAACTGCTGATAAATTGTCAGAAGGATTTATTTTAAGATATGTATAGAATTTGATTTTGCTTATTTAATTGGCAATCTTATTAAATGTAATTAATGTTTTCAATGGAGATTGTAAAATTACAGTGCAAATTTTAGAAAGACTAATCATACATATCAATTACCATTCATTAACTTATGTATCAGTATCTTCAAAACTAAGTATATGTGTTTGTGTGTGTGTGTGTGTGTGTGTGTGTGTGTGTGTGTGTGTGTGTGTGTGTAGTTAGACTGACTTGCTGTTTTGACATGTATCATGATGTAATTGTAGAAGCAGTTGGTTCAGGTCCTAGGACAGATTCATTCTGTCTCTACATACCTCTCCCCATTGCTATATATATGCAATTGTATGTATGGGATACTACTTACATAGCCAAAAATACAAAATTACCCTATGTCCTTTGATATATGAAAAGAGAAATATATTGTATAATGCAATAGAGTACTATTCAGCCATAAAAAACTCAAATCCTGTCATTTGTTTTTAAATTAGTTGAACTAAAGTTATTCAGTGAAATAAGCCTGACATTGTAAGAAAATTCACAGGCAGAGCTGGAATTTCTGAAAAGATGGTTCCACAGTAGCCGTTACAAGTGGAGAGGGAGGAGGTTTATCAACATTGGCACATTGAGAGCCCCATGGAGACTTGATGTAACAGTCTTCTGTGTGTGTAAGTCACTTTGAGGTAGGGAAGTTTCCACGGGTAATTGACATGTGTGTCACCATGCTTAGGATGTAAGCTCCATCCTGAATGTTGGAGGCACCACATAGGATGTTGGAGTCCTAGATGAGGTGAAAAACAACAGAAGAAACTTTTTTTTTCTTTTTGGCCCACAAGCTTGACTTCTCTTTAAGACAGAATTTCGCGGGGAGATATATTCTTGTGTGGACTTAAGCCACTCACCCTGTGTAGAGCATCTGGGTCTTCATCCAGGGATGGAGACACTGGTACCTCCTGTTTTGAATCTTGAACTGAGCAGTAAATTTTTTATTTTTATTTTTATTTTTATTTGTTCTTTAGCCTCAGATGGTATTATGGGGCTTTCCAGTCCCATTTGTTTTGGGGGGAATAAAACTTCTTTTCATAATTATAAATTTATATGTTTGATTCTTTTTCTCTAAAGAACCAAGTCATATTGAGATGAATACTTACAATTATCTAGAATGAAACATGTCCAGAATGGGCAAAATAAATACATAGATTTTTTTCTACATGGTTTCTTAATACCAGGGAATATAGTGAGAGAGGAGAGATAGTGGATGGAATGAAGTAGAATGACTTGAATTGGCTATGGGGTTTCTTGTTTGGTATGAAAAATATTGTAAAACGTATTAGAGTTATTACTTTACTTTTAAGAGGATTCTATGAACTATTGGTTTTGATATTACAGGAATATACATATATGTGTATTATAGATTATAAAGTTTAGGAAATAGAATGGAATTTGACTTTTAGCAAAAGTCTGCAGGTGGTGGTAGCACACACCTTTAATCACAGCATTAGGGGGACAGGGGCAGGCAGATCTCTGTGAGTTCGAGGCCAGCCTGGTCTACATAGCAAGATCCAGGACAGGTGCCAAAACTACACAGAGAAACTCTGTCTCAAAAAAAAATGTCTGCATTATGAACATACACACACACACACACACACACACACACACACACACACACACGAACACACACATATGTATAGTGTGATAAATCAAGGACAGAAGGAGCAAGGGAGGATGAAAGGGAGAGAGCAAGAATTGAATATAGAGATAAATTAACAGTGTTGTTACACTTTGGTGTATTTTTTTTTCTATGTGAAATTGAATGAGACCATTAAAAAATATAAATGAAGCAATATTAAGAGAAAATTATTTGTATACCTGAAATTTATCTGTTATAAAGAATTACATTGCAAAAAATAGAAAAAAATGCAGCCTTTACAGAAAATGATGTGTCTCTAAAGCAATCAGTATGCTGTTAAGCAATAACATAGAAGAGAAAAAATTTCCCATTATAGGCCATATAAGAAAAATGAGCATTGTCATGAACATGCATTCATAAAAGTGTTTTGCAAAGATTTTCTTTACAATATTCACAACAAGTGAAATTCAGATATTATGTATGTCTATGTATTCTACACTGACCTTTCTTTCTTTCTTTCTTTCTTTTTTTTTTTTTTTTTTTTTTTTTTTTTTTTTTTTTTTTTTTTTTTTTTGGTTTTTCGAGACAGGGTTTCTCTGCGTAGCTTTGCGCCTTTCCTGGAACTCACTTGGTAGTCCAGGCTGGCCTCGAACTCACAGAGATCCGCCTGCCTCTGCCTCTCCCGAGTGCTGGGATTAAAGGCGTGCGCCACCACCGCCCGGCATCATAATTGAATATTTATATTACATATGTATAAATATGTACATGCGTTACATATATGTTTACATATATAATGGTAACATTTCTGCTTTTTGTTCATATGTGTGAATCCATTCAACACTCTGTAAAAACATTGAAATTCAAATTTTGTAGAGTAGTGACTGGTCTTGTGACTCAAGTTTATAAACTCTTAATCAGCTACCAGAAGTAAAAGGATCATGAATGAAAGGTCAGTGTAGGATACATAGACATACATAATATCTTAAAAATTAGCCGGGCAATGGTGGTGCACGCTTTTAATCCCAGTACTCAAGAGGCAGAGTCAGACAGATCTCTGTGAGTTCGAGGCCAGCCTGGTCTACAAAGTGAGTTCCAGGAAAGCACAAAGCTACACAGAGAAACCCTGTCTCGAAAAAAAAATTATACAAATTACTATTTCTATATATTCCATTTTAACACACTATTAATGATATATAAATTGCCCTCCCATGTGAAACTAGAGATTATTTCCTTAAGGTCACTTTATCCTAACTAAAGATGACTGTATTAGGTGCCTTAGTAACTTAGCCACTTGTTCATTTTACAGCATACATCCATTTCATTTTCATATTAAACATTTTTCAATGTGTGATGTCATCAATGGGATTTTGCAAATACAAATACAAGACTAAAAAGAAAAAATATTGTTGACATTTTTTTTAAATTTTATTTTTTTTTTATTTTTTGAGACAGGGTTTCTCTGTGTAGCTTTGCGCCTTTCCTGGAACTCACTTGGTAGCTCAGGCTGGGCCTCGAACTCACAGAGATCCACCTGCCTCTGCCTCCCGAGTGCTGGGATTAAAAGCATGTGCCACCACCGCCCAGCTTTTTTTTTGTTTTTGATTTTTTGTATTGTTGACATCTTTATGCAAGATAAATATTTTAAAATATTTAATACATAAGTTACATGATGTATAATGTAAATATATCACATCATTAATTATCATTTAGAAATATTTGTTGATCTCAGTTATATAGGCATACATTAACATTAATGTTGGGTGATCTAAGTTTGTATCAAAGCTACCAGTTTTTTTATATAATGAGGTAGTCAATAAAATGTATCAACTGGGGATAATTCTTTTGCAATTTATTCCATCAAAAGCCTTTATTGACAATTATAAAAGTCATTAAAAGAATGTATTTTTTAGATAGTTTTAGCCTTTTTGTTTGTACAATTAGACACATTAAGTAGAGAGTATAAAGACTATGTACCTTGTAAAAAACATGGTCATTTTCTTTGAAGATCTTCAAAAGTTATTTTGAAAGGCACTCAACATTATGCACATTAAAAAGTTAATTCTGACCATTTAAGAATTTGTGACATTCTTGTTAGGATCTTCACTAAAATACCTTAAAATTTGATATTTCTCACACATTTTACATGAGATACAAATTATTGTAGGTAGGTAGCTAGACGCCTATAGAAATTGACATCATACGTAGATTTTCAAAATGGAGCCGCAAGATTGTATATTTCTGCATTAGTTTGTTTAAATATTTATAATTCAATTAAAAGTACATCATTTTATCTATTCCATTTCCTCACACCAGCCTTTCCCATGTACCCCTCCTCCAACATGCCTACCATCCCCTACATTGATTGTTATTGTTATACTCACACACACCTATAAACATATGCATATATGTATGCATATGCAAATATATATATGTATGTGTGTGTGTGTGTGTGTGTGTGTGTGTGTGTGTGTGTGTGTGTGTGTTTTATTTTAGGTAATGTAGAAACTATTTGAATATTCACATGGGTCACTTGGAAAAGCACACACTTTTTCTGCAAAGGAAAATAACTGGTCAACAATATTTTCTCACACTTCTGTAGGTGTCTTCGGTCTTTCATTGCACTTCCTGATGGACAGATGGAGCTTGTGCTGGTAGCATATGGGGCACGGTGTTAAGAATTCACAATACACTCAAACTGGTACGCACTGATGCCCATGCCTAATGCTCTAACAGAGAACATGATTTACAAAATTTATTTATCTTATTTTTATGCTTTAGCCTTCTCTGTAGTACAGGAAAATGAAATTGTGATACTGGATATGTGCTTAATATATTTATGATATATCAAATATTCAGGAATTTTTACTAGCTTTACTGCAATTTATTACATCAATAGTCTTTATTGATAAGTCTAAAAGTTATTACAGTAATGTATTTTTCAAACAATTTTCGACTTTGGTTGGTACAATTAGACTGAAGAATATAAAAATCATATACCTTTTACAAAACATAATTGTTTTCTTTGAAGATCTTCAAAAGTTATGTGAAAGACAATCAGTAAGATTTTTATTTGTATTTGATGTGAAGTTTGAAATAAATTGTAATATGCAAGAAAATAATAATCTAGAATCTATACCATAAATCAGATTGACTCACAGAGCACATTGTTGCATACTTTTACATTGACTAATATAAAGAAACTTTTTTTAAAGCATGTATGAAGTTAGTAGTTTCATTAACACTGGGATTTACATGTATTTATAAGTTATATTGTTTTGGCAATTTTCACTTGATTTTATTTCTGAGAAAGAAAAGGAAATTGCCTTTCTCTTTTTTTGTAGTTATCTAATACATTTTTTTTTGGGTTTCTTCTAAGCCTAAGCACTACTTAACTAAATGTCAGATAATTATGAATGGGAAAAATCCCATGACTCGAAAGCATTATATTGATCATTGCAGTGTGGTCAGTACATTTTTCTTCCACTTTTTTTTATGATTGGCAGTAATTATAATCAAGATGCAAAGACATTTTTATAAAAGTAGACAGAAGTGCTCATTTAAAAACTATATGGCATATGAAGATTTATGAATGCATGTGTTAACCCAAAAGGTAGTTTAGGCTGAAATAGATGACACTCAACTACTTCCTGTTAGAAGTAAGAAAATGTGTTAATTGCATTTAATATAGTTTACTGCACTGTAGTCAACACAGGCCATCTGTCCACAACAGCTGCTTCTTAGTGATTTCAGCAAAACGATTGAGTGTATATATTTTAAGGGCAAGCACAGATGAAATGTGCCAAACAGCCTGCACCAATTTTATGCTACAGAAGTACATGATGAACAAATTTCAAACAATTACACCAGCAAAAATTTTATCTAGGCATTAAAGAAATTTTATTGAAGATCACATATTGATAAACCACTTGACATTGAACTCTAAGTAAGTCTGTTGTACAAAGGCAATCAAAAGAGAAAGAGAAGCTAGCAGAAGAGGAAGCAAGCATGCTAAGACCTTAAGTAAAATGGTCTTAAGGAAGTTTGAAGAACCAAAGCACCAAATGTTCGATATGTGACTAAGGAGTATCTCAGTTCACTGAACACTTGCTAAAGTCATGAAATTGACTTGTCAACTTTATAATTTTATTTCATGACTATCTAGGAGAACGTTTTGTTACTGGAATGGTTCATGGAAGAACTCAAATGGAAAGTGCCATGGTGTTTATACTTGTATCTGGATAACCCTGGAAGTAGGGGGAACACGTAGAAAAAAAACAAGTAAAAATAACCATAATTACATGGAAACTCATCAAAAATAGATATGCTTTATTATATGTTAAATTTAGTATAATTCATTTAACTACATTTAGTAGTCTTACCCTATAGAGAAAATGATTCATGTATCACTAAGTTGTCTTACTTTCTGAATAAATTATTAAATGTATACTTACTGGGTGATCCTTTTGACTTCACATTGATTTTGTTTTAGTGTTTTCTGCTTTGCTATAAATATTATGAGATAAATAATATTTTGATAAGGTAGATTTAGGGAAGTGATACAAGTCTAATTTGATTGAAACCAAAAGGGCCATTGGGCTAAATTAGAAAAAGATATGGTAAGGAAAGATCCAGATATCAAAACTCACAAAAACTGAATATTATCTGGAAGTAGATGTTTAGGAAATAATACAAGGATCTAGAATCTCGAATAATGTTATTTTCTTTGTGTTTATTTTATTTTTTGAACCATAATAAAATCGGTAAGTACTAGGTAATTGATGAATCTGCATGTATTTCATAAATTATATAAACAAAATAAAGAATATGCTTTGAATGTTTTATCCATACTACTGACCTCTGATTTTTATAAAACCATATATTGTTGTTCAAACTATCTAAATTTCATCTTCTTATTTGTTCATTACAAATAAAAGAATTTCATCCTTGCCTCATTTAATTCATGGTTACTGAAGAAGATGGGACATACTATGTAAAGTATTTCTGAAAATTTTCCATCTCCATTCATTAGGATAAAACTGAAAATTTCTCAGAAACACCAGATTACATATCAGGAGGTATAATAAAATGTTCACACATATACTCATTCATTTCAAACACTTATTGAACAACTGTAATATATTCAGCTCTGGAGTTATGTTACTATAGATACATCCACGACTGTCCTCAAGAAGGTTACACATAATACACTCATGAATTGTGCATGCATACAAGGAATACTAAATAAGTTTTATGAAAGCATGCAGCAACTGTCATTCTATGAAACTGGGAAATCTTCAAACATAAGATGATATTTAAACTGTTTCCTTGGTTAAGACAACTTTCTTTTGTTCAAGTACATAGTAGTCAAGCCATTAATTTAGACAAATAAGGGTTATATTACTAATTAGGAAAGCTGACCAAAGGCTAAATGGAGTGAATATCATCAGCAATTCAGAAGTTCAGTTTGTTTGAGGGGTGAGGGTAAAGATTATGATACTCATGAATTGAGTACACATGGAGACTGAGAATACAGGCAAGGTTTTTTCTTAAATTTAATTTAATTTTTTATTAAGAAAAATTTTTTCATTCATTTTACACACCAATCAATGATGCCCCTCTTCCCTCCTCATTCCCCCCGCCCCGCCAGGCTCCCCTTCCAAACCCACTCCTCACTCCCACTCACAAGAAGGCAAGGTCTCCCATGGGGAGGCACACTCAGTAGAGGCAATTCCAAGCCCTTCCTGAAGGCTGCAAGAAATGTCACATCATAGGTAGTGTGCTTCACAAAGGGCGCTCATGCACCTGATGAATTCTGATCCCACCGCCAAGGAGCCTCCCAAGCAGATCAAGCTACACAACTGTCTCGCCATGCAAAGGGTCTAGTCCAGTCCCATGTAGGCTCCACAGCCATTGATCCAATTTCATGAGTTCCTTCTAGTTTGGTATGGTCATCCCTACATGTTTCCCCATCGTGATCGTGATGCACTTGCTCATAGAATTCCTCTTCTCTCTCTCTGATTGGATTCCTGGAGCTCTGTCTAGTGATTGGTTGTGGATATCTACATCTGCTTCTATCAATTATTGAAGAAAAGTTCTGTGATGATAGCTAGGGCATTCACTGATGTGATTTCTGGGGCAAGCCAGTTCAAGCAAGGCTTGAAAGAATTTTATTATAAATGGTATTGAAAAAGACAGGGAGCAAAGATATCATTAAAATTATTCCTTTTAAAAATTGTAGTGATAGAAGTATGTTTCTTCTTTACCAAAATGAGAGAATTGATGATTATCCATTGGTAGCAGTCAGCCGACAATTAGATTTAATGATGTAGGTGAGGATGGATAGGAGGTCATGTAGAGGTGGAGAGTCAACATTAGAAAACAGCACATCCCGTTAATCTAGAAAACAGAGCTAATATCTTTTGATAGTGCTCAGTGGAAAGAAAGAAGAAGATTGAGAGTTTCTCTTCTAATATCATCCACACTCCGTGAAAATACATAATTATCAGACACTTAGGGACTATAATTCAAGAGAAAGGAAATGTGAAATAATTGCTAAGTGGGAAAATTTCCTACTTGAGGAAAATAAACACAAATTTAAATTAAAACTTTCAAGTAGGGATATTCAGAACTTGATTTACAGCAATGTCATTGGTCGGGTTTGGGTTAAAAAGAAAACTTTATAATTTCATCATTGGAATACGGTGGAGGAAGAGAGCTATAGGCAATTTGAAATATCCACAAGGGAATCTAAAAAGGTAAGTGTCTTAGACTGGTTTGTGATTTGTAACGATATCTCAGAAATGATAATTCATAAAGAACAGAAATCCATTTATCTGTATTGTAGACAAAGATCAAAGCCCAAGATGAAGGTGCTGACACCTGTTTAGTGGTTTCTTTTGCAGTGTTCACTTGGTGGAAGAGCAGAAGGAAGGATCCCAGTAATAAATCCTCTTTATGAAAGCTATAATCCATTGATGGGGACCTCTCCTGACCTAATCACACCTGAGATCCCATCTTCTAAAATAATTATATGATGTATTAGGTTTAAGCATACTTAAATGTTTGGAAGAGATACAAGACATTCCTGTAGCATATTGGAATTATGAGAGAAAGAATGTCAAAAGAGTAAAAAGAAAAGATAGAGGTGAGTGTTTTTATTTATTATTTATTTTTGATAAAGCATATACATTGAGATTGTAGAGAAATGGATATTAGCAATGCTTAGATACTGATGAAGTAATTTAAGAGTATTGAATGTAGGAGAGGAGAATAAAGCTATATAAACAGTCCAAGCATGAGTATTGAACTCAGATGGATCACTGTAGGACTGATATTGAAGAAACATTAAATATCTCAGCTTCAATCTCTAAACAGCTTATTGTGAGCTCCAGGGATTCTATACCTTGAAAATCTGAGAATACTTTCTTGTTATTATAGCTCTCAAATTATTAAAAAGATACATGATGGAGTCATTTCAGAGACAAAAACCCCAGTTGGTATTACATGTCCAATTGCCTACAAAAGCACATCAGTTAAGGTTATGGAATGTCATCTGTTCAAAACTGTCTTCCATTTGCAGGAAAGAAAATTCAAGCACACTGCATACCCCTTCATCTTGCTGCCAGTGTTTCCCTTTCCAGGCCCAGTTCAGTATGTATTAAAAATCTGTTCTTTCTCATCACAGTAGAAAAGGAAAGGAATTCCAGCATGTGGAGAGTGAAGCTGAGGGGGCACCAAAAGTCACGAGGACCCATAGACAACTGTCAATTGTTAATGTTATTTGTGTGTGTGTGTGTGTGTGTGAGAGAGAGAGAGAGAGAGAGAGAGAGAGAGAGAGAGAGAGAGAGAGAGAGAGAGAGAGAGAGAGAGAGAGAGAGAGAGAGAGAGATTTGCATCACTGGACAAACACTGTTTTTATGATAGTCCATCTTGAAGTCAACACTTATGAAGGATTCATTGTAAAAGATAAGATGCTCACAAATGAGAAGTAGAGCATTTAACAGTCTTCAGATTTCATAATCTTCATGAACTTACCTGCCTTCCTGCTCCACTTCTGTCTTCCGTAGCAGAACTGATGTAGTTTGACTCAGCTGAGCCTCATATTCAGAGCTGGGGAAGTACATGGCTGTTAAGTGCTTGCCTCATATGCGTTAGAGCCAGGATTCAACACTGGGGAATATAACAAAAAAGGGCAAGCACCAATAGAAAGTGGTTGTGGAATATCTGTAAAAAATAAATAAAAGTTACACAGTGACTCAATTTTCATAATGTAATGATAAAGTAATCACATAACACTGCAATTACTGCATAGGATAGAGAAATTTTCCACATCTCTAAGCTATATGGTTCCAGCACAGGATACTTTGCTTTCTTACATAACTACTATCTGATTAATTATATTATCCTCTAAATTTAGAAAGAACATTTTTAAAATTTATATTTATATAATTTAATTTTTGGCTCTTTTTATTAAATTTTGCATTTATTTTACATAACAATCACAGTTTTCCCTCCTTTGATTTTAATCTTCTTCACCCCCAAAAACTTGTCGATCCTTACTCCATCCCTACCCACCCAACTTTAAATTCTTTCTTTAAAAAAAAACTAAAAAAATCTTACATAATAAGAAAAACAACCCCCAAACAAGAAAACAAAATAAAATACCCCCACCAAAAAAAAAAAAAACAGAATAACCTCTCACCAAGTTAAAAGCACATAAAACAAAACAAAAACAAAAACAAAAAAAATGAACAAACAATAAGCTTCGAGGTTCTATATATTCTGATCAACTACTCCTGAACATGAGGTCTTTCCTGGAGTGGATGATATACCCAGTGCTATTCCATTGGAGAGTTTCATTTTAATTTTACCTCTCTCAGTAGCTATAAATGACAGTCCAGTTGTTAACCCCTATCATGGTGGCAAGGATTTCATTCATTCACTAATGCATCCATCCATTTTTTTAATATAACAAAATAAACTATGATAAGATGAAATAAAGATTATGGCATTGAAGTTGGACAAGAAAAGCCAACAGAAAGAAAAGAGAAGGCACATAAGTCACAGACATACTCATTTGCACACTCAGAAGTCCCCTCCCACCTCCAAAAAAAACCCACTAAACTGGAAACCATAAAATAAGTACAGAGGGCTTGGTGCAGACTTATGCATGCTGCTTCAGGCTCTGTGAGGTCCTATGAATTTTGCATATATTGATTTAGAGGGCCTTGTTTTCATAGTGTCCTCCTTGCTCCCCCATCTCCTCTCGCTGACCCTTGCATTCTATCTGTCTCCCTGTTTTGAATTTCCCTGAGCTCTAAGGAGAATGATTGGATTAACACATTCCATTTAAGGCTGAGTG
Organism: Peromyscus maniculatus bairdii; assembly: GCF_049852395.1. Lineage (NCBI taxonomy): Eukaryota > Metazoa > Chordata > Mammalia > Rodentia > Cricetidae > Peromyscus > Peromyscus maniculatus. Next base: position 64,267,127 of record NC_134872.1, on the reverse strand, counting down.
TTCCGAGGTCTCTCACTCTCTGTGGTATGTCTGTCTGTAGGTTTCTTCATTTTCTTGCCACCATCTGTAGGAGAAAGCTTCTATGATGATGGTTTAACAAGACACTGATCTATGAGAATAGCAGAATAGCATTAGAAGTCATTTATCAGTACATTTTATTTTCTTGCTGTTAGACTGGTATTATTTGGTTTTACCATAGGTCCTTGGGTTAACTAGTCTCAGATTCCTGCTCATCTCTTCATGCCAGGTATGAGTTCCACCTCTTGGAGTGGACCTTAAGTAAAATCATTTATTAACTGTTTACTTCCAGAAGCTATGTGCCACCTTTTCCCTACAATCTTGTGCAGATAGTAAAACATTTAGAAAAAAATGTTGTATCTGGCTTGTTATTTATGTTTCTCTTTGATAGCTATAACACAAATGATGGAACATAGGAGTAAGGGATCTATGTAGGCACCATAGTCACCCACTCAGCATCTCCATATTTAATGAGTTATGTTGGTGTTGTCTTCATTAAAGGGGCTTTGCTTTGAATTTGTGGGGAGCAAACTATAGTCTTGGCAATGCCTTGGGTTTTGGGGGAATTCATGTGGGCCTCTGGCCACAAACTCAACTAGATATAACCCAATTCTGGTACTGTAAACTTCATTTGGTGAAAAATGATGGCAATAGGGATGCTGTTTCCCCATTATTTTGTAATTTCATTTGGATTGCCTTCATATATGCATATATTTTAGGAAGTTTCTACTGTACTGGGTTTCTATGCTACCCTAAATTACCAATTAATTTTAGCTTTCCTCCCTATATTTCTTTCCATAACCTCCATCCCTTCACCCTCCTCACTGGATACTCCCTTTCAATCCCCTTCCATCTGTATCTATTATTTTATTTCACTTTACTAAGAAGAGCTATCTCTTCCCTGTAGTCCCTTACTCTATTCCTACTGTCTATGGTTCTACATATTGTAGCTTGGTTATCATTTACTTAATAGATAATATTCACATATAAGTGGATACATACTGTATTTGTCTTTCTGTGTCTGGGCTTCCTTACTTGGAAGAATTTTTTTCTAGTTCCATGCATTTACCTGAAAAGTCTATGATGCCATTTTCTTAAATGGCTGAGGAAAACTTCATTGTGTAAATGTACCACATTTTCTTTATTCATTATTCTGTTAGAAAAATTCATGTATTTTTTCTAATTTATGGCTATTACAAATTGAGCAGCAATAAATACAATTGAGTAAGTGTCTCTGCAGTAGGATGAAGCATCCTTTGGACATATGCACAAGATTGGTTGAACTGTCCCTTGTTTCACTGATCTTTGCAATTCAGAAAGGTGTAAGATAAAATCTCAAAGTAGTTTTGATTTGCATTTACCCGATGGCTAAGAATGCTGAACATTTCTTTAAGTGTTTCTCAGCCATATAAGTTTCCTACACTGAAAATTCTGTTGATATCTGCATCTGTTTTTAATTGGGTTACTTCTTTTCTTGATACCTAGTTTCCTGAGTTCTTTATATATGTTTGTATATTAGCCCTCTGTTGTATGTGTACTTGGTAAAAGTCTTTTCCTACTCTGCTGTCTTCCTGATGCTTATTCTAAATGATGGTGTCATTTACTGTGCAGAGGCTTCTTAATTTCATGAGATACCATTTATTCATTATTGATATTAGTTCCTGTGCTAATGGTGTTCTGTTCAGAAAGTCCTTTCCTGTACCAATGAGTTCATGGATATTCCCTACTTTCTCTTCTGTCAGGTTCAATATATCTGGGCTTATGTTGAGGTCTTTGACCAATTTGGAGTTAAATTATGTGCAGGGTTGTAAGTATGGATCTATTTAGAATTTTTTTTACATTCATCTACCCAGTTTGACCAGTACTATTGGTTGAAAAGTCTGTCTTTTTACTAGTATGTATTTCTGGACTCTTAATAAAAAAATCAGGTGTCTATAAGTATGTAGATTAATGACTGGGTCTCCAGTTGGATTCCATTGAGCAATACATCTGTTTTAGTGTGACAAAATCGTCCAGTTTTTTATTACTATAGCTATGTAGAACAACTAGAAACTGGGTATAGTCATACCTCCAACAATTACTTTATTATTTATGGTGGATTTTTATTAATGTGAGATATACTTTATCATGATTTAATGCAAATCCTTGGTCTGAGATTGATAACAGGATACTTATATACTATTTCTGCACTTTCCCCCCAACTTTCTGGATCATACACAATTTTGAGAAATACTACTCATACATGAAAGTTCTCATTCATATGTATCCCCTTATAGCCACATATAAATACAGTATACACCCATCATCAAGGAAACTTTTCTTTGCAACGGCTGAAAGCCATTACAGAAAACTAAAGCAAACCAAAGGGCAGAATTGTAGAGCCTAGTTCCAGTGGATGCATATTCAGAACAACATGACACTTAAGGGAACATTTCAGAAAAGGGGGTGGAAAGATTGCAAGAGTCAGAGGACTGGAAGTTTCCTGTGAGATTTTTGTGGTCTGGTCTTATCACAGGCTATACACATGAAATCTCACCAACATGAGTACTTAAAATAAAGCTAAAAGTACAGCCAAAAGTAGGCATGGCAAAGTGGAGAAGGAAAAGATCAGGAGAAAGATCAGGGAAAGATCATCTCTACACAAAGATTACAGTCAGCTAAGGAATATTGAGGGTTAGAGGCATCTAACCTCTTTTCTTGCTGTGCCATCTCTTCAGCAACAATATATTTTCTTAGCTGAAAATTACTCTCTATTTCCTCATATCAGTTTCATGGAATAAATGAACAAATCAGTAATGTCATCATGACTTTTACTTTCCCATAGGATGCCTTTCCTCTATCTAGAGTAGCATGCTGTGATTTAATGCAACTTTAATTATACTGAAATGTTATAAATTACTGAATTTTTATTCCAAATGAAATAAACTCTTACAAGTGAGTTTTTATTATCATTTTGTAATTGTATAGGAAAGATAAAAATATCAAAAATTCTCTAGTTTATTGACAGGGTGAAAAACAATATTGGACATTTTGGCATTTTAATATCCTTTCTGTTAAGTTATTATGGGAAATAAAACTCTTTTAGAATATATGTAGATATATTTTGTTTTTCTAATTTGACTTTTAGGACTTTATAATAAACATTGACTACATGTACTTAAGCCTCTTTAAATGATACATGTTGAATAGTTGTGAGTGAATATTAGCACTCAGAGATTATTTTAATGTGACGAACAAGAATAACAGATCTTCTATATGTATAGGCTCAAGTAATTTTGTAGCAGTGTATCTAGGATGTAATGTGTAATGCCATTTTATTCCTAGATATAGAGTGAGCCATGACTGTTGAACTTATTAGCATATGTTCTCACACAAAATGGAATTTTGTTTTTCTCTGATATAAATCCTTTCCCACTTCTTTATGGATATTTTCACTTTTCTCTTTAGTCTCTTACAGTTATATGCTCCCTGTTTTTAGCCCTGGTAGAATTCTATTACTATCTTTGTTTTTACAAAATTCCCACTAATTCTTTCTTATGTTCCCTATTGTGGTCCAGTAAACTGAATGGCTAACTGTGAAAACAATTGTTTAATTTTTAATGCTGTGCAAGGTAATTTTTTTATATTTGATTTTCAACATGTTTTTCTTTGTTTTGAAGAAAATTTGCGTTAAAACTCTGCCCTTCATTTTCAAATGCCCATCTGTTCTTGCTGTTTATTTCCAGACTTAAATAGTGAGTGACATCATTATAATTTCTATGGCAACCAACTGCAATGACATTAAAAGATGATACAGCCTTCAGATAGTATAAAAACAGCAGAAGCTTGTGAACTGTTAAAGACAATATCTTCTGTTCATTCAAATGTCTTTAATATTAAATGAAATTTTTGCTATAACCCTTTAAAGGCATGCATACACCAAAACTTCAAAATTCTAATGAATTTAAGGAATTCTTTTCTGCACTAAATTTTTTAAAATTCCTTCATTAATATTTTCCACTGTATTAAAGTTCTCTTTTTGTTTTGTGTGTGTGTGTGTGTGTGTGTGTGTGTGTGTGTGTGTGTGTGTTTAAATTATGGAATGAAATGAGAAGGCATGAGGTAGGACAGTGATTAGAAATGCCACTTTGTCTTTAGTAAGGTAGGTCAAACTACTTCAGCATTCTTGTGTACCCAGCATAACTACATACAAACGGGTCCTCATGATTGCATTGAATTATGTTTTGTGCTATAAGCAAAGCAGCAATCTCATGCCACTCTACAGCTGGGAAGAGGTTGAGGAGAACACAAGTATCCATTTCAGGAAAGAGACAGAAGAGAGTTATTTAAATGACCTAAAATGTAGAAAAGTCTTCTGGATTGTTTGAATGAGAGCATATATATGTTACACAATGTAAATCCACCACTTGTCTACTTATTTTCTCAATTACCAGTATTTTTGATAATTACATTCAATGATTCTAGTTGGGAGAGGTCAGTATAACAGTAGAGAAGAATAAGGAAATCTTTCTCAATTAATGCTGATTATTTCATGGCTATACGGCTTAAAAGTCAGACAAAAAGTAGAAAATTATACTGTCTAACTTCTGGTTTTGTTTTTTGGAAGCATAGAAGGAGGTATTAGTATGACAGAGAAGCATATTACAGAGTGAACACACTTCATCAATGACACAAAAGAGTGACAGTTTACAATGTGTCTTTTACTGGAAAAGGACCGTGAACAATGTAGAAGATTTTAGTTTAAAAATAGATATTGGAGTGACATTAAATTCTACAAGAGCAAAACACCTCACTTTAGTCCAATTGCTGGTTTCTTTTCTGATGACATTTCTATTTTATGATACAAGGAATATGCTAAAGAATAAAAATAAAATTGTCCTAAATTCATAGGCCAACTTTAGATGATGGCAGCCTTCTTTTCACCCTGGACTCTTCATTTTCTCACATTCTTACATTCAGATGACTCACTAAAAAGTGGGTTAAGCTTACCAAAATTGATCGAGGGCAAATTCAAAGTTAAGTTAAGAAACAGCATGGCTCAATGAGTGCAAATTTGTCTAGAAGCAGTGATGCCCTATCTCACCCATTTCCATGAGTGTCCTTGAGGATAATTATGCGTGAAGGGAATAGACATTCAGATAATACTCCTTTCTATACTTTATTTTAAATAGAGATAGCTATAAAATACAATATATGTAAAAAGAAGCATAAATTCTTGTTTGTTTGAGACTTAGATATAAAATGCTTATTACTTTGAGGATTAGGAGATGTACAGAGAGAGCCTATGTGTGGACTGAAAGTATGAACTATCAGAAATAAAACCAATATTTTGCCCACAAAAGGCTCCCATCAAGTAGTCACTTGGACAACTGCGATCTTGCAACACTAACTGAAATGCTGATGCATTCCTTGTCTAGGTTTGTTCTTGCTGATCTTAAGCTGTTACACAGCACTGCTCTGAGTTATTTAAGTATTTGCTTTCTTGACAGAAAACCTCTTCTAACACCTCATCATTGCAATAAACATAGCTAGCTAGAATGAATGTAGGAGTCAGTTCTCTCCTTTCACCATGCGGGTTCTTGGGATTGAATTCATATTCTCAGGCTTAGTGGCAAACACCATTACCCACAAAGCCATCTCTCCACCCTTCAAGTATCTTTTTATAGCAACACAAGTAGAGAAAAATGAATCACCAAATATTGAGTCACTCTGCCATCAATGACTTGAATAAGTAATAAAAAATATGGCTTCTATATGTAGAAAGAAGTACAGACTTAAAATTTTTATTTTTAAACAGCAATGAAATATAAGGTAGAACAATTCACAATGACATTAAGTTATGGATACTTCATGTTTTGCTCAATTTTTTTGTTTTCTTTTGTTTCAAGTTTGTGTGTGTGTAGAGGGGTAAGAAAACATGTGACAAGAAAGGATATTAATTGACCAAAATTAAGAAGGAAGAATCAGCTTGTTACAGCAATTCTTGAAACTCCAGGCAAAATGTTCAATAAACAACTTTTATTCTGTGATCTGAGAATCACACAACATCAAGTGATATAGGCCATTAGAAATTAAAGTCTGAGTATTTCCTCTATAGAATTATTAACATAGGTTGAGGTAAATCTCAAATGGAAAATGGTTGACAAAATCTCTAGATAATAGAAGATGCAGCTTATGCTGTGGAACTATTGAAATTGAAAAATGGGATATATAATTCTCCCCTGTAAGCTCTTTGAATGATTTCTTCTTGAATGATAGAAGATTGACTGGAATCATGACTTTGATTATTTGAATTTTTCTTTTCAGAAAGGCCATGGGTTTAGTGGATTAAGAGTTGAGAAAAGCATAATATAATATTGAAACTTCCGTTTTCCAAGCAGTTGGATATGCTCAAAGCTGTCACCTCATGGCAACACTTTGTCCAAGAAATAGTGATTGTGTGGTGGCCACACTACATCCTCAGAATTTCCTCAATCTCTAGGACTGGTTTGCTGATTATATCTTCTCAAGGCAGGGTGACTTGAAAGTTTAGGAAATTCCAGGCTCTCCACAATGTTGACTAAAGTCTTTGCACAATTACATACTAGGTTAATTATTTCTTCCATATAATCCTTCTTTCACTCCTATAAGCAAGTTCATTCCAAGGGCACTTCACTCCTACACTGAATAAACCTCCTACATGAAATCCTAGACAGCCCAATCTAAGAGAAATGTCTTTAAAGTCATTAGAGACATATGTCAAGAAATAGTGTTTCCTCTTAGTACAAGCAATTAAATATAAATTTAGCTGACACTAGGGGATATTTACAAAGGACTGTTACATTAGATGAGGACTTGAAGTTTATGACCTGTGAATAATCCTCAAATTCTGCATTAATCCTTTTAATTCCAAATCTCTAGTATATATATATATGAATTCAAATAAAAACATACAATGGGTATATAATAAATTCGTCTAATTTTCCTATGGATGTGCTAAAATAATAATGAAATCTTCCAAAAGGACCTCCAGAGTATTTTTCCTCCAGAGTAAAGTTTACATAAAATTGTAGAGATGTAAATCTGAGTTATTAAGTATTTCACTAAAATAAATGAGAAATTATAGTTAAAATTAAATTGATATACCTGCACCAAAATGTGAAAATGTATTCAATAATCATAAGTGGCAATTTGAATAATTTGTATTAGCATTTTAAATAGAGCTTTACATTCCCTTTCATCTCTGTCTCCTCATAGTGCTGCTGTCGTCAGCACTTTCCCTTCCTAGGAGAATCTGGCCTCTATAAATGTGGTTAACTGCTTGACTAAGAAAATAAATTAAACTTTGAAGATGGTAATTTAAACTTCAGTTTATTCAATGGGGAACTAATGGAAAGAAGTACATCAGGACTTCTCAGCCATGTGGCCTCTTTGCTGACTCAAATCTGTTTTGCTTTTTCATGTTCTTTACAACGAAATAGCTTTTCTCACATAGTGGTAGACTTGAGGCAGTTAGAGGTATAATACAAAATCTCAGATATATCCTTATTTTATTTGATTGTGTCTTTGAGTCAAAAGTCAAACAATAAAAACACATACATACTGATTTTTCTTAAATATGCAAAGTTCAGTCTATTATATCACTTAATAATTAAGCAATTAATTGTCTTGCTTTCCAATTTTTAATTTCAATTGTGCTTAATTAAATTATTTGGTTAAAAGTATTGCAATAGGTAAGTTCATTTTACATATAGTCATAACAGAAATTGAGAGAAATAAATCATGTGTGGTTCTATAGAATAAATGTGATCACTCTCAAAATTTTAACATGCATTTTTCTTTTTCTGCAAAGTAGAATTTTAACAGCCCACAAATCATAAAAAACAGTACTGAAAGACGTAAACAGAGAGTGCAGCGCAGTTATTGTCTTCAGTAGTTGATGGAAAGCTGCAGAAGTCAATGATAGACAACGAGACCAGTTTGGCAGACTAGGGTTTAAATTATACCATTACATAAATAACAAATCATTTTCACAGGAGTACCATGAGTATTCAAAGGGTAAATAGTAAACTTATCAACATGTATTACTGGTAAATGTGAATGACCATGCTAAACTTGGAGCTTTTCCTAATAATGTCTACAAAATAACATTCAAACCAGAATAAAGTTTTGTATGAATGTCCTCAAATAATACATGCCTTGGAAAAAACTAGAGAAAAGGTTTTTTTGATAAAATTCACTTTGAATTTTTTTTTAGAAATATCACAAAAGTGTCAGTTAAGAAAAAAAGATATTCAAATTAGATTTCATGAATAAAAAAATGCATCAAAAGTTTCTGTTAAAACAAGAAGGGGTCAACATAGAAAAGGAGAAGAAATACAAATCATACATATTTAGAAAGGAGTTGATGTCCAGAAATATTAAGAATTCTTAAAATTTAATATGACAATAAACATATGATTTAAAATCTAGTTAAAGTCTTAAAAAGACATTTCTCCAATGAAGACAAACTAGCCACCAATAAGTGTACAAAATGCTGCTTAATATTGTGCCAGAGGAAAACGTAATTTCACCCTCTAATGATAGACCATTTCATATGCGTGAGAATTGCCGCAGTTAAAATCCAACTTAAAATTTGTGCTGGTGAGTACTGGAAGAATTGGAACTCTTACATCTTAAGTATGGAATCAAATAAAGTGTCCAGTGAAGGATGAATCAATATGAAAAAATGTGGTATGTACATATAAATTCAAACCTGAATTTCAGAAGAGAATCTCAATAAAATTAAACAGCAGGAATTAATTTCACAAATACATTCTTTGATATATTTGTAACATCAATTATTGATATATTTGTGATAAGCAGTTGCAAAGTACCAATACTGCACACTTCCTTAAGTACAAAGGTGATTATTTATAAGACTGATGATCACAGTGGTGGATGGTAAGAAGGGATCTGCCGGGGTAGAGAGAAAGGAATAAGTTTATTCTGTTACATTTATACAGTTTTGTACTTGCAGCACACACAATGTGAAAATATATCTTAATTAGTACCATATGTTGCCATTTTAAGAGTTAATAACAGAGCATGTTTTAACAAAATAAAATTCAAAAACAATAAAATCTACAAGTCCTTTGAAGTTAAGTATAGAGCACATCACTGGAGAGGAAGCAACAGGATGCTCTTTCTCCTGTACTTTAGAATCAAGAGGTAAGCTCACCAGATTCTTAAAAAATCTGGCATTCTAATAGAAATATTACTGTATAGATTAAAATGTGCACTTTGAACTGTTTTGTACTAATATTAGAAAAAGTCCATCATCAGCTACTATTCTCTGTGTTAGAAATGGAAATACATATCTACAACTTTCAACACAAAGGTCTCATTTTTGTCCATAAATACCATTGTCTTGAAGACCACTTAAACTTCTTTAGAGGTGTACGGTCAGCTTTACTAAGAAGTGTATTACAGTCATGAGTTTCTCATGTAAGGTGGGTAAGAGTAAAGCCTTCTCGGTTAAACCTCTGGCAGTTTTAGATTGAAGAGAAAGATAAGAAAAAACAAATTTGAGAAAATAGACCTCAATATAACAGAGTTCTCATCACACCAATATTCTAAATAGCTGTTGGGAATAGGTGCCCACAACAACATAAAATAGACATGTCATCATGACATCATCATTTTCCTAATTTCACAGTTTACTAAGATACTAATTAATTCCTTACTCTAACTCAGCCCATTCTGATAATAATACATATTCTAAGTTACTATATAAGACTGAGATAGAGTAGTATAGATAATTGGTATTTCAGAAATCACTATGAATGTAAAAAAAACATTTTATTTTCATTTTATATTCTATATGTGTCTGTGCATTGGTTTGTACATATGAGTGCAGTGGCTCCAGATGGTAGAGAAGGTGTCACATTTCTCTGAAGCTTGAGTTCAGGTACTTCTGAGATAGATGCTCATGTGAATGCTAGAAACCAAATTCTGGTCCTCTGTGAAAGAAATGTATGTAACTTCTGAGTCATCATCGTTCCTGGCTCCATAATTTTATTTTAATTTCCAAGTCTTAGGTTTATTTCCTCTTCTTCCTTTTGAGAGCACATGATTATGCAAATTAATAGGGTTTATTACACTGTTTTTATATGTCACTGTGAACTCCTTTTTTACTTCATTGAAAAGGTTTTATTTATTTTTCTTTAAGAAAATCGTTTTATTTTTCTTTATTACATTTTATTTATTTTATTTTTTATTAAAATTTTTTTCATTCATTTTACACACCAAAGACACCCCTATTCCCTCTTCCTTCCCCCCGCCCCCCAGCTTCCCTTCTAACCCACCCCTCACACGCCCAATAAGAAGGCAAGTCCCCTCATGGGAAGGCACATCCAGTAGAGGCAAGTCCAAGCCCCTCCCCCTGCCTCAAGGCTTCAAGGTGTCCCATCATAGGCAGTGGGCTCCAAAAAGCCTGCTCATGCACCAGGGATGGACTTCAATACCACTGCCAGCGGGCCTCCGAAGCAGATCAAGCTACACAATTGTCTTGCCATGCAGAGGGCCGAGTCCAGTCCCATGGAGGCTCCACAGCCATTGATGCAACTTTCATGAGTTCCCACTAGTTTGGTTTGGTTGTCTCTGCAGGTTTCCCCATCATGATCCTGATACACTTATTCATAGAATCCCTCTTCTCTCTTTGACTGGACTCCTGGAGTGCTGCCTGGTTTTTGGCTGTGGATTGCCTCATCTGGCTCCATCAGTCATTGGAGAGAAGCTCTGTGATGACATTTTTAATTCATTTTACTAGTGAACTCTTATAATAATCACTTCCCCCAGTACATTCTGATCAGTTTCTTACACTTGCCCTCCACATCCTCACACTCACATTTACTTCCCTGTATACAAAATTTTCCAGGATGCACTCCAAAAAGTATTATATGACACATGTGAGTTGGGATTTTTGTACGTATTTTTGATACTATAATAACACCATCAAAATTAAAATACTTTTACATGTAAATTTTTACCAACAGATTAAAATGCTGAGGAATCTAGCATTTTTCAAGGAACAGTGCCTTAGTAAGTTATAATGAATCAAAAGAGTGCAACCTAAATATGATTATAAATCTTGGAATGATTCATTCGAATGTGGTTTGAAGATTAACATATTGCTTTCTCTGGAATTCCTCACAGGCTGCTATGGCTCTTTAGCATATATTAGAAATTGACAGCTCATTAACACCTCATTAAGACTGTTGTAAACTGTGTAAAAGAGAGTGGATTCTTAATTATAAAATCTATTGAGATTGGGGCAGCATTTGCCATTTGATGTAGATAAAATATCTGCTTTGTCCAAAATCTATGATTAAAATAAAGCAAAATGCTATAAGATTAATTGTACCTCAAAAAATTTCCAAGTGCCAGGGTTATTTTCTGTTCTTGTTGTTGTGTATGTCACTATTGATTTATACCATTTTTACTCTCAGTCTCTAAATCCCTTCAAAACTCAAGAACTCATCTCTCATTACAGATTTACAATTAAAGTCATTTATTTGAAACCTGGAAAGCAGAACTATTTATATCAATAATGCAATGCTGAAGAACTCGTTAAATTTCAATTTTACTTATTATTTATATGTATTTGTGTTTGTGTGTATCAGTGTGTGTGTGTGTGTGTGTGTGTGTGTGTGTGTGTGTGTGTGTGTGTGCGGGCACACATGCACATGCTCATGAAGACCAGAGAAAGGAATTAGATACCCTAGAGCTGACGTTACAGACAGTTGTGATCTATTTGACTCAGTGCTGGTTACCAAACTATGCCCTCTGCAAATGTAACAAATGCCCATTAACTGCTGAGTGATCTCTTTCACACACTAAATGCCTTTTTAAAAATAAGTACACTTGAAATTTGTCAAGATATTGTTAATGTTCAATATTTACATTTTATTCCATGTTTTAATGCTTTTCCTGTACCTTTCTTTTCTTTAACTTAGTTATGTTAATCTCTAGACATTTCATTTTGAGGCTATGTGAATGGAATTATTTCCGGGTTTTTATTTTCTCTCTTTCAGTATGATTGCTATTTGTATATACAAATCAATAAGATTTTCAGTTTGATTTTTGTATCATGCTACTTTATTGAAAGTGATTATCACATCTAAAAGTGTCCTGATTGAGACATTAAAACCTTTGAACTATAGGAACTTCTCATCTGCAAATATTCCTCCCCTTTGAATACTAAAATGGATGTATTATTGAAATTGCTCTACAGCCACAATACAAAACCATAAAAATACCAATGTCTTACCTACATAAATAAATACCAAAATAGCTAAAGAAATATTGAGCAAAAAGAATAACTCTGGAGATATCATATGCCAAATTTCAAGTTAGGTTCCTGAACCTTAGTAACAAAAGTATTATAATACTTGCAAAATCACATGTGTATATGAATATATTAAAAAATCCTGAGTGATTTGGGATAATCTTTTCTTACAGGGTGAGAGATAGGAACTATTTTAATTGTTCTACATGATGATATCCAGATTGTGAGCACTATTTCTGAAAAAAACTATCTTTTCTGAAATACATATTTTCTGTTGTCTTCAATATCCTTTGTATAAGCTGGCACTGGGAAGTGTGGCCCAAATTTAGGGTGTATCTTCTGACCTCAAATGATCCAATCAAAAAAATCCCTCACAAGTGGGATCAATTGTTTGAGTTTTCAGTTAGTTACAATTGTAGATAAGTTGACAGAAAATAGCCATCTCAAGCAGGTAGGAAAGTAGAATCTATCTCTCACAGCTTGTGTGGGTGGTGGGAATCTATTCTAATAAGATTAAAGAATTTAAAAACTGAATCTATGACGTTTCTTAGGGAAAAGTGGGGAAATGTATTAAGATGTAGACTTGACAGGTCCAGTCCCCTCCTCCCAGACTGAGCCAAACATCCCTACATAAGCCCCAGGTTTCAAACAGTCAACTCATGCAATGAGCACAGGACCCTGTCCCACTGCCTAGATGCCTCCCAAACAGATCAAGCCAATCAACTGTCTCACTTATTCAGAGGGCCTGATCCATTTGGGGGCCCCTCAGCCTTTGGTTCATAGTTCATGCTTTTCCATTTGTTTGGCTATTTGTTCCTGTGCTGGGGGGAAGGGGAGGGGGCAGTAGGGGGGAAAACAAGGGAATCCATGGCTGATATGTAGAACTGAATTGTATTGTAAAATAAAATAAAAGGAAAAAAAAGAAAAGAAAAAAAGATGTAGGCTTGATTAAGAACTTTCAGAATAGGACTTTAACAGGTAAAGATTCAATAACAATCATTGAAAATGGGAATTTACCAACTTAAGAGATATTTCATAGTGAAGGAAACATCAATGTGAAGAAAGAGCCAACAGAATTACATGAAATTTTTGCCAAGTAATTATCTGAAAAGTGACTGATGGACATTAATTTCTCAAAAATAAAACAATGATAAAATATTCCAGTCCCTGTATTTGAACATTAAACTGTAAACAAAGGAAAAATATACAATCAATAAATCCATGAAAAAAATCTTTGTCTACTACCATGAAGGAAACATAAGTGAGAAATTCACCAAGAGTACATCCTACCCAGTCTTAATAGCTGTCACAAAGAAAATAAATATGAAAACAAAAAATAAAAAAACAAATCTCTTCTGTGGGATAATGTTTTTGTACACTGGTTTAATAAAATGGTAATTGGCTAGTAGCCAGGCAGGAAGTATAGGCAGGATAAGCAGACAAGAAGAATTCTAGGAAGAGGAAGAATGAGTCAGGAGATGCCAGCTCTCCATCCAGTGAGCAGCATGTAATGGCACACAGGTAAAGCCAAAGAACACATGGCAACATATAGATTAACAGAAATGGGCTGAGTTTAAGTAAGAGCTAGTCAGTAGGAATCCTCAGCTAATGACCAAGCAGTTTCAATTAATATAAGCCTCTATGTGTTTACTTTGGGGACACATGTGAGAGAGATTTGTTCTGGCTGCCAGCTGGGTGGGACACAGGAAAATTTTCAGGTACAAATCTCAGTGAACTACTGTACTGTTAAAATAGCTATTCTGAAATATTCTCTTGCTGATCTTGTTGCACAATCTTCTGTTTTGTTTGATATGTTTTATTTCAAAGTTTTTACAATGACATTTTCATGCTAAAAACAGTAATTACAAACATCAGTGAGGATATTGGGAACTACTGGTGTACATAGTACAGTCAATGCACAGGATATACTTGAATTAATATCATTATGAAACCCATCACTTTGTACAATGAACATGTACTTACAGGAGAGAGGGTACCCAGTAAGGGGCTACTGGGAGAATTGGGGAAGGTAAAGTGATGCAATTTATTTTAATTAAAATGCATTGAAGTCAGTAATTCCAAATTTAAGAAATATATTCAAACTTGTAGTTCCAATTGAGTTCTACATAAAATCTTATATATTTTATGTGGAATTCAATTAGATGAAACCCAGTTCCAGTATAGAAAGCTTCATTTGGTAACAAGAGACTGTCAGCTGGGTTTCTGTCTCCTTCATTATTTGGATACTACATTAGGATCACCTTCGTATATTAAAGGATACTTCGAGAGCACAAGGCTTCCATACTTCCTTTCAAATGCCCTTCAGTTTTATCTGTCTCTCTCCTTATTCTTTCTCTCAATCCCATCTGCTTCACCCCTCCCCACATGATCCTTCCATTCTTGTCACCCCTCTATTTATTCTATTTCCCCTCCCCTCAGGGAGATCCGTGTGTTTCCCAAGTCAATTCTTCTAAGCCTAAGCAATCTGGCTCTACAGGTTGTAGTTTGGTTATCATTTGTTTAATAGCTGATATCCAGATATAAGCAAATATAAACCGTATGTGTCTTTCTGGGTGTGGGTAACCTCACTTAGGGTGAGTTTTTCTAGTGCGATTCATTTGCCTGCAAATTTCATGGTATATTTTTTTTAAGAGCTGAGGAGTACTCCATTGTGTAAATGTTCCACATTTTTTTTATCCATGCTTCTTTTGAGGGATGTCTATGGTGTTTCCACTTTCTGGCTATAATTAATGGAGTAGCAATGAAAAATAAACTGAACTACAGTTTTCAGTTTAGTACTTTATATGGAATTCCTGAATGTGTAAATGAGAAGTTCTCTGATTCTTTTGTCTTCTGTGGGACCTCTTTCTTTTTCTGTTGGATTGTCTTGTCCAAATTTGATAAGATGGATTTATCTTATTGTATTTTATTTTGTTATGTTTTGCTGTTATCTCTTAGAAGCTTGTTCTTTTCTAATAAGGGACAGAAAGGGCATGGATTCAGATGGGAAAGGAGGTTGGGAAGAAATGAGAAGAATAGAGGGGGAACTGCACTCAGATTATATTACATGAGCAAAGAATCTATATTTAATATAAGGGGGAAAAGAAAAGTGAAAATTAACTGTAAGGAGGCAGGTGTGGTTTACATTTGTCAATGCAGATGATTTTTCCAATTGACTAGCTTTCAAACTTAAGAATGATGGAGATTGTAATTCCACTATGCATAGTGGCTTTTTAGGAGAAACAGGCAAAATCTATTAGAGCTCCAAAGTATTTTATTTTCTTCTACTTGGAGAAAATAAATGAGAAAAATAAGAGAGAGAGAGAGAGAGAGAGAGAGAGAGAGAGAGAGAGAGAGAGAGAGAGAGATAGCAGATAAGTTAGTAAAGAATGCAAATATGAAGATCAAAGGCCAACATTAATTTAAATGTGGCTTATAGGATGGAATTAATCTGATCCTCAAATGCTATCATCAAAATGCCCACTAAAAGAAACACAAAGCCTACATATTATTTATTGACATGTATATGTGACTTTTATCCCATCATAGCTGTAACTAGAATCCTAATAAGTATAGTTGAAGGCATAGAGAATAAGAGTCATAAAGTGTCTGTGCTTTGTTGGGTTTGTTTTTGGAGTTTGTATTTCCCACTGTTAATAAAGACAGTGGCATTTCTTATGTTCAAGTCCATTTAAAAAGATTTCATGTAGAAGCAGCAAGCAACTCTAGGCTAAGAGTATAAAAATTAGGATCATGGAAGCACATTCATTGGACTGCCTACATTTAGTTTAGATAGTTGAAATCTTTGTTTCAATTATATGTTTGTTTGTTTTTTGTTTGCTTTTCCCATTTTGTACTTTTCCATCTGTACCATGAAGTATTGGAGAGAGATTTTATGGTGCTACATAAATAGGTTGTACTATATTTGCCAAAGCTCTTGTGCACGATTTTGAAAGGACTGGGACTGTGATATTATTATTGGTTTCTGATAATTGAACTAGAACTAAGTGACATGCAAGAGAAAACGAGTTGTGTTTCCCTAGAGCTGAACATCTTTTCTTCTTGTTGACAATGAGACTATTAATGTCCTACATGAATGTTACATAGGAGAGATCCATACAGTTAAATAGGGTCAGTTTAACTAAAATCTCATCCATAACTGACCTCACTTTTAAAAAACACATCCCAGTAAATGTATGGAAACTGCACTCTATTGACTCAAGTTTGTATCAACTGGATTTTCCAAAAGGGACATCACTAGGCCATTATGGTGACAATCCTATTTTGACAAGTCACAATGAGCTAGCAACAATATAGATGACTGAGCAATTATGTAGACTGCACACACATGCCAAAATATTGGGCAAAGTCCCATGAAAGTATCCTGATTGTCTCCTCAATGATATTTTCCAGGGCAGTCATCTGCAGAACCAACTCCTGAAAACAAAATGAAAATAAACTCCACACTCTGTACCTTAAAAACTAAAATTCATGGTCTGACAAAAATCCCTTCATTCTGTTACCCTAGTTTTCATTTCGAGAGAAAAAATCTGGGTGGGTAAGTGTGATGATTCTTTTAACATGAGACCATATTTCCTTGTCTCGTGTTCCTCACATCGTATTTTCTGTTTCCACCCACTGCAATATGGTTTTCACTTCTAAATCCCACTAAAATATCCTGGAGAATATGTTAAAATGATTTTCCAATGTCTACAACCAGAGGCTGGCAAGCAGTGTCCCTATAATTTTGTCTGCTCCACACTACTGTGAGGACCACTCCCCCCCCCCTACAGCTGAGTCTCACGCCATCAACCCACAGACAACACCAAGAGTTTGCTCATGTCTGTGCCTTCGTGGCTCTGTCACTTGGGCGGCTCCTCTACTTTCAGCTGATCTGCTATTTTCCGTGGCTCTCGCCATGCTTCCAGTTCCCTTGCCTTCTATCTCCGGCTTTTCCTTACTTTCCTGGCTACCACCTTATAGATTGTGTAATTGTCCACTTACTTTTCCACTGCAGTTTTCTCCAGAAAGAGAACTTATGTAATCTATTCCATTTAACATCTTTCTCCCTTATCTCTATCTCACTCCTGCATTTCCAATCTTAGTTAATGACCTTGTCCTCCCCTGACATGCAAGTCACTATCAAGAGTCATTTTGTTCTCATCCTTTCTCTAATGGCACACCACGCATTCTGCTTTCAGTTCATTAACTTCTCTCCCTTTCATCCAATCCTCCACCCCCAATTGTTCCTCCTGTACATTAAGACGCTCAGCCATTCTTTATCTGGGTTATTCTGGTGGGTTCTTTATCAAATTTTGCCCTCCAATTTCACTTTTCTGAAATTCAAAGTATAGCACTCACCAGGGTTACAATGTAAATGAGAATCTAACTTTTGACATTCCTTGATTTTAATCTGAAAATTCCCTCTTTTTTTTTTAAGGGTTATTTTTTTTCCTCCAGAATTGACATGAAGCTATGATTGCCTGTATTTCAGTATTTAACCCCACAATGCTATTCCTAAGATAACAGGCAGTGTTTATCCAACAGGAATATTTTCACCTTGACTTGCCTCTGTATTTTACAATTGTCTCTGTGAGAAACTGTTGACACAGAGTGACACTTCCCATGGCACAAAGAAGAAATTTTACTCATCCCCTGGCACAGGGAAGACATTTCCTCATATTATTATTTTTTGCCTTTTTTTGTGGTGATATATATGTATGTATGTATGTATGTATGTATATTTGTGTTCTAACAAATAAAATTTGCCTGGAGATCAGAGTGCAGAGCTAGCCACTAGAGGTCAGGCAGTGGTGATACACACCTTTAATCCCAGCACTTGGGAGAAGGAAACAGGAAGTGATGAGGCTGAGTGGTGGAGAAGGGAAGTGATAAGGCAGGGTAGAGCCATGAGCTTGGCCCCTTTCAGTCTGAGGATTCCTAGAGGTAAGAAGTCTGTGTAGTGGCTGGCTCCTTCAGCTGTTTGATCTCCAGGCAAGCTTTACTTGTTAGAGCACAAACAAAATATCATCACACTTTTCAATGTTTATTCTTTTTTCTATAGTTAATTATTAGAGTTTCTTTTATTTTGTAAATATTTTCAAGATTTTATATATACATCCTGATACTAATTTGTTTGCATTTATTTATTTTGATATTTGTGTTGGATATTTCCTCACAGTATTTAATATTGCAGGAAAAAAAATCCCAAAATGCTACTCAAAATAATGTATTTTAGAAGTGTACTCATTTGTCTTGTAGAGGATTAGTTGATTTTCAATCATGAATTTGTTATTTCCAATCATGAATTTGTTTTTCTCTCTGCTTTCTGCTTTTCTTTCAGTAAAGACTACCCTGAATTCCTTTTTTAAATACATTCATCTTGCCACTGAAACTTACATAGGTAAATCTGCTCTGCACAGATGATGCTAATATCAAAAACTGTGATCTGTCCTCTGATATGTCCAATTATTTATAGACACACATGCACACAGACCTGGAAATGAAATGAATGGCTTAAGATTTATTAAAAATCTGGAATCTGAGTGATGCGATCTGCTCTGCCCTGAAAATAAAAGATGTCCATAATCAGAACATGTAAGTCATTCTAAATCCCTATACAGAATATAGTTTTCCTGTTAATGACCATTTTATAAATCCTATTTTTTGCAGATCATGCATATGCTACTTGAAACGTATTTTCCTTATATTGTTTATAGACATAAACAAGATTTCTGAGAATATAGCAAACACATCCATATTTACCCCTATATCTATCTAAATATATCTTATAGTGAAAATGTCTAATTGATAAGTTACAGTAAAAGAGCCCTAGAAATATATTTTCAATAAAAAAAAATACTGAGTGATATTAATTCCTTTACTACATGATGTAGAATTCATGGAAGCTTCCAATATAAAAGGGTTAACAGGGTCATGGCTAAGGTTGTATATAAACATACAAGTACAAAATGTTTGGTATCTCAGCATTCATAGTTAGACTGAGGAAATTAATAAAAATTTCATAGGATAACAAAAGCTTTTGACATCATATAAAATTATACCTATTTGGTATCTTTTCTATGTATGAGCTCCTGGATAATTTTAAAATGTGAGCAAGTGTATTTTTTGGTGAATTATTCTCTCCTATGTCATTACAAGGAAACATCTACTACTCAGTATTTTTATTTAATCATCCTTGCTTGTGACAGCATTAGATCCAGAAAAAACTTTCATTCTGTAATCTCTACTCTCTGTCACACAGCACATCCTTAGCCATATTCTTGCTAACTCGCTCATATTGAAAGTCTCCAATGATCCCAAACAATGTAGTACATGGAATAATATCAGTAATTTTTTTATGTTATTTTGTTTTTAGATTATCTGTATATTTCTAGTGCTCTACTTCACTGGGGATTACCAATTAGACAGGTTGTACTATAGTGAATGTAGTACGTAAACTCATATATCCTCAATCATTTTTAAGATTGTTTATATGAACTTTAACTACCTAGATGTTAACAAAAGCTGGTGTGGTATACTCTAATCACCAGGGAATTATAACTTAAACTGCACTGTGTGTAATCGGAATATTGTTACCTTTTACATTTTTCTGAGGTGATGTTTATATACAGAAACTTCTGAGAAACTCTAGTACATCATTTTCTATTATCTCCCTCTCATCATTTGTCATTTACTTCCATATATTAAATTTCATAATCACACTGAGATTTAAAGTTCTTCATCTTAGGATGGTTCCCTAAGGACAGAAAGTCTTGAGTCTGTAAAACTGGTAAAAATAATTTAAAGGAGTCTTAAAGTACAGACTATCAGGTGATTAATAGAGAGGTCCTGACTTCCCTTCAGTTTATTCTTTGCAGCTATGGAGGCCAATTTTAATAGAATTATAAAACTGTCTTGTCATATTAATCAATTTGTTTTTTCATTGTAAGATGCATTATTCTGATCCTTTCAGCACTTCCTATGCCCTCTGGGCTTGACAAAGGCATTTCCCCCCAATTTGTGTGAAGAATAATTTCCTGAAAATGTTTCTTTTCCTGATTGGGCCCATTTAAGTCCCCCATGTTCAGCCATTAAACATTTTCTAGTGCCAGCAACTCACAGGCGTTCTGTTTAATGATCTGGCTCCTGATAGATTTTATTCAGTGCATCCTCTACATTTTAACATTATTGTATATATTTTGGCAGATCACAGACCTCTGGTTTACACTAACCTGACAAAATTCAGAAATTATTAAGAAATAAGATTGCAAATATAATTAAAATGTATTTATGCATTCACTCACAATCCTCTATTCCATAGTTTATTATTGTTTTCTATCCCATTCCAACTTGTAAATATTTTACCATGTAAGATTATTAAGTAGCATTGTATATATATATATATATATATATATATATATATATATATATATATATATTTAATAGTACATACATACCCACACACATACACACGCACACACACATAATATTCCTCAGTCAGTTTCAGGTTTAAAAATTGAGCAAATACATGAAAGACTGGCTTAGTAAAACAGCTTTGATTATTTGGTTAATTGCACATGGATATGTATGTATATTCAGAAGTAAAATGGACATATAACATTTAAACAACGACAAAACACACTCTAGACTTACATAAATATCTAAAATTTTGGAATAAAAATTTGCCTTAAACTTGACAATTAAGTATTCATTTTTCTTTCAAATACTGACTTTTTCTGCATATGCCGCTATTATTGGCTAATATGCTGAAGGCCACAGGAGGTTCATCTAATAAGTTTTGATTTTCACAAGAACTGATAAAATCAAAATAAGTAATTTCAAATTTCATTTACCACAAGTGTAGCGTCCCATTTCCTGTGAAATCCATTGTGAATGCACCCTGAAACTTTACATTAAGAAAAAAACAGAGCTTTCTAAGAATACAAGTGATTATCACATTTCCACTAAGTCACACAGCTCCTCAAAGCCAGAAACCTGAAACAGCAAAATAACTGAAATGCCAGGAAAGATTCCAGTGTGTTACTTATGAATAAGGTCAACCATAAAAAAATCCACACAATGGAAATAAATAAATAGAAAACATCATGCAGAATGTTGATATCAAGAATGGAAGATAAGGTCAAGACAATAAATAATACATACAGACCCATGTAAAAAAAAGTGATGATTGTTACCAATTTTCTACAAGAGACCAAACCCAGGAATATAAGAATACTTGAATACAAAAATCCTTGTACAAGATTTGTGGTGATATTTACAGATATAGACATTTTTTGATGAAGATAAAGAAGTACAACTCCAAGCAAAAGAAATATAAAAACCTGAATTAGACATACTAAAAGAGGTGAGTCTCCTTACAACATATTCTAATCAAGATGCTAAAGATACAAACATGACAGGAAGCTCTGTGTACGTCTCTGTGTGTGTGTGTGTGTGTGTGTGTGTGTGTGTGTGTGTGTGTGTGTGTGTGTGTGTGTGATGTCTAGATCACTAGAGAGAGGACCAGGGGAAGGAAGGTGTGGTATTGTGTAAATGAAGAGGGTGGATAAAGAAGGAGGATTTTTTTTTAATGTGTCATGGAAGAAAAATAGGAAACATTGTAGATCAGGAAGAGAGAAAAGGGGACAGAGAAGAGCTGTGGGTTGAGGTTGAACAAGAACAAAGTATTTATTAAACAGTAATAATGGACCCTTCTATTCATGCTCATTTAAAATCTAATGAAAATAATGATTTGCTTATGTTAACTTAAATGTGTTAAAATATATAACTGACAACCCTCACAGATCTATGATATGATTTGTTTGAATTAAAATGTCAGTTATAGACTTTAAAGACTTAATGTGTATTTGATTATTTTTAGTATCTTCTTATATTGTCAAAGCTATCTTTGTTTGTAAATAATACAGATGATCAATAATTTTAAGATGTGAAATCACTCACTCATCCTTAACATCAGACTACTTTCAACACTGATGAAGATGGATTTAAATCCAGTTCACTCAAGTCCTGAAAAGTTAGAAACACAAAATTAGAGTACAGAGGCAAGCAATTGACAATTTATTTTCATTTGCTTATAAAGGAGTCATCAAACTTCATTATCAAATTCAAAAATTAAAAAAAAAATCAAAACCAGACTTCATTCTCATTCTGCTTTTGATTTTCATTAAACTTGTATCGATAGCTTTTGGGAGCTTTCAACAGTTGTACAATAAATTATGTTTAGGTATATCCTTCTGAATTTCTTTAGTAGACTATTTGTTTCTAAGCCAATGATCTGTTCATATGAGAAACTTTTGAAATGGACTGGAGAACAGATCTACTAGAAATCTTAAAGCCCTATCACAACCCTACATTTGATAGAAAGATAATAGTGTGTTTTCATTGAAGACTGAGTTTCTCTAACTTTATTTCTTTCAACATGACATGCTTAATAACTGCCATGCTTAAGGTTAATCAAATGTTTCTTATAATATGCCAATCAAAACTCACCTTTACTTTTCATTCTACAAAAATCCAAGCACAAAAAGCTGTTTTTCCTGTAAGTTATGGAACAACACTTTATAATAATAGCATGTTGTATGAAATAGTGTTTCTATGTAAAGCCAAAATGTCTTGGAGGGTTTTTCAGATCTTGTGAAATAACTAATTTATTAAAATAATAAATCTATAATTGATATTTTGTATTAATTCAGCAATGTTGCTCATGTAACTTATTCATACTCTTTTGAAAGAAACAATGAATCTTCAGTGGCAAATACATCTTCCAAGTACTTAAGTAGTAAGCATTAGAAAAAATTGTGGTTTCATTTATTTCATGACAATCACCTAGTTTAGAAGTTACCCATCAAACCTGTGTTTATTATTTTTTAATTTCTGTCCTCAAATAAATTTTCCTCATTCTTTGCTTGCTGCTGGATAGTTTAGGACCTCTAATTAGATATTGTGCACTACATAGATATGTTTTTCTTTCTCTTGCTTATTTTGAATTAATTTAAAAATTTAATATATAACATGCAAGTAGTATGAAAAATTTTGACTTGAAAAAAGTTTAGAATCTGTGCAAATTTTGTGAATACTGAAATTGATCAGCACAAGCCAAAGCAGGCACAGTCCAGATCTGAGATTTGTCAGACAAGTGCCAAAATATAACAAAATATTTTTATGATTTGGCTAAGAATGGGAAAATATATACAATTAGATGGGAAATTTAGGAAAATACGATGAATGAAACTACATGTACACTGATTGTGAAGAGACTGCAATGGGAATTATCATTATGTAAGCAAAAGAGAAATTACTTTCAAAAATCTTCCCCAGAAAATGAGTGCATACAATATGTTTAATTCTGCGACAGTAGTAAAAACATGATGCCACAAGAAATTCAAGAGAATATGCCAAGTATTTTCTACAATAATTGAAATACAAAGTCATAGAGAACATAAAATTCACACAGATAAATATGTAAATGATAACACAATTAAAACAAGGGATATTGAAAGAGAAAATGTTAGTGTCAGATAAAATTATTTTATAAGGCATCATTGGTAGGTTACTTCCCATCAGTAACAATAGCTTAATTTTTTATTCTACACAAATAGTATACATAAAATAAGATTGGTGGGTAACTTTCAATCAGTAAGGACAGCTTATCATTTTTTTCTCCCCAAATAGCATGCACAGAACCTTCTTGCTCTATGAAATTTAGACACTGAATGAAGCTTTCAGGTCAGTACCAGCTTGACTTCTGCATGTCCTATGAATCAAGAGTATTGTGTCATGATCAATAGACTCTTACCATCAAGTCAATGAAACAATTTTAAAGGCACATTTCTGCAATAATGAGGTAGTTTGGTGTAGAATTTAAATTTTTCTGAAGAAAGCCTTTCTTCAAGATATATGTATGTAGTTGGATATATAAAGAACACAACTCTTTCCTGGAAGTGGTCAGGTATTCCATCAAGCATTCTTATGTTACTATAGTTATTAACTCTGTCACTTACTGCTATTAGTAATAATAAAAAAGAATCAAGGCCATGCTAATGGAACATATCAAAGAATTTTAACTTCTATAAATATAAAAAGTCAGTGAATATAATTGAAAAAAAGCTTACTGTTGACAATTTCTGTTTTATGATAAATTCCATATACTTTTATGATGGTTTGAATAAGAATAGCTTTTATAAGCCCATAGATTTAAATGTTTGGTCAACAAGGACTGGCACTATTTGAAAGGATTAGGAGGTATGGCTTTGTTGAGGTACGTGTATCACTGTGGTGGGCTTTGAGGATTTAGAAGGCTATGACAAGCACAAGGTCTCTCACTTCCTGCTGCCTGCAGACCTGGATGTAGAAATCTCAGCTACCATATCTGACTGAATGCTGCCATGCTCCCTTCTATGAGGATACTGGAATAAATCTCCAAAACTGTTGGCAAGCTACACTTAAATACTTTGATTATAATTAATTTACATATAATTAATTATTTATAAGTAAATACAATTAAAATTCTTTGATAAGAGTTGCTGTGGTCATAGTGTCTTTTTGAAGCATTAGAACACTGACAAAGACAACTCTCATTTCATGAAGCTATCTTAGCATCTTTATTGCTCACCAATATGGTGGCCATTGCTGTACTGCATATTCTAATAAGGTTGTACATTATAGTCGAGGATAATGGGAAGAAATTTTAAGGAGGAAATGGAGATCATATTTGAGTGACCTTCCAAATATAGGTCTCATATATTTATACTTAAATGGTACAGTTAACCTGGAAGAAATCAGAAGAAAAAAATTGTGATGAGCTAATACATACATATATAACTTTATGTTGTATATGTTATATAAGATGAAATGGGAAGCTGTTCTGTCTATGACCTTGAAGCACAGCCTCTACAGATGTAGCAGAAAACTGCTCCACCTGCCTATGACCTTGAAGTCCATGGCTCTGGGGCATGGCCTCGCAGACCCTTAAGACCTGAGTTGCACACAGGCAGCTACTCTTCGCTCCATCATAGGACTTGGAGGCAGCACTGTTCCAGGGGCTGGAACAACATTCCAGAACCTGTGTCAATTTTGTTCTGTACAGTGAGTTTTTCCCCTTAATAAATTCTTTGCCCTTTAAACAGACTCCATGAATTACAAACATATGTTATATATTAAAATTACACATACACACGCGCGCGTGCGTGTGTGTGTGTGTGTGTGTGTGTGTGTGTACATAACTTTTATGTGATCATTTATTTTATAATTCAAGGCAATTTGAATATAAAAGTTCATTTTTTAAATATGTGCATATATAAAATTTAATTACACTATTACTCATATTATGAATATGAAAAGGAGAGGATAGTACAAAATGATATTTTTTAAATCTCTAACTTCTCATGAGTATCAACAGGAATCTATGTATTTAAAATACACTTTTGCTAGTATACAAATATATTCACCAACCTGGATTACAAATAAGAAAAGTGTAAATTCTTTCTACATAGTTTAAATTTTCAGAATTTTTTTTTTTTTTTTTTTGGTTTTTTGAGGCAGGGTTACTCTATGTAGCTTTGGCACCTTTTCTGGAGCTCACTCTGTAACCCAGGCTGGCCTCTTATTCACAGAGATCCATCTGCCTCTGCCTCCTGAATGCTGGGATTAAAGGCATGCGCCACCATCACCCAGCAAATTTTCAGAATATTTTAATTAGATTTTAATAATCACCTATTCTAAATTCTAAATATTCTATTAGAATATTTAGAAATATTCCATGAGAATATTTAAAAATATTCTAAAAATTAAGGCTTATAATTGAGCACTTCATCCTAAAGCAATATTATAAAATGCCTATAGCATATTATATTCTAAGTTCAGTACTCCATCTTGATTGAACAAATTACTGACCTGACTTCATATAGTATAACTCCAGCATTGCAGTTGAAGTGAAATATTATTCATTTAGATATAGACAGCAGAATTGTTGAAAAGCAAAAAGAAAGTCTCTCCCTATCTGGGAATTTATACAAAATAAGCTCCTCAGGGTCATGACTGTGAAGAGGTAGAATATGCACCAATGCATGTTCCTAAACTCCTGCCATACAGGAAGCACTGACAAGACTTGTTGGGCTTAAAAAGAAAACACATGAAGGTTGGAGGGAAAAGTAGTAGATGACATGTAAGGATGGACAGGAATATATAGAGGAAAGGATGACTAAGTGAATTTGATCCAAACAAATTTTATGCATGTTTGGAATTCTCAAACAATAAAAGTGATTTAAAAAGGATATCATTGGAGGATAAGTAAACATTTATTGGAGCATGACAAGCATTTACACACAATATTTTAGGATTATTTGAATAATAAAAATATAATTTCCCATGTATTAGCACAAAGAAGCACAAAGTTTGAGATGGTAGCTAGGTTTCAAAACCTGGTTAATGCATCAGAGGCACAAATATTGGACATAACCATGTGTTGTAGCTAATGTTGCAAACTAATCGATAAATTTCTGTTGCAAAAAAGGATGTCATAATTACAATAAAAATGAAAATAATTTCATAAGAAAATCAAACATTGCCTCACTTATTTATTAGCCTGTGCCATCCAAACTTTTTTATTAAGAAATATTTTATTCATTTTACCTACCAACTACAGATCCCCCTCTCTTCCCTCCTCCTGCTCCTTCCCTCCCTAACCCTCCCCCCCATATTTTATCCTCTGAAAATGTATGGCCACCCATGGGGAGTCAGAAAAGCCTGGTACATTTAGTTGAGGCAGCTCCAAGCTCCTCCCCCTGCATCAAGGCTGTTCAATCATAGGTAATGGGCTCCAAAATGTCAGCTCATGAGCTAGAGATAGATCCTGATCCTATTGCCAGTGGCCCCTGTGGTAATATATTGTTTACCTTAATAAATTTCGCCTGAAGATCAGAGAACAGAACAAGCCACTAGATTAAACACAGAGGCCAGGCAGTGATGACACACCCCTTTAATCCTAGCACTCAGGAGGCAGAGAGATCCATCTGGATCTCTATGATTTCAAAGCCACCCTGTACTATTTGAGATCAACACAGTCTAGCAGACAAAACAGCTAAGCTGTGGTGGCACACACCTCTAGTCCCAGTACTGGGAAGCACACACGCCTTTAATCCCAGGAAATGATGGCTGGGTAGAAAAATGTATATAAGGTGTGAGGAGATAGGAAATAGAGGCTTTTCAGCAGAAATGTCTCTTTCAACTAAAGGCTTTTTCAGCTTTTCAGCTGGAGTCTTTAGGGTGAGGACTCAGAGGATTTCAGTCAGAGGATTCACAGAGTTGGTGAGGTGAGATGTGGCAGTCGTTTGTTCCTTTGTCTCTCTGATCTTTTAGCATTTACCCCAATATCAGGCTCCGGATTTTTATTAAAAGACCTTTTAAAATTTGAGCAACAGGCCCCTTAAGCAGGTCAAGCTATACAACTGTCTTGTTTAGGCAGAGGGCCTAGACCAGTCCCACGCAGGCTCCCCAGCTGTTGATCTAAAGTTCATGAGTTCCCGCTAACTTGGTTCCGTTGTCTCTGTAGGTTTCCCCATCATGATCTTGGTGCTCCTTGCTCCCTCTTCCCTCTCTTCAGCTGCCATTCTAACTTTCAAAAAATCATTTCCTTGAATATTTTGTACAAGGTGTTGGTATCATATTTTCACAATTCCTCTCAGACCTTCCCACTCCCATCCCTACCCATTCAACTTTGTGTCTACTCTTCACCCTCCACCCTTTTTAACATCGATGCAGTTTTTTTCCAGTTTTTACTACTTTTAAATTAAAATATTATTTCTTCATCTTTCTCCTTCCCTTTTCTCCCTCCAACCCTGTCATCTACTTTCCCTCCAACCCCCGACCCTTCACCTGCCCTCTCCTATTCACTTTCAAATACATGACATCATCCATCACTGACTGACTGTCATAACCTTTCCAACCTTTTTTCCCCCACAATTATGTCTGAACTTCAGGGCAAGGTAATGTGATATGGATGTCCCATTTCTGGCTGGATATTCTGAATTTTCTTTTCTGTACACTTTGCCAGCTGTGAAAATCTGTGTTAAATACCATCTACAACAAAAAGAAGATTCTCCAATGAGGTTTGAGAGATGCATTGATCTCTGGTACAGGTATACCTCTTTAGAAGTCAGATAAATACTGTGTCAACTTAGAAGAATAAGTGGAATAGATTTTTTTGGAGCAATAACCTGCATAACCAATTTTTTTTTTACCTGAAAACGGTGCCATGTATGGGTTTAATCTTGATTTTAATACAACCAGGATTTAAATACAACCAGAAAGTGTTTGCTTACTCCAATAATGTTAATGTCACTATTTTACCAATGGGCATGTCTTACTAATCTAGTCATTATGATAGTTCTCAGAGGTCCCAGCTGAGTATGACTGATGATTTCCTTTTCACCTCCTCTTGTAGCATTCATAGCACCTGAAAGCACTATATATATGAAATGTCTACCTCAGTAGGTAATATGCAAAATATGTTTGCATAACACATTTTGTAAATTTTTTAGGATTTTTTATTCCTTCTCATATCCTCTTCTTTATCTTTCCCTCACACCTTCTACCCAAATTTCACTCTTCCTTTTTCTTTTCTTTTTTTTTTTTTTTTTGGTTTTTCGAGACAGGGTTTCTCTGTGTAGCTTTGCGCCTTTCCTGGAACTCACTTGGTAGTCCAGGCTGGCCTCGAACTCACAGAGATCCGCCTGGCTCTGCCTCCCGAGTGCTGGGATTAAAGGCGTGCGCCACCACCGCCCGGCTTCACTCTTCCTTTTTCATAAAGCTACCTTAAGCCTTAAAGCATTTCTTTCTATCTTCCTTCCCTCTAAAGTCCCTGTCCATGGTCCCTTACTAGTTTTTAGAATTCCACATATGCAGCAAATGAAACATATGTATTTGAAGTTTCAAAGCCAGAATCCTCAAATGTTTTAACATGTGTCTTTCTGGGTCTTGGTTATGTCACTTAGAATGACATTTTCAAATCCACCTGTTTACCTGTGAGTTTTGTAATTCTATTTTATTTAAACATTTGAATGGTTGTATTAAGGCAATAATATTCATTGATCATTCATCAGTTGATAGATGTTTAAGGTGTTTCCACTTCCTGGGTATTTTCAACATTGTTGCAACAAGCATAGATGAGAAGTATTTTTATAGTATGATATAGGACTTTGGTTACATGCCTAAGAGTATGTTGTATCTGAATCTCATGGTAGATCTATTTCTGTCATTTTGAGGA
This sequence comes from Peromyscus maniculatus bairdii, assembly GCF_049852395.1. Lineage (NCBI taxonomy): Eukaryota > Metazoa > Chordata > Mammalia > Rodentia > Cricetidae > Peromyscus > Peromyscus maniculatus. The sequence continues at coordinate 64,237,518 of NC_134872.1, read as the reverse complement.
ACCTCCACAATGATTTCCTTGTGGATGTACCAGTTTGTACTCCCACCAACCCTGATCAGAATTCTTCCTTCCCTACATCCATACTCACCATTAGCATCATTTATTTTGTTGGTTTGTTCTTTCTTTTTAGTCTTTAGCCATTTTAACTGAGGTGAGATGAAATCTAAAATTTCTTTCCACATACATTTCCCTGGTAGCTAAAGATTTTTTTTTTAAATGTCAACTGACTGTAATTTATTTTTCCCATCTTCTGATGACTGTAGCCCTCAGTTTACTGACCCATGATGGTAATATAAAAGGCAAATCATTACTTATTTTATACTTTGATAGCCAATTAAATATTTGAATGTAAAAACTAGCACAAAGATTATTATTAATCATGGGATAACATTTCCCAAGCCATTTCTTTAAAATTCAAAATATTATTTAGATATTTGAACATAAAGTTGGTAATCATCCTCAGGATGGTACTACTCTCCGGATTCCATCTCTCATCGGAAAAAGCACAGGAAAGCACTTAAAACCACTTGTGTTGTCCTGCTATTTTCATGTTCAAAACTCCATGAATCATCGTAATCGTTAAAGTACTGAGTAAGAAAGAAAAACTGTTAGATTTTTTTCCAATATAGAAGGTTTGCATCATCTTTTTTTCCTGCAGATACTCAATAAAAAACAGATTAAGCATATGAACTTCTAGCAGCTTTACATGGAATTGAAATATGATCCTGATTCCCTCCCACATCCTTCTGTGGTCAGCTGTGGCTCCCTCGCTAATATATCTGGATATTGGCTGATATCTGCCAGGAGAGCTGTTAAATTCTTTGAGCAGCTTCTCAGTGGGGCTGTGATTTTAAAGTTTGTGGGTAATGGAGTGTATTGCCATTTGCCATATGATGAGATAGCCTGTCTGTCAGCCAGGGAGCTGTTTAACGTTATATATAGGTCAAATGAGCCAAAAAGAGCAAGAGAAGAACAAGAATAGTGAGAGTCTTGAAAGCATCACATCAAAACCCCAGAGCCAAGCCCGTTTTTTTTTTTTTCCATGACCGTCTGATATCTTTAGATGAAATTGATTTTGTATTATTGGAAGAATTTAGAGAAATGTATTTGAAATAAGTCCTTGAAGGGCATGAATTTTCTCCCAAGGCTAAGTCACATGGTTTACACATTCTACTACTACAGTTTCAAATTTTCACCTTGGGTTAAGAAATAAATATCCCTGTTATCAAGAATCACTAAGTATTTTCCTCAGTTAACACTAACATCTATTTAAGAGTCTCCATTTGAGATGCTAAATATTATATGTTAAATTATAAAATTAAAATGCTTTATCATCCTGAGTGAGGTAACCCAGACTCAGAAAGACAAACATGGTATGTACTCACTCATAAGTGGATATAGATGTAAAGCAAGGGATAACCAAACTCCAACTCACAATTCCAGGGAGGCTACCTAGTAAAGAGGACCCTAAGAAAAATACAAGGATCATCCAACGACAGAGAAATGGATGAGATCTACATGAGCAAACTGGACATGGGGGGTGGGTAATGAAGGGCAAGTGTCAGGGGGACAAGAGCTTAGGGAAACAGGGGGTCCCAGCTGGATCAGAAGCAGATTGGGAGAACGAGGAAAGAGATACCATGATGAATGAAGACCCCAGGGGAATAGGAAGAAGCAGAGTGCTAGAGAGGTCCCCAGAAATCCACAAAGATACCTCCACAATAGACTACTGGCAATGGTCGAGAGAAAGCCTGAACTGACCTACTCTAGTAATCAGATGGCAGAACACCCTGGCTGTCATGATAGAACTCTCATCCAGTGTCTGATGGAAGCATACTCCCCCAGGTGGAGCTCCAGGAGTCCAATTGGCAAGAGAGGAGGGATTGTATGAGCGAGAGATATTGAGACCATGATGGAAAAAGCACAGGGACAAATAGCCAAACTAGTGGAAATGCATGAACTGTGAACCAATGGCTGAGGAGCTCCCATGGAACTGGACCAGGCCCTCTGGATAAGTGAGATAGTTGATTAGCTTGAATTGTTTGGGAGGCCCCCAGGCAGTGTAGCTGGGAACTGTCCTTGGTGAATGGGCTGGCTTTTTGGAGCCTGGGTCCTCTGCAGGGACACTTTGCTGAGCCTTGGTGTAGGGAGGAGGGGACTGGACCTGCCTGGGCTGAATCTACCAGGCTGAGTTGAATGCCCAGGGGAGTTCTTGCTCTGGAGGACCTGGGAATGGGGGGTGGGCTGGGGGGAGGGTGGGCGTGGAGGGGAGGAGGGAGAACAGGGGAATCTGTGGCTGATATGTGAAATTAAGTTAATTATAAAATAATTTAAAAAAATTAATTAAAGATTGAAAAATTCTAAAAACATAACTATCATTTTTTAAAAGAGTGACAGATTCTGTTATAAGGAAATGTGAGTCCTGCTTTTGCAATCTGTATGACCAACTTAAACAATTGTTTGTTTTTTTAAATTAACTTGTTGTAATTTATTTATTACAAAGTACTCTCAGATTTTTAATACAGAAATGTCACAATTCCTCCACTGGAAGTTTTGCTTGGTTATAGGAGTAAGGGGTAAAACAAGCTACAGAAAATTTCATTTTAGTTCCATGCAGCAATGGCACTTACTGGATAATATTTTAAAAGTAACAGTGATGAACTGCATGGTTGACATTCCCATTAGAGTAGTGAGGTATGATGCTTCCTAAACTGTTCTGCTCACTTCTCCCAAGAATGCCAGTTATTAAGCCCTTTTGAAGGCATGTAGCATTTGATAGTCCCTATATTTTTGTAGTATGCACCACAGAAAACCCACTGTAAGCATGAGAGTAACCATGTGAATGCAGACTGAAAACTTGTACTAGTAAATGGGAAGCATGCCATATACTAACTAGTTAGTAAATTATCCCAATGACCTACACAAACAACACAGAATACTATACCTTTATAGAGTGAGTGGCAGTAACAGAAGAGAAGGTTACAGAGGTAAGGCCATACAACATTCCTTCAGGCACTTTAGAGATGGAATAATAAAACGAGCGTCAAGATCAAGGGAAATGATGCCTAAAGTCCTGTACTTAATGCCTAAAGTCTTACAAACTTAGTTTGTACTATAAGAAAGTTATTTTTTTTGATTTTTTCTTTTTTTAATTAATTTATTCTCACATATATTATACTGACCACATTTTCCCTCCCCTGGGGTTCCTCCACATCCCCCCTGCACCCATTCCTCTTCCTTCCTCCACTTCCCTTCAGAAAGGGGCAGGTAGCCCAGAGATGTCAACCAAACATGGCATATCAAGTTGCAATAAGGCTAGGTACCTCCCCTCATATTAAGACTGGAAGATATGACCCAGAAGGGTTAAAAGAGACCCACAAGCAGACAAAAGCTTCAGAAACAGCTCTCTCTCTCCCTCTGTTAGGAGTCCCACAAAATCACCAAGCTAAACAACTATAGTGTATGTGCAGAGAGCCTAGTTAGACCCACATAGTATACCTGGTTTCCAATTCAGTCTCTGTGAGCCCTCTCATCTTGTGCATGTTCATCAAGTTCTGCCTAAAGCTTGGCTGTGGGTCTATGCATCTGTTACCATCATTTGCTGGATGTATCCTCTCTGATGGTGATTATTCCAGAGTCCTGTCTATGAGTATAGTAGAATATCATTAGGAATCATTTCATTTACTTTTTTTCTTCTACTGTTTGGTTAGATCCTAGATCTCTGGGCCATCCAGCTTCTGCTTTCTAGTCCTACAGCCAATGTCAGGGTGGGCTTCCTCTTGTAGCATGGATCTAAAGCTGGACCAGTTATTGGTCCTACAATTACTGTGTCACCTTCACCCCAAGGCATCTTGCTAACCAGACAAATTTTATGTTGAAAGCTATATGGCTGGATTGTTGTCCCAATTTCTCACTGAATGTCTTGCATGATTATAGAAAATGGCAGGTTCAGTCTCCATTGTCCCATTACTACCAGTCTTAGGTAGTTTCATCCTAATAGATTCCTGGGAGTTCCTACTGCATTAGGTTTCTACCTTGTCCCTGAATTGTCCCCCAATTCTAGTAGTCTCCCAAAGTATTTTCCCTCCATCCTCCCATCCCCTGATTCATCCTGTTCCTCTCCCCACCTGCCCTCAGTCGACCAGCAATATCTATTCTCTTCCCCCTTCCCAGATAGATCCATGCATCCCCACTTAAACCCTCTTTCTTATGTAGCCTCTCTGGATCTGTGGATCATAACATGATTATCTTTTACTTTATGGTTAATACCCAATTATAACTGCATAAATACCATGTTTGTCTATCTGTGTCTGGGTTATCTCTCTCGGGATAATTTTTTTTTTCTAGTTCCATCCATTTGCCTTCAAATTTCATAATGTTGTTTTTCTTAAGTGCTGAGTAATAATCCATTCTGTAAATGTATCACATTTTCTTTACCCGTTCTTCTGTTGAAGAACATCTAGGTTGTTTCCAGTTTCTAGTTATTAGGAATAAAACTTTAATGCTCAAGGATGAGCAAATGTCCTTGTGGTAGGATGGAGCATCATTTGGGTATATGCCCAAGAATGGTTTAGCTGGGTCTTGAGGTAGTTCAATTCCCAATTTTCTGAGAAACCCTTGTATTGATTTCTAAAGTGACTATCCAAGTTTACAATCCCACCAGCAATAGAAGAGTGTTTTCTTTGCTCCACATCCTCACCACCATGAACAGTCACTAGTGCTTAGATCTTAGCCATTTTGACAAGTACAAAATGGAATCTCAGGGGGTCCTTTTGATATGCATTTCCCTGATGGCTTAGGATATTGAACATTTCTTCAAGTGCTTCTCAGCCAAGTGAGACTCCTCTGTTGAGAATTCTGTTTAGAGAATTCTGTTTAGATTATTAGCCCTTTATTTTGTTTTTGGTTTTTTTGTTTGTTTGTTTGTTTGTTTTTGAGACAGGGTTTCTCTGTGTAGTTTTGGTGCTTGTCCTGAATCTTGCTCTGTAGACCAGGCTGGCCTCGAACTCACAGAGATCCACCTGGCTCTGCCTCCCAAGTGCTGGAATTAAAGGTGTGCACCACTAAAGCTGGCATTAGCCCATTTTTATAAAACTGGGTTGTCTGATGTTTTTTTTTTTTTGATATCTAATTTCTTGACTTCTTTATATATTTTGGAAATTAGCCTTCTGTCACATGTAGAGGTGGTGAAGATTTTTATCCATTCTCTAGGCTGCTGTTCCATCCTGTTGATGGTACCTTTTAACCTACAAAAGCTTCTCACTTTCGTAAGGTCCTATTTATTGTTGATCTTAGTGCCTGTGCTATTGGTGCTCTTCTCAGGCAGTTGTTTTCCTGCAGAACTTTCACTTACTTGGTTAGGCTTACCATACAATATTTTATAATATTTCTGGCTATTGTGAAGGATGTTGTTTCCCTGATTTCTTTCTCAGGCCACTTGTCTTTTTTACAGAGGAAGCCTACTGACTTTTTGAGTTAATTTTGTATCCAGTCACTTCACTAAGGTGTTTATCATCTGTAGGAATTCCCCGGTAGAAATTTGGTGTCAGTCACATGTGTATACTATCATATCATCTACAAATAGAAGATACGTTGAAGTCTCCCTTTCCAGTATGCATCCCTTGATCCCCTGCTGCCTTTTGCTTCAGCTAGAATTTCAAGCACTGTATTGAATAGATATGGAGAGAGCAGACAGCCTGGTCTTGTTCTGTTTTTTAGTGGAATCACTTTGAGTTTGTCTCCATTTAATTTGATGTTGGCTATCGACTTGCTATAATTGCTTTTATTATGTGTAGGTATGTTCTTTGTATTCTTGATCTCTGGAAATCCTTTATCATGAAGGAGTATAGAATTTGTCCTAAAGGGGTTTTCAGAATATAGCAAGATGGTCATGTGTTTTGTTTTGTTTTTTTTTTTCAGTTTGTTTATATGGTAGATTATGTTGACAGACTGTCATATGTTCAACCAGCCCTGCAGCTTTGGGTGTGAAGCTTACTTGATCTTGTTGGACAATCTTTTTGATGTGTTCTTGGATTAAGTTTGCAGGTGTTTTATTGTATATTTTTACACCAATGTTCATGACCATATGAAAAGACCTTCTAGTCTTTGAAGAAAGAAATTGGAGAAGATATAAAAATATGGAGGGATCTCCCACAAAGATACCCCCACAAAAGACTGCTGGCAATGGTCGGGAGACAGCCGGGACTGACCTACTCTGGTGATGGGATGGCCAAACACCCTAATAGTTGGGCCAGAAACACCATCCAAGGACTGAGGAATCTGGATGCAGACATCCATGGCTAGGCCCCGGGTGGAGCGCTGGGAGTCTAATTAGTGAGAAAGAGGAGGGTTTATATGAGCGAGAATTGTTGAAACCAAGGTTGGATAAAGCACAGGGACAAATAGCCAAATGAATGGAAACACATGAACTATGAACCAAAGGCTGAGGGGCCCCCAACTGGATCAGGCCCTCTGAATGGATGAGACAGTCAATTGGCTTGATCTGTTTGGGAGGCATCTAGGCAGTGGTACCAGGTCCTGGGCTTGTTGCATGAGTTAGCTGTTTGAAACCTGGGACTTATGCAGGGACGCTTGGCTCAGTCTGGGAGAAGGGGACTGGACCTGCCTGAAATGAGTCTATCAGGTCGATCTCAGTCCTCGGGGGAGACCTTGATCTGGAGGAGGTGGGGATGGGGGGTGGGCTGGGGGGAAGGGGAGGGGGGCAGGAAGGGAGAGAACAAGGGAATCTGTGGCTGTTATGTAGAACTGAATAGTATTGTAAAATAAAATTAAAAAAAATATTGAGGGATCTCTCATTCTTATAGATATGTAGAATTAACATAGTAAAAATGAACATCTTAAAATTGCAATCTGCAGATTCCTTGAAATCCCCATGAAAATTCCAACAACATTCTTTCCAGTCAATTCCCTTCTGACTGGTCAGCCCAGAGCCAAGTCTGAGCCTCCAAATCATACAACTTCCTGTTAGGCTGGAAGTGTACCACAAAGGAATGTCCAACCTCTTCTCTCCCATATAACACTGTGATTGGGAAGGACTCATGAACTGTCTTTTTGTGATTTTCCTCTTTATAACTGGCTTCTGCCTCTCCTTCAGGGACATGGTTTGGAGATCAAAACTTGATGCCTTCATTGTATAATAGTTTTTCTAAATACATTTTTTGGCATTAGTGATGGTTATTCCAAGATTCTCAAACCCTAACATACTTAGGTTATATATGTATTTTATAAACCTACAATGCTATAATGAAGGTAATAAACCTTATAAAACAATGAGAACAACTTCGAATTTGATAAACACTAAGTATGTTAGAAGGATATAGAATAGTATTATTCTATTTTTGGATATATGAACACTTATAAAGTTTGTCATTATGCTCTTAATAGTGTGTGTTGCTTTAGGGAGCTATAATGAGTTAGCTTCACTCCTGTAGCATACTGAACATAATTATCTGGTAACACCTTGTTTCTGTCCAAGTGACATATTATATACATTGTTTTCCTTTGTGAGGAATGACATTTAGGACCATTATTTCTCTTATCATACAAAATTTTTTCTGCCCACAAGACTTTAAAAAAGACTTGGCTCTTTGATTTGATCAACTCATGTCTTTGTATTAATAGAGATGATTATTTATGAAAATTAGGAATACTCTAGAGTAGGTAGGGGAAGTATTAATTGATCTCCATTTGTACTGTCAGTTGAATTACATCAGATTATCAATTTTAATGGGTAGAAGAATCATCCTTATTTCCTTTCTTTTTTTAATTAATTAAATTTATTCATTTACTTTACATCCTCTCCTCCCAATACCTCTCCTAACTCCAATTCTCTCCCCACCCAATCTACTCCTCCTCTATTTCTGTTCAGAAAGGAGGAGGCCTCCTGTGGGGGTCAACAAAGCACAGCATATCATGTTGAGATAGGACTAAGCTCCTCCCCTCATAGTAAGGCTTGGTAAGGCAATACAGTATGAGGGACAAGTTCCCAAAAGCCTGCCAAAGCATTAGGGACAGACCCTGCTCCCAAGGCTAAGAGTCCCACAAGTAGAGCAAAATAGCTATACAACTGTCACACATTTGGAGAGGGCCTGGTCCCATGTGGGCTCCTTAGCTGTCAGTCCAGTGTCTGTGAGTTCCTATGAGCCCAGGATTGTTGTCTCTGTGGCTTCCCTTGTGGTGACCTTGACCCCCTGGCTTGAACAATCCTTCCTCCCTCTCTTCAACAGGGTTCATTGAGCTCGACCCAGGGCTTGGTGTGGTGATATTGTGTTCTCCAAAATATCGTGTACCCTAATAAATTTATCTGGGGTCAGAGAACAGAACAGCCACTAGACAGACATAGAGGCCAGAAAATGGTGGCACTCACACCTTTAATCCTAGCCTTCTGGAGGCAGAGATACATCCAGATCTCTGTGAGTTTAAAGCCACATTGGAAACAGCCAGGCATAGTGACTCACACCTTTAATCCCAGGAAGTGATGGCAGAAAGCAGAAAGGTACATAAGGCATGAGGACCAGGAACTAGAGCTGGTTAAGCTTTCAGGCTTTTGAGAAACAGTTAAGCTGAGATGCATTTGAATGAGGACTCAGAGGCTTCCAGTATGAGGAAATAGGATCATTTGAGGGACTGGCAAGGTGAGGTGGCTTGTTCTGCTCCTCTGATCTTCCAGCGTTCACCCCAATAACTGGCACCGGGTTTTATTTTATTAAGACCTTTTAAGATTCTTGCTACATCTGGCACCCAATGTTCATGGTACAAATTCATGGAAAAAAACAAACAAAAAAAACCAAACAAAAAAACAAACAAACAAACAAACAAACAAACAAAAAAACCCACTTGCCTGTGGCCTTGAGGGCCCCAGGTCAGATCTGAGCTACTTTCAGTTGGTTGTGGTGGAGCACTCGGGTAGGATTTACTGAAGGAGGCAAAGGCAGGAGGATCCCCAGTTTGAGACAAGCCTAGGAGGCTTGCTAAGGAGAAGCTTCCGCTGAGCCATAAATGGTGGTGGTGGGACCATGGTGGTAGCGGCTGCTGCTCTGAGTTGCTGGCTGCTTCTCATCATGTTGGTTACTGCGGGATGCTGCTACCTGGGACAAAGGGTTTACTGCTACTTGTTCAGAGAACACTTGTCAGAACCATTGTGTTACAAGAAAGCATCAGCAAAATCAGTTTGGAAAAGTTTGGCAAGACAAATGGTGAGGAGAAATCGCTGTGAAGATTTCCTCTTCTAGGAAAGAACATTCATGGTTCTGAGAGATAGACATTTATCAGACTTTGATTGCTCCAAACCACAGAGCAGGAAAAAAATAAATTCTGCAGGGAACCATGGCCACGCTTAACAGCAACTTTGAAATTTACAAAAAGATGACGGAGCCCACAATGACAATTCCACATGGACTATGGTAAAGCCATTAAGCTGATTAACACCACCAAAAGATCAACGTTGGACGACAAACTGTTCAGGACAATTTCAAGATGGCTAACTGAGATGATCCAGATTCATAGACTACTCCAACAAGGACTTGAGACAAGCTCTGCACTTTCCCATTATGCAGAGACTGAACAAATGATACAGGACTTGACAATTAACCCAAATATTTTCTTTCCAGGATTCCCTAAAGATGCCTTTACCCCCAGAAAGCAGGAAGTAATTTTAAGAAAATGACGCCCACATTCCCAAGAGGTTTTTGGCTGTTTAATGAGTTATGGATATTGTCATTGTTTATGATGATTGGCTACAAGTTGTTAATTGTTAATGGTCAGGAAAAAAGCTGAATAAGGAGATTAGTTAGATTCAGGGATTTTGTTTTAGAAAAAGAAAAGGAAAAGAAAAAAGAGAATATAGATATGAGGTAGCTCATTGAATCTACTCTGAAAAAAAAAGATAAAGAAATATTAGGATAAATGGGAAGATCATTGAATCTACTCTAAAAAGAAAAAGGGGAAGCTATAAAAATGGCAAAAGTTAGATTATTGTATCTATTATGAAAAGAGAGAGAATATGGATATGATAAGATAAAAAGGTCAATTATTGAATCTACTTTTTAAAAGGAACTACTAGTTTTAAATAGGATAAGTAATAATTTTTTTTGTCAGAGTTTATCAAATGTTACTGGACTGGACATTGTTAATATATATAATGGAGTTTTTTGTCTGAATCTGTCAAAGGTTAATGGACTAGACATGGTTAATGTAATTCTTGACTGTATATATTATATATATATGTATTGGATATAGTTTTTCTTGTATTAGTTATCAACTTTTTAAATTTTAGACAAAAAAAGGGGAAATGTGGTGAAGAAATGTTCCCCCAAATATTGTGTACTCTAAAAAAACTTATGTGGGGTCAGAGAACAGAACAGCCACAATTTAAACATAGAGGTTAGGCAGTGGTAGCACACACCTTTAATCCTAGCATTCCAGAGTTAGAGATCTGCCTGGATCTCTGTGAGTTTAAAGCCACACTGGAAACAGCCAGGCATGGCAACATGAGCTTTTAATCCCAAGAAGTGATGGCAGAAAACAGAAAGATATATAAGGCAAGAAAACCAGGAACTGGAACTGGTTAAACTTTTAGGCTTTTAGCAGCAGTTCAGCCGAGATTCATTTCCAGATGAGGACACAGAGGCTTCCAGTCTGACAAAACAGGATCAGCTGAGGAACTGGCAAGGTGAGGTAGCTGCAACTTGTTCTGCTTCTCTGATCTTCCAGGATTCACCCAAATACCTGGCTCCAGGTTTGTTTTATTAACAAGACCTTCTAACAATTCGTGCTACAGCTTGCCTGTGGATCTCTGCATCTACTTCCATCAGTAACTGGATGAAGGCTCTCTGATGACAATTCAGGTAGTAACCAATCTGATTACAGGAGATTGCCAGTTCAGAATAAATATCCACTATATATAGAAGTCTTAGCTGGGGTTATCCTTGTAGATTCATGGGAATTTCCCTTGCACCAGGTTTCTATCTGACCTGGAAATGTTCCGCAATCAAGATATCTCTTTCATTACTCTCTCCTGCCATATCATGATTTTGAAATATGAACATATTCATATCAAACAAGTAATTTTAATAAACCTAAATAAAATTAATTAACCTAGGTTAATATTATTTGCATTACTTTTATTTTTGATATATAATTTATTGATTAAAAAATCATAGTATTGAATTATAAATTAGTAATACAACTACTTTAGAAAACTTAAAATACATACTGACTGATTATGAGTATCTATGATATGTTAAATACAAGATTTTGAGTTGGAACATTCAGATAAATTGGCTGTGTCATTGATATTATGAAGAGATTTCAGGTACTTGTAACAGAAAAAGTAAGAACAAAGCAGAAAGAAAGACACTGAGATTTGTCTTCATATTGCTTACATTTCCTGAAGAAGCCCTCTGATCTTTCCAGCTATGGAGCCAAGACGCTCATCTCAAGGATGCCACAGGTTTGAATACAGTAATGTATGAGGACTGGGTTTGTCAACTTAACATTGCTCTGTATCAGTTTTTTAATGTTATTTAAAAAAGTGTGTGCTTGAGTACTAGTAAAAAAATCTTACATTATTTTTGTCTTAAAATTTTCACATTCAAAATATTACTTGAGTTACAAAGTCTAGGTAGTAATTCTTCGTATTTCTTTAGCAAAACACGGTTTTCTTCTGCCACTTGTATTTACATAATGAATAAAAACTGACAGTGTGTTTGTTTTTCCCATTACATGGAAAATACCTGTGCTTGGCAATGTGTTTACTACAGTGACTTGCAAAGAAAGATGCAAAACAATCTTTAAAGAATAAATCAAATATAACTTTTTGGAGTATAAGGTAAACTTAGTGGGAAAGAATGAATAAGTCATATTGCACTTAAGAGATCCATTATATAGGCTGAATTTACATGCTTACTACATGTACTTTGTTTTTGGAATAAATTTCATTTTGAAAATGTGGAGAAACATTATTCCAAAATATTGTATGTGGCAAGAATGTTTTGGGAAACAGAAAAATACTGCAATTACTTTCTCACTTAGTGTGTGATTAGATAATCTAAATTTAAAAACCTACAAATTAAAGTATCCTGAAGAAATATGATGCTACTCACCTACTTTAAAGTTTATAAATACTATTTTTCACTTGAGTATACTCTTCTTGTTTAACATGTTATTAGTCACCTTCATTGTTTTTTGCATGGCACTAGGGACAACTTTCATGGGTTAAGGTGATTTTATTTTTATGTATGTGATTTTTAATCCTAACCAGGTTTTTGCTCTTCAAAGTCATGAAACCAAACAACCAGCTCATACACACAATAAATTCTTATTGAAATTAATTTACCAACAAAACAACAGCTTCTTTCATGCTCATTTGAATACCAGATTTCTTCTATAAGAGTATTCTCCCCAGGTGAAGTTACTAGAATTTGATACACAGAAAAATATCTTGTTTTTCATAAAAACATCCTTTTGGAAAAAAAGATTTACTTGTTTTTGCTTGTTTTTTTTTTATTTTGTTTTGTTTAATATGAATGTATATGAATCCTCATGAAAGAATTCCATTTGTATGTGGGTACAACAGAGACCAAAGGGAGCTATCAGTTCCCCTGGAGCTGGAGTCACAAAAGGTGGTGATACACCTAACTTGGGAGCTGCAAACCCACTTTGATTCCTCTTTTTAAAACAGCAAGTTATTCTAACCACTGGGACATTGCTCTAGCCCTGATATTATAACTTCTAATTGTACAATCAAATAATGAACATTTTGAAAAAAAATCTAATTTTCAAGTAAATATTGCAATGTCAAAGTTAGTTTTGTTTATCAGTTCATGCCAGTTTTGTCATGTTGCTGAAAAATCACAAATATATACTTTTCATCATTCCATTTTTTTAAAATTTTAATCTATGTACAAATGTTTTTTGCTTCATGTATGACTGTACACCACTTGTGTGCCTGATGCCCATGGAGGCCAGGACAACAAGTCAGATCCTCTGAAACTGTAATTATTGATGGCTGTGAATCACCCTGTGAGTGTTAGAAATGGCATCCTGGACTTCTAGAAGAGCACCTGATGTTTGTAGTTATGAAAATAATATCAAGGGCCTTCTTTTGTACTCAGTTTTAACAATTATTTAGCATTCTATTTATTCTCCCCATTTTGGTGAATTTTGTCTCTCTTTTTGCATTGACTGTAATGACTACGCATTTCAGGGAATTAGCCTTCCAATCACTTTGAATCTAAGGTAAGCTTCAAATGTGTATAATGATTGTAAATTTCACTTTATGGTCATAATGTATACTACCATACATTTATATAATTCTGAAAACATTACAAAACATCTTACATCATCAGATTTGTACTTGATGGAAAAGAATCAGATACAAAGAACAGAACTTGGAAAGATACACATATGTTTAGAAAACCACTGGAAAACATCCTATATGAGTGCACAGTAAGAAGCTTCATTAAAGTGTCATAGCATGGTGACCTTGTGAGGAGTAGGGATTCTGCCACAGCCTTTGAAGGAAAGAATTCATGAAATGTATAGTAAGCTTTACAGAGCACCGTTTTCTGTCGCTATATGCAGAAAACATTCACATGGAAATAGAAGAGTCAAAAGTTCCTACTGAGTTGATGAATAGGAAGTTCGAAGGTAGATAGCATAGAGGAAATGAGGTGTGAACTAGTCATTGCCATTACCAGGGTTCTCCAGTGCAAATCCTTACTATAAGCCCATTTTACAAATCCAACAACATTGTTATTGCCTGTCTTCCAAGCTAAGTAAGAATGCAATACTACAAAACAAAATCCACTCTTGAACTCCCATGACAAAATAGTTCGAAGGAAAATTAATCATAAGAAAAGAAAATAATTTATTATTAAACAGTTTTAGCATAATTTTATTTGTATTGATTATAAAAGTTAAAATATAACAATGTTAAAAAATTTAAGTGAAACATTATCATACAAGTTTATGATTCCTTATATGAAGTTATATTATGCATATCTTACATGTTGCTAAAACCATGGCACAAGCATATTCATTATATTTACCACTTTTCATTTCTTTGAGATAGATATTTAAAAACTTCTCTTGATATTTTGATGCATTGATGACAGCCATTTCAAGTATAACAAAGTCACATAACTTCAGTCCTCTACCTTACTGCAATTTTATATTCATTGGCATATTTTCATCACCACAATTTCCCCTTCACATCTCTAGCCTCGAATCATTTTACTTTCATATTGTATGAGATTTTCTTTTTCTTTTTTCTTGTACACACACACACACACACACACACACACACACACATACACTCACACGCACACACACACACACATACACTCACACGCACACACACACACACACACATATATATATACATACACACATATATACATATATATACATACACACACACACACACACACACACACATATATATATATATATATATATATATATATATATATAATCTCATAAACTACATCTCAACCACAGTTTTTTCTCCCTCCCCCCCCCTCCAACCACTTTCCCCCTTTCTCTTCAGAAATGGACAGAGCTCCCAGGGATATCAACCAAACATGGCATATCAAGTTGTGATAATACTAGGTACATCCCTTCATATTAAGGCCGGACAAGGCAACCCAATAGGTGGAAAAGTGTCCTAAGGGCATGCAAAGGGTCAGAGGCAACCCCCACTCCCACTGTTAGGAGTCCTACAAGAAGACTGAGCTACATAACCATAACATATATGCAGAACACCTAGGTCAGCCCCAAGTAGGCTTTCTGATTGGTGGTTAAGTCTCTGAACCTCCCTGAGCCCAAGTTTGCTAATTCTGTAGGTTTTCTTATGTTGTCCTTGATCCGTTTGGCTCCTTCCTCCCCCTCTTCTGCAGGATGCCCCTAGCTTTGCTTAATGTTTGGCTGTGTGTCTCTTCATGTGTTTCCATCAGTTTCACAATAAAGCTTCTCTGATGATGATTATTCAAGGCCCGTCAAAGCCCCTGTCTATGAGTAGAGCAGAATACAATTAGGAATCATTTCATTGACTTTTTTTGTTTGTTTGTTTTTTTCGAGACAGGATTTCTCTGTGTAGCTTTGGGCCTTTCCTAGAACTCACTCTGTAGCCCAGGCTGGCTTGAACTCACAGAGATCCACTTTGTTTTTGTTTTTGTTTCTGTTTTTGCTGGTCATGTTTGGTTCTATCATAGGTCTCTGCCTACCCCACTTGTGGTTCCTGACCCTCCAGGCAGTATCAGGGGTGGGCACCCCTGTAGCATGAGTCTTAATTCATTCCTACAATTTTTCACCACCTTTACCCCAGCTCATCTTGCAGGCAAGACAAATTGTAGATCAAAAGTTTGTGGCTGTGTTGATGTCCCAACTCCTACACTGGAAGTCTTGACTGGTTTCAGGAAATGGGTTCCTTATCCCCTATTGGTAGGAGTTTTAGCTAAGGTAACCCTAATAGATACCTAGTTAGTTTCCATTGTACTTGGTTTCTAGTTCATACCAAAACACTCTCCAATTACAGGTGTCTCTTAAAGTACCCTCCCCTTCCACCCACCCCACTTGATCCCTCCTGTCCCTATTCTACCCATGATATTCTGTTCTATTTCCTCTTCCCAGGGAGATTCATGCCTCCCCCTTAAGCCTTCCCTACTACTTTGCTTCTTTGAGTCTGTGGATTGCAACATGATGATCCTTTACTTTACAGCTTATACCCACTTATAAATGATGTCATACCACATTTACTTCTCTGAGTCTGGGTTGCCTCGGTTAGGTTATTTGTTCTAGTTCCATCCATTTGCCAGCAAATTTCATGGTGCTGTTGTTGTTAACAGCTGAGTAATAATCCATGGTGTGAATGTACCATATTTTCTTTATCCATTCTTGTGCTGACAGACATCTAGGTTATTTCTAGTTTCTGGCTATTACAAATAAAGCTGCTATGAACATACTTAAGCAAGTGTCCTTTTATAGGTTGGAGCAGCCTTTGGGTATAGTCTCAGGAGTAGTATAGTTGTATCTTGAGGTAGATCAATTCCAAATTTTCTGAGAAACTACCACATTGATTTCCAAAGTGGCTGTACAAGTTTGCAGTCCCACCAGTAGTGAATGAGTGTTTCCCTTGTTCCACATACTTGACAGTATGAGCTGTCACTTGTATTTTTGATCTTTACCATTCTGACAGGTGTAAGATGGAATATCAGAGTCATTTTGATTTTCTTTTTCCTGATGGCTAAGGATGTTGAACATTTCTGTAATTGCTTCTCAATAATAAAACCAATGCACAACTATCAGTAAATTGAATTTTAGAAATTGCTAAAAATGAACAAACAACAACAATAACAAAAGAGATTATGATGCCCAAGTTTTTTGGCATGACTGAAATTCATAGGCACATGGCAATGGATTGTTGACCATCTGTCTCAACACATTACCAAAATTTTGACCAAAATATTAACAATGGAAATAAAAATTATCCATCAAAATTTGCTCATGAATCAGAATCAAATTTGAGTTAATTGATGAGCATAGTTTACTTATAGAGAGAAAGCTGGTACTTCATGATCAAATACAATTTAAACTTTTTTTCGATTGAGATTGACAAAGAGATTCATAGGTTCCTTGACCATACAACTTAATTGGAGATCCTTTACAGTACAACATGATGCAAAATAAAGCAATTATTTCTAGGTAAACTGAATAATTGGCATCAATGAGTGAAGATGTTTATGTGTGACTAGAAGATCCAAAAGAAGTCTGCAGAATATCTAAAGCATATGAAGTCATTAAAATTATGGGTCTTTTGTTATCAACATTATTCATCTACACAATGTGATTGTTTTGAAGTCTTCTTTCAAATATTAGAAGCTAGCATAAGCTTTGCTATGCAATATGTCTGTCTTTCAAAAATTTGCAAATCATAAGCCCCAGCACAGCTATATCATGATTCAGGATACATTTTAAAAATCAGATACATGTAGGCAGCATAACAACATACTTCTACACATAAGCACATTGTGGAGAGGTCCACAAAATTCACTGAAAGGAGCATTTTTAAAACTTGCAAAGATCACAGAATAAGATCACAGGACCAAAGAGAACTGATTCAGGAATACAAGTGGCCAAACACATGACAGAATTTCTCTAAAGAAATTTTGATATTTCCAATATTGTGTTTAGAATTTCATTCACGTGGAAAATTATTATCATTAGAGATAATCCTACAGAATGGCTCCAGGTTTGTTTGAAGCAGAATTGGTAAAATGGTTCCATCCAGATTCCTTTATCATAACTGATCTACAAATTTAGTAATATGCTATAATGGGAAAGTTTTGTGCTAAAAGAATGACTTCAAAGAAATATAATTGCATCAGTGCATCAGTATATACATTGTTACTTATCATAATTGCAGGGTATACCTATCAGACTTGGCTTATATATCAGAATTACCACCCTCATACATTTCAGATATTCATAGAAAGTTGTTTCTTTGAAAAACTACTCGGTATCTCCCTCAGCAGTGTGCCAGAGAAGTCCCCAGAAATCCACAAAGATACCTCCACAATAGACTACTGGCAATGGTCGAGAGAATGCCTGAGCTGACCTGCACTGATGATCGAATGGCGGAACACCATGGCTGTCATGATAGAACTCTCATCCAGTGTCTGATGGAAGCAGATGCAAAGATCCATGACCAAGCCCCAGGTGGAGCTCCAGGAGCCCAATTGGCAAGAGAGAGGAGGGATTGTATGAGCGAGAGATATTGAGGCCATGATTGGAAAAAGCAGAGGGACAAATAGCCAAACTAGTAGAAACACATGAAGTGTGAACCAATGGCTGAGGAGCCGCCATGGAACTTGACCGGGCCCTCTAGATAAGTGGAACAGTTGATTAGCTTGAACTGTTTGGAAGGCCCCCAGGCAGTGGAGCCAGGACCTGTCCTTGGTGCATGGGCTGGCTTTTTGGAGCCTGGGCCTATTCTGGGACACTTTGCTCAGCCTTGGTGTAGGGAGGAGGGGACTGGACCTGCCTCAGCTGAGTCTACCAGGCTGGGCTGACTCCTCAGGGGAGACCTTGCCTTGGAGGAAGTGGGAATGGGGGGTGGGTTTGGGGAGAACTGGGGGGTGGCAGGAGGGAGGACAGGAGAATCTGTGGCTGATATGTAAAATTAAGTTAATTATAAAATAAAAATATATATTAAAAAAAGAAAAACTACTCTGAATATTTCATATTTGAAATAAACACATTACATCTTATTTCCAAATATTTGATAAATTGATGAAATGGAGCTTAGAAAATATTAACTTTTTTTTTCAGCGGCTTCATTACTGAAGGAGTTTTAATCCTGGTTTATTTATCAAATAAGGGTGGTCAAAATTTTTAACTCTCACTCTACACTGTAGTACTGAATAAGTGAGTTTTATAGAAACTGGTATTGCCAGTCTTCAAAGGTTGAAAGTGAATCACTTTGGACAATTTTACCAATGTTAAGGTAAGTTATCTACAAATTATTTCTATAGAGTATTGCTGATATTAAATATATATGAATTATTCAAGTACTTTTTCAATTATTTTAGATAACTGAAGATAATATTTCAAAAATAATTTTTATTCATTCATCTGTACTAAATATGGTAGAATCATTACAGTTTCTAAATAAATTGACCAAATTAGAAATTAATGAAAGTGACAGATGTCAAGAAATTTCTATAAAGAAATTCACAAGTAAATTCTAATTAGAAAAACCACTTTGTAGGTAGCAATATCTACCTACAAATTAGGTAGCAATATCTACTTACATATTAGTAACATACTGAAAATTGAAAGTACTGAGATTTCTTCTCTTACAATCCTGAGAAAGTTTACATCTATATGTTGGATATGTATAAACATAGACATAATAAGCTGAAAATTTTCAAGATTGTGCATTTTAGTTTCTTCTTAGAGACAAACTCTTCCTTTACCAATTACAATCAAGTAATAAATATCTAGCCTCGTTATGTATATAATGAGTGTAGGTTTAAATATAAGTTAACAATTTAGCATATTGTACCTAATATTTATGATCTTGAATAAGGAAGAACAATATTAAAAATTTAAGCAAGGAATTTTATTTGGAGTAATCATGATTTCTGTGGCAAATAACTGACCTTTGATTTCATTTGTGGATAGATGGACTAGTAAAACATTATATACATGTTCATGTGGGTTTGTGTGAATGTGTTATTTTCTATTTTATGTTTTGGATTAATTATTAATTATTTGAGGCTTGTCTGGAAGACTAAGCAGCTAATTGGTTATGGAAGGAAAATGGAATGTAAACAGAGTTGATGGTCAAAAATGTTCTTAGCTCTCTCTCTTTGTGTGTGTGTGTGTGTGTGTGTGTGTGTGTGTGTGTGTGTGTGTGTGTGTGTGTCTGTGGGTGTTGGACAAAAATGATTCATATATAATTGCCTATTTTTCTACTTATGTAAGAAAAACAAGCCACAGATAACCTGTTGGTAAAATAATCCTTACTGTAGTAAAATTGTTTTGAGTCCATTGTACAGAATTTATAATTTAGTAATTAGTCAATTAATATTTCGGGATTTCCAGATGAGAAAAGCTCATGATGTAGCAATAGATCAGTTCTATAAGACTAAACCTTTCATTGTATAGTCAATGAACTCATGACTATGGGCTATAATATGGGCTATATTATGAATAGCCCAGGTTATTTTAAACTCTCAGAAGCACACCATCTGGGACAAAAACCAACATGCCTGCCTTACTGTTTTCAATGTGGAGCAGTGAGAAGGTGATCAGAGATCTGGTAATCTATTGTTTCTGCTCTTCCCACCTTGCACACACACCTCACATTTGTTCTAGGTAGTAGATTTTAGATTGGGAAACAAGGCTCATTAACTGTTAAATGCTTCAAGATGTAAAATTTCAATGTTCATTTCTTATGATAAAACTTAATAAAGGATGGAAATTAACACACCATTAATCAGTTCTGTCCACTATGCCTGAAATATAAATAGGAACTGGAGAAATTTTCTCACACATCAGAGACTATGGAGTCTAACTTAATATTATATTCTTTTTAAAATTTCTAATGATAAATATATAATATTAAAATACAAATGTATTATATTTTGTGAAATGCTATTTATATTTATATAAATTTATTTTTATATTTATTATTAATTTTATTGTTTTATTTTATTTCTATGAATGACTGGAAACGTAATAAGAAATATTGTATATAAATATCATTGATAAACAGTTGAAAATGATGGAAGAATGAAGAGGGTATTGAAATATAGTAAATATTAGCATTATTGACAGTAAGTCATAAACAAAGATGAACTGCATCAGTATGCATAACAATGCTGACATACCCTGGTATTCTCATGACTTTTCTTTTTAAGATTCCAATTAGATAGCCGGGCGTGGTGGCGCACGCCTTTAATCCCAGCACTCGGGAGGCAGAGGCAGGCGGATCTTTGTGAGTTCGAGGCCAGCCTGGGCTACCAAGTGAGCTCCAGGAAAGGCGCAAAGCTACACAGAGAAACCCTGTCTCGAAAAAACCAAAAAAAAAAAAAAAAAAAAAAAAAAAAAAAAAAAAAAAAAAAAAAAAAAAAAAAAAAGATTCCAATTAGATATTTTAAGCTACCTAAAATTCGAGGTAAAGTGATTTATAGGATTTCTTTCACTTTCTCTTCTAAATACATTAGGTAACTTCTGAAGTGTTAAAGCAGTTCTGTGCCCAGAGTATGGATTGGGGATGAGGTTAAGTGTGTTGAAACAATAAACAAATATCCATGGAACACTAATCTCAGGAGTTTCAAGTAAATTTATACAGTATTTTGTTCTACTACTGTACACAGATCTAAGTCATCATTACTGGCTGTTACCAATGATTATGCTAAATAATTGCTTTGGAAATAATACTATTTCCTAAATCACCATATGGTAACCATACATTAAATGCTGAAGTAATTATGAACTTGTATTGTTAGAAACAAACTAGTTTTGCATAATATAATTTATATGAAAATAATTATGTGAAGGTTCTTGAATAATTAACCTTGATTATACACCATAAAATGAAAACCTTCAGGGTCACTCTAAATATAATT
This sequence comes from Peromyscus maniculatus bairdii, assembly GCF_049852395.1. Lineage (NCBI taxonomy): Eukaryota > Metazoa > Chordata > Mammalia > Rodentia > Cricetidae > Peromyscus > Peromyscus maniculatus. The sequence goes on along the minus strand of NC_134872.1, from coordinate 64,216,363 downwards.
GGTGTGTCAGTATTGCAGTATCTGGGCCTGTTTACTAGTACAAAGCTTCTCCATACGGTCTGTATTCTCTTTACTAAATAAAATTGGGATGCTTCCTGTCATAAAGGTTTCTAACAACTTCAAGACTGCCACATGACAGTACATATGCACATTTGGAGGCCTGTTTGAATTTGCAGGCAAAGCAAGACTCATTCAGTTTCTTTATATCATTTAAAAAAATAGTTTATTTGTATAGGTGGCTTGTCTGTATGTATGTGTTAGTATTGCAAGCCTGATGCCTGCAGAGCTCAGAAAAGAACATCAGATTCTATAGAACTGGAGTTACAGACAATTGTGAGCCATCTCAGTAACAGAACTTTCAGCTTTTTTGCATGAATCACACATTCAGGGAAACGTCAAAATTGATACTCATAATGTAGGAAGGAAGCTGATAATCTGTAGCTGAGAAAAGCAATTTTTATTAAATATCATCTCACATGATCATATTTAAAATTACTTGATTAAATAACAAATTTGATAAGTAAGAATTGCTAAGCATCTTTCTTTTCATTCATTATGAGTGAAATTTAGAAGACATTTTTGACTTGCTTGCACATATCTATGTTATCTACTTTTCTATCATATTATGTCTTTTGTGCATTGTTCACCATACTCAAGCAAACAGTTCAGTACCATAGTGCCATGCATACTATATCCTCACTCTGATATTTTATCCTCTTTGGCTGTATTAATGCATTTTCTCTTTTACAAAATTTCCCAAAACCTTACATCATTAACAAATAATTCTTTTCTCCCAAATATAAAAGCATTATACCTTATCTATACTAATATATCCACACTATGTTAGTTATTTAATTTTATTTTGTTTTATAACCAATTATATGTCAAAAGTCTTTAACTTTTAACTGATAAACTTGGCAGCATCTCATAAATACAGAATTGGTTTAACATAGGTAGGTCAATAAATAAAATAAAGACAAAAATCACATGATGTTTAGATTGGATGCAAAAAGGCCCTTGGCAAAATTCAGCATGATTTCATGATAAAACTCCTAGAGAGCCTAGGACTGAAAGGAACATATACCAACAAAATAAGTATATATATATTTTGTTTATAAATATATACATATATACATTTATAAACAGCTAATGTTATCTTAGCTAACATTATAATGTTATTTAGCTAATGCAAAATAACCCAGTGCAATCTCATTATATTCAGGAATGAGAAAGGCCTAGAGGCACTACCCTGAGCAATACAGGAAGAGAAGGAAATCAAAGGGACACAAAGAGGACAAGAAGTTAAATTATAATTATTTGCATATGATACAGTTATAGATATGCAAAATCCAAAAATGCCATGTGAAAGTGTCAAGAAACAATCAACAACTTTAGCAAAGTCTCAGTATACAAAAGAACTTTCAAGGCCGGGTGTGTGTGTGTGTGCGTGTGTGTGTATGTGTGTGTGTGTGTGTGTGTGTGTGTGTGTGTGTGTGTGTGTGTGTGTATACACAGTTTTACTTTAAAAATTATTTCAGTTTTTCCTCAAAGGGATTTTTGAATCTCATTTTTAAATCAGAAAATTGTCTCATATCATGGTTAGAATATGAAACTTCCCCTCACAGGTGCAAAAGTTTGAATACTTGTTATCCAGCTTGTGGTGTGGTTTAAAATGTTGTGGATCCTTTAAGAGGTAGAGCCTCACTAGAGGAAGTCAGCCATTTAGGGTGGGCCTTAAAACATTATAGATCATTCCTTTCCCTTGTCTCCCTCTCTGCTTCCTGCCTGTGGATGCAGTGTGAGAAGCTGCTCTCCTGTGCTTTCCTTATGATTTCCCTGACTACTGCCATGTCTTCTGACATGGTGGACTTTATCTTGTGAAAACATAAGCCAAAAGGAATCTTTTTCTCACAACAGCAAAAAAGAAATTCACATGCCTTATAATAGTATTAATGGAAGTAGATGAAAATATATTTATTAGGTTAAAACAAGGAATCGATTTTATAGCTATTAAAAAAGTCTTTATAGTCGGTGCAAAATATGTACACAGACTTATACTGCCTATGCATTTTTCTTTAAGTTTTATCTATACAAATCAAAATATTTGACTTTAACCAGGCAGTGGTGGCTCACAGCTCAAATCCCAGCACTTGGGAGGCAGAGCCAGGCGGAACTCTGTGAGTTTGAGACCAGTCTGGTCTACAAAGCAAGTTCCAGGAAAGGCTCCAAAGCTACACAGAGAAACCTTGTCTTGAAAAAAAAGTATTCGATTTTAAAAGTTCAGAATATTTTAAATTTATGTTTTACATTTTTTGAGATTGTAACTACAATGTTTCTCTGTTCTTTTTCCTTCCAAAATGATTATTCAATATACCCCTCCTTGTTTTCATGGCCTCTTTTCTTATTAGTTGTTTAAAAAAAGAAAGAAAGAAAACATGCATCACTTTGATACTGGTGGTTAAGTTAAAGCTTCTTTTCATAAATGCTCATTTCAAAATCTAAAATTACTTTTGCAATAGCCACAAGTTACTCAAATGTATCTCTATTTTTTATTTGCTTCATTTAGACCTGAGCATTAGTAGTTCTTCCAACTCACATTGAGCCTTCCAGTACTTTTTTAAATAATCATTTTCTTTTTTTTTAAATTTTTTGTATCTATTTTTTTCTTTACTAAGAAATTTCCTACTCACTCTACATGCCACCCACAGATCCCATCTCTCCCTCCTCCCATCTCCCAGCCCTCCCTCCCAAGCCACCCCACATCCCCACATCCCCCAAATCAAGTACTTTTATCCTCTACAAATATCCACTCTTCTTACCACCTCAATTCTACCATTTTTAATCATCATTACGTATAAAATATGTAAGCAATATATACTCATTGCAATCAAATCTAATCATAAAAACTTTTAAAGGAACCTACCATTATGACAGTAGAATTAGCAGCAGACCTATAATATAGTAGTAAATAATACCAGCCTCAAAATTAAATGTTATGGGTTTCTTTTTTCTGAAAAATACCTGAAGATTATGTAATATATACTTTTCCCACCCAATTTTCACAAAATTTCCAGACTGAAACATCTCTATTATGACTAGAATGGTATTAGGTCCACAGACAAAAATAACTCTCAATTAATCTGATTAACATATCATACCATTGAGTTAATGAAGCTTTTAGGTATTTTAATAAGGGGATTTCTAATTTAATTAATCCTTTTCTGAAAACACAATGCCTCATAAGTTCTGCACAGAAAGACTTTCATCATGAAATATCTCTTCCTGGATAACTCATAGAATATAAAGTGAGGTAAGAATCACTTTCAATGTCTTTTTAATAAAAGCATCCTTAAAGTATGTCTGAGACTGAGAAGAAAATCATGAAATGTCTTGATTTTCTGATGACGAGAATTGAAAATATAACAATAAGAATTCTCAAAGTGGATATATCTCTTTTGCAAATAAGCAGTGAAAATATAATATGCTTTCTTTTTGATAGATCAATGAGATTTTACCATACGCTTTCTAATTTTATACTATAATCTCTGTATGTTTTCTTATTCTAACACAAAAAATCTTTTATTTCTCAAAATGTGTTGTGCATATTTGTGCATGATATGTGTGGATCTCTGTGTCACAGTGTGGCCATGGAGGTCAGAGGACAATTTTATGGATCTTGTTCTCTGTGTCCACATTCATTTTGGTTCTCAGAATTGAATTCAGAGTATAGATGTATGTATGTATGTGTACATATATATACTTTATATACCAATATGAATAATGTACAAACTATAAATTTATTATACATGTATTTTTAGACATAATGTAATAAAAATGACTATATCTATCTATCTATATCTATATATAAACTTCATTTTAAAGTGTTAAGCACATATTTCAACACACAGGATTTATTGGTGTTGATGTGTTCATTTTTGGATAAAGCTAACAAGTTCCTACTGTGTAGACATTAGGTAGACACTTCTTGGAGAGATGACATTTTACTCCCGTGGATGCCCTTTTCTGCCACCTTCATGCTTAGTCATCTGGAATTCTGGGCTTCTACCTGCACTCTCTCTACAGACACCTTGCTATTTCCAGGTAATTGCCTTCTGTCACACAGAGCACTCCCAGCCTCCTGACTTTGTGCCACATAGTGTTCTAGGTTGGCTCTCAATGTTTAGCAGCTGAGAAGATGTGCACAAAAAATAAATTCTTTTAAATATAATTGTGAATAATAGTTTCTGTGTTCCAGTATGAATGACAGTTCCCCTCCTCCTGCTGATTTTTCTTGAATATGTTTTACTTCCTCATGTTTACTTAATTTCATTTTGTTATGGTTTTAGGTATAAAACTGCAACATAAAGACAAATGAAGGAACAAACAAAGACATATTCAGATAATTTGTTTGTTTGGCATTCGAAATAACTTATCAATTTGAAATTTTCAGAGAACCACATTTGTTAGTTAACTCCCCAAATCTTATTTTCCCATGCATGAGACAGGAGGAATATGAGTTTAAGCCCAGCTTGGACAACACAGTGATGCCTTGTGTGAAAAAAAAGTAAGATAAAATAGAAAACTAAAATAAAATCCTTAGGTAGAGTTGGATATATTGATTTAGAAGAGGTCCCAATAACAAAATGAATAGTTCACCATAAACTGGTGAGTTAGTTAAAAGGCATTTAGTGTAAGTCACTGACATCCATCTGAATACACTAAGAACGGGAATTAGAATAAATCTAATTAACATGCTCTTTTGTAATTGTTTGCCTCCTGAATACCAAAGGGAACCAAGTTTAAAATTAACTTTTGTACTGATTATTAAATTCTTAAAATATTATGATAAAGATAAGAAGACGCTAAATTCCAGAAAAATCCACTAGAAATATATCAAGTGAACAATTCTTGTGCTACACCTATACTTTAGGAATATTTAGAGACACCACTCATCTAGAATCCCAGCATTTAGCATAATGGGAAAAGAGAATTTTGATGTCAAATCCCGTCTAGGCTACATAATGTGACTCTGTCTCAAAAAATAAAACAAATCAAATATGTCATTATGAATGATATAGTACATGTCTAAATGAATTAGAAGTGATTATGAGACTCAAAGTTCAGGTGTGAACTAGGCAAGTCAAATACTTTGACATGATATAATTACCTACCATTTCCATGCAATTAAGCCCCCAAAACTATACAGTCAATGTAAAAGGAAAAAAACAGCAAGAAAATAGAGAAATTACAGAAATCTCATAATGTTTTAAGTAAGCTTATGATAATGTATTAGTTTACATTCATTGCAATCCTTACCTCAATGTCTGGAAGTAACAAATGACTTATATGTGTCTTCTATCCATTTTTGTCAGTAGTGTGTTTAGATGTTTTTATTTTGTTGAGATTGAGGATGTATATTTTTTTGCAAATGATGAAGGTGCCTTCAATATAGATTTGGAAAATGTTATCTGTACATATCTTTGATATAAGCTTATTTTACATAGTATATCTTCATTTCTCTTTTTTCTGTCTCTTTCTTTTCCTCTTCTGATCTCTCTCTCCCTCTCATCTTTCACATGCACAGGTATTTTAAAAAGCCAACTCATTGTTACTCACTGTAGTCCAGAGCTTGTCCATAATTAATAGCTAGCATGTAAAGGAGATGAGTGTTTAGGCTGGATACTGGACTTTGTATTTTGTTCCTTTACTATATATCTCCATAAATGAATAATTAACTAATACCTCAATTTTTTTCTTTTTTTATTATTAAGAATTTTTCTATTCATTTTTACATACCATCCACAGATTCCCCTGTCCTCCTTCTGCCCACTCCATAGCCTTCTCCCTCACAACCCATCCCCATTCCCACCTCCTCTAAGGCAAGGCCTTCCATGGGGAGTCAGCAAAGCCTGGTATATCTAGTTGAGGAAGGTCCAAGATCCTCCACCTGAACCAAGGCTATATATACAAGGTGTTCCACCAGAAGCACTGGGCTCCAAAAAGCCCGCTCATGCACCAGGGATGGATCCTAGACCAACTGACAGGGGCCCCTTAAGCAGTTCAAGCTACAACAACTGTCTTGCCTATGAAGAGGGCCTAGTCCAGTCCCATGGAGGCATCACAGCTATTGGTCCACAAGAGTGCAAACTTGTACAGACCCTTTGGAAATCAGTATGGTGGTTTCTCAGAAAAATTGGAACTAATCTTCTTCAAAATCCAGCTACCACTCTTGGGCTCAATCAAATCACAAGGTCACATGCTTAACTATGTTTATAGCAGCATTATTTGTAATAGCAAGAATCTGGAAACAACCTAGATGCCCCTCAACCAAAGAAGGGATAAAGAAAATGTGGCACATATACACATGGAGTACTACTCAGCAGTAAAAAACAATGACATCATGAAATTGTAGGCAAATGGATGGAACTAGAAAATATCATCCTGAGCGAGGTAACCCAGACTCAGAAGGACAAACATGGTATATATTCATTCATAAGTGGATATCTCAAAACTATCATTGTATTTTTATACTGCTTTACTGTTTTGAAAGTAACTTTATTTATTTAAATAAATAATTACATTAGATATCATTGTGATCTAGTATGTATATAACATTTAGAATATGAAATAATTTGGGTGAAAAATAGAACTTCTTAATTTTTTTAAATGATACACAAAACATAGATTTGTTTAAAAGGAGAGCTATCATTTCAAAATCAATTTCTCATAGATATTTCTAAATAAATACCAAAATAACAATTGTTAACAATTATAAATGTTCTCACTTCAAAATGAAGTTGCTGTCATGGAAATCAGGAGAAGATCACAGGTAATCTAGAGGCCCTGGGGTGCTCTGTATGTCTGCACCTGAGGAGCTTGATTTTGGAATCAATCGATTACTGGACCTCACTGGTATATTTAATTGAATCATAGATCCTGGAATATTGCAGAAAATTTTAACAAACGACAAATAAATGGCATTACTTCTTTCAAATTTTTTTCTCTCTCTTAGTCAGGGTGCTCTGTTGCTGTGAAGAGACACCATGACCACCACAACTCTTAAAAAGAAAACATTTGATTGGGGTGGCTTCCTTACACTTTCAGAGGTTCAACCCACTATCATCATGATGTGGATGGAGCATGTCGGTGTTCAGGCAGACATGCTTCTGGGATTGAGAGTGCTGTATCTTGAAGGTAACAGGAAGTCGACTGTGACCCTGGGGGTTATTCTGAGCATAGAGATCCTCAAAGCCTTCTCCTAAAATGACACACTTCCTTCAACAAGGCCAGACTACCTAAAAGTGCCACTCCCTATGAGAGTATGGGGGCCAATTACATTCAAATTACCACAGTCACTATTTCAAAATGAATAAAGCAGGGAGGGAGAAATGAAGATATTATAATTCAATTTAATAAAAAAATAAAGCACAAAGGTAAGATATTTCAATCAGTCTCAGATGTTTCCTGTTTATTCTTGTTTTGGTAAAGGATCTATACATCACTTACAGCAGGCATTACTCTCTGGATGATGCAACGTTACTCAGGAAACACAAATATGTGTCCCTCAATGATGTCTCTGGTGAATATGTACAAAGTACAAAGCTGTTTCAATAATATAGTCATATTTAATTTGATGGGAACATTCACCTGCAAGTGTGAGCATTCTCTTTACTGTTTTATTAAGAGACATTTAATAATAATCATTTTAGTAAAAAGCAAACTTCTCAGTTTTAGGGTGAATATGGAGAAGATTGCAAAATTAAATCTCAAGAAGCATGGGGATGATATGGCCAGGAAACAATATCCCAGCAATTTTACAGTTCAAATGTAAAATAATTAAAACAGACATGAGTCATCAAAATGCACGTCAGAGTTCATAACACAGTTCAGTTTTAAAAGTTGCATATATACATTTGAACTTTATAAGTGAAATTTGTGTTTTTTAAACAAAGAAGCATGTTTTGCAAACTTTTGTGCAGGGATAGTTGAATGTTTGGGGAACATTAACTGTATCCAATAGAACAATCAAAATAAAATAACAACAGTACATTTCTGTTTTAAAATTATATTGGTATTCTCTCAGAGCTGGGAACCCATTTGGTGCATAACCTGTCCAGCCCCTGTACATGCTGCCAGTCTCTGTGAATTCATGTGTAAATAGGCCCTGCTGGATTCAGAAGATCTTGTTTCCTTGGTATCCTCCATCTTGCTCTTCCAATCTTTCTGCCTTCCCATGCAAAGGGTTCCCTGATGTGTGTGTGTGTGTGTGTGTGTCTTGGGAATCTAATGGAGACATTCCATTTAGGAGTGAATGCTCCAACATCTCTCCCTCTGTACATTGTCCAGCCGGGGGAGTCTGGTTTTGATACTATTTACTGCAGGAGGAAGTGGACACAAGCCTCATCCCTTAATATTAGCTAATGAAAAATTAATTCTCTCCAACAGAATCTCACTCTGGATACAAACTACTCTTAAGGCCAGACCCCATGTCCAGAAATAAATTGCCAAGACAAAACAAACTCAATGGCATCTTTAGAAGTTCTTGGTCTCATAATGTTTGTCAGGGTATTATTTTTAAAACCATACAAATCCTTTTTGTATACACAGCTTCTGGTTTTGTCCTTTTTCTGAGAGTTCTGTATGTATGAATAATAATCAATTAACCCAATATTCTGAACCAGTGATCTGTTTTAGTAGTACTTTACTGACTCAGTATTCATGACAACTTGGGTTTGCATCACAGCATTGCAAACTAAAACATTACTTCTTTTCCTAAAAGTAAAACATTAAAGATAATCAAACTGTAAAAGTTGATAAAGTGCACATCTTAAAAGACAGTAGCAGTTCTGAACTTTGCACTCAGCCAGAAATAATTTTAAAAATAATGACCTGATATCAAAATGATATTTGTATAAATAAATTTGAATATTTATGCTTAAGTTAAAATTAGATTTATACACATGCATTATGAACAACTGGGAAAGGTCTCTTACTAGATGGTGTTGAAAAAGTGAGATATCCAAATTCAATATCCAATGTGTTGAAAATAGAATTTTTTACAATGAAAATTTATGAATAAATACTCATCAGAGATTCAACTGTGTTACTGGTATTTTCAGAAATGACCACAAAAGAGGGAACAAAGTAAAAGTAAGTGACTATTGCATAATATGGTGACCAGATAGCAATCATACACTCTGAGTAAGTTATGCATTAGAGAAAGGACCAGGGTTTTGTGCAACAAAATGTTAAATCTTTGAAAAACTAAATGTGTTTATCTTGAGTTGAACATTACACTTTTCTACTTGTATGGGACCTTATAAAACACTCCCTTTTACTCATACAATTTTTTGTTATTGTTAATTCAAAAATACTAGTTTCTTCACAGCTGTTCCCTGTGATCTTTGAAAAGATCTGTGATGCTATGCTTTCAGTGTTGAATGATTGGATATAATAAGTATGTAGCAAGCAAATGAATAAATAGTAATGGAGATAAGTAACAGACAGAAAACACAATTCAAAATATTATGTGCTCAAAACATCTAGCAGAAATGTGTTGGCCAGTCTAATTGAGAGATCAAAAGAAAGTAGTATCATCAAAACAAGGTCCTACAAACAGCTGGGAGAAATTCTCTAAGCCCCGTTGAGGCAACCCGCTGAGTTCCAGATCTAGAGTCTTGGACAGAGCAGAATATACTCTTGTGTAAGGTTTCCAAGTAAAAGAACAAATAGCAGACAGATAACACCATCAAACTGGGCACCTGCAAGCAGACAGCAGAAACTGACTGGGGAAACAGATGCAGTCTGTTGAGGTTTCCAGCAGAGGGATTATTGCATGCAGAGAACTCTCTATCCTCTCCGGAGTAGATCTTTCAAATTCCTTTTCCACTGCAGGCCTTTTTACATCATTAAACAGTAATATCCTCATTGGAAATAGTTTACCGCTAGCTATTCTGAGTGACACGCTGTGTTTAGTACTATTATCTGCTTGCTGTGTTTTATTCAGAGTTAGGAGACCAGTCTTCTTTAGGACATGGACTTGTAGAGGAGACAGAAGATGACCTCCTTGCTATCAGCATTGGCTTGCAACAAGCATAAACAGCAAATGAAGTTTACCAAAATAATTTTCACAATGATGCAAACAGTGAGCAAAATCAAAAGTGAACTTGTCAAGGAAGAAAAGACAGTGATAAACATGATTCAAAAGTAATATTCAGCATATGGGAAATTCATTACTTACCGACCAAAGAGAAACAAGGAGTTTTCACATAAAAATAGGAATATTATACAGGCATTTTGACTATGAAACCTACAAATTACAATGAATAGAAAGATGTTCAACATTTCTAATCATCAATCAAACAAAAATGAAAAGCACAGTAAGATAATACCTCCTCTTTGCCATGTTGGCCATTGAAAAACCAGAGATAAGGAGGACTGTCATTGGTATGGAGAAAGGACCTTATGTTGAGGTGCTAGATCTTTTTGGAGCTGAATTTTGCATAGTTGAGATATAATATAATTTTATTCATTCTTCTGCATGCAGCAATCCAGTTTGTGCAGAATAACTTAAAAATCTATGATATAATGCCTACAGGATATTTTAATTGTTCAAGATTATTTGGCTAACCTGGATGATTTGTACTCCTTTATGAAATTTAAGATTTTTTTTTAAAAAATACTATTATTATTTTTAGTTTCTCTGAAACACTGCTTTGGAATTGGATGCTGATTACATTGAATCTATAGATTGCTTTTAGTATGATGACTGTACCCACAATATTAATTTAACTAATCTGTTGGAACATTGTTAAAAGAATAATGTATGATGAACAATGCCTTATGTAACTGTATGAGATGATCCTGGAAAAAAGGCAGAGGCCTTTTAACCTAGGTGCATTTTGTTCCGTGGATTGTTCTTGGATGTGATTTAGTGCCTTCTGCAACAAACATTTACATTAAATTTATAAGGTATGTTTGTTCTTGTTGAATATCAGAACATAGCTATCGGACCTTATCTGGTGAAAGGATATGCTGAATGCTGCCCTCAGTGTACCCTGAATCTGGATATGGCCTTCCACCTTGCTTTCATTCTTTTCCAGATATGATCTATATTACATGACAGGCTTTGGTGTTTAAATTGGTCTATTCTGAGAAAGTTCTGGGAAAAGACTACTTTCTTAATATTTAGTATATGCTTACTGGTATTCATTTGCGTGTTTTTCTTATCATGTTTTCTGCACCCAAACAACCTTCGTGGATCATTGCTTTCTTTGTTATATTTGTGTACACTGAAACTGAAGTAAAGTTGTCTGCAGCATTAGACTGTAGTCCACCCTATTCTTTAAGGTGTTCAAATCCCAGGTCTCACTGACAGTTCTGCATGGGTTGGCAATTGTCAACACCAATCCATCAGAAGCTTAGGCCTTTTGATTTTATGCATTTTTCCTTTTTTTAAAAAAAACGAGTCTTAATGTTTTCATTGTAGAAGTCGTCCACTTCCTTTGTCATATGTATTCCAAAATATTTTTTTCTCATACTATTGTAATTGTTTCCATTATTAGTTTTTCAGGATACCTGTTGTTTGTATAAAAGGCTGTTAGCTGTGTATGCTAATTCTCTATTCAGCTACTCAGCTGGATGTGAAAGTGCTTATCAGCTGTATAAATTTCCAGGGGAATCTTTATGATACTTTATGTATAGAATCACAGCATTTTTTCTTTCCTAGTCTTATCCCCTATAGAGCCTCCCCTTGTCTTCTGGCTCAGTTGTGTGACTTCCCTCCAACTCTGAGCCCAGAAAAAAAATAGAAAAGTGAAGGAACACAAGAATAACAATTTTGCTCTTAGGTAAAACAATCACCAACAGAAGTGATTACTGTTTGTCCTATGATGTAAACATGCCTATAGTGGGAAAGAGAAGCAGAAAGTTCAGCCCTGAGAATCTCAGATACAGATAGTTTGATGGAGAACTCCAGTTGACTGCCTCACTTTCCTAAGTTCCAACCCCCATTTCCAGATGTGACAGAAGCCCAATTTTATGATCCTGTACTTGGAAGCTTCATGAGAAATTTGGATTGGAAACTGCTTTGCCTGGGACTCTTTCTTCTAGGGCCTCAGGGTGACTTTCTCAATGGGGCTTTCAAAGTGAATTTTGTGGTGAACATAGTGTGAGACAGATTTGACAATATCTTTTCTACTTACCATCTGTCCATAGGTCTATTTGCTACTACTTGACTATCTATTATTCTTCAATTTTGCTTTCAATAGACTTAACTTACTCATTCAAAACCAAAACTATGACTATCATACATCATTCACTGGATGGTACAGAAAAATTGGTAACTCAGGGTTGTGGAAACTCAGTCATATTCCACTACCAGGAACACAAGTAATTTTGCTTCCTGGAGAAGAAGTACCAAGAGTACTTAATTTCATTTAAGGATTGCTGGATGATCAGAGAAGGGAGAACATTGTAATCTACATATAGTGTTGTTTATCTTCCCTGAATGAGGGAAGTTAATTGTAAGTCTAGAATTATCTGTACCCAAAACCAGTTTGCTGAAAGAAATTTATCTTCATTTGCAGTGGAAAGAAAGATTTGTGCAAAATAAACTTTAATCATGGTTCCATCAAATTAAAACAAAACATTTCAGAAAATAAAAATTTATCGTTGTCACATCTCTGTGTAATGCTTATAAAACATATTGGTTCTGTCTACAAAATTCTCATAGTTTAATATTCTATCACTCTTTCCACTTCTCTGTCAGCACAAAACAAGGAAACTTGATTATGTCAAATCAGTAAGATGGACAGCTCAAAAAACTGTTTAATCGTATAAATTGGTATGTTAATTAAAAAAATTTCTATGTGAATAAAATATTCTATATCTTAAAAAAGTATTTGAAATTATTTGTGAAGGTGGAGAAAACAATCAGAATGAGCATGCTTGATTATAAAACAAAGAACAGGAACAACATATTCTGTCTAGTACAGAGATGCACTGTGAACTACTGAAATGGGGTTAATTTTTACACTAGAGCTTTGGGGTAAAACTTTACAGCATAGTAGCAATTTATGTCAGAGTTGCTGGTTGATTGTTTAAGACAGATGCAGTTTTAATATAAGCAAATATATTTCCTTCATAAGAAACATAAAGAATGGGGCTTAAAACTAGTCTTTCTGGAATAAAAGATAGGGCTAGAGATTCATTAAAATATAGAACTTAGGAGAATTTTAGATAAAACATTACCTGTACACATTCACTTACAGTGCTCTTTTTTTATGCTTTGTAATTTATCTACAACAAGAGATAGTGTAATATGTGTTCACTAATGTGAATGAGAGAAGGACTTAATCTTTTTTTTTCTCTGAAAAAATGACAAGATAATTCAAAAACTAGGAACAGATTCCTGGATGTTAGAGCCAAGGATCAAGGAAAGAAAGTTGGGTTTCAGGGAAAGGTGAGTTTCACAGTATGGGCTGATCCAGGATGGTATCTGAAAAGAGTAGCCTGGGATGTAAAGAGAAGGAATGATAGAATCATGCATCTGTGGTGCTGCCTACTTCAGACCTGACCTGGGAGGGGAGGGAAGGAAAACCGTCGGCAGACTGTATTGTATGGGAGACAAATATATTTTCAATAAAAAACAAACAAAACAACTTACTAACTAACTAACAAAGGGGTAACAGTCCCTTCTTCTCATTTTGTGAAGCAAATGAAAATTATTTTTTCTTCTTTAAAGCCATCACAGTTTATAAAAGCCTGTAATTGAAGATTTTCTGTGTTCGACCCCGCCCATGACAAATCAATCTCTCTCACAATTCTGCAGCCACTTATAAAATAATCACCCAGAGGCTCATGTTAATTACAAACTGTATGGCCAATGGCTTAAGTTTCTTGCCAGCTAGCTTAATCATTTTAAATTAACCCATTTCTATTAATATATGTTTTGCCACATGGCTGTGGGATTACCAGTCTGCTGGCATGTTGCTCCTTGAGCGGTGGGTTGCATCTCTCCCGCCTCTGCCTTTCTTCTTTCGGTCTCTCTCTAAGATTTCCTGGCAGACTATAACCTGACTCGCCATAGGCCCAAGCAGGTTCTTTATTAACCAATCATAGCAACACAGATTCACAACATGCAGAAAGACCAGCCTACACCAAAAGTCCTATTATTTGGTTAAAATTTGGCATGCAGAAATTTGTTGGAAAACGTTACAGAGTGATACTACAGGTGGAAGAAAAAGGAAGGATCAGGAACACTCAGGAGTGGATGAGCAGTTTGGCTGGTCATGGTGCCACAGCCAAACACATAGTATGATGGGAGATAGAATGGCCTCTTAAATTGTCACAAACTGAGCATAGGCAGCTGGCCTTCAAATTCTTATATTCTTAAGTGTTTGATTCCTAGGTGAGAATGTAACTTGTGGATAGGTATATTCCTTATAGCAAAGCAGTTCTAGATGACAACTGAAAGGTGTAATGCATCTATAACCAAATTTTCCAAAAGTCAGGCCAACTATCTGCCTCATAAAAGGACTGTGCAAAATAGTAAAGTTTGTGCTCTAGGAAATGTGCAGGCTAGAACTTGATAATTTTGGAAACCATTCTCACCCAAAGCATCAATCCCACTTTAACATCAAATAATGTTCTCTAAAAGGAAGGAAATAAAGGAAACTACTATGCACAATTTTAAGTGAAATATTTATTTAACATTGACAATCCCAAAGCTAGCAATCACAGATTTTTTTTCACATAATTCTCCACACATCCGTATTTTCTTAATTACAAATGTCTGTTTTAAAATTATTTAATCTACTGATTTTACTTGTAATCTGAGGTTGACTAATTTTGCTAAAATATAGGACAGTTTTTACAAGATTAAAAAACTAAATATCCATAGGGAAGACATTAAGAAACAAATTTTAAATGTGAGAAAGACAGGTGATGCATGCCTGTTACCATGGCAACTGGGTAAGAAGACTTTATTCCTGGGCTCTGCACCACATCAAGAAAAATTTCATTTTAAACCAACCATTCTGTGGCAGCAGCACCCACAGAGCCTATCATTTGAATTTAAGAAATCAGAAAAATGATTTTTTCCCTTCTCGGCCAAATTCCTACTTTATTATCCGAAAAAGAAATAAAGTGGTTCTTATGAATGATTTATTTTGAAAAGTCAGTGCAATATAAATGGGATAATCTTTGGAAAACTGAGAGACCCTGGGCAGTAGTAATCCTTTGAAGCAGAAAGGGAGCGGTAAGTAAACCTTTCTTTCTGGTGTCCATTAGGGGCTGAGAAACTAATGACTGGACTAAAGATGGAAACTACAATTCAGACCAGAAATACTCTGAATCCAAGTGAAATGAAGCTCCTGATGTTATAGAATTGAATTTAGTCAATTTCAGGAGAATTTTAATTTTACAATAAATTTATGTCCCCTCTTCCAGACCCTAGAGAAGTTATTACTACTTTTAATACCTTTTATTTTCATGAAACTAATACACAAATAGAATAATTACTTTTATTGTTGTTTAGAACTTATGATAAAATAAGCATATAAATTCCTCTGAGCCACAGACCACATATTGATTATTTTATACAATGTTGAGAATATGGTAGATGTTAAATCCTATTCACTTGAATGACTTAATTTACAATTTTAGAACACCAAAAATATTTTAGTATTCAGCAACTACATCAATAAATTATTAAGTAAAATGTATATTATGAACTATGATATTTTTAAATGCACAACCCACCAATTCTTTACTGAACACAATTCTGCACCACATAGCCATGTCATCCACTTAAAACATGTCAGTTTGAGGATTTCAAAGTTATGTGGTCTTTTATAACAATAAATACATATATACATATATAGACACATATAATGATGAGAATTCACAAGATATGATGTTTGTTTTCAGGGAAATTTGGAACTTATAACCACTAAGCAACAAAGTCTGAGTTAAATACTAAGTTGAGTCATATCAAGAATAGATCTTCATTGGGTAGCAGGAAAACTACCTCCCGTGAACTCAATTTTACTGAAGAACACTGAACCCTTTACCTCCCAGATAAATGTATTCTTTTCATTTTTGAAAATGCCACCACCATGATACAGCATGCAGTTCTACCTTACTGAGGACAACGCATTTTGATGGGTATCACCATCAAATGGAGAGTCATCTGAGACTTTTGTTTGAGCCTTCAAAAGGAATTCCCATTAAACTGTTAGACACACTGTGGATAATGAAGGGCCGATATGACTAAGGGGCTTTTATATCACAGAATCACTTCTCTTTCTCCTATGATACAGGACGAGTCTTCTGGATCCACATGACTATAAGCTTAGTAACTAATCTGACATTTCAAAAGCTATGTAAAGTATCTGATCTTAATGTTAATTTAGATACTTGGATGAGTAAAACACACACACAAAAAAAAAAAAATCAAAATTAGAATAGTTTTCTCATCCTTTCAAAACATACTGGTTTTCAGGTTGGAGAAATTAAATATAAATAATAATAATTAATTCAATATAAATATATTTATTGGTGACTTTAAATTGTTGCAGAACATCAGGAGCACAGTATTGGTATTTGTTGCCAATGTGGTAGATAGCTGAAGTACCAATAGGGATGTTTATAAACAGGGTCCATGGATATGTACTTGTATTTATTCCACAAATTAGTCACTGTGGACAATTGTCTCTTTGTCTGTCAATACAGCATGATCTGTCAGCTTTGAACCTATTCTGATCTCTCATTAGTTTATTCAGCTACATCCTGTCTAAGAGACATGCTCACCTTTTTCTTTCTTCACTGACTTATATCCACCTATAGCTTCTATTAAACACCTTAGATCCTAACATAGAATCCCCCAATCTTCCCATTTAAACTCCTGTAGACAATAAATTTACCCCTAAGTTTGGTCAATTCATTACAATGAGTCACAGAATAATGGATGATACACACACAACAGTTGTTTTGTTAGAATAAGAAACTTACAAAATATAAAGCAGAAGGGAAAGCATTGTCTGTTAAGAAATGAACAAATTCTTTACATAAGAAAAAGAAATGGCCAAAAAAAACTCATGATAAGTGTTTCTTATCATTGGCTATCAGGTAAATGCAAGCCAAATCAGGGAGTGGGCTGGAGAGAAGGCACAGCAGTTAAGGACACTTGCTGCTATGGAGAGTACTCGCGTTTGATTCCTAACATCTCCAAGGTGTCTCACAACCTTTTACAATTCCAGTACCAGGGGCTCTAATGCTTTCTTCTGGCCTTAGAAGATGCTAAATACATGGTACACAAATACTGATGCAGTCAAAATGCTCAGACTCATAAAAATACAAATACATGACTCAAAAAAAAAAACTACACAGAAATTACATCTCACTCCAGTTACATAAACCTCAGTATTGGCCAGGATGCCCAAAGAAAGGAATTCTCATCGAGTGTTGATGAGGATGAAAGTAGTGAAGTCATTATGAAGAAGAATACAGATGCTCTTCAGAGTGTGAAAACTATTACCACATTATCTGCCCATCAACTTTTCAGGATCTGTAATCAAAGGAAGTTAAAAACAGTATAAAGATACTTAGATGGCAGTAAATTTTATGGAAATATTCATAGTAGCTAAAATATAGAATCAAATCAATGTCTATAAATGAATGGGTGGGTAAAGTATTTTGTTATGGTAAAATGTAGCTTTCCTTACAAGGTTGTCCAATTTGCAACAAAAATGAATGGAACTCAAAATACTTATGTTAAGTAGAATAAAACAGAAGCAGAAGAACATGTCACACACTCTCCATCACTTGTGGTAGTTACATTGATCTAAATGTGAGGTAATGGATTCTAGAGACTGGGAAGATGGTCACAGGAGAAGCAGGCATAGTGAGAACAGAGGGAACTTGTCTTTGATCAGTGCATGCTATTTATATGAGTGGAAATATCAAATGGAACCATGTTGATTTATATGCATGCATATACATGCATATAAGTTATATATCCATTTATATACATATACATACTATATTTATATTATATGTTGACATTAAAAAATAAAAGTGGTGAAAGAAGAGAATCTTCAGAGCTATATCCATAGCATTGCCAAAGTGAACCAGATGACACATTCAGTAAATAACTGGCAATCCCTTATTACTCATTACAAATTTATAACCTATTTTGAAAAAAAAATGTGACTACAAAATGTGATTCTCTCAATGATTCTGTAATACATTTCAAATCATTCATCTCTGAATGAAATAAAATATGTCTCAAGAGTTTGATTAGAAGTTATTTTATAACTAGAGAGCAAGGAAACACAGAAAAAGCTCTTTAAAAACTTGAGCTTGCCTCTTTTGATTAAAAATCCATTTTTTTCTTCTACTGAATTCATGGGGCATGGTATTGCAGTCACCCAACTTGTGTTAATTACAACTAGAACAATTGATTGCCAGTCAAGTGCAGAATACTTGAAACCAGATGCAATCAGCTCGGAAGTCTTCTGGGATTCACTTTAAGGAAGGGATTTACATTCCTCTCACCAATGTTCTTATACCTTCTAGCATTAAGTTTCCACAGCAGCATAAGTCAATAAATATAAAACACAGGATTTTACATAAATAAAATAAGATTTTGTAGTATCCTCAGATAGAAAAAAATGCAGTAAAGTTAAATAACTACAATTTTAATTACTTGCTTTTTAAAAAAAATGTATGTTGGATGAACCTATTGCTTCAAATGTCAGAATCCCTTCTCTAAGTTAGCAATTGAATGTATTTAAATTTAAAGTATTATTTGAATACATTTTTAGTAGCAACAATCCTGGATAAAAATAAGCATGTACCCCACACAGTATTAATGTCATTAAAGCTTCCTCGAACTAGGAGTAATTTTGTCTTATTAATAATTTGATCAACTTTAATACAAAATTGTAGATCTGGGTCATATAGAAGTTCTATTTTTTGTGTTTTAAGGAACCTGTTCTCTAATTCCTATAGTGGATGTGCTAGTTCACATTCCCACAAGCAGTGTGTAAGGGCTCTTACCCATATTCTCAGCACAATTTATTCTTCCTCATTATTTTAATGATAGCATTTTATTCTGGCCGAGATGGAATCCTAGTACGGCTTATATTTTCATTTCCTTAATGGCTAAAGATGTTGAAAATGATGTGTACACATTAGCAAGTTATAAATCTTCTTCCAAGAAACATTCTTCATTTCCTTTGTTCATTTATAAGTTGGATTATTTGTCTTGGATCTTGAAGTTTTGAGTTTTGCATAAATTCTTGATGTTAATCTTCTGTTAGGTGAATAACTTGCAACATCATCTTTTACTCTGTAGGGTATTTCATCACTGCATGATTGTTCTGTTTGCTAAGAAGAAGAAGAAGCTGTTTAATTTAAGGCAATCTCATTCCACAGACCTTGCTATTACTTTTTGAGCTGTTGGAGTCTTTCAGAATGGTACAATTTTTGCCTATATTTAAAATTTTTTTTACCTCTTTTCTTCTAGCAGTTTCTTTTTCAAAGATTTAGTGTGTGTGTGTGTGTGTGTGTGTGTGTGTGTGTGTGTGTGTGTGTGTTTATGTGCACCAAAGACACAAGTTCGGGTAACTGAAGAGGCAAGAGATTGGATTCTTGGAGCTGCAATATAAGAAATTGTGAGGTACTAACACTGGTATTAGAACCCAAATTTCTGTCTTGTAAGGACTGTGAACATTCTTAACTTCTGAGCCATCTCTCCAGCCCCCTTTCTAGTAGTTTCAAAGTTTCCAATCTTGAATTACCTTTGAAGTTTCATCCATTACAATTTGGCAGGAAGCATACTTTGGAGTTCTTTTTTTGTGGATACACAATTTTATTTATATTAGGCTTAAAGAGTCTATTTCCCAAATTTTAGGCATCTTTGTCTATAATGACATGGGTGTGGGGATGCACGTGCATTTATGTGCCCTGCATTCTCCCACTGGTCTATATGTCTGTTTTTCCTGAAATTGACATGCTTTTTGTGTTACTACAGCTCTGTTAAACTTGAAAGCATATATCATGATACCTCTATCAATTTTATTTTCCAGGTAAAGAATATTGCCTTGGTTCTCTTTTCTCTGTATTAAGGATATCATTCAAGGGGAAATAAAAATTCTTCTATGTCCTAGTTATATGCAGATAACATTAGCTATTCAGATCTTCATGCTTCTAAAAGAATTTTAGGATGTTTTACTAGTTCAGTATAGAATTCCTTAGAAATTGAGACTAGTGTGGTGGTAATCTAATTATACTGAAATGTGATTTTGATTGTATGTTAATAAATAAAGTTGTCCGGGGGTCAGAGCTATTAGAGCCATAGCAAAAGTGTGGCGGTGGTGGCACACGCCTTTTATCCCAGAAAGCCAGCCTTTAATCCCAGGGAGTGGTGGTAGAAAGCAAAAAGATATATAAGGCGTGAGGACCAGAAACTAGAAGCATTTGGCTGGTTAAGCTTTCAGGCTTTGGAGCAACACAGTTCAGCTGAGAGCTATTGGGATGAGGACACAGAAGCTTCCAGTCTGAGGAAACAGGACCAGCTGAGGAACTGGTGAGGTGAGATAGCTGTGGCTTGTTCTGTCTCTTTAAATAGACTAACAGACAGGAAAAGGAGCCCTCATTTCGGGAAGCTGGGACACCGCAGGCAGAAGGGTGAGATTTTGGCTCTGAGCTCTGACCTCTCGGCTTTCTCTTTTGCATTATTTCTGTGTTTCTTATTTAATTAAACGGTTGGTTACATCTATATCTGGCGCCCAACGTGACAAGAATCCATTGAAAATCGCTTGGCTTGGCGGCGGGTCCGCTTTCCCGCAAGGGCGGTAGACTGGGTGGCCGGCTTCCTAGTTCGAGCTGCCGGCTTCCTAGTTCGAGCGGCAGCTTCTGGCCCGGGCCTAGGTCTGTGAGCAACTTGCTTAAAGCCGGTGCTACAAACAACTCAGACCTGCCCTGCCGAACAGGGCCCTGCCTGTAAAGCCAACGCATGTGGTCAAAGTTTAAGGAAGCCAGACCCAAGCCTTGACTCGGCACAAGAGGGAAAACGTGGCTGCATTTAAACTTTAGCCAGCTACGCTTTCTTGTTCTCTTTCTCTCTCTCTCTCTCTCTCTCTCTCTCTCTCTCTCTCTCTCTCTCTCTCTCTCTCTCCTCTCTCTCTCTCTCTTTCTCTTTGGATTTACACCTGGGACACTAGGTGGCTGTTTTGAATATCCCCTCGGATTTCTACTGTTCTACGCAGATTTAATTCACTGGGATTTCTACTGTTCTACGCAGATTTGGTAAATCATAAAGGAAAATATTTAAAAGACAATTTTTTTCCACATTTAAAAAAAATGGGCTTTATGTGTACATTGGAAGAAAATTGGTTTTTGTTCGAAATATTAGGCAGTCTGACAATGGAACAACTATATAATATTAGTATTGGTGGAATTATGCACCTTATCACTATGCTAATCCACATTTTAATATTTAAAAAGATAGTCAATTTAAGTGCCAGGATAACAGCTTTTGAAGATGTTGTTTCAAGTCGGGATCATAAGGTTGTAGACAGAAAGCCTGTTTTCACACAGTCACCCTTAATTTATCCAATTAACAGTGAAGTTGTTTCAAATTGGGATCATAAGGTTGTAGAAAGAAAGCCTGTTTTCACACAGTCACCCTTAATTTATCCTGTAACTGTACAGCAGGTGCCTGATCAAATGATGGCTACACAAAATAATTGGGCTCCAATTGAAATGTTGGATTTAAAAAGGTTTAAGGAGGCAATAGTATCTTATGGCATGCATTCCCCATATGTAAAGCAAATGTTAAACACTTGGTCAACATATAATAGGATAATACCACAGGACTGGCGGGACCTTGCACAAGGTGTTCTGGAACCCAGCCAGAGACTTCAATTTCTGACTTGGTTTAAGGAGGAGGCTAAAAATATAGAAAAACAATGGAGGGATAAAGGAATACAAGTTTGCCAGGATCAGCTTATGGGAGAAGGTCAATATGCTTCAGCACAAACACAATGTTTATATGATGTCCAAACCCTAATTTTATGTCGAACGGCAGCCTTGAATGCATGGGACAGAGTTGAGGAACCAGGAAAAAAATCTGAGTCATTTACAAAGGTGAGGCAAGGCCCAAAAGAGTCTTTTACAGATTTTTTACAAAGACTGGCTTCAGCAGTAAAGAGAATGGTCTCAGATTCAGAAGCTGGTAAGGCAATAATTGAATCTTTGGCCTTTGAGAATGCGAATGCAGCATGCAAAAGAATAATCAGGCCATTAAGGGCAAGATCTGCACCTATGGAAGATTGGATTAGAGAAACAATTAATGTTGAGGTTGATGAGCATGATGATACGTGGGTAGGAGAAGTAATTTCAAAAGGTTTGAGGAATGTTAGATGTTTTGGGTGTGGAAAGCAAGGACATTTGAAAAGGGACTGTAAACAGGTCATTCCTAGAAGCAATGTTTATTCAAGGAACAAGGGCAACAGAATGCCCCTTCCTTCTGGAGTATGCAGAAGGTGTGGTAAGGGAAAACACTGGACCAACGAATGTAGATCAACAAAGGACAGACAGGGTAATCCTTTGCCTCAGTCTTCGGGAAACTCCCAGAGGGGCCTCGCGCAGGCCCCCAGTGCAAATCCAGTTCAAACCTTTCCTGCAGCTATAGAGGAAATGCCTGCTCTGGAGAGCGATTAAATAACCAAATGCCTATTGGAATAAATCATGCTGGTCAGGTTGATGAAACAGAGAGAATAGAAAATTCAGGAGAAAACATAAAGAAAATTTTTTGGCAAACTTCTATTAATGAACAAAGACCAAAATTAATGATAAAAATAAATGGTGTTTTGTTGTCTGGTCTGGTAGACACAGGTGCGGACGTTACCATAATTGCACCAGAATTTTGGCATCCAACTTGGCCTCTTCAGGAGGTAAACGTTCAACTGTTAGGAATTGGGACATTATCTCAGGTGAAACAGAGTGCAAGATGGCTCGAATGTATAGGTCCAGAAGGACAGAGAGGAAAATTAAAACCATATGTGGCTAACATAACTATGAACCCGTGGGGTCGAGACTTGTTGCAACAATGGGATACTCAGATTAACATCCCTCCAATCTCAGAAACAAATCATAACCTAACACATGTTACTGAGAGAAATATTAGAAGATATTATTCTAATGAGTGGTCACCAGCCATCCATATTATACAAGAACAGGGCACAGTAACTGATGATCTTCCAAAGACACCAATAGCTCTACCTTTAAAATAGTTAACAGACAAGCCTGTATGGGTCCAACAATGGCCTTTAACAACAGAGAAACTCCAGGCTTTAGAAGAGCTAGTAGAAGAACAGTTAAATGCTCAGCATATTGAAAAATCAAGTAGCCCATGGAATTCTCCTGTCTTTGTTATTAAAAAGAAATCTGGCAAATGGAGAATGGTAACAGACCTTAGAGCGATTAACAAAGTAATTCAGCCAATGGGCTCTCTACAATCAGGGATGCCGTTGCCTACTCTGTTACCAAAAGGATGGCCTCTCATAGTTATTGATTTAAAAGACTGTTTCTTTTCAATACCCTTACAAGAAAAAGACAGAGAAAGATTTGCTTTTACAGTGCCTACTTATAATAATTCTCAACCGGTTAAAAGATTTCAATGGAGGGTCCTCCCACAGGGAATGTTGAATAGCCCAACTCTGTGCCAATACTTTGTACAACAGCCATTGGAAGTGATACGTAAAAAATTTCCTAAATCTATAATTTATCATTATATGGACGATATTTTACTAGCTAACTCAAATACAGATACTTTAGAAATAATATTTGAAGAAGTAAAGAAAATTTTGCCTTGCTGGGGATTACAAATTGCTCCTGAAAAGATACAAAGAGGAGATTCTATTAATTATTTAGGATATAAAATAGAGCTACAAAAAATTAGACCCCAAAAGGTGCAAATTCGGAGAGATAGATTACAGACTCTTAATGATTTTCAAAGATTATTTGGAGATATTTCTCATTTACGAACTATTGTTGGGGTAAAAAATGATGAACTGACTAATTTGTTTAAAACTTTAGAAGGTGACAAGGACTTAAATAGTCCAAGAGAATTATCACCTGAAGCTGAGAAAGAATTAGCCTTGGTAGAAAAGAAAGTGCATGAAGGACACGTGGATCGTATTGATCCAAAGCTGGATTGCATTTTGGTTATTTTACCTTCTAGGCGTTCTCCTACTGGAATATTAATGCAGAGGGAAGATATTATATTGGAATGGATATTTTTACCAAATAAACCAAATAAAAAATTAAAAACTTATGTGGAAAAAATCTCTGACTTGATTTACAAAGGAAAATTGAGACTTCGTCAATTAGCAGGCATAGACCCAGCAGAAATTGTCGTACCATTAACTAAGGAGGACATTGAAAAATTATGGACAGAAAGTGAACCTTGGCAAAGAGCTTGCAGTAATTTTTTGGGAGAAATTAACAGCAAATATCCCAAAAGCAATAGAATTGATCTTATAAAGAGAGCTGATTGGATTTTGCCTCGAATTGTACGGCAAAAACCCATATCTGGAGTTTGTACATTTTATACAGATGCCAACAAAGAAGGAAAGGCAGGATACAAATCAGAAAATTTAAGTAAAGTGGTTCAAAGTCCGTATAATTCAGTTCAAAAATCAGAATTGTATGCTATTCTGTTGGTATTAATAGATTTTTCAGAACCTCTCAACATAGTAACTGACTCTCAGTATGCTGAAAGAGTGGTGTTACATATTGAGACTGCAGAATTTATCCCTGATACTTCAGAATTAACTTCATTATTTATTCAATTACAAGATACAATCAGGAAAAGGAATCATCCTTTATATATAACTCACATTCGATCCCATACTGGTCTGCCAGGCCCTCTAGCACAAGGCAATGATGAGATTGATAAATTATTGATAGGAAATGTGCTGGAGGCCTCAGAATTTCATAAAAAACATCACGTTAATAGTAAAGGTTTAAAAAAGGATTTTTCCATAACCTGGCAACAAGCCAAAGAAATAGTAAAGAAATGTCCTACTTGTTCCTTCTACAATCAGACGCCATTACCAGCAGGATGTAACCCAAAGGGTACTCAGAGAAATGAAATCTGGCAGATGGACGTGTTTCACTTTGCAGAATTTGGAAAATTGAAATATGTACACCACACTATCGATACTTATTCAGGATTTCAATGGGCAACTGCTTTGAGTTCTGAAAAAGCTGATTCTGTAATCACTCATTTGCTAGAAGTTATGACCATCATGGGTATACCTGCACAAATCAAAACTGACAATGCTCCATCATATGTCTCTGTTAAAATGAAACAGTTTTTTGTTTATTACAATATAAAACATATTACAGGCATACCACATAATCCTACAGGTCAAGCAGTTATAGAAAGATCAAACAGAACTCTAAAGGATATGCTAAATAAACAGAAATGGGTAACAAAAACCCCCAGAAATAGACTGCATAATGCTCTTCTAACTTTGAATTTTCTGAATGCCAATGAGAAAGGAACAACAGCTACAGAGAGACATTGGATAATAGAAAAAACTACAGAATTAAATCAGCCTATATACTTTAAGGATGTGCTGACCTCAGAATGGAAACCAGGGTATGTATTACATTGGGGACGAGGTTTTGCTTTTGTTTCTACAGGAGAAGATAAGCTGTGGGTACCATCAAAATTGATAAAGGTTCGATTTGAACAAGAGAGACCTCTTAATTAGAGGAGGTGATAGTTCATCAACCAGCATGAACATCCAATTTAAACTAACTGGTATCAATAACACATGCCTTTTCATTTAATAAAATAATAACTTGTCAAAAGGAAAAATCCCCAAAATTAGTCTTGGGGAAAGGTTTTTTGTTTTTGTCTTTTAGGAGAATGAAGGTTAAGGAATCTGAAGAACACTGGACAAATGAGACAACTGAAGAAAAGGGACAAATCATCTATCCCAAGAAACAGAATGAAACGGTGTATGGGTATATATTATCTAAAAAATTTTTATGTCTTCCTAAATGTTTGTTTCTGCTTTTCTCTAAAGATTTAACACTATTGGTTTTCTAATAGTCCCAGTTCAATTAAAATTTAAAGCTGACTTTGGAGTTGGAGAATGGCTCTCTCCTTCTTTAAAATCAAGCATGTTGTTAAAAGGAAAATGCAAACTCCCTGTATCATGCCAGAATAAGAGCCATCTTCTGCTATGGTACAGGACAAAAGCAAAATTAATTAAGGGACTATTCTATTACTAATCTCAACTCTTTGATTCTATTCTGATTCTTTAAACTTTTCTTAAAGTATGAATTTTATATCAAAATTTACAAGATTAACATATAAAGATATATAGATATATATACATTTTAAACTTTGTTAAGATATGAATGGTCATATAGAGTACTAACTAATTCTAGAAAAAAGGCTAGCTGCATATATATGTTTTTGTGTTCGAGTCTCTTATCAGTTTTCTGCAGGAAATCATGGCCAGGCCTAACATCAACTGAAGTCTCCAGAAAGAAGATGGGGCCCCACAACAACAACAATTCCACGTGGACAATAATGATATCATTAAGCTGACAAACATCATCCACAGATCAGCTTTGAACTACAAGGTGCTCAGAGCATTCTTTCATGATAAAGAAAACTTCGCCCATACCCAGCAGGAAGCAATTTTAAGACTACATCGCCCACATTCCCAAAGAGGTGGTGTGGGGTGGGTGGTTTTTTGGTCTTTTTAATGGGTTTTGGGTCTGGGATAATTTTCAGTATTTAGGGGGGCTGGTTACAAGTTATTGTCAAGGGTTAAGAAAAAGGCTAAGCAAAGGAGATTAGATTTAAGGTTCTTGTTAAAAAAAAAAAAAGAGAGAGAGAGAAAGAAAGAAAGAAAAGAAAAAGACAATCACTAATACTTTACATTGGATTGAATTGTTTTATATTGTATACAAATTTGAAACTGATATTGTTAGAAAATGCTATATGTATATTTCTAATTGTATTTATACCATTCATTTAACAATGTAATACAAATTTCTGATCCTTGAATGTTATTATTACCAACTACTAGGATATAAAGAAATGAAAGTTAGTAGTTAGACATTTCAATAGAACTTGTAGTCATATTAGACATGTTTTAAAAATTGAGCAGAGATGTTTTAGACAGGTCATCTTCAAACCCTTCAGAGATCTACAGAATATGGCATTTAAAATGTTTTAATAACATAGAAAATTTTTCTTTTTGAGACATGTCAGCTCCTGGCAGTACTAATCTACTTCA
The DNA here is from genome assembly GCF_049852395.1 of Peromyscus maniculatus bairdii. Lineage (NCBI taxonomy): Eukaryota > Metazoa > Chordata > Mammalia > Rodentia > Cricetidae > Peromyscus > Peromyscus maniculatus. The sequence goes on along the minus strand of NC_134872.1, from coordinate 64,189,025 downwards.
GAGAAAATATGGGCATTGAAGAAACTGCATATGGAGTCAACTTTCCTTGTGGCAAAAGTTAGCCACTGGACAACAAAGTATCCTCGAATCAACAGGACAAAATGGACAGACAGAACACGAAACAATGGACTACTGATTCTTACCAAAACAAGTGTGGTTATGGCTTTATCAAAAGGCATTTTCTGAGGCCAGGACAATATGGCCCCATCCCTGAAGTGGCCTTCTCTCCGGAAAAGGTACGGTGCCCTTTTCTTCGAAGGCAGCTTAACAGGCAGAGGGCCGATGGATTCTGTTGTACAATGCAACAGCAGCTGAAAGCTCATGCCTCTCAAAAGTAGACTGGCATTTAATAGAGGGATGTGGAGAAGAAGAGGATGCTGAGATGAAGCCATATATACACAGCCAAGAAGAATGGACAGCTGAATTAAAAAACTGTCAACAATTTCCAGAAATTAAAATCCTGAATCATGACAGGACACTAGTGGAATTCAGGTGTTTCTGGTACATGGACTGCTCTCACCCAATGTGAGATTGAACTGTTGACCTTGTGTACATCCTACTTCACAAATGAGTCTGTCAGATACACTAAGCCTATAGGCTGAAGATGATGCCCCAACACTGCGGAGAAACCTCAGGTGACTGCCCAGGCAGCTGGCTGTTTCTGTCAACTTACAAATTTTTTGGAAGTTGCTTGCATGCACTTCCTGTTTTTTATTTTTGTTAGCTAATATTATTTCCTTCTTGGGTCTCTGAGGGAGTTGAAGATTGGTTAGTTATGGTTGAAGATTAGTTACTTATAGTTGAAAAATTAATTAGGATAGAAAGTGCATTAGATACATCTTGGAATTACCAAAATAGGATAGATAATGGAATTATTTTCTCTGATTTGTCAAATACCTGTTTAGGTATTTATTATTTGTATATATTGTATATAGTTATTGTACTTTTGTATATAGTTTTTCTTTTGTTAATCATAACCTTTTGCTTTTTTTTTTATTAAAATAGAAAAGGGGAAATGTGGTGGTAATCTAATTATACTGAAATGTGATTTTGATTGTATGTTAATAAATAAAGTTGTCCGGGGGTCAGAGCTATTAGAGCCATAGCAAAAGTGTGGCGGTGGTGGCACACGCCTTTTATCCCAGAAAGCCAGCCTTTAATCCCAGGGAGTGGTGGTAGAAAGCAAAAAGATATATAAGGCGTGAGGACCAGAAACTAGAAGCATTTGGCTGGTTAAGCTTTCAGGCTTTGGAGCAACACAGTTCAGCTGAGAGCTATTGGGATGAGGACACAGAAGCTTCCAGTCTGAGGAAACAGGACCAGCTGAGGAACTGGTGAGGTGAGATAGCTGTGGCTTGTTCTGTCTCTTTAAATAGACTAACAGACAGGAAAAGGAGCCCTCATTTCGGGAAGCTGGGACACCGCAGGCGGAAGGGTGAGATTTTGGCTCTGAGCTCTGACCTCTCGGCTTTCTCTTTTGCATTATTTCTGTGTTTCTTATTTAATAAAACGGTTGGTTACATCTATAGACTAGGATTGCATTAATTCTGTGGATAATTTTTTCAATAGTACGGCTATTTTCACACTATTCTGAATGAGTGGTGGTTCCATTTTAAGTATTTTCTTCAAATTTTGTTTCAGTATTTACCATTTTCACTGAATCTTTTAATTTTTTAAATGTGTGTATATGGTATATACTGTGTACATATTTGTGGTATGTGCACACATGCTACAGGAAGCAGATTAGCACCCCTGTGTGAATACTGGAGCGAGAGTTTAAAGCTGGTCGTTTTCCTCTGTTATTCCTCACCTTCCTTATTATGTTTCTTTTTTTTTTTTTAAAGATTTATTTATTTATTATGTATATAGTGTTCTGTCTGCATGTGTCCCTGCAGGCCAGAAGAGGGCACCAGATCTCACTACAGATGGTTGTGAGCCACCATGTGGTTGCTGGGAATTGAACTCAGGACCTTTGGAAGAGCAAGCTGTGCTCTTAACCTCTGAGCCATCTCTCCAGCCCGCTTATTTTTTAAGACAGTGAGTTGTAAGATCCTGTCTTAGTCAACCATTTAAAATTGTTGTGAAGAGGTATTTGTGCTATCTTCACTACATGTATAAATTATTGAAAATCAATTTAGATATTGAACCAATAAGATGTCAATAACCTGGAAACTCTAAGAATACGTGTTATGCCGGGCAGTGGTGGCACACTCCTTTAATCCCAGCACTCGGGAGGCAGAGGCTGGCGGATCTTTGTGAGTTCAAGGCCAGCACCTGGTCTACAGAACGAGATCCAGGAAAGGCTCAAAGCTACACAGAGAAACCCTGTCTTGAAAAACCAAAAAAAAAAAAAAAAAAAAAAAAAGAATACATGCTTTGAAGCTGCACATACATGTAGTCTTCTCCATGTCCAAAATACAAACTGACAGGATAATGTGAGCTAGCCCTCTGGGTCTGAGCCCTGTATCCACAGAGTGAACCCAATGTGGATCAGAATGTCTTAAGAACCATTCATCTTTAATGAATATGAACATTTTCTTCTCATTACTCATATCAACAATGTATATTAACCACTTAGCTAGCATTTATGTTTCATGGTGTATCGGAGATATTTACAGATGACTTAAAATAAGTAGAATGTTGTACATTACCATATTCAATTGCCTGTTATTTTGTATTGAAAACATAAGCATTTTAGATTTTGATGTACTAAGGAGGTTCTATAATGAAACCATATAAATTACAATAACCTTTTAAGTTTTCAATGCATTTTAATGGAACAGAATAGTTACAATACTTTTATTTTATTTATTTTGATGCTGTTAATAAGTAAATTATCAAATGGGATCGACTTCCACATAAATCTAACAATACTTGCTCCAGAAATCAGTAAAGATTTTGACATTAATGTGAAATATATATCTTAATATTTTAATTTTAATATTTAATACAGAAAGCCATTTTGTGAGTGGAGTCATTAACTTTTGATTTGGTGTATTTTCATTTAACTGCTATTTTGGGGGGGTTGATAGCTTTCACCAGTCACAATACTTTTCTAAAAAATTACATTAACAGATTGTAAAAACTAATAAATAGAAGCAATAAATTTTAGAGGAAACAAGATTGGATTCATTACACAGAGAAAAAAGAAGCGAAAATTATGCTATCATATTTTAATTTTTTAAAATGAAATTGTTATTTGAAATTATTAGCAAACTTTGGAATCCAAAGGTTAACATAGAATATACTCAAAGAATATTATGATAACTTAGTCAAATTAATGCTTGGATATCTGTATGTATGCGTATGCAAATCATAGTGTCAAACATAATCTCTGCACTAACAACTAATAGTTAGAGAGAGCAAGAGTACCAGTGATTGCCATACTTAATTCCATTGCTAATCAAAAACCTCAGTTATGTTAAATATTCTGCAAAGTTAGGTCGCTTTGTTCTGGGAATTATGCAATCCCCCTTGGTGAGCTTTTCTTTTTATTAAATAGATACCATTTCATGGCGGCAACCAAATGGATTACAATGTTACACATATTTATTTTCCTTATTTCAGTTTCTTCTTTTTCATCACTCCTTTCCATTTTGTTCAAATTTCTATTAAAATCTTTGCTCTAAATTTATTATCATTGTTAACACTAAAATAGATGAATAAGAGAACAATACCTAGCTTATCATTGACATCTGCTCTTCATAAGGTAAATAATTTGGTTGAGTAAACTTACATCTCACTAAATATCATACTATGTATTTAGCCAAAAATCACCTGTTTTAAATTTTGAGAAAAATGAACAAGCAAATGTATGAAGCAGTCTCAGAAGTTCATGTTGACAATTCTTACATAATTGTATTACTAACTCTCTAGTGTCCTTTCGTATTTCAGAATCTTTCTGTTTCCTAGTTAATTTTACATAAATAAAACAGTAGATAGCCTTTTACTTGAGGCTGCACAGAAATTGCTTTGATGCCTCAGAAATTGTGAATGTAAATACAAACACATTTTTATATATTTGTACAGTTGACCTATAATAGTCATTTAGACTTCAGTTTTTATTTTAAAATAGAATCATATAAGTTTATCCCAGATAGCTAAGGACTCTTCTGTGTCTCTCTACATTTTTGATTTTTCTAAGTATGTCCTGAGTTCAAGTTGAGGTTTCATGATAGTTACTAGCATAATATCCAGAAGTACATTTTAGACAAGATAGTCAACTAAATGAGAATACACCTATCAATATTGAATGTTCTAGATGCATGGTATTTGGTATCTGTGTTCAGCAGAAGGGTTCTAGTTCAACACTCACTGTTAGTAATAATTTCTGGTTGATTTATATCCTGAGAAATCTCTGTTGAAGTTTTTTTGTTCATAGAATTGCATTTAAATTCAAAGATTGTATCCTTTTTGATCTCTCAAGACACACACACACACACACACACACACACACACACACACACCTTCCACATCTACATACATTTTATAACCTTTAGGTATTTTTATTATTTTTTAGAAAGTACCCACTATTCCTCATTTTCATCTTGCTTGGGAGTTTCTGTGCAATCCCTCAAGTTCCATCTTAGTGAACAGTAGCACATTATTTTGTGTCTGTGTTTTTAGTGTCCATATATCACCAGTGGCCTACCTGATGCACATATGGCTATTCATGTATTTAAAAAAGACTACATCAAGATTAAATTGATCAAATTCATGGAGAGTTTACTTTGTGTCCTTACTTGAAGCATTTCATACATACATACATACAATAAAATATTATATCTTTATTCCTCCACCCATTTCCTCTTATATTTCCCCAACAACTCCCCTTCCCAACTTCATGTCCATTTTATAGTTCATTATGTCTAGCTATCTCTGCCTATATGTTGATATGAGTGGGGTATCTATTGAGACATAGGAAACCTATGAATGGCATTACCTCATAAAAGAATAATTCTTCCTTCCTCAGCAACTTTCAACACCTCCTCAGTAAAGGGTGGCGCCAGAATATGACATAGTTTTATTATTTGATGGCTGCAATACAGTTTTCAAGCTATTTAAGCCAAAGATAATCTACTTATTTATATGCATTTTACACTTGGGAAACATCCTTTCCTTGGCTATTCTTTGAAGGCTTTAATATCATTACATAATCATGTCATTTTATCATTTATATTACTTCAAAGGCCTTTTTTTTCTTCTCTAAGAGCTATGAGTTAGTAGAAACTAAAAATTTTGTTATGTTTAATTAAATGCTAGATGGAATCCAGATAGTTCTGGTGAGCTATCTATATTGTTTATTCTTTTTTTCTTTTCATTTTTATCATGAGTGCTGCGGTTTCCCATAGAAGAGGTATATACTTACCCTGCTGTTCCTTTCCTTGCTGAAATGGTTCCTGCGATACCCTCTCCTAATCCTTGTCTGGTGCTGTGAACAGGAATATGATCAGACATTTCACAGAGACAAGTATATTTCCTCAGCAAATAAATTCAAACAAAGCTGGTGTACACCTTTTTAAATTTTTCAACAAAATAAAAGTCTGCCTTTCAGTTAAGAAACTCTTCACTAACCCTAGCCTTTGAATGTCAGGGACAAAAAACAGGGTTTCATGGCATGTTAGCCATGATGCCTTTTGTAGAATGTTTGTCTGGTTACTTCTTTCCATATGTAATCAAGCCCTTGTTCTTTTTTCCAAAACAGATCAGAGATTAATTTCAATTGTATTGTTACTGTGTCATTTATACCCATAATAATTTTCATTAAGATCATAGACATTATCACTCTGGTTCAAGACTATTCTCAGGGCCTAGAGAAGCATCTGAACAGAAGCAACACATGATGACAGCCTGTGCAAAGTCTGATGAAAGATCATGGCATCCACAAAATGAAAATATGATGCTATCCTGTAGTAGGTCCTGAATACTACATTTAAGAGACAGTTAGGTGATGCTTGTTTAATAAACACACACATACACACACACACACACACACACACACACACACACACAAACCATATGTTTGTATGCATATATGTATATATGTATGCATATGTGATATACATTTTATATATTAATTATATAAATCTATGCATGCTACATACAGGTTATATATATATATATATATATTAATCATCATTTATGAACTAGTATAATGTTTAATTTATTTAAAAGAACAACTTAAATTTTTTGCTGAAACAAAAAATGAAACAGTGTATGACTCCTTTGTGATGTCAATACCTGAGGTTCTTTACATTTATCTCAAAATAATACATGATTTCTTGCTGGTGATAGTCATATTAGACAACATATTTGAATTGCCTTCTCTCTAGAAAGTTATTTGATATAACATTAAGTCCCAGTTAATTTTACTATTTATTATTATTATTATTTATTTTATAATACTATTCAGTTCTACATAATAGCCACAGATTCTCTTGTTCTCTCCCTTCCTGCCCCCCTCCCCTTCCCCCCAGCACACCTCCCATTCCCACCTCCTCCAGATCAAGGTCTCCCCCGAGGACTGGTCGACCTGATAGACTCAGTCCAGGCAGGTCCAGTCCCCTCCTCCCAGATTGAGCCAAGCATCCCTGCATAAGTTCCAGGTTTCAAACAGCTATCTCATGAAACGAGCCCAGAACCTAGTACCACTGCCTAAATGCCTACCAAACAGATCAAGCCAATCAACTGTCTCACCTATTCAGAGGGCCTGATCCAGTTGGGAGCCCCTCAGCCTTTGGTTCATAGATCATGTGTTTCCATTCATTTGGTTATTTGTCCCTGTGCTTTACCCAACCTTGGCTTCAACAATTCTCGCTCATATAAACCCTCCTCTTTCTCACTAATTAGACTCCCAGTGCTCCACCCGGGGCCTAGCTGTGGATGTCTGCATTCAGATTCCTCAGTCCTTGGTGGGGTTTATGGCACAACTATTAGGGTGTTTGGCCATCCCATCACCAGAGTAGGTCAGTCTTGGCTGTCTCTAAACAAAGAGTTGGTTCTTTGAGAAAATCAACAAGATAGACAAGCCTGTAGATGTAACCAACCGTCTTATTAAATAAGAAACACAGAAACAATTTAAAAGAGAAAGCCGAGAAGTCAGAGCTCAGAGCTAAAATCTCACCCTTCCTCCTGCTGTCCCAGCTTCGCGAAAAGAGACCTACTTCCTGTCGGTTCGTTTTTTTATAGTATGTTGTTCTGCCTTCTCATTGGTTGTAAACCCAAACACATGACTGCCTCGTCACTGTCTGAATGTACAGCCCCCTAGGTCTTAAAGGCATATGTCTCCAATGCTGACTGTATCCCTGAACACACAGAGATCTTATGGGATTAAAGGCGTGTGCCACCACCGCCACACTCTTGCTATGGCTCTAATAGCTCTGACCCTGAACACACAGATATCTATGGGATTAAAGGCGTGTGCCACCACCGCCACACTCTTGCTATGGCTCTAATAGCTCTGACTCCCAGACAACTTTATTTATTAACATACAATCAAAATAATAATTCAGTACAATTAGATTACCACCACACAAGCCCCTATCCAAACTAACCAAAATACAGAGAGAGAGAATCCAAATCAACAAAATCAGAAATGAAAAGGGGGACATAACAACAGACATTGAGGAAATCCAGAGAATTATGAGGTCATATTTCAAAAACTTCTACTCCACAAAACTGGAAAACCTAAAAGAAATGGACATTTTTCTGGATAGGTACCACATACCTAAGTTAAATCAAGACCAGATAAACTATTTAAATAGTCCAATAACCCCTAAGGAAATAGAAACAGTCATTAAAAGTCTCGCAAACAAAAAAAGCCCAGGACCAGATGGTTTCAGTGCAGAATTCTACCAGATCTTCAAAGAAGAGTTAATACCAATACTCTCTAAATTGTTCCATATAATAGAAACAGAAGGAACATTACCAAACTCCTTCTATGAGGCTACAATTACCCTGATTCCTAAACCAAACAAGGATGCAACAAAGAAAGAGAACTACAGACCGATCTCTTTCATGAACATTGATGCAAAAATACTCAATAAAATACTGGCAAACAGACTCCAAGAACACATCAGAACAATTATCCACCATGATCAAGTAGGCTTCATTCCAGGGATGCAAGGGTGGTTCAACATACGAAAGTCCATCAATGTAATACACCATATAAACAAACTCAAAGAAAAAAACCACATGATCATCTCACTAGATGCAGAAAAGGCATTTGACAAAATCCAACACCCCTTCATGACAAAAGTCTTGGAGAGATCAGGAATACAGGGAACATATCTAAACATAATAAAGGCAATTTACAGCAAACCAACAGCCAACATCAAATTAAATGGAGAAAAACTCAAAGTAATTTTACTTTTTACCACTAATCAATTACTGTAAGTCATAAACTATTAGGCAGCAATACTTTGAATTAGTTTTTAGGCAAACTTCTGACTATCATGGTCATTGTGTACTCCATTTACTGGAGAAGCAATATCACACCTTTTCAGATTCAAACATGGAACAAACTCAGATGGTCTTAAACTAAGGAAAAGTAAGTAAGATTTATGGATAGGTTCGTCTTGAGACTTTTCTCTAGGTCTGTGAATACAAAAATTAGAAAAATGTCACATCTAACTATAAGAAATGTTTATCGTATTTCCAAATATACCACTTTAAGAATAGTCGTTTTTCTGTTATATCTACTGCACATAACTATATTTTGGGGAAATTAAATGGTGGTTCCTATTTGAATTGAAAATAACAATATGGGTATTCATCTTTTAATTAGCTAAAATACAACCAGACATGCTGCTTTTCATGCTACATATTGACAACTTATATTTTCTATTAATGATAACTTTGATCAGTTGTTTAATGCTTGTGCACACATATGTTTCTTTCTTTAGGTAGTATACTACAATATAGTTTATAATAAGAGAAAAAGCATAATGTGATGCAAACTTCATCTCTGGCAAGTTAGTCCATGTTTTCTATTTTTTTTTTCTTAAGCAAAATGTGGATAAGGATCTTATTCAGCTCATGTATAATTCTGTGCTTTTAATGAGCTAATATATAGTAGTTAGAGCAATTGTAGACACTAATGACATTTTGAAGCATCATATGGAGATTGACTTTTTATTAAATCTAAAGATATGTAAAGTATGCATTGGACAATGCACAACATTTTGCATATGTTAATTTTAAAGTGTCCAACATTATGTACTAAACTCTGAGTTAAACCTTATCAATGTTACCACTCACTTCATCCCTAAATTTTATGTCACATGCGTGATTATAGGATTGGGATGTACTTTGATAAATAAACTCATTCTGTATTTCAAGATTTCATAAATCACCTATTTGTCAGATAGAACTATTTCAAATACCAGGGGCAAAATTTCAGGTGCAATTGGGTTTCAGCCCTTGCAAAACATTCAGGACGGGTTGCTATTGCTGAATGTGAGCAATAACTTCCATTATTTTCTGAAAGTCTTCCAAAGTGCACATCAGATCCCAAAACCTCATCAACTGCTGGTACTCAGTGTTCAACACAGCAAGCAAACACTCCCCGAGGTCTTTGTGGACACCTTCATGTTTTGTGTTTCATCTGGGTATATACACACTATCTCATAATAATTTCCACTGTGAAAATAAGCCGTGGCTGAAAAGTGGGCTCATGTTACTGTTTGTGCTGTTATTTTGCCCTAAAAGCAGTTTCCCGTGAAGCAGCAGGGAAGCAGATGATATGATGAAGTGGGATGAAAAGCTGAAAATCTTAGGGGGTCATCTGTGTACCTCATGAGCTTATTTGTTTAAATTTTGATGAAGTAGCTTGATTAGATTGGTTGAGTCTACTACAATCCATTTCAGTCTATTGGTTGAAAATGATATATGGTAGTATTTCAGAAAGAAAATATTTTTTTTAAAAAAACTTCTACGGTGGGATAAAAGCCAAACAATAATAACAGGAAAGCATTAAGCAGTGAAATGTATATTTACTATGAAACAATCATTTTGAGGATACTTTTAGATATATTTACAAAGGGATGAATTGCCTACCTTGAGTACAATGATATTATGCAAGAGACAGCTCAGCTTGCTTATGTGTAGTTAGCAGCAGCTTGTATTTGGTCGTAATGCATCTATTTATTCCAATAATTTTGTTTCTGGAGTAATTTCAGTGATGTAGCACTTACTAGGATGCTTTTAAAATGTCTTTTTCTGTAAATGGAATCACAAGGCCAGACTTTCATAAGTAGATATTAAGAGGAAAATGAGGCAACGGGGAGGTGGCAATAACTCAGTACTGCATTAGGAAAAAACTGGCTGGGCTTGAGCAAAGGAGAGATGTTTTTCTGGTGGATCTGAAGCTCCTGGATGGAATGAAAAGGTAAATCCCAAAATCTGTTCTATAGATGAAAATGGAACTGATATGGAAGCTATCGTCTGATCATGGTCTCATATAAGTGTGTCCTGTATATACTAGATACTGATTAGCTGTGCATTAAAATCTTTGCACTTAAATTAACCCATAATTTTTATCTATGTTTAGCCATGTGTCTTGGTACCTTTACTCAGTTGTACCTTGTCATCTTGCTTCTTCTGTATCTGGCTGTCAACTCCTTGCTTTAAAAATTTTTAAAGAGCATAAAACACCAAAGTATAGACTGTAGTACAACAAAATAAAACAATTAAAGCATACCTAATGATATGTCCTACATATGTACAAAAGCAGATGTATATACATTAATCTATTCAATTAACAGTTAAAATTTCTGAATAACTGATCTTGTGAAATGTCCCACATTGATATATTTTCTCCTTGTCTCTTCTGCATTTTCCCTTCAACAAAAGTTTTAATTTTCATATAGCATGCTATATTACAAATTTTGGTCAATTGCTTAGATAAATTAGTAGTTTTTCTCTTTGAGATGAGATTGTTTCCACAGTATTTAAAATATGTTTTTATAACTTCATCTTCTCAAATATACATTTATTTTCAAGCTTATATATTATATTTGCATTATATTTGACAGAAAAAATGGTGTAGGAGTGATTGTCAATGAAATATTCTATTGCAGTGTATTTTCTTTTACATTAAATTTTCCAAAGAAAGTCGCCAAGATGGGTTCATATGAAGTAATTAAAGCCCCTCAGTTCCCTACCACATTTATGTCTCAGCTGTCTTAGTCACATAATGGGCGGGTTTTCTTTCTTTAAAAATGATTTCTAACTACAAAGCCTTCCCCAGCTCTTCAGATTGTTCTGGGACCCCAGTATATTATATTCATTGTTGTATCAGTCCAACAGTTTTAAAGGAAAGGGTAAAATGGTGTTAGCAGATTTTGGCAAATGTATTATTCAGGAAAGGTTACTGTACTGCTGCTGGAAGAGCCGGAATACCCCATCTTGTTCCACCTTGTAAAAACAAAACCATACAGAAAAATTTCCCCATTGTACTCCAGCTTGCTGAACCCACACAAGCTGCAACACTCAGTAAGAATCCTTTCTAATGACTCCTACACAGTCAGACCGGAAACGAAAATCTCTTTAAGACTCCAACCTCATTATTCTCATTTTTTATAATTTAACAACTTCTCATATTATTCTTAATGGAAAAGTCATGCAATATTGAGCAGTAACTGCTGTTAATTTCCTGCTGTATATCATTAGCATTTTGGGGTTGCTGGTGGAGAATAATTAACATGTTCTAATTATCATACTGGTTGTCTTTTTTAGCTTATGAGAATATAGTCATATCAACCCTCATTGATCTTACAATGGTATGTTTTATTGTTTCCAATGATATTATCCTGGGATAAACAAGACAAATTCTTTAAAAAAAAGGAAAAAGAAAAAGAGAATGTGTGATTCTGCAGTAGTAGATTTTCTAAATGGTTCAATTTAGAACAGAGTAATGTAACTTTTTATATTTCCTATCAAAAAAACATGGAGTCTTATTTCTGTAGCAGGACAATGCTATCTGTTTTTGCAAGGCAAATCAAGGTTATATTATATTATTACAACACAAGAAAATGTTTTCTTGCATCCCACTCAGATTGCATTTTCTATTCCTTCATATTTTTAAAGATTCATGCATAAAATGTGCTATCAATATACTTGAAAGTAATAACATCAAAGTTGTGTTTCAAGGATGGTTAGTATATTAGAATCTTTCTGCAAAATTGTATTTTTACCTATTTAATATATATAAAACTCCTAAAACCACCAACTAAGATCATTAAAACAATATGAAGAAGGAAAATATAAATGAAATTAATCTATATTTTAAAAACTCTTAATTTCTGGCAAAAGTCACACATTTTGTGACAAAAGAGATTTAGATAAAGCTAGGTGCCTTATTATTAAGGACTTTTTTGGTGAAGGCTGTGTTATTACTGGACTATGTAATTCTTTGTAATGGCTGTACCATAGCAAACAGTATTCTTTCATAAAACTTACTTGTAGAGGCATGCAATTCATGCTCACAAATAAGTTCCATTTGGCTCCATGAATTAATTTTCAGAAAAGCAAGACAGAGATAACAAAAAACTGGAAGGTGATCTAAACATAATCCAAGGTTCCATGTTCAATTGTGTTAAGTTTTAGAAAACACCTGAAATTGAAATAGTAATGTAGATTATAAGAAAAGATAATGATAATTCCTTACCCAACTACCAGATAATAAAAACATCTGTGGGTATAGCAACATAAATTACAATTGCTCAGATAGTCTGATATATCACTAATTTATTATGTTTTCAAGTTCATAGTTATAATGCATTGAAGAGCAATGCATTATAAGTTTCCCCAGTATTTGAGCTTTAACCCTCATTGCAAGTGGAGACAATAATAGCATTTAATTCAATGGTTCAGCTAAGCTGTCAAACTAGGGCATCAGGTAAAATGGTTGGCATATCTTTGATCAGAGAAGTATGGTTTTACAAATTGGTTGGGAATAAGTTACTATATACCAGAATTGTGTGTGTACTTAAGTAACCTTAATGATGATGGCTGCATCATCCTCATTGAATTTTTCTTCTGCCTATAAGCTCCACTTTGCTGGACTCCCTTAGTTGTATTGTTCTGATGCCAGATCTACGCATAATGCTAAGAATTCCAAAGATAAAACACAAAAGTAACTATAAGCTAGACTGATATTCCTTGAATGTCATGATAGTTGACTAAACTATTTCCAAGTAAGCAGTTCCAACCATTTGTTCACTAGTAGTTGGTAATTACTCCATGTTGATTGGTAGAGGTGATGTCACAAAAAGAAAGAAAGAACGAAAGAAAGAAAGAAAGAAAGAAAGAAAGAAAGGAAGGAAGGAAGGAAGGAAGGAAGGACCTGAGGAGGAATGAGGTCCTAATTGTAAGGTGAAATCTCTGTGAATAGAGCACAGCAATGCACATCTTCAATCTCATATACTCAGTCTGTTGAGAAGGATCATAAGAGTTAGGCCTGCTGGGGAACTGATGCATAAGCTCTGTTCTCCAGGGCTTGAGAGTTCTCCAGACATGGATTCTTGGTAGGATTTACTGTACAGGCATTAGTTTCCTCCTGTGGAACAGACCTTAAATCCAGTCACAAAGTGGTTGGTTATTCCCAATACATTTATGCCACTATTGGACCCAGGGGCATATCTGCCTCGCCAGTCTTTATTGTAGCTTGCAGGGTTCACAGTTGGGTAAGTCTGTTAATGACTTTTATCTCACGGAAGCCTGCAGAGCACATTCTTAGACTGTGCAAGTTAGCAGACAGGGAGGAAGCTTCCGAATAATTACAAACTTAAACTTGCAATATTCTTTCATCAGTGTATGATGTCTTCAGCAGTAGTCTTAGCATCAAATTCTGGTTGGAAACAAAGGCCAATATCAATACCTTATTTTTAAGGAAAGATTTCTGGGACTCTTCTAAACAATAAATTGAAGGGAGATAAACCATGTCTAGCACTGGACATTTGCATTAACACCAGTTGCTTCTGGGAATAGGATTTTCTCCCATATTGTGCAGGGTAACTGTATTTATATTCTTCTTATACATGAACACTTTAGAAGCTTATAAATTAGCATTGGCAAACAGCCTTTGCAAACTTCCTTAGTGCTAGTTATCCTCCTCCTCCTCCTCCTCCTCCTCCTCCTCCTCCTCCTCCTCCTTCTCCTCTACCCTCCACCTCATCACAGTTTGCCCCCATTTTGTCCACTTTCTTCTTGATAACATCTTAGTTTTCCACACACCTCAGTCTAGGACATTAACACAGAAAAAAAGGAAGAGGAAGGTAAAATAATAGGAAATACGTCTGAAAAATGGTGTGAGGAATCATGTAATTATGTACCTACTAATATTACATATAATAAGACAAGTATGTGTATACATATATAACTTTTTTTTCTATCTCAACTGGCAATGAGTCACCCAAGACAATACACTTTATTATCATTATGATTTTTTTGGTTGTTCAAGATAGGATTTTCCCATGTAGTTTTGGTACCTGTCCTGGATCTTGTAGACCAGGCTGGCATTGAACTCCCAAAGATCCACCTGTCTCTGCCTCCCAAGTGCTGGGATTAGAGGCGTGTACTTTTTAACAAAATCCTCAGCATTAGGCATAGGAAGTCTCCTTTTGAGTTTTTGTTGAGGGATGTCAAAGAGACTCCTGATACTTTATAGGCAATTGCTGTTTCCTTTGTTTGTCTCCCAGAGGATGAAGGTAAGTCCCTACTGCTGAAAATACCATGTACTTTGGAAATGGAGCCAGTAAGATCACAGAGGACCTGAAAATCTTCTCCCTAAAGATGAACTTTCATGGTAACAGAAGGTGCCATGCATTCTTTCAAAGGAGAAAAACAATCTTAGCTTTTGAGACTTAAGAACTGAAATAATGGCCAGCATTATACCATATCCTTAAGAAATTGTACCATATCCTTAGGGGTGAAATAGCGGCATGCATATATTTGTGGTAATCAATAGCTCTTTAACTGGGCTTTAGTTAAGGTCAACAAGGGAGAATATGGCTAG
The DNA here is from genome assembly GCF_049852395.1 of Peromyscus maniculatus bairdii. NCBI lineage: Eukaryota > Metazoa > Chordata > Mammalia > Rodentia > Cricetidae > Peromyscus > Peromyscus maniculatus. The sequence continues at coordinate 64,174,009 of NC_134872.1, read as the reverse complement.
TGTTGGAAACCTAGGAATATGGCTAGTGTTGGACCTAGGGCTCATGAACTCATAGATCTTGGAGGAGTAACTACAACCTCCAATTTATTAAACTGGCTTAACTCCAAACTACTTTCTTAATATGTATTTGCATTACCACAGGCACGCACAGGTCTCACTTGTCATTAAAAAAAATGCCTTCTTACAACAGACAGATAACCCACAACAATCAAAATGAAGAGAACAAATGACCATGTGATGTCCATTCTGAACTGATACATCTACAACACTACTCTGGCATCCAAAACTCAGAGATGATAGTAAAAAATGGGACTTAAAGTTTGTAAGATCCAGGGGAAATGGATAATTGCTCTAAAATTTCCTTTCCTAGAAATGTCAGAGGAGCTATATCCAAGAAGACTCACCTGTGGACAATTATGACACCAGTAGCTGGTATAACTTCCACAGTGGCAACATGGGGGCCTCAGACCTAGACAAAGAACTACAGGCAAGTAAGGAATGCTGAGAGAAGTAGTCTTCCACAGGACTCACAAATTGATTATTCAATACAAAGTGGTCAATGATAATATCATATAAATGCAAGTGAATTTTTGTATTTCTATATTTAATATATGAATTTTACTTTGAATGTATATTTTATGGATAAAAATTTATATTTTAACAATATATATGTTATATATATATATAATATATTTGTAATGACAATTAATGAAATTAAGCCTATGATTTTGAGAGTGATGAAAATGGGTAACTTGGGGGAGGGGAAAATAGGGAATTGGGGAAATTATATAATTATGTTTTAATTTCAGAAAACAAAAAAGATTTTGATTGTGTCTACTAGGAGTATTAGAAGCTATCTCAATAATTCTCACCAACATGACTGCATAAACAGGAACTAAAAAAGAACAAGAAGAGGCATGTTAATGGGAATGACAGAGAGCTGAAGAGGCTTCAATTCTGTGCTAAGAACTACATGCAACTAAGAAATCCCAAGAAAAGAATATGTAGTCATTCTCAGCAAGGATTACAATAGCTAATTATCCAGTACCAAGTGGTCTACCCTGAAAACATACATACAGGAAATATTATACCAACTGAGCAGATTCTTTAGGAATATAAATATACATTATATATATATATATATATATATATATATATATATATATATATATATATATATAATAAAATGTCTATGAATTTGAAAGAGAGTAAGGTAGTGTATATAGGAAAATTGGGCAGGTAGAAAAGGAAAGGGAGATAATGTAATTATATTATGACCTCAAAATATAAAATGAATGATCTCAAATGAGCACAGACCATCTCTAAATTAATTTTTAAAAATCTGGGAATGTCATACCTCAGTGGTGTCCTGGGTTCTCAGCAGTACTGAAACAACAGAAACAACAACCAAACAGTCTGAGTCTTTGATGGCTATGCAGCAAATAGATGCTGGATATCAAAACCATTTAGTAAGGATACAAGAAAATGGAAAACAAAAAATCAGACTTCTGTGATGTTATTGGAATAGTGTGGCTTGCTGTGGCCTGAAAAGAAAGCACCTACTTAATGTTTGAGATTAAGCACAACACCAAATTACTCAGCTTTTCCTGTTCCTCTGGAATGACTAAGGAAAATATCAATTGCATTTCATGTTTTTATATGTTGCAGTGATATGACACACAATAAGTATTGATTTAGAGTTATCAGAGTATCATATGGTAGAAGTTTTCATATTGAAATTATGTTTCTATAACAAAAATTGAAAAATATGATCAAAGATATCAAAAAGTTTAGCATTATAGAACTGCATAAATAAACTGTAACATTGATATAATAATATAAAAGCAAGCAAAACTTTTCAAAAATTCAGAAATTTTATTTTATAAACTTCTATTTTTAAAATGGAAAAACAAGACAAAGCACATTGTTGTAAATTGTGAAAGAAACTCGAACTAAGAAGAAGAAATAGAAAGAACCAAAACTGGTCTTTCTTGAGTTCTTGCAATTTTCCCCTATTGTTCTCCTTGGCAAATGTCAGTGTTGAACAGGCAGACAACACACAGATGTGGCTTTCAGATTCTAATAATCAGCAACACAAAGAAAATTGTAGAAATGTGATTTGGAGTTCAAACACAACTTACGAGTTGTCATGCATAATTACACTGACTTCACTTTAGTTCATAAAATTAAGATATTAGTAAAAACATAAACAAAAAATAAAAGGACTGATATATTTAGTGTGCAAAAAGAAAATAACCAATGAATCAGTTGACAACATTAAAATGTCAATTTTGAAGTTATGATAACTATGAGGTTTAATTTCAGGATGCAACTTATAACAAAAACTTTCTTATTGCAGGTACAAATCAATATACCTGTAAAATAATTGATACCTTAACATCATAGCATTTGAGTTTTGCCAAAATATAAAAATTAAAATATCAGCATAGGTAAATGCAACAATTCTCAAAAATGTTTTGCACAGGTGAAAAATGACTATAAATAAATAAAAAATTCATTACGAAATAGCAGTTGAACAAGCTACAATCCATAGCATCAAACGATATAGAGGGAAAGACTAGAGGGAATAGAACAGTTAGATCTGATTAGGAAAAGGAAGTAAAATAGATATTTATGGATGAATGGTGGGGTGTCTAGAATGAGAGGTTCATGTGGGGATGTGAAGAGGAAAGGACGTAGTACATGGGAATATGAGGAGAGACAACTGAATTTGGTGGGCATCAAAGCGTTATATGGAAACTTAATATAGTAGAAACCTACTACAATATATACCTACATCAAGATGCTCTAAATGAAATTGCCAAATAATGGGGAGATCAGAGACTTAACTGGCTATACCTTCTGCCAAACACAATTTCCAGTACCAGATTTGGGATACATCTAATTCAGTTTTGGGGCAAAAGGGACCCACAGGAATCCCCAACCAATCCAACTATTGCCAAGACTATAGATTGTTCACCAACTGACAATGCTGAAGACATCACCTACACAGCCCATTGAATATGGAGATGTCTAGCTGGTGCCTACATAGATCATTCATCCCTATGTTCCAGCTTCTTTGATACAGGAATGTGCATTACATACTCCCCAAAGAAAAATGTAAACATCGATCCAGCCACAAACACTTCATGTGTACTGGTGTACTACTTGCAAGACATACTAGAGCAATAGTGGCACAAAGCTGGTGGGAGTAACCAACCAATAAATGGTCCGACTTAAGACCCAGTCCACAAGATGTAACCCATACAAGACATGGTTAGGGTGACCAAGATCCTCAAACTAGATATCCCAGGTACCCAGGGCTAAATCAAAGAGTAATGGTTAAAAAAAAAGAAGGAAGAAGAAGAAAGAAAAGGAGGAGAGGGAGGAGTATGAGAAAGAGAGGAGGAGGGGGCGAAGAAGAACAACAGCAGCACCAACGACAACAATGAAAAAGAAAAAAATGTGATAAAATGGCTCCTAATGATATTCTGCTGGACTCACAAATGAGTATTATGTTCAACCATGATCAGAGAAGCTTCTTCCTGCAGCAGATGTGGACAAATACAGAGGCCTATAGTCAGATCCCTCACAGAATGAGAGAACTTGCAACACTCAGTCCTCAATGGGATATCTCCATCAAATCCCTCTCACTAGAACTCAGATAATCCCACAGAATGCAAGGCAGAAAGAATGTAAGAGCCTTAGGATCTGGTGGACACCATGAAACAAGGATCTCTAAAGCAACAGAAGCATATCTCATACGGAGCTGGAGCTATCTTCAGTCCTGCCCAGGCCGGCATCCACTCAGACTCAAATAAACATACAGACACTTATATTATTTAAACTGTTTGGCCTAATGGCTCAGGCTTCTTGCTATCTAGTTTTTATATCTTAAATTAACCCATTTCTATAAATCTGTACCTTGACACATGGCTCATGGATTACAGGTATCTTACATGTTCTCATGATGGTGGCTGACACTGTCTCCCTGACTCAGCCTTCCACTTCTCAGCCTTCTCTCTCTTTGTCCTGCCTATACTTCCTACCTGGTTACTGGCCAATTAGCACTTTGCTTATTAACCAATCAGAGCAATACATTCAGATATAGATATGATATGATGAAAGGGCAGATTAATGAACCTACTATTAAAGAGTAAAAACTTGTTTAGAAATGTTTTACATTGCTATGGATTTTAGTTTTTTGATACAAGTTTAAAATTAATTTTGTTTAATATATATTTCTACTCTTGTTTGAGGTATTATGTTTATATAACTCATTTAAGTTGTAATTGATAATTAAGAAATACATATTAATAATTAGTCTTCTATGATAGTCAAACTTGTAGCCATGTTAGCTGAGTTCTCTAGGTATACATAGACATATTTCAGATAGATAGGTAATCTTCAAATACTTCAAAGACCTACAGAATATGGCATTTAAAATATTTTAAAAATTTAGTCTTTCTGGACAGTGAGACATGTCTGCTCTTGGCATCACTGACTTACCTCAGAGAGGAGGATGGGTAACAAAAACACTCTATATGGAGTTTATCTTCTTCTTAGCAAAAATAGCCATTTGGTTATAAAACTGTTCTTGCCTGGACTGCTTGATCGACTGGACATGTAGGACCCATAGGAAGGTAACCACTGAATTTAACTTGGCAAAATGGTTCTTCAGGTTCCTGCTTCTCAGAGGAAACTGCCAGACATTCTACAGGACACAGAGAAAAGTGACTGAGTCTCTAGGCTTGTGGGCTGAAGACAGATGCCCCAACTTTACAAAGGGAGTTTGGATAACTGTCGAGACTGACAGCTATCTCTGTCTACTTTCAAAAGACTCCTGAAAGTTGCTTGCATCCTTCTCCCATTTCTCAGGTAATATTATATCCTTCTGGGGTCTTTGATGTAGTTGAAGCATACATAGTTACAGTTTTCCCTAGTTATGATCAAAGATAAGTTAGATATGAAACCTTAGACTCACAAATATAGGATAGAAATGATATCTTCTTTAATTTTGCCAAATGTGAATAGACTAGATATTATAACTATAATTTTTGCTTGATAATTGTTTTGTTATATGTAATTTTACAATGTGAAAGTTAAAACCTTCCTTTTTGAAAATAAAAGAAAAGGGGAAGTGGTGTGGGATGTTCTGTATTCTCTGAATGTGTTGCTCTTATTGGTTAATAAATAAAGTGCTGGTTGGCCATAGCCAGGCAAAAAGTATAGGTGGGACAAACAGAGAAGAGAATTGTGGGAAGAGGAAGGCTGAGTCAGGAGACACCAGCCTGCCATCCAGGGAGCAGCATATAACAGGCACAAAGTTAAAGCCTCAGAATACATGGCAACATCTAGATTAACAAAAATGGGCTGAGTTTAAGTATAAGAGCTAGTTAGTGGTAGGTCGGAGCTAATGGTCAAGAAGTTTTAAATAATATTAGCCTGTGTGTGTTTATTTGGATCTGAGTGACTGCAGGTCTGGGCGGGACTGGAGATAACTTCAGGTACACTCATATGAACTCCGAGACTATAGTAGCATGCACAGGACCTGCACAGGTTTCCAGTTTATGGCTTACAGTTTAGTATTTTTATGGGATTTCTGAGCATATGAAAAAAAATGGGTCTCTGACTGTAACATGCCTTGGGCTCTTTCCTTTCTGTTGTTTTGTCCTGCCCAACATTGATGTGATTGTTTCTTGTTATATGTTATTACATTTTATCTTGTTCTATTTTTAAAATATATGAATGAATGGATACCCAGTCACTAGGGTAAAGGCTATGAATGCAACTGTCAGTTATACCTTCTGGGAGAGGGAAAATCAATTTGCTCCAATAGAAAGACACTAGGTATATCAACCACTCTAGCACAGAGTTCAAGGTAGGTGACCAGTAAATAATGGACACCACAGTTTCTTTGTTTGTGTTTTAGTTTTTGCTTTTCTCATTTTTTTGTGTAGGGGTTACACACTGTGCACTCTCATGCTTTTATTGGGTTAGAATTTGGTGGATGGTTTTTGAGCTTTAAGTGATGATGTCATTTGTTTTCTAGGTTTCTGGTGTTCTACTGTTGCATGGGTTTTTGATATTTTGTGTCTTTTTGGTTTTTCACTTTTTATTTTGAGAAAGAACTTAACGTTTGGTGTGTAGGGAAAAGGAGAGGATCTGGATGAACGTGGAGGTGGGGAAGAAAATCCTCAAGATATACTTAAGTTTAAAAGTTGTTGGAGATAATAAGAAATAAAAGATGCTGGTTCTCATCTATAACTGAGAAAAATATAGACAGGAGCTTAGGCCAAATTTAGTGCATAATAAACCTACAAGTATTAGAGAGTAATTAATAACTAAATAGAAAGATAAGTATTTATATGAAATCATATCCTATGACAGATATTTCACATAACATTATTCAAAGTCTGGTTAATCTGACTGCCATGTGTACTCCCTTTGTTTGACTTAGTCTTTTTTTTTTTTTTTTTTTTTAAGAAAAGAGATTCTTTTTATTTTTTTTAAGGAAATTTTTTCTTCATTTTACATACCAACCACAGATTCCCCTCTCTCCCTTTTTCCCTCCCCAGGCTTCCCTGCCCTTGACTCACCACTATTCCCTCCTACCAAAGGGTACGGCCTCCCATGGGGAGTCAGCAAAGCCTGGTATGTTCAGCTGAGGCGGGTTCAAGCCCCTCCCTACCTGCAACAAGGCTGAACAAGGCATCCCACCATAGGTAATGGCCCAAAAAGCCAGCTCACGCACCAGGTGTAGATCCTGATCCCACTGCCAGGGACCCCTCAAACAGATTAAGCCACACAACTGTCTCCTCTATGCAGAAGGCCTAATCCAATCCCATGCAAGCTACACAGCTGTCAGTCTATAATTCCTGAGTTCCTTTGAGCTTGGTTCAGTTGTCTCTGTAGATTTCCCCGTCCTGATCTTGACCCCCAACCTTGCTCATATAATCCCTCTTCCCTCTCTTTGACTGGACTCCCAGAGCTCAGGGGCTAGTCTCCAAAATATATAAAGAACTCAAGAAACTAAACATCAAAATATCAAACAATCCAATTTAAAAGTGGGCTACAGATCTAAACAGAGAATTCTTAACAAAAGAATCTCAAATGGCTGAAAGACACTTAAGGAAACGTTTTACTTAGTCTTCTTTCTCTTATAGACAGGGTATGACTGTGGAGCCAAGGCTGGTCTAGAACTCAGGAGGTTCCTGAGTCTTTGTACACTCTTGATGGGGCTTTAAATGACAAAAATTATAAACCCATTAAGAGATATAATTGATTCCTTTGGAATCATTAGTTTCACTTGAAAAAAATATGTCACAAATTATTCAAGCCTATTAGTTCTTCCAATGTAAACAATAAGAAATGTGCTAATAACTTTAAGATAAAAAGGTTATATGTTCAAGAATTGACCATGTGACTGGGATGAAATATTCACTATGGATCACGGTTATGTTCCTTAGAGTACTGTATTCATTGAGAAACTTTTATGTGTTTTGAAACAGGTTTTATGTAGCCTAGTCTGACCTCAAACTCACTATGTAGCTAAAGAAGACAATACATTTCTAATCCTTTTGGCTTCAGCTACCAAATTTGGAGATGATAGCACTGTTCCACAACTTGATGATTTTTGTGGTTCTGGACATCAAACCCACAGCTTCATGTGTGTTTGGGAAGCACTCTTTTAGTTGAGTCATATCCCATGTCCTGTGATTATTTTTTTAAAGATTAATTAATATTGAATGAAAAATTATGAGGCAATATAAGAAGAAGAGTAGAGAAATGCATCAAAATATTTAGGTATATTATGTGGGATTGTGACTGTCTTATTTGGTATATTATTGCTGTGAAGAGAAACATTATAACCAAGATACCTCCTATAAAGACAGTATCTAATTGGGGCTTTATTATAGTTTCAAAGGTTAATCAATTGTCATTATGGTGAGGATCATGGTGGCTTGCATGGTGATATACCAGTAGCTGAGAGATTAACATCGTCCTCTTCAGGCAAGCAGGCAAAGAGATAGACATTGAGCATGGCATGTGTTTTTGAAAACTCCAAGGCCATTCCCAGGGGCATACCTTCTCCAATAAGACCATATCACCTCCAGCAAAGCTATGCCCCCTAATCTTTCCTAGATAGCTTACCAACTGGGGTCTCAGTATGCAAATATATGAGCACATGGGGGCCATTCTCATTCAAACCACCACAGTGAAGATACTTACAAGCACATCATTTTTAAAATCTTTCATTTTTATTTGTAAATGTTTGCAAAGCAAAACAGTTACTATTACTGCTAACACAAGCCTCAATGATTAATATTTTAAACAATATTTATGAACAAAATGTAAAATAATTGATGTGTTATTTCCACAAAGTTATAGGAATTACATGACTATGCTCCATTGAAACTTAAAATTCATAAAGCTAGTGTCAGTTTTCTTGGAACCTAAATAAAAATAAAAACAAAATTCTTTTTTTTTTTATTCTTAAGAAAAAAGACTTTAAGGAAATCTCAAACTTTGAATCAATTATGTGAATTATGGAGTTGCATTGGAGTCCGTGACAATTGAACCCAAGGATTTGCACATGCCAAGTAATGCTATCACTGGATCATAACACAACCCTGAAAGATAAATTAGGTAAATTTAATAAAAAAGAAACCAGAATGAAATGAATCTTTATTTACCTTAGAAGAAATTAACCATCTCAAATATAAAGTAGCTCAACTAAACAAGTAGCAATGAAGGACTCACACTATGATGATAAAGCCAATTGACAAATTGATGGATACACCAGTGAGTTCTCACTTTTAGAGAGGGAAAGGGAGGGTTTGAGCTTCCTGGGGAGTAGCTACCAGGGCATCAGAGGAAGCTGCCAAATTCTGTTTTTCTGCTAGTTTAATAGGGCATTTGCTTAAGGCAATTTATTAAATTATAGACCTATTTTGTGATGTCTCCATGTGTGCACATAAATATAAAGATATATAATTGAAATAGTAAAAACAATTTCAAAGTATCTACTTGCTGATGATCACTGCTAAATTCATTTTAAAGGGAAATGATGTCAGATATTACAAATCATTGATATAACTATCAAAATCTGACATTCAGGAACACTGAAAATTCATTTCAACATCTATCATTTACTCAGCCCTTACATTTATTTGTTATCCTCGTGTCCATGGTGTATTTGTGTGTGTGTGTGCAGATGCACGACTGTCATACTGCATGCATATAATCAGAGACCAATTGTGAAGAGTCAGTTTTCTCCTTCTCCCATGAAGTCCTAAGATTCAACTCAGTTCATCAAGCATATAGAACAAACAATTCTCATGCTCTACCATCTCAGCAGCCCCATATAAGGTATTTTAAAATGAACATTATTGTTCTCCAAATTTAATATTATATTTTAAGCAACAAATAAAATGTAAAATTCTATAATATACTTTTTTTGGCAAAGTATTTACAAAAAAATGCCAAGTTACAAGCAAGAAAGTTCAACTTTACATATCTAACAGGTTTTCTACATTTGTGAGAAATAATAACTAATTTAAAAATCATTAAACAGTGCCATGTCCTATATGCTTTCAGGGAGTTGGATCTGACTGGGGAAGTAAGGGGATGAAAAAGACCTACCAACCCAGACAAAAACCTGGGACAAGATGGACTGGGCTCTCTAATGGAGAAACTGAAGCATCCCAGAAGCTCAGCATGTTTATTATATAGGGTTTTACAGAGAGGCAGGGTTACTGTATAAAGCTGAACATGAAGGCAAGGTTATTACATACAGATAAACAAGGAAGCAGGGTTTACAGTATAGAGCTGGATTAAGGAGACTGGTTTAGTTAATCTTGGTAGGTGTAGACTCTGTAGGGCAGTGGTTCCCAACCTTCCTAATTCTGTGACCCTTTAATATACTTCCTCATGTTGTGGTGATGACCAACCATTAAATTACTTCATTGCTACTTCATAACTGTTATTTGTCTACTGTTGTAGATCATAATGTAATTATCTGATATTCAGGCTATCTGATATGCTACCTCCAAATGGGTTCCAACCCCCAGGCTGTGACAGACCAGCTCCCACCATTATTTACCCCAGGGACTCTTGAGGAATGAGGGATAGAGAAACAGAGAAAAACACAGGGTAGACTCTACCAGGCCTGGATCCTTATTCACCAGCTCAGAACTTTATTCCGTAGGTCTGTTTATAACAATGCCAAGGAGTGGATCAAAAGACCTCCCCTTGCTAGTACAGTCAAGTGTAGAACCTTACAAACACCTGGTACCCAGACCTTTGGTCCAATCAACCTCTTATGCAGTCCTGCTGGGTACAGCCACTGGGAAACCTTGGGCTACAACACTAGGCTGAGAATCGCTGATACAGGTGATGCTCTTCAGGTTGTAAATATCTTGAGTGAGGGAAGAAAGTTGTGGTAAGTATATTCTACATAGAATCTCAACATCCATTCATGATGGGTCTGAGGCTAGGGTACTGAAATGGCCATGCCCTGTCAACAGAATGCACTCACTTAGGAATTCATTCACTCAGAGTTTCCCACATGCCCCACAAAATGAAGAACTTGTAATCATATTACATATGTTTTAAAAATTGAGCAGATATATTTTAGACAGGTCATCTTCAAACCCTTCAGAGATCTACAGGATATGGCATTTAAAATGTTTTAATAACTTAGAAAGTTTTTCTTTTTTGAGACATGTCGGCTCCTGGCAGTACCAATCTACTTCAGAGAAAATATGGGCATTGAAGAAACTGCATATGGAGTTAACTTTCATTGTGGCAAAGTTAGCCACTGGACAACAAAGTATCCTCGAATCAACTGCTGACAAACAGGAAAGACAGGACATGAAACAAAGGACTACTGATTCTTGCCAAAACAAGTGTGGTTATGGCTTTATCAAAGAGCATCTTCTGAGGCCAGGACGATATGGCACCACCCCTGAAGTGGCCTTCGCAATCCGGAAAACAAACGTACAGTGCCCTTTTCTTCGAAGGCAGCTGAACAGGTAGTGGGCCAATGGCTTCTGATGTGCAAGGGAACAGCAGCTGAAACAGTTATTCTTGAAGAGTAACTAAGCTCATGCCTCTCAATAGTGGACTGGCATTTAATAGAGGGATGTGGAGAAGAACGGGATGCTGAGATGAAGCCATATATACACAGCCAATAAGAATGGACAGCTGAATTAAAAAAAACATCAACAATTTCCAGAATTTAAAATCCTGAATCATGACAGGACACTAGTGGAATTCAGGTATTTCTGGTCTCACCCAATGTGAGGTTGAACTGTTGACCTTGTGTATATCCTACTTCACAAATGAGTCTGTCAGATATGCTAAGCCTATAAGCTGAAGATGATGCCCCAACACTGCGGAGAAACCTCAGGTGACTGCCCAGGCAGCTGGCTGTTTGTGTCAACTCACAAATTTTTTGGAAGTTGCTTGCATGCACTTCCTGTTTTTATTTTTGTTAGCTAATATTATTTCCTTCTTGGGTCTCTGAGGGAGTTGAAGATTAGTTAATTATAGTTGAAGGTTAGTTAGTTATAACTGATTAATTAGTATAGAGAGTGAATTAGATACGTTTTGGATTTACCAAAATAGGATAGATAATGAAATTATTTTCTCTAAATTTGTCAAATACAAATGGACTAGACATTGTTTAGGTATTTATTACTTGTATATATTGTATATAGTTATTGTACTTTTGTATATAGTTTTTCTATTGTTAGTTATAACGTTTTGCTTTTTTTCTTTTTATTAAAATAGAAAAGGGGAAATATGGTGGTATTTTATTTGTACTGAAATGTGATTTTAATTGTATGTTAATAAATAAAGTTGCTTGGAAAAAATTTAATTAGTACATGAAGAGATAAAGCAAACATGGTAAATTAAAATATAGGTATTATTTATTTATTTGTTTATTTGTTTGTGTATGGATGTGGATGTGTGTGTTGCAAGCACATGATTCTTTGGGTAAATTTATGCTCTTGTCTTTGACTACAGAGGTGATAAAAGAAACTTCTTCATATCTTCCTCTATCTCTTTCTGTCTCATTCCCTTGAGTTAAAATTGCTCATTGAACCAGACTCTCCCAATCCATGGGTACTTGGTATTGGAATTTCACATCTTCATTCTTGAACAGAAAACACTTTCCTAACTAAATCATTTCCTCAGACACTATTTTTTAATTCAATAAGACAAAAATAGAACTGAATTAGGAAATAATTGTGTATTATGTATTTTTCATCCAGTCCAATTTTTAGCATTTAAATGGTACTGTATCAACAAACTTTCAATAGTTTCTTAACAAAGTTAGTTTTTTAGCCACCATACTGAGACAAGAAGGAGGTTGCTATCCTGCCACAAATAAACAGCCCCCTTTGCCAGGAAAACTAATTAGGGACACAGTGACTGCCCGATTACTTGGCTTAAACACTACTGCGCTGTCTCAGAGGGACCTGCAGACACAAAACCAATATACAGCTTCATTTTTCATTAAGGCGTTAAGAACAGACAAAGGGGGTCAAACCACAGAATAATTCATTGCCTCATTCCAGCCATTGCTTGACAATGTACCCCATGTATCTATTACTAATAAGTGCTTCTGAAATACCCTGGAGCAATCATCCATGAGTCATCTAAAGCTTTCTTTATTCAACTGTTTTTTTTTAAGTCCGTATGTACTTCTTGAGGATAGGATTTCTCTTAATATGCTTGTCATATATTCTGTGAGACAGTGCTTTTAAATAAATCTCATTAAGCAACTGAAAGGCACTTTAAAATCCAGGATTACAATCTAATCTCCAAGTCAATTCTATGATCTTTTTAAAGCACGTCTGGATTCATCATGGACACAAAGATAGTATGGAGGGATAGTCGCTGTACCTGGTGACAGGTGCAGTTTATGGAAAGCAGTGCAACAAGACAGACCTAGCTTCATCTCTGCTTTCCTGTAATCCCCCAAACTAATACTCATATGGTGACAGCTGAGTCAAGCTTCAGTTCTTTTGGATTCAAACACTCAGTATCTATTAAGTCATGTTCAATTATTCTTAATTGAATCATATATATATATATATATATATATATATATATATATATATATTACACATAGACACCTCTTAACCAAATTTAAATTTAAGAATTCACACTTTTAGGCCTTTCTTATTTCTTAATAACCCTACCCTCAGCCCAAGAGTTTGGAAAATAGCAACAGTAAAACAGAATGAAACCTCCAATCAGTTCTTTGATGGAAAGAAAAGAGGCTTATGGCCAAAGGTACAATATGACAAAACAGATCCTCTTTCCTTGCTCTTCCTGTCAATCTTTTGCTGATAAAAAGTTTTTTTTATTTATATATTTTACTTCCCAACCACAGTTTTTCTTCCTTCCTTTCCTCCCATCCCATCCTCCCAATATCCCCTCTACTCCCCTCAATCTACTTCTCATCTTTTTTTCTGTTCTGAAAAGGTCAGGCCTCCCATGTATATCAACAAACCATGGCATATCAAACTGCAGTAAGATTAAGCACTTCCTCTTGTATAATGACTGGAAAAGGCATCCCAGTAAGAGGAATAGTGTCCCAGAAGCCAGCAGCAGAGTCAGAGATAGTACCTACTCACACTGTTAGGAGTCCCACAAGAGGGTGAAGCTATACAACTGTAGCATTTATGCAGAGGGTCTAGGTCAGTCCCATACAGTCCCTGGTTGTCAGTTCAGTCTCTCTAAGAGCTCAGGTTAGTTGATTCTGTGGTTTTCCTTGTGATGTCCTTGAGCTCTGTGGCTCCTACGATCCTGCCTGCCTTTCATCCATAGGATTCCTCAAACTCAGCCTAATATTTGGCTGTGGGTCTGTGCAACTGTTTTCATCAGTTGTATTAAACTTCTCTGATGACAATTGAGCTATATATTAATCTATGAGTGGAATATCACCAGGCATCATTACATGAAATATTTTTTTCTCCAGTCATGTTTGGTTTTGTCTTGTGTCTCTAAGACTTCCAACCTCTGGGTCCTGGCACTGCAGGGATTTTTGGGTGTGGGCTCACTCTTGCCACATAGGTTGGTCTCAGGCTGGACTAGTCATTGGTTGGGCACTGCCGCAATCTCTGTGCGGCTCTTACTCCAGCACTCTCCACAGGCAGAATAGGCTGTAGGTTGAGGGACATGTACTTGGGTTGGTGTCCTAATCCCTCCACTGAAAGAATTTCTTGGTCACAGGAGGTGGCCACACCAGATTCCATATCCTCTATTGATAGGAGACTTATACGAGATCATTTTTGTAGATTCTTGGGAGTATCCCTTGTACCATGTGTTTACCTAACCCTCAAACGCTTCTCCTTTCCAATAATCTCTTTCAGTATTTTCCTACTCCATCCCCCTAACTTGGTCCATCATGTTCCCATCCCAACCCATCATCAGTATAACCACAAAATCTCCTCTCTTTACCCTTACCAGGGAAATCTAAGCATTCATCCTTGAGTCCTCCTTGTTACCTAATGTTTCTGGGTCTGTGGATTGTAGTGTGCTTACCATTTACTCCACAGCTAATATCCACATTTTATGGATTTTTTTTGAGACAGTGTTTCTAGGTGTAGCTTTGGTGCCTTTCCTGAAACTCACTGTGTAGCCCAGACTGGCCTCAAACTCACAGAGATCCACCTCCCTCTGCCTCCCGAGTGCTGGGATTAAAGGCGTGCACCACCATGCCCCAGGCTAATATCCACTTATATAATATCACACACCATATTTATCCTTCTGTATCTGGATTACCTCACTCAGGATGATTTTTCTCTAGTTCCTTCCATTTGCCTTCAAATGTTATGATGATATTTTTTTTTATATTTGAGTAATACTCCATTGTGTAAATGTATCACATTTTCTTTTTACATTCTTCAGTTGAAGTACATCTAGATGGGTTCCAGTTTCTGGCTATAGCAAATAAATCTGCTTTGAACATAGTTGAGCAAGTGTCTTTGTGGCATTATTGAGTATCTTTGGGGTATATGCCCAAGAGTTGTATAGCTGGATCTTGAGGTAGATTAATTTCCAATTTTCTGGGAAATCATAATATTGATTTCCAGAGTGGCTGTACAAGTTTGCATTCCCACTAGCAATGGAGAAGTGTTGCCCTTGCTCCATATCCTCTCCAACATTAGCTTTCACTTGTGTTTTTATCTTAGCCATTCTGACACATGTAAGATGGAATCTTAGAGTCATTTTGATTTCCATTTCCCTAATGGCTAAAAAGGTTGAGCATTTCTTTGAGTGTTTCTTGGCCATTAGAGATTCTTCTATTAAGAATTCTTGTTTAGATCATCACCCCATTTTTAAATTGGATTATTTGATTTTTGTTTGTTTGTTTTATGCCTAGTTTTTTGAATTCTGTATATGTTTTGGAGATCAGTCCTCTCTCAGATGTGGGGTTGGTGGAGATCTTTTCCCATTCTGAATGTTGCCATTTCATCCTATTGATGATATTCTTTGCCTTACAGTTCTTTGCTTTTCAGTTTCATGAAGTCCCATTTACTAGTTGTCAATCTTGGTATCTTCTATTCAGAAAGGTATCTCCTGTGCCAGTGCATTCAAAGCTATTTCCCACTTTCTCTTTTATCAGATTCAGTATATCAGGATTTATATACAAATAGTGATAAATGACAGAAAAAGAAATCATGGAAACAACACTCTTCGCAATAGCTACAAATAATATAAAATATTTCAAAATATTGTAATATAATTCTAACCAAGCAATTGAAAGACCTGTATGAGAGGAACATCAAGACTTTGAAAAAATTAAAGAAGATATGAGAAGATGGAAAGATCTCCCATGCTCATGAATCTGTAGAATTAACATAGTAAAATGGCTAACTTTCTAAAAGCAATAGGCAGATTCAACAGAATCCCCTTAATATCCCAAAACAATTTCTTATAGACCTTAAAAGAATATTACTCAACTTTATATGGAAAAACAAAAAACCAGGATAGTTAAAATGATCCTGTACAATAAATGAGCTTCTGGAGGTATCAACATCCCTGATTTCATGCTCTACTACAGATCTATAGTAATAAAAACTTCATGGTATTGGCTTAAAAAAAGACAGGCAGGTTAATGGAATCAAGTCAAAGCATCACATGTAAATCCACACACCTATAGATCCCTGATTTTTGAAAAAGAAGACAAAATCATACCATGGAGAAAAGTAAGCATTTTCAGCAAAGAGTGCTGGTATAATTGGATGCCAGCATGTAGAAGAAAATTTATTGAGCTTTGCTGACTTGTTTGTTTTCTTTTCTTCCTCCTCTCTTTTCCCACTCCCTTCCTCACAGGACTCTTTCAGGAAGGATTTCCCTCAATACTTTTTTTGTTTGTTTGTTTGTTTGTTTTAACCAGAGAACTTCCCAGGCACATCCTGCATCAAAAAACCTGAAAAGGGAAGGGGTGTTTCTCAAAGCATCTCTACATTTACATCATCTCCATGTTTACTTACATTGGAAATATTCTTAAAAATATATGCATGAGAATATGGGACTTATTTTGTAGACACTGATAGTGCCAGAAGCAAAAAGACAATTTGGAGTTACTAAAGAATAAGATTGTGTCTGCAAAAGAGGAATAATCATAAAAGAAAAAAAACTATCCCGAAGAATTAATTCAAGTAAAATGCTTCTTTTTAAGGCTGGGTGGTGGTGGTGGTGGCACACACCTTTGATCCCAGGACTCAGCTCTGTGAGTTCAATGCCAGCCTGGTTTACAGAGCAAGATCCAGGACAGGCACCAAAAGTACTCAGAGAAACCCTGTCTCAAAAAGTCCAAAATAAAAATAAATAAATAAATAAATAAATAAATAAATAAATAAATAAATAAATAAATAAATAAAAATCTTTTTATGCCTATGACCAAATTTATGGGATATACTAAGAGTATATATGTCTTGAATTTTTTAAAAGTAAAATGAAGAAACTCTGGAAGTTGAATGAAAGCTTCCCAGCCCCCCCAACCTCGATTTTAGTTTCCTTAGTACCTTCAATTTCTCATTACAATTCATCTGTATAATGATGACTATATAGGCTATTATGCTTATTTTCATGAAATCTCATTGAGTTGAAGCTATTTATTTTTTAATAATCTGGGTTCAAAGGCAGAAACAGGATACTTTCTTCGAGAAAATAAGTACTTTGCGGGAATTTGTGGAATATTGTCTCCATTGTGGCAAAAGCTAAGCACAAGCAGTGTGCTGTAAGATGCTCATGGTGTCAACTTTCCTCATTGGACAGAAACTTGGAGCCTAATTTTCAGAAAAATAAATGAAAATGTTCTCTATATGAAACTGCATTTGCAATTTTGTTCTAAATGAATAGAAAATAAATTAATTACACAGGGAAATTCTGTGAATCATTCTTTACTTGGAACTCAGAATACTTGAGAAATAAACCCTGATCATATCAAATTGAGAAATACTTCCATTTGGATTCAAAAATCACACACATATGTGGTGGTATTCTAATTGTACTGAAATGTGATTTTGATTGTACGTTAATAAATAAAGTTACCCGGGGGTCAAAGCTATTAGAGCCATAGACAGAGTGTGGCGGTGGTGGTGCACGCCTTTAATCCCATAGATCTCTGTGTGTTCAGGGATACAGCCAGCATTGGAGACATACGCCTTTAAGACCCAGAGGGCTGTACATACAGACAGTGACGAGGCAGTCACGTGTTTGGGTTTACAACCAATGAGAAGGCAGAATGACTATGAAACGACTTACACACAGGGAAATAGCTCTCTTTTGGGAAGCTAGGACCACCGCAGGAGGAAGGGTGAGATTTTAGCTCTGAGCTGTGACCTCTTGACTTTCTCTTTTACATTGGTTCTGTGTTTCTTATTTAATAAGATGGTTGGTTACATCTACACACATATATTTTATTCTTGTTTGTTACTTACTAGGAAAATATAAATATTGTGAATTTCAGACATTTTTCTTTCTTCCAAAAAGAGAAATTGCTTTTGTTAACATGCTGTAGCCTGGCAGTGTATTCTCATTTTTCACAGATGTGCGTGTGTGTGTGAGTGTGTGTGTGTGTGTGTGTGTGTGTGTTATTTTGTCCTAATAGTGGTATCCTATGCAGAAAAAAGTAAAATTGTTTAATTTCCACAAAATTAACTCTAGTAAGTTGTGCAGTTGTTTTTGCACAAGAACAAAAACTGCGATATTTGAATCCCAGTGAAAGTATTCCTCAATTTGATATGCTCAGGGTTTATTTCTCGAGTATTCTGAGTCCGAATTAGAGAATGATTCACAAAATTTCCCTGTGTAATTGATTTACTTTCTATTCATGTAGATCAAAATTGCAAAAAAAATGTGAATCCCATTTAATATTTGATATTTTTTGGTTAATATCTTAGGTAAACCACCTCCACAAAACAGGGATTCACCTCAATACCAAGACACAAAGGTGGCTTGTGATTTTACCTTTGTATCTTCTAGATGAGTCTCAGAAAGCTGAGGAGAAGTTTCTAGTCTCCTGGCCCACATCATCTCTTTTATTATGTTCTCAGTTTTTTGTGTCTGTTGTGTATACTTGTGTATAGTGGCAGGAAGGCCACACGGCAGTGTACCAAAGCATGCATGTAGAGGTCAAAGAATAAATTATAAAGAATTGCTTCTTCTCTTTAAAAATGTGGGTCCTTGGAAAGTAACTCAGATTATTAGGCCTAAAAGTAAGTGCCTTTAATCTCTGAAGCATTTCTTCCAGCCTGACAAATTCTGTAAGAAGAAATTGATAATTGTTTGATGTGAGAAATTCATTTTTAGATATAGAAAGTTGTTTCTGATATTAGACTTCAGAATCATAAGCAATAAAGGATGAATAAAGGAAAGTATTTGTTCAAAAGTAAGAATATCAATTGACTAACTACAATTCATTTTTTTTTTTCAAGACAGGGTTTCTCTGTGTAGTTTTGGTTCCTGTCCTAGATCTCACTCTGTAGACCAGGCTGGCTTTGAACTCACAGAGGTCTGCCTGGCTCTGCCTCCTGAGTGTTCAGATTAAAGGCATGTGCTACCACCGCCCAGCTCAATTAATTTTTAAGCTACTTTACTCATTCAGTTCCAACTTGAGGTGAATTGAAAGGGGAAATTCTTCTGGTGGCATTTCATACTGTGAGTATTTTAGACTTCCAAATGTCAATGTTCATATATGTTTGAAGTCATGAGGCATAGCTTGGGCTATCTTGTTATGCCATGTGAAAAAATGAATGTCCTAGTTAGCTTTCATTTTCTCCATTAGTAAAGTTTTCTTCTTCAGGAAGGAACTATGTAGGATTATCAAGGGTAACAGAATTGAGTCACAGGTTTCTACCAACATGAATTGACTATAGGTAAGCACACAGCTGATCAGAAACACTTGTCAAGACAGTATACATTTACAACTGAGAGCTGAAGGCCTGCAAGAAGAAGCATCAGGTAAAGGTTACTGTCATCAGGTCTGACACCAAGAATTTGATTCCTGGATTCTACATGGTAGAAAGAGAGAAACCACTTCCAGGGGTTTTCCCCTGATCACATGTGACATGTGCATGCCATACACATGCACATGACACATAATATAAATAATTTAAAATATAAAATTTAAAATGAGGGAAGAGTGTCAATACTTTGATGGTGATAGACTTACAGCATTCTCTACCTATCATCTAACTTTCTCCTCCAATTGAACTATGTTAGATAATAATTAATACAAATTATATTAGAAAACTGTCAAATGCTTTTTGTACTAATGAAGAACTGAATCTGAGACCAATGTGGATCTCTTATCCCTAACTATGATGATGGTGTTCACTAAGACTCAGACAGGCTGGTAGCCCACATTTGAAGATGTTAACAAATATTATGCACTTGAGAACAGTTATGAGGAAAACCATTTTTCACAGTGGTAGCTCTGGTTGATCTCATGTAGTGGGGACAAGACTATGGAACCAATCCACTGGGAGGACATAAGGATATGGTGCCCAGAAAACTCTCAATCATTTCTGATAGATGCAGTAAACACCTATTCTGAAGGTCCTGCATTACTATTGATGGTCCTCTCATCTGGGATTATCTGATCAATTTTATCAGGTGTTACAAGTGCCTTATGATGTTGCCTATGTGCTGTTTGTTATATGTTCTTTTACTTTTGATTGCTACTTGCTTTATAACCTCATGGATTTGAACTAAAGGTATAGCTAGTCTACCTCATTATCCCAACAGAACAAGTATGGAGAAAATAATTAAGTAGATATACAGAAGTACATGAATCTGAATGTACTGACCTTTTTGTAATGGTTCAGCCTCAATTGCAATAAAAGCCAGGGCACTTAAATCCTCTAGGTTTATCAATATTAAGTTATATGAACCAATGGAGTTTATTTTTTAAAATTTTGTTTTAACTGAATTTCAACTATTTCCAAAAGAAAAACAGTCTTTAATATAGTGTGTTTAATACTTAATTCTGAAGAAACTCCCCAATCTTATATATTCCTTATACTCTGGAATAAAGTTGATCTGATTAAACAAACTCTGTCTCCCTGAGGCCTCCCTTGTCTATGCTCATGGGCTACATACAAAGCTTTCTGTCACTCCTTCTGCCTCTTTCCCTTTTCAGACTGATGGCTCACTGGCCAAGAGAGAAAGAGGACTGCCCCCACCCCCCACAATGCACACACACACACACACACACACACACACACACACACACACACACACAGGTTTCTTCTAGCTCCTAATCATGTAAATAAATTTATATAATTGTGTACTATCACCACAATTTTATATTTGTTACTATGTATTAAACTGTACCTATAAAATTTTTATTTCTGGAAGCTAATCCTCAATGTGTTGACACTCTTAAATGGCTCTTTTAGTGATTGGTAGGAATCTATGTAACCCCAAAGGGTGGGATCTTTGTATGATCAATATCTTTTTGAGACTTGCACAACATACATGATTTAAAGTAAGACCATGAGGAGGCACAAGTGAACACTGCTTCATAGAATCCAAAGAGCTAAAGAACTCCAGACTCTGATTCTATCTGCAACCTTGATCTTAGACTTCTAGTCTCCACAGTGGTGAGCAGTTTGCTACTTAAGGTCTTTAGTTTGAAGTAATGTGTTAGCCCAGCATTACTTGACTCTCGGGATGCTATAATAACCAAAAATTATATCCTGGTCCCAGGTTAACTGAAGAGAGAAAACAACCAAGCATATTTGATACACATGTAGACTGCACGAAATTGCTGTGCATTTACAATTACTGAGAAATAACATACCTTTAAACATTTTATCTATGTCTTCCAAAATTCATTTTTTTATGTAATATTATTAAGGATGGCTGGCAATTCCTTATTATTTCCCTTATCACTACCTCCTGTTAAGTGAAGTTTATCAACTCAAATGCTGAATGGAGACTTTCTTTACTATTTCCATCACTACATCTGATGCTATTCCAGTTAGGAAACTAAGCCTGAAAAGTGTCTGGAAACTCATAGTTGGTGCCTTCTGGGCTTCTCAGCTGTGATTTCAGAAGACTGGATCTCTAAGGTAAAGACATGGGAAGACTAAACAGGAAAGCAGCTGACCATAACAAGACAGGAAGACACAACTATTCCACAATTTAAAATGAAACATGTCCAATATAAACACCTTCAATTTTAGAAACACCTTAAATAAATAAGGGGATATAAAAAAAAATCTAATGTGCAGGTGTGTTTGTTGGTCAAATGTTTGTTTTACATGTTATTATGTTTGTTGTATGTCACTAAAAATCTTAATTCTTATTCTACATGTAGGAGAATTTATTTGAGATTGTACAGACTTCAAAACTTTAACATTAAGAATATTATTCAGATAAAATTAAAATTTCTGAAAAACTTACTTTTAAATAAAAGAACTATATGTTCTTACACTAAAATGGACTAATTATCTTACATTAAATATTTTCCTTTGTTACTTGTTGTAATTACTGCTGAATATAAAATTGAAGGTAAATGTTTATTGTCTATGACTACCACTGACAATTATTAAAACTGTGCATGTGTACTGGAGGCTTTGGTTACCACAAAACAATATTTTATAATAAATATTGTAAGAGTGAGGGTAATTTCTAATAACACATGATTTTCAAAGTTAATTTAAAATATTGCTTAATCAAAGATGTCTAGTTTTAAGTATCTTAAATATGTAATCATAAAAATAAATGTTTTACCCTTTTTTGAAGTTTTTCCTCTGTTTCTTCTTCTCCCTAAAGTCTTCTCTAGATTCTCCTGCATATTTGAAAGAAATATAGCCTGAGAGAGAGTTCTTAATGCCCATGTTCTTTTTTTTTTTTTTTTTTTTTTTTTTTTTACCTAAAACACCTTCCAGTCACTTGCAAAGAATGTGTAGCATTGTGGTTGAACTTTTGGAATTTTTCTAAAGAATATAATGCATTTTGATCATGTTCATGCCCCTACCTGCACTATTTTTTCAATATGCCCCTATGCCTCTCTACTTCCTGTGCTGTTTTATGTCCCCTGCATAACACGAATCTTAATTAAAAAAAAAATAAACCTGTAGCCAACTATTGGGGTAAATTCTAAACGATCAGAGAAGCACAACAAGCCACAGCTAACCTCACTTTGCCAATTCCTCAGCTGATCTTGTTTCCTCAGACTGGAAGCCTCTGAGTCCTCATCTGAATGGATGTCAACTGAACTGCTGCTAAAAGCCAAAAAGCTTAACAGGCTCTAGTTCCTGGTCCTCACAAGTTTTATATATATATACCTTTCTGCTCCCTGCCATCACTTCCTGGGATTAAATGCATGTGTCCAATGCCTGGCGATTTCTAGCGTGGCCTTGAACTAACAGAGATCCAGATGGATCTCTGCCTCTTAAGTGATAGGATTAAAGGTGTGTGTGCCACCAGTTTCTGGCTTCTGTGTTTGTATAGTGGCTGTTCTGTTCTCTGACCCCAGGTAAGTTTATTAGTGTGCACAATATATTGGGGGGGCACAATATCACCACACCACTAATTTATACATAGGTATAAAACTATAAGAGTATAAAACTCATGAAACTAACACTAAGCATATTTGAAAAATTTACACACAAATGCATTATTTTAGAAATTGTATGCATAATATATGTATCTACTCATATATCATTATATATTGCATGTAAATATATAAATATTATTATATATTAATTTCATTATATTACATATTTTCATTTGTTTAAGTATTTTTATGTGTCAGGGTATTTTCCCTTTATGTATAAGATGCATGCAGGGCCCACAGAGGGCAGAAGAGTTAGTTGAATCTTCTGGAACTGGGTTTACAGATGATAGTGAGATGCCAAGTTGTTTCTGAAAATTGAACCCTTCTCATCTGTAAGTGTTCTTCACAGCTGAGCCATCTTTCCTCCCCCCTCTCATGTGTGTGTGTGTGTGTGTGTGTGTGTGTGTGTGTGTGTGTGTGTTGCATATATATTCTTATAGTGTAGTTTGACTTAAGTTGCCTGGTATCAGAGAAAATGCTGCTCTCAGAAACCATAGGCTGGCAAATAAAACACCCAGTATCAGGCATGGTATACCTCTCCTTCACTTGATGGTAAGGGCTGTGATAGAGATCCACAGAATAACATAGATTATTGACATTTATAATGGTTACTTACCAAAAATTGATGGTCAGATCCCATTTTTGAAGAAACCACACACTTTGACTACAGGTAATGGAGATATCAAGGTGTTGTTTAACACGAATCTCCCACTCTCCTGGCTATCTCTCATAGTACTAAAAGTTACTACTGGAGCCTGCTAGGAGAAAGTTCATAAAGGGTCCTACCCAACTGTGAACCCTGTGAGCTACAATAGTTGCTCACATGTCAAGATATGCCTATGGATGCAAGAGTGGCATAGACATTATGGGGGAAGCCTTCTGCTTTCTGATTAGATTTAAGGACAGCTCCACAGGAGCAAATGCATGTCTGGTGTTGAAAATCTGGCCAGGAAACTATTGTTGGGGAGCTCATAGACCCTATGAGCTGAAATATCTACTCTTATTTGGTTAAACAGAGATAACATCCAACTGCTCTCTAAATTTATACCTTTGTGCCCATACATTAGTGCAGCTCTGAGATTTAATTAGGGAGAGTCTGTGTTCAGTTGACATGGTTAACACAGAAATTCACAATATGTGAATGTGCAAATGACACATGTCTGGGCAGTGAGTTCTCCACCAGCAATGAGACATCGATATCACACCCTCTCAACCCAGGGTTCAGGCACAGTCTTGAGGAGTGGGCAGAAGAAATGTAATAGCCTGATATTGGTGAGGAACAGAGTGAAACACTGTCTTTTGGATGTGAAAGGATTGCTTCGCTCATGAACACACAGCCACTCTGGTTGCCTGCACAAGAACCACAGGAGATCAGACCTGCCAACTTTCCAGCAGGGAGTGGATAGGAGCTCACTAGACCCCATCCCTCATTAAGGAGATATTTAGAGTTGATGGCTTCTGAGAGCTAGTCAGTTTTGTTTAATGGTATGTCTCCTACTGGGTCACCATGCTCCAGTAGATTGATCTAGTCACTTCTTAAACTGTTTTCTAAGTTCTGAGACCCAACTATGTTATCTGATTTTCATTATCTGATTTGTTATACTGGAGAACGTTTCTAGAACTGACCTAACAAAAAATTACATGATTTTTTTTCTTTTTTAAGATGATTAATAATAATGATAATGATGATGATGATGATGATAATAATAGATTTTCTTTCCTCTGAGATGTCTGTCTGTGTGTGTATGTGTGTGTGAAATAATCTTACACCTCATCTTTCTTTATTGTTTCCAGCTTTCAAGACATTTTCTCTCATAGATGTCTACTGTAATGACTTGAGCAATTCACTATTTGTTTGTGATTTTTCAATTATTTTCAGAGACTTTTTAATTATTTTCATTATTTATAAAAATTATCATAAATTTTAGTTTAAAGATATTTAAAAATTTACTTTTCCTTTAGTCTCAAGGGTAATGAGTCAGAACTGAATTTCAGATAGAATCTGGGCAGCTACAGTCAAGATGTTTATCATTAATGATGACTAACACATGTGTAGCCTAGTGTTCTCTCACAGTCACACCCAATTTGTTTACAATGTATTTCATTATGTCTATAATAGATTGTTGCTGTGTAGTTGTAAGTCTAAGGCTCATAATGACCTCCTACAAGCACTGGTGCTTCCCATGTTCATTTCACGGTATGGTTATCTGTTTTCTTTAAGGGAGGGAATCTCTCTTCCTGAATATTTCACTCCAGGATCAAACCATGAAGCCCTCCCTTTAAACTAAATTCAAGTAATAAATTCTGTCCTTGGGTGGGATGTCTCATTTACATGATTTTCACACAATCAAGGAAAATGTATATTACTGGATATGTGGGACACGGAGTGACAATCTGAAGGGCTGTTTCACCATTTGGTTTCACACTGAATGTTATGAATTACTTCAATTATTTCCTTTTTTAAAATACAATTGTTGTCTATCTCTGAATTAGTAAAACATAAATAAAAATATAATGAATCTTTATCACAGATACTGCACAACTGTTTTATATATTTTTTTATTATATAAAAAATATTGAGTTTCCATTATATGTTGATCAGTCACACAGAAGTTTATATTTAAAAATGTGTCCACACACACAGTAGGAGGATTTGTGTCATAGTATATAATTGTGATATTAAAATTTCAAATAAGGTTTTCTATGTAGTCATCTTTTGAGGAAATAGTTACTTGAGTTACTTGCAACAAGATACCTTGCATTTTCAATTACATTTCAATACACATACTTTATGTTATTATTTAGTAAGGTTTGTCCTGCTATTTAGCATCAAACAAACCAGACTTTATACTATATGTGGAACTTTGGAAGAACAAAAGGACACAAGATTTGTTCCCAGAAATATACATACATGTGAATGAAGAACATAATTAGTTTGTGTCTCTCTGTATTCTCTCTGAATGATTAGGGAAATGAATGATAAATGTAAAACAACTGATATACACATTTGCTTTCTTACTTGTTCTCTACAGTATAAATTATCATAGCAGATTAACAGCATGCTGTGTATTAAACCCCATGTTTTTTTTTTTACATTTTTTTCTTTCACTACATTATATCAGAAAATAGCCTAAGGAGCTTATTATAATCCAGTGCATTTTTGTGCTTCCTTGCCCAGTATTATTATATTCATTCCTTAAAAATAATACATTTGGAATTACATTTATCTAATAATTTTATATAATAAAAATTATATTTTATAAATTAGATATATCAAATAAAATTTGAATTATCACCTTAATATATGTGTTAAATAATATTCAATTATTTTTTACTGTACTTATAAGTAGAAAATTATGTGGATTCTTTGCTAGACTCTGCAATGACAGTGATATTTATGATGTACAAAAGGGTAGATTAAGAATATATTTATATTTTTAGGGTATTTTGCCTACTTACCTATTCCATTATGAAAATGCTTCAGTAAGTATCTCTATGATTTTATACCATTACAATTTTTAGAGCTGATGAACTTGGCTAGTGTCCAAGTCAAACTTAAGAACAAATACTCTCTATCTTATATTATTCTATTGTGCATTCCAGTCACTCACTGTAGATTGACATAAACCATATTTTTAATGCACAGGCAAATCACTATGTGAATAAGAAATGTGAAATTCTGGAATAATAATCACTGAAATTGCTTCGAACATACTCTCTTAAATGCCAACAACAAAATGCAATTAAAAAAAAAAGAATTAGTAAGACATATGAGTGAAATCATTAAAGTTGGGCACTAATGCTAACCTTCCTTTTTTTAAAAAAGTAAAAGTTATGGCTTATCATAACCTTTTCTAAAGACACCACCCCAGGCATTCAAATCCTTTTGCTACCACAAGAAGATTGATAAAAATGGCCACCTTCAAGTTTCATCCATAGCAATTAATTATCTTTACATTGAAGAGGTCAATAATTCTAAGTTATGTTTTATTTCAATTTGTTTCTTATTTCAATATTTTTGTGGAATTATGACAATTACTAGAATTACCTAGAAATACACAAATATATAATTTTAATTCAATGATAAAAATTCACAAAAATAAAAAAATGGAAATATTGCTTCAGTAGTACATCTTTTTCTTGCTAGTTGCTGAGATCTGAAATGTGTTTCATTGTGGACAACCCAGCCTCAACCTGAGTTGTTCCTACTTTATTTACAACCCTATTTTGGCTGTTACATAACGCCTTTTATATTACTTAAATGTACAACTTGCTTTAATGTCAATAGCAGTATATTTGGATTCTAGTTTAAGTAAGACTGATGATTCAGGTTTTGAATTCTTTTCTATATATTTATAAAATAATTGGTGAGATGGTTGTGTATAATATTGTAGAACAAACTATATACATGCAACCCAGATGTAACGTTGATACTTTTCAATTTTTTTATTTATTCTTCAAGATATTTTATTCAGTTTCTATTTAGGAATAATGTATGATAATCTTACAATGTTACATTTTTTTAAACAGCATTAGTTTCTTTTCAATTTTCCATTGAATGTCAAGGAAAAGTTATTATTACCTTAATATGCTGCAGTCTTCATACTTCTTATTATAATTTCTGCTAATTTTATGGCCTTTCATCTATTTATTTTGATCCAGTTTCCAAAGCATTATAGAAACCAGGTGTATTACAGTAATTCAATTTACAGTTTGATTATCTGCACCATTTTTTATTGTTTTAGTTTATTTCATTAACCATTATTACATAGTTTCTTATCATTGGCTTCTCTTATTTTTAACTTTATATTAATTAATTTAATTTATTTATATTCTGTTTTTTTGGGGGGGCAAGGTTTCTCTGTGTACCCCTGATTGTCTTCTCTTATTTTTAACTTAATTTAATTAATTTTATTTATTTATTTACTGGTTTTTTGGGGGGCAAGGTTTTTCTGTGTACCCCTGATTACACTGAAATCCCTCTGTAGACCAGGCTATCCTCAAACTCCAGAGATTTGTGTGTCTCTGGATGCTGGATTCTAGGAGTAAAGGCAAGTGCCACTGCTGTCCAGCTACTTTATGTCTTAAATAGAGGAAATTTTTTATTTTACTCCCTCAATGAAGGCAATAGGATTTAATTTAATGTATTTATTTCCAAAATATCTTACTATATTCAATAAATTTTACATGTAAATTTATTTTCAGAATACCTTTCACTGAATTTTGATGTCCTTGTTTTTATACTTATGATTGGATATTATTTTAATTTATTTGTGCATATACAGGATAAACAAGATGATTTTAAAGTTTAAAAATATAGTTCATCAAAATATAATTTTAATCTTCCTTTTTGATTATTTGAAATCTATTTATTATATAACTTTTAATTGAAATAAGTGAATGCTTGAATGTTTGTATGTAATTCTAGATGTGAGTAAGTCTGTCCATATTGTGAAGATGTGTGAAATCATGTGTGTGGTGATAATCTAATTGTACTGAATTATTATTTTGATTGTATGTTAATAAATAAAGTTGTCTGGGAGTCAGAGCTATTAGAGCCATAGCAAGAGTGTGGCGGTGGTGGCACACGCCTTTAATCCCATAGATATCTGTGTGTTCAGGGTCAGAGCTATTAGAGCCATAGCAAGAGTGTGGCGGTGGTGGCACACACCTTTAATCCCATAAGATCTCTGTGTGTTCAGGGATACAGCCAGCATTGGAGACATATGCCTTTAAGACCTAGGGGGCTGTACATTCAGACAGTGACGAGGCAGTCATGTGTTTGGGTTTACAACCAATGAGAAGGCAGAACAACATACTTTAAAAAAAAACGAACCGACAGGAAGTAGGTCTTTTTTCGTGAAGCTGGGACAGCAGGAGGAAGGGTGAGATTTTAGCTCTGAGCTCTGACTTCTCGGCTTTCTCTTTTACATTGTTTCTGTGTTTCTTATTTAATAAGACGGTTGGTTACATCTACATCTGGCGCCCAACGTGACAAGAATCCATTAAAAACTGCTTGGCTTGGCGGCAGGTCCACTTTCCTGCAAGGGCGGCAGGCGGCCCGCGGCGGCGGCGGCGGCGGCGGCAGCGGCGGCGGCAGGCGGCCCGGGTCGGCTGGCGGCGATCGGCTTCTTAGCCTGAGTCTAGTTCTGCTTGACCTCAGGCTGGACTATCGGTGAGCTGCTTGCTTAAATCCTACTTGCTTAAAGCCGGTGCTACAAACAACTCAGACCTGCCCTGCCGAACAGGGCCCTGCCTGTAAAGCCAACGCACGTGGTCAGAGTTTAAGGAAGTCAGACCCAAGCCTTGACTCGGCACAAGAGGGAACACGTGGCTGCATTTAAACTTTAGCCAGCTACGCTTTCTCTCTCTCTCTCTCTCTCTCTCTCTCTCTCTCTCTCTCTCTCTCTTTCTCTTTGGATTTACACCTGGGACACTAGGTGGCTGCTTTGAAAATCCCCTCGGATTTCTACTGTTCTACGAAGATTTGGTAAGTCATAACATATCAGATATTTTAAAGGAAACTATCTAAAAGAGAAATTTTTTCCACATTAAAAAACAAATGGGTTTTATGTGTGCATTGGAAGAAAATTGGTTTTTGTTCGAAATTTTAGGCAGTCTGGCAATGGAACAACTATATAATATTAGTATTGGTGGAATTATGCACCTTATCACTATAATAATCCACATTTTAATATTTAAAAAGATAGTCAATTTAAGTGCCAGGATAACAGCTTTAGAAGAACTTGTTAAACCTGTAAAAATTCAGACAGAAGAAATTAACAGTGAAGTTGTTTCAAGTAGGGATCATAAGGTTGCAGAAAGAAAGCCTGTTTTCACACAGTCACCCTTAATTTATCCTGTAACCGTACAGCAGATGCCTGATCAAATGGCTACACAAAATACTTGGGCTCCAATTGAAATGTTGGATTTAAAAAGGTTTAAGGAGGCAATAGTATCTTATGGCATGCATTCCCCATATGTAAAGCAAATGTTAAACACTTGGTCAACATATAATAGGATAGTACCACAGGACTGGCGGGACCTCACACAAGGTGTTCTGGAACCCAGCCAGAGACTTCAATTTCTGACTTGGTTTAAGGAGGAGGCTAAAAACATAGAAAAACAATGGAGGGATAAAGGAGTACAAGTTTGCCAGGATCAGCTTATGGGCGAAGGCCAATATGCTTCAGCACAAGCACAATGTTTATATGATGTCCAAACCCTAATTTTATGTCGAACGGCAGCCTTGAATGCATGGGACAAAGTTGAGGAACCAGGAAAAAAATCTGAGTCATTTACAAAGGTGAAGCAAGGCCCAAAAGAGTCTTTTACAGATTTTTTACAAAGACTGGCTTCAGCAGTAAAGAGAACGGTCTCGGATTCAGAAGCTGGTAAGGCAATAATTGAATCTTTGGCCTTTGAGAATGCGAATGCAGCATGCAAAAGAATAATCAGGCCATTAAGGGCAAGATCTGCACCTATGGAAGATTGGATTAGAGAAACAATTAATGTTGAAGCTGATGAGCATGATGATACATGGGTAGGAGAAGTAATTTCAAAAGGTTTGAGGAGTGTTAGATGTTTTGGATGTGGAAAGCAAGGACATTTGAAAAGGGACTGTAGACAGGTCATTTCCAGAAACAATGTTTCTTCAAGGAACAATGGCAACAGAATGCCCCTTCCTTCTGGAGTATGCAGAAGGTGTGGTAAGGGAAAACACTGGACCAACGAATGTAGATCAACAAAGGACAGACAGGGTAATCCTTTGCCTCAGTCTTCGGGAAACTCCCAGAGGGGCCTCAGGCAGGCCCCCAGTGCAAATCCAGTTCAAACCTTTCTGGCAGCCATAGAGGAAATGCCTGCTCTGGAGAGCGATTAAATAACCAAATGCCTATTGGAATAAATCATGCTGGTCAGGATGATGAAACAGAGAGAATAGAAAATTCAGGAGAAAACATAAAGAAAATTTTTTGGCAAACTTCTATTAATGAACAAAGACCAAAATTAATGATAAAAATAAATGGTGTTTTGTTGTCTGGTCTGGTAGACACAGGTGCGGACGTTACCATAATTGCACCAGAATTTTGGCATCCAACTTGGCCTCTTCAGGAGGTAAACGTTCAACTGTTAGGAATTGGGACATTATCTCAGGTGAAACAGAGTGCAAGATGGCTCGAATGTATAGGTCCAGAAGGACAGAGAGGAAAATTAAAACCATATGTGGCTAACATAACTATGAACCTGTGGGGTCGAGACTTGTTGCAACAATGGAATACTCAGATTAACATCCCTCCAATCTCAGAAACAAATCATAAACTAGCACATGTTACTGAGAGAAATATTAGAAGATATTGTTCTAATGAGTGGTCACCAGCCATCCATATTATACAAGAACAGGGCACAATAACTGATGATCTTCCAAAGACACCAACAGCTCTACCTTTAAAATGGTTAACAGACAAGCCTGTATGGGTCCAGCAATGGCCTTTAACAACAGAGAAACTCCAGGCTTTAGAAGAGCTGGTAGAAGAACAGTTAAATGCTCAGCATATTGAAGAATCAACCAGCCCTTGGAATTCTCCTGTATTTGTTATTAAAAAGAAATCTGGTAAATGGAGAATGGTAACAGACCTTAGGGCAATTAACAAAGTAATTCAGCCAATGGGTTCTCTACAATCTGGGATGCCTTTGCCTACTCTGTTACCAAAAGGATGGCCTCTCATAGTTATTGATTTAAAAGACTGTTTCTTTTCAATACCCTTACAAGAAAAAGACAGAGAAAGATTTGCTTTTACAGTGCCTACTTATAATAATTCTCAACCGGTTAAAAGATTTCAATGGAGGGTCCTCCCACAGGGAATGTTGAATAGCCCAACTCTGTGCCAATATTTTGTATAGCAACCATTGGAAGTGATACGTAAAAAATTTCCTAAATCTATAATTTATCATTATATGGATGATATTTTACTAGCTGACTCAAATGCAGATACTTTAGAAATAATATTTGAAGAAGTAAAGAAAATTTTGCCTTGCTGGGGATTACAAATTGCTCCTGAAAAGATACAAAGAGGAGATTCTATTAATTATTTAGGATATAAAATAGAGCTACAAAAAAATTAGACCCCAAAAGGTGCAAATTCGGAGAGATAGACTACAGACTCTTAATGACTTTCAAAGATTATTTGGAGATATTTCTCATCTACGAACTATTGTTGGGGTAAAAAATGATGAACTGACTAATTTGTTCAAAACCTTAGAAGGTGACAAGGACTTAAATAGTCCAAGAGAATTATCACCTGAAGCTGAGAAAGAATTAGCCTTGGTAGAAAAGAAAGTGCATGAAGGACACGTGAATCGTATTGATCCAAAGCTGGATTGCATTTTGGTTATCTTACCTTCTAGGCGTTCTCCTACTGGAATATTAATGCAGAGGGAAGATATTATATTGGAATGGATATTTTTACCAAATAAACCAAATAAAAAATTAAAAACTTATGTGGAAAAAATCTCTGACTTGATTTACAAAGGAAAATTGAGACTTCGTCAATTAGTAGGCATAGACCCAGCAGAAATTGTCGTACCATTAACTAAGGAGGACATTGAAAAATTATGGACAGAAAGTGAACCTTGGCAAAGAGCTTGCAGTAATTTTTTGGGAGAAATTAACAGCAAATATCCCAAAAGCAATAGAATTGATCTTATAAAGAGAGCTGAATGGATCTTGCCTCGAATTGTACGGCAAAAACCCATATCTGGAGTTCGTACATTTTATACAGATGCCAACAAAGAAGGAAAGGCAGGTTACAAATCAGAAAATTTAAGTAAAGTGGTTCAAAGTCCGTATAATTCAGTGCAAAAATCAGAATTGTATGCTATTCTGTTGGTATTAATGGATTTTTCAGAACCTCTCAACATAGTAACTGACTCTCAGTATGCTGAAAGAGTGGTGTTACATATTGAGACTGCAGAATTTATCCCTGATGCTTCAGAATTAACTTCACTATTTATTCAATTACAAGATACAATCAGGAAAAGGAATCATCCTTTATATATAACTCACATTCGATCCCATACTGGTCTGCCAGGCCCTCTAGCACAAGGCAATGAAGAGATTGATAAATTATTGATAGGAAATGTGCTGGAGGCCTCAGAATTTCATAAAAAACATCACGTTAATAGTAAAGGTTTAAAAAAGAATTTTTCCATAACCTGGCAACAAGCCAAAGAAATAATAAAGAAATGTCCTACTTGTTCCTTCTACAATCAGACGCCATTACCAGCAGGATGTAACCCAAAGGGTACTCAGAGAAATGAAATCTGGCAGATGGACGTGTTTCACTTTGCAGAATTTGGAAAATTGAAATATGTACACCACACTATCGATACTTATTCAGGATTTCAATGGGCAACTGCTTTGAGTTCTGAAAAAGCTGATTCTGTAATCACTCATTTGCTAGAAGTTATGGCCATCATGGGTATACCTGCACAAATCAAAACTGACAATGCTCCATCATATGTCTCTGTTAAAATGAAACAGTTTTTTGCTTATTACAATATAAAGCATGTTACAGGCATACCACATAATCCTACAGGTCAAGCAGTTATAGAAAGATCAAACAGAACTCTAAAGGATATGCTAAATAAACAGAAATGGGTAACAAAAACCCCCAGAAATAGACTGCATAATGCTCTTCTAACTTTGAATTTTCTGAATGCCAATGAGAAAGGAACAACAGCTGCAGAGAGACATTGGATAATAGAAAAAACTACAGAATTAAATCAGCCTATATACTTTAAGGATGTGCTGACCTCAGAATGGAAACCAGGGTATGTATTACATTGGGGACGTGGTTTTGCTTTTGTTTCTACAGGAGAAGATAAGCTGTGGGTACCATCAAAATTGATAAAGGTTCGATTTGAACAAGAGAGACCTCTTAATTAGAGGAGGTGATAGTTCATCAACCAGCATGAACATCCAATTTAAACTAACTTGTATCAATAAAACATGCCTTTTCATTTCATCAGATAATAACTTGCCAAAAAGGAACATCCCCAAAATTAGTCTTGGGGAAAGGTTTTTGTTTTTGTCTTTTAGGAGAATGAAGGTTAAGGAATCTGAAGAACACTGGACAAATGAGACAACTGAAGAAAAGGGACAAATCATCTATCCCAAGAAACAGAGTGAAACGGTGTATGGGTATATATTATCTAAAAAAATTTTATGTCTTCCTAAATGTTTGTTTCTGCTTTTCTCTAAAGATTTAACACTATTGGTCTTCTAACAGTCCCAGTTCAATTAAAATTTAAAGCTGACTTTGGAGTTGGAGAATGGCTCTCTCCTTCTTTAAAATCAAGCATGTTATTAAAAGGAAAATGCAAACTCCCTGTATCATGCCAGAATAAGAGCCATTTCTGCTATGGTACAGGACAAAAGCAAAATTAATTAAGGGACTATTCTATTACTAATCTCAACTCTTTGATTCTATTCTGATTCTTTAAACTGTTCTCAAAGTATAAATTTTATATCAAAATTTACAAGATTAATATATATATACATTTTAAACTTTGTTAAGATATGAATGGTCACATAGAGTACTAACTAATTCTAGAAAAAAGGCTAGCTGCATATATATGTTTTTGTGTTCGAGTCTCTTATCAGTTTTCTGCAGGAAATCACGGCCTGGCCTAACATCAACTGAAGTCTCCAGAAAGAAGATGGGGCCCCACAACAACAACAATTCCACATGGACAATAATAATATCATTAAACTGACAAACATCATCCATAGATCAGATTTGAACTATAAGATGCTCAGAGCAATTTTGAGATGACTAGCTGAAATGATCCAGTCTCAAAGACTACTTGAATAAGGACTTGAGATAAACCCTGAACTTTGGCATTATACACAGACTGGATAATGAAGGATATAGTTACCTCTCCTAGAATTTGACAATTAACCTAAAATTTTTCTTTCAGGATAAAGAAAACTTCGCCCATACCCAGCAGGAAGCAATTTTAAGAATACGACACCCACATTCCCAAAGAGGTGGTGTGGGGCGGGCGGTTTTTTGGTCTTTTTAATGGGTTTTGGGTCTGGGATAATTTTCAGTATTTAGGGGGGTTGGTTACAAGTTATTGTCAAGGGTTAGGAAAAAGGCTAAGCAAAGGAGATTAGATTTAAAGTTCTTGTTTAAAAAAAAAAAAGAGAAAGAAAGAAAAGAAAAAGACAATTACTAGTTTAAAATACTTTACATTGGATTGAATTGTTTTATATTGTACACAAATTTGAAACTGATATTGTTAGAAAATGCTATATGTATATTTCTAATTGTATTTATTCCATCCATTTAACAATGTAATGCAAATTTCTGATCCTTGAATGTTATTATTATCAACTATTAGGATATAAAGAAATGAAAGCTAGTAGTTAGACATTATCATAGAACTTGTAGTCATATTAGATATGTTTTAAAAATTGAGCAGAGATGTTTTAGACAGGTCATCTTCAAACCCTTCAGAGATCTACAGAATATGGCATTTAAAATGTTTTAATAACTTAGAAAATTTTTCTTTTTTGAGACATGTCGGCTCCTGGCAGTACCAATCTACTTTAGAGAAAATATGGGCATTGAAGAAACTGCATATGGAGTCAACTTTCATTCTGGCAAAAGTTAGCCACTGGACAACAAAGTATCCTCGAATCAACAGGACAAAATCGACAGACAGATCACGAAACAAGGGACTACTGATTCTTGCCAAAACAAGTGTGGTTATGGCTTTATCAAAAGGCATCTTCTGAGGCCAGGACAATATGGCCCCATCCCTGAAGTGGCCTTCGCATCCGGAAAAGGTATGGTGCCCTTTTCTTCGAAGGCAGCTTAACAGGCAGAGGGCCGATGGATTCTGTTGTACAATGGAACAGCAGCTGAAAGCTCATGCCTCTCAAAAGTAGACTGGCATTTAATAGAGGGATGTGGAGAAGAAGGGGATGCTGAGATGAAGCCATATATACACAGCCAAGAAGAATGGACAGCTGAATTAAAAAACTGTCAACAATTTCCAGAATTTAAAATCCTGAATCATGACAGGACACTAGTGGAATTCAGGTGTTTCTGGTATGTGGACTGCTCTCACCCAATGTGAGGTTGAACTGTTGACCTTGTGTACATCCTACTTCACAAATGAGTCTGTCAGATACACTAAGCCTATAGGCTGAAGATGATGCCCCAACACTGCGGAGAAACCTCAGGTGACTGCCCAGGCAGCTGGCTGTTTCTGTCAACTCACAAAATTTTTTGGAAGTTGCTTGCATGCACTTCCTGTTTTTATTTTTGTTAGCTACTATTATTCCCTTCTTGGGTCTCTGAGGGAGTTGAAGATTAGTTAGTTATGGTTGAAGATTAGTTAGTTATAGTTGAAAATTAATTAGGATAGAAAGTGCATTAGATACATCTTGGAATTACCAAAATAGGATAGATAATGGAATTATTTTCTCTGATTTGTCAAATACCTGTTTAGGTATTTATTACTTGTATATATTGTATATAGTTATTGTACTTTTGTATATAGTTTTTCTTTTGTTAGTTATAACCTTTTGCTTTCTTTTTCTTTTTATTAAAATAGAAAAGGGGAAATGTGGTGATAATCTAATTGTACTGAATTATTATTTTGATTGTATGTTAATAAATAAAGTTGTCTGGGAGTCAGAGCTATTAGAGCCATAGCAAGAGTGTGGCGGTGGTGGCACACGCCTTTAATCCCATAGATATCTGTGTGTTCAGGGTCAGAGCTATTAGAGCCATAGCAAGAGTGTGGCTGTGGTGGCACACGCCTTTAATCCCATAAGATCTCTGTGTGTTCAGGGATACAGCCAGCATTGGAGACATATGCCTTTAAGACCTAGGGGGCTGTACATTCAGACAGTGACGAGGCAGTCATGTGTTTGGGTTTACAACCAATGAGAAGGCAGAACAACATACTTTAAAAAAAAACGAACCGACAGGAAGTAGGTCTTTTTTCGTGAAGCTGGGACAGCAGGAGGAAGGGTGAGATTTTAGCTCTGAGCTCTGACTTCTCGGCTTTCTCTTTTACATTGTTTCTGTGTTTCTTATTTAATAAGACGGTTGGTTACATCTACACATGTGCTTAAAAATTAACAGCAGACAGACAGACAGAGTATGGAAACAGCATGATACAAAAGAACTCCAAGGGAATGACAAATGGTGGACCACAATTAAATTTTAAATAGAATGTACAATTAAAAATTCTTACATTTATACAATTTAACAATGCTGTTTGTAAACCATTTTTTTAGTTATTGTTGCTATTCTTGGTTCTCACAGGCCCCCGAAGGTCATGAGTTGGAGCCTTGCTCTACAGAGGGCTGCTATTTGAAGATGATGGTGCCTTTAAGAGGTGGAGCTTAGTTGGAGGCTATTACATCACTGAGGGCATAGAACTGAGGGGTAATGAACCTCAGTGTCTTATTCATTCTCTCTTTTGTTTCATGGTTACAAGATGAAGAGTTCACTCAAATTACTCTCCTGACATTTTGAACTATCTCACATGTCCTAAAACAACAGAGACAACTGATCACAGACTGAAGCCTCCAAAATAGTGAGCAAACAAGCTTTTATGTTTATCACTTGGCTCTGGTATTTGGGAGACCGTAAGCCAATTCTTACATTCATAAACTTTAACTTTCAGAATAAATTTTTGAAAAAGTATGGATCAAGAACTCTATTTTCCTGATGTACAGGCTGAGAAACAAAGATATTTGGGGCTCCTTCAGAACTAGGACTTCATTCAGCTTGGTCTTGGCTATGACACATTAAAAATTATATGATTGTATTCCCATTCATAGAGGGATCGTGTGACTGCTGATAATAACAATGTCCAGGGAAATGACGAGGAGATTCACACCTAGCTTTTATGTTGACTGAAAATTAGCCTCTGAAATTAGCCTCTCAGAATGCAGAGCTGTAGTTTCAGAAGTCTCAGTCACCTGAGGTTGAAGCACAATCCTAGTTAGTCTTATTAAATAAAAACTTGGAGTCAGATATAGGGGGTGGAAGCTGAAATATCAGAGAAGCAGAGCAGCTAGGCACCAGAAACTTCTTACCTCTTTGGTATCTCAGACAAGTGGGCAGGTATGTCTCTAGGAAACCGCATACTGAATGGGCAGATCCCGTCTTGAGGAATCCTCAGACTGAATGATTGGAAAGTTCCTGTCACCACCCACCTTATATTCCTGTCTACAACTTCCTAGTCCTGGGATTAAAGGTATGTGAGCCACCACTGCCTAACCTCTATGGTTAACTAGTGTCTAGCACTGCCCTCTGATCTCCAGGCAAACTTGGTCAGAATATCAACAAAATGTCATTCATGAAGTTGCCATATTGTTTGGCCATCTAATGTAGGAAGTCAAACTTTTTGAAAAACAGAAGTGTAGATGGTAGAGAAATTCTTGATAAACTTGTTTCTACTCCCAGATACTGCCTTGCTCTCTGTGGGGATAAAAATACATGAAACAAAGTTAAGCTTCCCTGGCTCTGCCCAGCTTCCCTGATCCATACACTTTGAAGATATATAAAGACATTAATAATTATGTCAGGAATTTTGTTAACTAATAGATAAATAGGACTTTTCTGTTCTTTCCACATGCTTTGTGGCACAACTAATATGTATATTTAATGTAATTTTAGTTTTAAAAATATATCAAACTTGATTCATGTAGGTATAGTCATAAAATGCTTATTGTATAAAAGAACAATCAAAAATAAACAACATATCTCTCAGTGTATGCTTAGCTTATCTATGTTTTTAATTGGAGAAATAGTTTCTGTTTAAAATGTAAAAAAGCATTGTTTTCCCATTTTATCAAATTAACTATAATATCTTTAAAATACTTTTTTTCTGACTTTTTGTTCCCTGGGGTAATAGTGCTTGAAAGGGTATTCTTTCTTTCCAATTCAAAATTGCATTAATCATCACTACTTTGCATGATTATTGGGATTAGTAAAGTATACACAATTTGTAATGTTTGTTGTACTGAAGTATCAACATGCCTGAGCATTAATTAGGTGATTAGAAAGGTATTTGTTATGTATTTAGTTGATAATCTATAACTGTATTATATTATACTCATTGGTTATTTTTTCTATAGATTGGGGACTGGACCTGCCTGGACTGAGTCTACCAGGTTGATCTCAATCCTCGGGGGAGGCTTTGACCTGGAGGTAATGGGAATGGGGGGTGGGCTGGGAGAAGCGGAGGGGGGCGGGAGGGGAGAGAACAAGGGAATCCATGGCTGATATGTAGAACTAAATTATATTGTAAAATAAAATTAAATTAAAAAAGTCAATGATTATGACATAGCACTTTTCAAATGTTAACTGGACACTAATTATGCAACTTGGTTATGTAAGCAAAACCTAATCGTTATTAAATATTAGGATATTTTGCATCATTCCAATTTGAAACTTCTCAGATTTTTCAGTCACATATGGGTACATATTCATAGATTTTTATCTATCATACTACTTTTATTTATTTACTTATTTATTTTTATATCTGTTCAATTACATTTTTTGAATTCAAATGTCATGGAAATTCCCTGTATTTACTTCTACTCCACTGTAGAACTTTACTGCAACAGACATTGAGTCCTTGACAGCATATTGCAGTCTCTATTTTACTGTGTGGGTTCTTCATTCCTATCAGTTCATTCTTTAAGCAGTTAAGCCTAAGTAAAGAAAGTATACAACATTTAATTTCTCAAAATATGAGCTTAACCAAGTGTCCCTTTATAAGCCCCAGGTTTCAAACAGCGAACTCATGCACTGAGTACAGGACCTGGCCCCACTGCCTGGACGCCAGAGGGGACTGGACCTGCCTGGATTGAATCTACCAGGTTGAACTCAATCCTCGGGGGAGTCTTTGCCCTGGAGGAGATGGGAATGGGGCGTGAGCTGGGGGGAAGGCTGGGGGGGGGGCTAGAGGGGAGAGAACAAAGGAATCCATGGCTGATATGTAAAATTAAATTATAAAATTAAAAAAAATCAATAATAAAAAATATGAGCTTAAATCTAAATTTTACATGTGCAAACTAACAGAATATTTATGTGTAAATATACTATTTAACTCGAAGGTAAACAGTGAAGTCTATTTTCAATAAAGATTCTCAAAAATTTTAGTAAGCTATTTTGTTAGAAATTGATATTAGTCCAAGTTTCTAAGAAAATATAAAACTCTTGCAATATTTTTGAAGACTTTTTAAATCCACATTCAGGACAGGCAAAAACAGGAACAAAAATTTGGGCAGATCTTAACAACCCATTGAGGCAGAGGTCCTGCCTTCTAAGTATCTCTTCAGTTATTGATGTGGAAGCCAGGATTCAAGGTCCCTGGAGTTTGCCTCAAATGTCTTCCTTCCTTAAGAGCCAACCATGCCATCACTTCAGATTTTCTTGCCAGAGCCTTTTGTTCCAAGAAGGCTGCAGGTCAAAGCCAAGAATAAATCTTGCCAAATGAATTCTTCATATTTTGGCTTAAAGGAACAAGAATGCTTCTTCAGTATCATTGCCAAGATGAAAAAATCAGCTCCCAGTTGTCCCATGGTTTATCTTATTAGGCACAAAAGACATTCAGCTGGGATCTGGCCTGGCATGCTCTCCAAATAGGAAGTGAGACACAGATCTGTTATTATTTTAAGATGTATTCTTACAGTTTGCATAGGACATTATGTGTTTTAACAGATAGGACCCACAAACCCACCCTAAATTTAAACATCAATTTCAGAATATCTATCTGTTTCTATTTTATTTATCATTTCAAATGACTGAAGTACAATTAGTTTGGGACCCATGTTGAGACTGTTATTTAAATGTGTACCTGGGCTGTTTTGCACGTATGAGTGTGGATAAATATTCTGACCTAAGCATTAGTCCTTCAAGGTGTGAAGTACAAATTTGTTCTATTGGGAAATGTAGAAGTTTGCTTAAACTCTAGATCTTCCTCGTGGTAGAAAATATCTTTATCATGAATTAACAATACAAAGCTGTTAACACTGAAACAGCATTAAGTCATGTTCCATGTTATTGAAAACTTACAGAACCCTCATAAATATATTTTTCTATTATTTTCAATTTACTAATGTAGCAACAATCACTGTCCAAACAATTTTTTACATGTATTAATGCTAAGTGGGTATTTTTTTCTGTTTGATAAAATGTAGTGATCAGTGTCAACATCTCTATTATTCGGTTTCTCATGATTTAATGTGATAGAAATATAACTCTAAAAGAATGTGTTTGTGTTTGTGTTTGTATGTGTGTGTGTGTGTGTGTGTGTGTGTATTTTTGAGAAAGAGGTGGGATTTAACACTGCATAGAAAGAATTTTTCTATAGAACAGAGAGCTGAATGGTGCAGAAGATGGAGTATACAGTCTCTTCTCTACATCTGCCATTTGCTTTTAGAACTAGTGCAACATGGGTCTTAAAATGCTATCTTTCCTTAGGAAAGCCATCACCAATACCAATTATATAAGCTAAGAACACAGGTATGTTCATGTAGAAAGTGTTTTTATTTTATTATTAAAAGTACACCAAAAATGGTTTTGTTCCACTTTAATATAGTGATCACTCTTGAATGTCAGACAATGAGTTATCCATTAGGAAGCAGAATCAAATAAGCAACTCTCTGTCCTTGTACCTATTTCTCTTTAGAGAATAAAAAACATTCTGCTAATGATAGTTAATTAGTAAAGATGATATATATATATATATATATATATATATATATATATATATGAGGTCAAAATTAATATTAAAGAGAAACCTTATGGTCCACATAAAAATACCACATACTTGACTTCTATGTAATAAATTTTTTGGCATACATTTTCACCTTCCTTAGATACAGACCACAAGATAATTCATTCTGAAGACTTTGTTTTTTAGGATGTTACAGGGTCATGTGTAGATGTAATTCTAAACAGTCTTATCAAATAAGAAACCCAGCCAAATAAATTTATAAGAGTTATAAGCCCAGAGATCAAGCAGGCGCCAAGCGCTAAGACCACCTTATCTCTGAGCATTCAACTCTTTATTTGGCTCTGTGTTTCTTATTTAATAAGACTGTGCAGAATTACATCTATAGTCATGGAAATCTAAAGACTTGTAATCTCTCTACCATGTTCATTTCTGTGGTATCTTTACTGATTCAATTACACTGTTTGAGTTGCAAGACCACAGAGACTTTGCATATTTATTTTCTACTTCATCCATCACTGACATTTCTGCAGCAGACATACACTTCTTCACAGCAGATTGATCCACATGTGCTTCTCGCATTGTCTTTTCTACTAGAGCTAATTCCTTCTCAGTTTCAGATGATAATTCTCTTGGACTATTTAATTATTTGTCCCCTTTTAGAGTATTAGCCAAATTTTGTAGTCCATCTTTAGGTATTCCCAGGATACCCAGTAAGCTGGAAATCCTTAACAATTTTTGAAAATCATTAACAGTCTGCAATTGGTCTCTCCTTAGTTGTACTTATTGGGGTCTAACTTTTTGTAGCTTTATCTTATATCATAAGTAATTAATAGAATCTCGTTGTATTTTTTCTGGAGCAATTTGTAGTCCCCAGTGAGGCAAAACTGTTTTTACTTCTTTAAATATGCTTTCCAATGTACCTAACTTTGGATCAGCTAATAAGATATCATCCATATAATGGTAAATTATGGATTGTGGAAACTTCACATAAATTTTCTCCAATGGTTTTTGCACAAAACATTGGCACAGGGTAGGGCTGTTTAACATTCCCTAGGGAAGACCTTCCATTGATATCTCTTGACTGTCTGGGAATGGTTATAATTAGGTGCTGTGAAGGCAATTTTTTTCTCTATCATTTTCTCATAAAGGTATGGTAAAGAAATAGTCTTTAAAGTCAATAACTCTTTTAGACCATTCTTTGGGTAGCAGAGAGGGCAAAGACATCACAGTATGTAGGGAGTCCATAGGCTGAATTGCTTTATTTATAGCTCTCAGATTTCTCAGCAGTCTCCAATAACCAGACTTTTTTTAAATAACAAATATAGGAGAATTTCAAGGGCTGGTAGATTCTTCAATGTGTTGAGCATTTAACTGCTCTTGAACCAGCTGTTCTAAGGCTTGTAGCTTCTCTTTTATGAAAGGCCATTGTCCAATCCAGACAGGTTTATTAGTTAGCCATTTTTAAAGGTAAGGCTGTTGCTACTTCTGAGAGTTCAACAGCATTTGTGTTCTGTTTATGTACAGTCTAAATGGTTGGTGACTTTTTATAGCATGTTATAATATTATTCCTAGAAACATGCATTAGTCTGTATTCCCTTTCTGAGATTGTAGGAATTTTAATCTGTGTATTCCACTGTTGTAACAGATCTTGGCCCCTAAGATTCACTGCTATATTTGTCACATATGGCTTCAGCCTTCCTCTCTGTCCTTCTGGCCCTATGCATCCAACCCATCTCAAACTGTGTTTTATCTGAGATAGGATGCCAATCCCTAGAAATTGGACATCTATCTCTTGAAGATGCTAATTCAGATGCCATGATGTTGGTGTAATTATATTCATATCCACACCTGTGTCTACCAGGTCCTCCAG
Organism: Peromyscus maniculatus bairdii; assembly: GCF_049852395.1. NCBI lineage: Eukaryota > Metazoa > Chordata > Mammalia > Rodentia > Cricetidae > Peromyscus > Peromyscus maniculatus. The sequence goes on along the minus strand of NC_134872.1, from coordinate 64,130,264 downwards.
AAAAATGCCATTAATCCAAATTCTAAGCTTTGGTCTTTGTTCATTTATGGAAGTCTGCCAAAATATTCATTTTATTGTGTTTTTTGGAAGTTTTGATTCATCTATCAGAGCTGTTCTATCATCCAGTGCAGTATCACACTTTACATTAGAGACTGGGTTATTTAATTGTCCTTGTGAGGAATTTCCTCCACAGTGGCTGGAAATGTTTGGATCACATTCAATTTGGGGGCCTGGAAGAGGACTCTTGAGGCATTTCCCAGTGGTAAAGTGTTGCCTTGTATATCTATTACGGATCTGCACTCATTGGTCTAATGTCAGCCTTTGCCACATCTTTTACATAATCCAGAAGGTTAGGTTCTCTGTTTGGGTTATTTATAGAAGGACTATTACTACTAGGAGAACCCTGTGTATAGTTTTTACTTATATAACCTGGTATACCATATTTAAAACATTTGGTACCCCAGGACTTTCTTCCACCTCTGGGAATTGCCTCTCCTATTCAAGCCTCATTACTATAGTTAAGAGACTCGACACTGTTATTATACTGAATCCATTCTTCCAAAGGAGCTGATCTGACCTTTAATAGCATAAGTATTCTTTTGCATTCTGTATTAGGACTCAGTTAATATTTGTCTTAATTCTTTATCTGACACAGCTTTTGTTATAGCTGTGGTCAGCCTTTGTAAAAAATCAGTGAAAGGTTCTTATGGTCCCTGGAATATCTTGGTGTACATCTCAGTTGGTTTTCTTGGCTCTGGAATTTTTTCCCAAGCCTTTAGAGCTGCTGTATGGCAGAGGGATATTGTATGCTCATCATAAGTGGCTTATACATTCCTGTCAGCGAAACATTCCACACCAAGAATTGGATCTTGGGATCTCAAAACTTCTGATCTGACTCTGTTGTTCCAGGTTCCTAGCCTCCTCTTCCATCTAGCTTTTGCCATTGCAACTGCTGGCTATAGACAGATTTCTAAATGGTCTCATTAAACAAGAAACACAGAGGCAGAGCCGGGTGGTGGAGGTGCACACCTTTAATCCCAGCACTTGGGAGGAAGAGGCAGGCAGATCTCTATGAGTTCTAGGCCAGCCTGGGCTACAAAGGGAGTTTTAAACTACACAGAGAAACCCTGTCTTGGAAAAAAAAAAAGAAACACAGAGCCAAATAGGAGTGAAAGCCTTAGAGATCAAGGAAATAGTGAGAGCTGCCAGCTAGCCTTAACTCAACACACTGCTGTAGCTTCCCAAGAGAGCTACTTCCTGTCTACCCAGTCTTTTATTGCCTTGTTGTTCTGCCCTCTCGTTGGCTCTTAGCCCAGCTACCTCACTTCCATGTCACTACCTGTCTGTACAGACCTCCAAGTCTCTATGGTTGGTACTGGGATTAACGGCTTGTGTCACCACCCATGGCTGTTTCCTAGTATGTCCTTGAACACACAGAGACCCTGCCTGCCATGTGATCAGATTAAGGGCATGTTCTACCACTGCCTGACTTCTATGTTTACTTAAAAATGGCTGGTTATGTCCTCTGATCTCTAGGCAAACTTTATTTATTAACATACAAATAAAATATCACCATATTTCAGCACAAATAAAATATTACCACAGCTGGATATATTCCAGAATAGCTGAAATTAACTGATTCCAGTCATCTTGTATGATTCTTTTTGAGGTAGGCCATGAATTTAACATCTGTCCTACAAATGTTGAGTGTATGCCATATGTGACTACTGCTTCCCTCACATGTTTAAAAAAAAATCTCTCATTGAAATTGGTTGTAATATATATTCCACATTGGCTCAGGCTGTCTATCATCTGCTGGCCTCTCATGATGAAAGGATATGCCATTGTATGAAAGTCATCTGGAGATGTTGTGACCTGTATGGTCTTGCCCTTCTGCTTATTAGGTCCTTTGTTGCATTTACTGAGAGTTTCTTCCAGGGCTTGCAAACAAACACTTAGGGTCTGTCCTAGTGAATGATCTTCCTCTCTTGCAAGGGATTCCAGATTTCTCATGGAATCATGGAACTTTTTATGTTCTTCTGAAACACATGATTCCATAGACCTTATTTTTTATTTTTTATTTTTTTTTTGGTTTTTTGAGACAGGGTTTCTCTGCATAGCTTTGCGCCTTTCCTGGGACTCACTTGGTAGCCCAGGCTGGCCTCGAACTCACAGAGATCCGCCTGGCTCTGCCTCCCGAGTGCTGGGATTAAAGGCGTGCGCCACCACCGCCCAGCCCATAGACCTTATTTTATCAGTTAATAATATTCTTTCTTCCTTATAAAGTGTCTGAGGAACAACAACTTCACCCTGAAGAGTTATTGTTCTATCCATTAAGTATTCATATTTATTATCAATAAAATCAAATCTGGCTTTGTATTTATTATTAATGAATTGAAGTCCTTGTAATAAGTTACCCAGTCCCAAATTAAGGAGCCTGTTATGTAAGTCTTTATTACTACTTTGTAAATCCTAGTTAGTAGATTCCAGAGAAAGAATCTTTTTATGTAAGTCTTCATTGCTATCTTGTAAAGTCTGTATCAGTCCCAATAATGACTCATCTTTGTTATTGTTATTAAGCTAGTTTTTTAATGCTGTGTGAATTATTATGGTAAATGCCAAAATGGTGCATGCCAGATACACCTGAGGAAGGTCATGTATTTCCAATAAAATGTCGTTCATCATACATGCAAAAAAAAGTTTTTATATTTTTGTGAAGTAATATTTTCTGCCATATTATGAGAAATATTCAACATTTTTAAATTACTTTCAAGGTATAAAATTACCAAGTACTCTTACCTGAAATGAAACACTGGCTTGCTTGTATTATCATCCTTGTGATGGTTTTTTGGGGGCAGTAGCGCTTTTTGGCTAGCAGGTGTCACGATTGTAGTGCCAAAGCAGATACCATTGAAGGCTTTGGCTGGTGGCATCTGCAGGCAGGAACAGTGTTCCCAAGTACATGTGTGAAGGAGAGGTGGCAGCAGCACAGCAGATCTTCCTGCATTTCTCCAGAGCTTCAGGGCCTCCTTCGACGCTCAGCACCCTTCCCTCCAACAAGAGACCAATGGGTGGGGTTGAGTATCCTGAGCTCCTGGGGTAGAGAGCTCCAGGTGGCAAGGACGACAGCTGACCGAAGTGAACAAGAGACCCTTTCAGTGCCTATGAGCAGCTGTAGGGTCAGCGCCCTTGGGGGGCCAGCTGGGCAGTGGCAGACCTCACCTCCTTGTCCATTCTGGGCTGCCTCTGAGGGCTTCATAGAGATATAGTGGAGATACAGTGGCTCAGACAGGAACCAGCGCAGGCTAAGCAGCTGCACTTTCTTTCAGGCAGCTCTCACAAGTCTAGGGGCTAAGCTTACCACGGGACTGGACTCAGCTGCTCCCTTGCATCAAGAATGGAACCAGACAGGCAGAGATGCTCCTTGGCACCTATGCAGCAAGGAGTCCAATATACAGAATCCAGCAGGTGGGTGCTTGTGCCCTGCAAGCTGGAGAGGAGGAAGGAAGGGAAGGAGCAGGACCCAGTGGTGATGGGCTGAACCAGTAAGCACTAGGTCCCCAGGATGGGTGGGAATTTTAAGAGAGACAGGGAAGAAAAGAGACAGGGAAGTGTGGAAAGTGTGCCATAGCAGCAACAAAGGAGGCTGAGGGTGGAGACCACCTAGGCATTTGTAGTTTGCCCCATGTGGACTACAGATAAAGCAGGGAATTAGCAAGGCAACTCCAAGTAGTTTATCTGATAGTTAAAAGGAGGTTTATTTCAGGGTAACTTACAGCTAGTAAAGGGGTCAGTTACAGGATCTGGGAGAGGTGAGGTACAATCCAGCATGGTTCTCTGGAGAACTCTGACTTGGTCTGCAATCCAGCATCCAGGATCACCAGGAGCCAAGAGGGCCAGAATGTATGAATCTCCGGTCTTAAGTGCTCCGGTCTTAGCCACACCCCAGGGGTAGGTCATAGGAAGGTGTGGCAGTTACCCCACCTTCCTCACTAGGAGCAGTGCTTCGAGGTCAAAGCTGGAACAGCTACTCGCTGCATTAAGGTATCAAATTAATTCTGTCTTTTCCTTATTTGATTTAAAATAACACTGTTCACATTTATGATAATATTTGTTTAGTTTAAGTTATATGCATGATTAAGTCTATGGTTCTCTTGTAAGGCCTAATAAAACAAAAAAAAATTAGTTCAAATTGTTTTAAATGATTTAAGAATTCCTCTCCTGGTGGAGTGAGAAATAACATTTTCAGGTAACAAAAGTTGGCAGCAAGAGAAACTGTTGGCTTGTGTTGGGTTTAAACTTCTCCCTCAGTGCCATTGTAGCTTTAGGGTGTATATTCCTCAAGGGAATTCTTCCAAAACACAGCTTTGAGATCAGGAAACATCAAGTCTGCCAAGCTTTGAGAATCCCATAGCTATTTCAACCCTGGGGCCTCATGCTCTTCTAACGGAGCTGAGCTGAAGAGTACCAGATTCCCAATTTCTAAGATGATTGATTGAAACTTCAAGGCAAAAATCACAGCACTATTTAAAAACTTATTAACTACCATAGTGTAAGCCAGACCCTAGGCAGAAAAAAAATAGTCACCTTCAACATGCCATCTCCCTCCAGGAGAGCACTGTGTATATCTAAAACTGCAAGACATTGTGAAGACCATCAGCCCCTACTTGCTCCTTTGAAGGAAAAGCTCTCCCTACTCTGTACATCTGAAGCACTGTAGGGAAAATGGCAGAGTAAGAAAAAATCCTCCAGACACCAAGACTTAGTGTGCCCCCCACATTGGTTGTACACATGGTGTCCACATAAGACAGACTAGGAAAAAGTCTTAAACTAGGGTCATGACAAGACACCTGAGCAAGAGAACAGTCTGCTGTCAGGTGGATGCTAGATAGGAAGAGTAGAGGTCCTGGCTGCAACACTGTTAGAGACCCTACCCAACTTACTGTACAGAATATCTGCATTGGGGTAGAGTTTTCCCATGAGATGTGCCAGGTAAGTGAAGCCCTCACATCACCTATGATAGACCTAATATTTTCTACATTAGCTCTTAGCCTGGAATCAGACTCCTTAATTATTTTTAATGGATGCTTTAAAATCTTCCTTTTGCTGCTTTTCTCCTTAATTTGGAAATTAAGCATGATTTGAGACTTTCTTAATTGATCTCCACAGTCTCCTAACTCATGGCCCCAGCACATCTAAAACCATGTTTGCCCTGTGGTTAGAGCCATAAGGATCCTTTCCTGTTGTAAACAATCCTGCTCTGGTGATTCCCATCACAATCAAGTGCGGTCCCCTAAAAAAATATTCATGTCTTTCTCATCTCCTTTCAACTTTAATACTTAATTCTAACTTTTCTCTAGCCATACATTGAGGTGAACTAAACAGGATTCTAAATGAACTGATCTGCAACAAACTTATTCTCCCTGAGAATATTTTCTTCCAAATTCCTTGTGATAGATAGATGTAATTTTTCAAGGTCTATTAAGTTAAAATCTCCAGAAGCAACATTGGTTAATATGGTGCCCACTGCTCACAACCATTTATCACCTAGATTTATTGAATGTGATTATTAAATAATCCTTGATTCTACATTTCAACAGATATTTTATTTTTTCTCCCCATATTTCCAAACCTTATTTTTTTCATTTTGTCTTTGTTTTTAGAAAGATTATGTACATATATTACATATTTGTATATATAGAACATATATATGTATATATACATATACGTGTGTATATACATATATACGTGTGTGTGTGTGTGTGTGTGTGTGTGTGTGTGTGTGTCTGCTTATGGCATATGAGGTTGGCTTCAGAGGCAAGAAACAGTTTTTAAATACCATGTAGCTGGAGTTACAAGTGTTTGTAAGCTGCCTGATGTGGGTTCTGGGAATAAACTTGTGTCCAAGCAGCAAGTATTTCTAACAGGTTGAGGCATCTCTCCATATCTAACTGTATAAAGCATATTTTATTTAGGACCATTTCTTCTTTTAAAAAGAATCTATGTCTCTTTTTAGAACAGTTGTAAACTTTATTAACTTTTCTAAAATGTGATTTGCATTAAATTAATATCAGAATTTTTATAATTGATAGGTTATCTATCCATGTTATGCTTGTTTATTTTCATTGAAAGGAAAACTCTTCACTTTATTTTTATTCACTGATGAGCTCTTCTTTACCATCACATCTTAGTTGAATATTAATTATTCTTTACCCCCTTTTCAAGAAGTAGTCTGTAAATTTTACCTAGCTAACAGTGATCAATTTTTAATTACACTTTTAGAAATTATGTTCTTTGCTGGATTGTACAAATCTTGGAATTTGCTGAGTTATACAAAGCTTGGAATTTGCTGAGTTATACAAAGCTTGGAATTTTTCATTCATCTATATGTCCCTCATTTGTGGATCGATGTCTGCCCCATCTTGAGGATTAAATAAGTTCTCATCAAAGAATGATAATTTCAGAATATCATGGGATTGAAAACATTAATTCATTCAGGAAAATATAAAATTCATCAAAACAGGTCAATAATAATTCTCTTATATAAATATGTATTCATTTAGCTTTTTGTAGATGAAGCTGTCATTTATTGATATAAACAAAGCATTATTTAGGTGTGAGTAGTTCTCTGTGCAGAAACCACAGCTTCTCTAAAATGGAGTTAATGTTTCCTGTCATTAAGAAAATTAAAATTTCAGGCATGTGTTTAACCCCAAATTAAGATAATTTTCCAAGATATTTCATGATGTAACCTGAAAAAATGTTTTAAGAAACTTTAATATGATGTAAGTGATTTTAATATGTCATATTTAATATTCCCCAAGCATAATTCATTTATAAAATGAAGCATGAAAAATTATGAGTTTACTGTTTCTAAAAATATAATTTTCACTTTCTTCATTTTTATTTTTAGAAATCTAATTTTATAAAAGAATCTAGATAAAATAAATAACAAATATAAAAAATGTTTTGTACAACTGAGCAATGAAAATTTTAGAGCACTAAAATATTTTTATTTAAAATAACAATACAAATAAAATGAAATAAAAAATTAAATCCTTGGACACTTGGACATCTGAGTCAGACAGTTCCCTAGAACCTAAACTATGGACAAGCTGACTTTAATATGTATATTAGTGTCAACATTTTCATTGATTCATAATTCCTTAAAGTGTAATAAAATGATTCATTAAAAATGAATATTTTATGTGAATCATCATTTCTACCCACTTAACCTAAATCCCACAAACAATTTAGAATACTTAGAGTACTCAGAATCCTTAAGAATTACTAACTTTAATTACTTCTAAATTGAAGGTTAAATCCAATTGACTTCATAACCAGGAGGTTTGAAATATTGGAAAGTACACAGTGTTTGAAATATGAATGCATGGGTTCAAGGTCATGATTTGCCACTTAGTAATATTTTCACCTGTGGAGAAGTGTTTAACTTCTCTGACCTTAGTCTTGTGAATTAAATATATGAATACTAATGTATTATATATTCAGATATTGCAATACTGTTTAGGTAACAGCAAAATGCAAAATGAGCTGAAATAAAGTATCTGGATATTTTAGATACAAAATGATGAATGTATATATTTAATATATTAAAGCAGAGACTGTAGAATGATAAATTTCAATAGGCAACATATAAATTGATGCTGTTTATAAGTCTGTTTTCAATTCTTGTGTTCCATTTGCCTAGGTAACATATCTGAGTACAGCAAACGGATGCTGGGATTCAATGCTTGTGAGGACTGCCAGTATTTGATGGCTTGTTTGAGTTATGTCAAGTGTCTACTGGTGTTGTTATGGCAAGTGCTGTGAAACTTAAGACACAGATGGACATTGCTGTAGACTGGACTGGGGGACTGCCTCATGGAAAGAAGTCTGAAGTATCTGGTTCTACTACATCAATGATGTCTTCTTAGTCATCCTGGAACTGCTAAAATGTCACCAGAGGGTGCTCTATATTGATACTGGTATTCATCATGTCAATGGTTTGGAAGAGGCCTTCTATACCACAGACTGGATTATGATTGTGTCTATTTATAAGTACGGAGAGTACTTCCCAGAAATTGGGGACCGACATGATATTGGGGCTGGAAAAGGCAAGTAACATACTCTTAACTAACTGCTCTGAGATAGAATCTATGATGAGTCCTATGAAGCCATTTTCAAGCCCATCTTTTCTGAAGAATTTCCAGCCTAGTTCAGTGGTCATTAAGTTTGGCTCCAAGTTCCTGTCTGGGGATTGGTTTGTTTTCTCCAACCTGACCGTCAAGGGACATGCCAAGTGTGTGGCGTTTATCAAGAGTTTCAACTTGCCAATAATATAGGAGATGGATATACCACCTGTAATGTCTTTCAGTGCTGGACTTATGAAACACCTGTTGCCCTGAACACAGAGATCCCTAATGAGTTACTTTACAATGACTACTTTGAATACTTTGTGTAGCTAGAGTTTTCCTGCCTTGCCCACAGTCAGGACAAATCTCTGTCTCCCGCCAGTCCCACAGCCACTCAGACCCAACCAAGTAAACACAGAGACTTATATTGCTTATAAACTGTATGGCCGTGGCAGGCTTCTTGTTAACTGTTCTTATATCTTAAAGTAATGCATTTCTACAAATCTATACCTTGCCACGTGGCTCGTGGCTTACCAGCATCTTCACATGCTGCTTGTCCTGGCGGCAGCTGCAGTCAGTCCTTCTGCCTTCCTGTCCTTTTATTTCTCCTCTCTGTTAGTCCTGCCTATCCTTCCTGCCTAGCCACAGCCGTTCAGGTTTTATTTATTGATCAATCAGAACAATTTGACATACAGACCATCCCCCAGCACAGCCAAGTGCAGACCATCTCAGACACCTGCACTCAGGCCCATGGTCCTAATCATCCTCTATGCGGACCTGCTGGGTAACACCACAAAGAACCCAAGAAGGGCTCCCACAGGACATACAGAACATCCCACAGCAACTTTGGATCAGATTTCAAGCTTCACATAAATCCTTCCACTATGACTAACCAGAACACTAACAAATATCTAGACAAATTCAAGCATTGGCTCTTTAAGACGGTCAGAATGTGGTCCCATGCACACATGGTCCCAATGCCATTCCAGAGAAAAGTAGTGATGAGAACAAAGAAGACCCTATTAAAAGCATCTCGGTCTGCTCCTCTGACAAAGGAATTCCAAGTGAGAAAGAAGTCTCCAATCCGATTCAGATGAAGAAGGAGGAGGTGGTCTCAAGAACTCTACTAATATCAAAAAAGCCAAAAGAGTCAAAACAGAGGATAAAAATGACACACATCTAGAAGAGGAAAAAGAAGCCACAGAAGAGTATAAAACCAAGGAGAAGTCAGAAGTTAAAGGGTTCAAAAAAAAGAGGTCTAATTGACCCAATCAAGATCCGTGGCTCTAGCATCTCCTAATTTCCTCACTTCTCCCCAATCTTTCATATTTTATATTCTCTATTCCTCTATGTATTTACATAAAATATACTAAATATAATATCCCCAGGGGATGGAAAGAAACCAGAGACCAAAGCCCAGAGCTGTGGTGCTGGGGGACCTCTTCCCAAAGCTGCTTTGTCTATGGAGGCCCAGGTCTTAGTTTTGAACCCTGTAGGGCCTGCAAGGAAAGAAAACCACCATAAGACAAACTCCCAAACTGCCAAGTGCCTGCTTATGAACTCTGTTAAGATGCCCTTATTAGGCATTCTACAAAGGATGCCTGGGCCTTCCAAGACCCCTTAGTTTCAGGATTAGGTCATTTTTAGATTGGTTCTGTTTATAACTTCTAACTGGTCTCAGGCAAGCAGAAAAACGCATTTCTCTGTCTTCTCACAATTCTGCAGGTGGAGGTTGTTAGACTAGCTTCCTTTTTTGAGATATTTTCATATTGTGAGACTCCTTGTAATAAAACATCACATTTCTACTAAAAAAACAAGAGTATAATACAATACATAAGGAGGTCATGATCACTCCTAATGATATTACTTCATACACACACACACACACACACACACACACACACACACACACACAAATTATATAAATTATGTATGCATATAGTTGTATATATTGTGTATCATTTCAGGTAAATATAAAATATTATGACTCCATGTTGCTTTATCAAACAACCTTGATGTTATTTGTCCCTTATCCCCCTACCCTCTTCACCCCAGATACAGACCCTCTTTCTCCTTTTATTCTGTTTTCTGTTTTATTTCACCCTTACTGTGCTGTTCCCCATCAAGTGTCTCCTCCACAGTCCTTTTATACTTTTCTGGTTCTGTGGTTACTTCATTTTTATGTTCACATCTAAGGGTTTGAGTTAGGAACCACAGATAGGAAAAGACACTCAGTGCTTGTTTTTTTCTCTGTCTGGGTTACATTTTATTATTCTATGTCCATAAATATATGGGAACACATTTATTGATTTCATTTTTTTTGTAGTTGAATAGTATGCCACTTTATATATGTACCATATTTTCATGATCGATTTATCTGTTGAGGGACACTTAGGTTGTTTCAATTCCTTAGCTATTGTGAGTATGGTAGATAGAAAGACAGATGTGCAAGTATTTGTTGAGTAGAATGTGAAGTCCTCTGTGCATATGCCAAAGAGTGTTATAGATAGGTCATATGGTAGCTTCATTTTATATTTAGGGAGGATATTTATAATGATTTCCAGAGTGGCTGCACCAAATTGCATTACTGCTGACAATGAATCCCCCATTCCTTACAACCTTGCTAAATTTGCCTGTCAGGTCCCTTCATTTTGGTCAGTTTGTTTCAATGTTTAATTTTATCTTAGCTTTCTGATTGAGTTAAGAGGAAATCATAGAAGCTGGTTCAGTTTGCATTGCTGAAATAGCTAAGGATGCTGACCATTTTTGAGTGTTTCTTTAGCCACTTTATTCCTTATATTGAGAGTTCTCTAATTAGATATCTCTGGCCCATTATTTTTAATTGGATCATTTCTTTCCTTGACATATTGATTCTTGGTTTTGGTTTGTTTTTGATTTCTTTTTGTTCCTTTTTTAAAATGTTCCTTCTATAACTGCACATTAATCCTCATTCAGTTATATTCCTGACAAAGGTTCATTTCCATTCTATGTTTTATTTTATCAATTGACTGTTTCCTTAACTTTACAAAATGTTTTTAGTTTGGAATCTTATCCTCATACTGACAGATAAATATAGCTGTCATCTCCCATCAAAGATGCCTCTCCTCACTGCAAATGGAGACCATAACAGAAAACCACATCTTGACACATTGATGAAATCAAGAGATTTTGGGGAGCTCAGCAAAAATTGAAAATGTCTACATCACAGCTTGTGCATCTGTGACTCAGGTAATATTGAGATAGAGGAGTAGAGAGATAGAATTATAAGATTTCACAGGACATCTGCTGTGAAACAGTCTCTCATGTAAATGGCTGAATAAGATCTGTACAATGGCAATATAAAAAGGCATGCTAATTCAGAAAGAGGAAAACCTCATGGGATCATAACCCTTGGCAAGGATCTAAAAGCAACTGATGACTGCTTTAAAGGAGAGTGAGACTAGTCCCAAGTGGTCAACTCCAAAATTTATGGACAAATACTAAATACATAGAACCAGTTGATCCTATCATTCATATATATATGAATTGGGAAGAATATATATAAAATTGGGAAGAAGAGGCTATATATTTGAGAGTGATCAGGACATGGAAGGAGTTGTAGGAAAGGGACTTGGAAGTGGCTGGAGAGGACAAAATAGGGGAAGGTGATATAATTATATTTTAAATAAATAAAAATGTATGCAGACTAGATACATGTGTCATGGAAGCAGAATGACAGACTCTGCAGGCAGAAGAGCAAAGAGACAAACAATGAGAAACAATGTGTCCATGGGAAGATAGTACAGGAGAGACAAAAGAAGAAAATATAGAGATGTGTATGTGTTTAAATGTCCTAATAAAATTCATGCATGTGTCTTAGATTTTTATTACTTTGATAAAAACAAAATGCCCAAAAGCAACTCAGACAGAAGGAGTTTACTTCACTTATACAACCCAGGCACAGTCCATCAGTGATTAAAACCTGGGCAGGAGCTTAAGGCAATAACACTGCGGCAGGAATTGATGCAGTGGCCATGGGCGAGTGCTGCTAATAGGCTTGGTCACGATGGCTTATATTGTTTTCTTATACAATCCAGAACTACCTGTTCTGGGTACCATTGCTCACAGTGAATTGGGCCCTCCCACGTAAATCATCAAACGAGAAAATGCACTATAGGTTAGCTCGTAGACTAGCCTGGTAAGGACATTTTCTCAATTTAAGTCACCTCTTCCAAAATGACGCTACTTTGTGTCAGGATGACATAAAACTAGACAAAACAAAATTAAAAATGAGGATTTATTAACATTCTAGGTAATGATCAAATATGAAGAAAAAAAGATGCCTGTAATATGGCACTATCTCCTAAGTGCTAGAGACAGTGTTGCTAGTGTTACCTCTGCCTCTGTGTTTTATACATCATCCATGATATATAATCAAAAAATAAAGCTTTAGAACTCTTAATTTCAGAGGCATTGCTGCTTCATAGTTCCATATCATCTCACTTTCATCCTGACAATGACACGAATGAAAAGTCTAATGACAGATCAACCATGTTATTGATGAGCAAAATGTGGCCCTGTTTAATGTTAAAATATGTTTATGCAGGATAGGGAGTCACTGACAAGTATTGTCTGTGTGTAGATGATCGCTTGTTTTCTTTAACGATCACACGAATTTCAATACCCTGGAATAATATCAGAAGCAGCTCGTTTTTGGAATTGAGTCATTGCATTTTAATACATGCTGTGAAAATTTTCAATTTATTTTCACAAGATTTAGAGTATGCAAAATTTGGTTCTTCCAGAAATGATGTATTGCATAAGTTCATTTTTTTTTTTTACAAAACATATTAAACAATGACTTTAATTCAAACTTCATTATTATGTCTCTTATCTTTTATCTTAGGTTAATTTTACTTAAGCTTCATTGAAAGACAAATTTGTAAGCATGCTGTTTAATATGGTGAACAGAGATTTTTACTGCTCATTTTTGTTTTCATTTAGTTATGACTTGGTTGTCCTGCAACTAGCTGACCTAAAATAAGTAGTTTACAATCTGTTTTTATGAGTGGAGTGCAGATCAAATCCCTCTGCCCTGTGGGACTGTTCCCAGAGCAGAGTCTCATGTGAAGCCTGGAAATGATCCATCTCTGCAAGGCGATCAAGGCCTTTTCAGATAAAGCCTGTCCTTGCTGTTCCATAATGCTGCCCTTTATGAACTTACTGCCGAGCTTTACAATAACACACTCTGATTTTCTCTTTCAAAGAATTGCCACAAAGGATCAAAGAGAAACAGTAAGTTTCTAAAGAAAGGGAAACTTGAAATCAAAACAGTTTGAGGTAATTTTAGGTGAACTTTCTTAAAATATTAGTATAGAATGAAGTATAAATGGGAAAAAAATCTATGTTTAAAAAACTATATTTTAGTGTGCTACAAAAGGGAAATACTATATTATTAGCCAAGCATTCATATCTATGACATTGATAATTTAGAATATATATTGTTAATAATTACATATTTTTTCTTTCTAGTTTAGAATATTAAATTAAGCTCAATTCATATAGTTCATAGAAATTATATCTTTCATGTAATCTCACTTTTAGCTTATTTTTTTCAAGTAAAGTTTTCAAACTATGTATTGTGGGACTTAACCCCATGGTTATATACATCTCCCCATGTATCCTAGGCCATAGTGTTGTTTGTATCTTGTCCCTGAAGATAAGGCAGTACCATAAAAAGTTTTACCAATTTCTATGTGGATATAGGATAAAGGATATTTCTGATTCATGAAAAGATAAAAATGATTAAAAAAAAAATCAAACACTTCCCTAATGTTTCACAGCTATGAATTGGAAGCAATTAAAGAGAGTGCCTTGAAATTATTTGCATAATTGATATGCATGTGGGTGCATAATTTATATCCCAGAATTTCATGCTTTTATGCTTTTTTACTACTTTACACAACAACATATTTCTAAATTCCATTCTTACATGAGCAATACAGAGATGCATATTGACAATATAAAAGTAATTGATATTTTGCATATTTGTCTTACTCCAATTCAAAGATTTTTATTCTGTTTTGTTATATATGTATTATCTTATTATGTTACCACTTTTTGATGTCTATTGTCTTATTTTATGAGTATTCTAATGGTTTGCATGACTATATTGTACATCTTATAAACCATTGTCATTTTTGAGGTTTTATTTACAGTTGTTTCTTATTTTGATTTGGTTTTGGTTTTGATCTTTCTGTTTACAGGCATTTCTTGAATATTTACCATTCTCTTTCTCCCTTAGATGGAACCATTAACAAAGACTCAATGGAGAGGGCTTTGCTCTTAGAATTAAGAGCACTGTGTTCCTGAAGTGTAAGCACTTAATTTTTTAACTTGAGACAATTGGATCCTATAGTCTAGAAAGAAAATCATCTTTTGTTTGAAGCCAGCTACATTAGCTTCATTTGAAAAAGCACTAAAGTTATCCTATGTTTACTGTGTCTCTAATTATTTCATGAAATATATTTTGTTCATGCTTCCCCTCCCCAAATTCTTATAGATCCTTCTGACCTGCCTACACACACACCTTTATATGCTTTCTCTACAAAAACAATAAAAATCAACAACACACACAATTGAAAAAACCCAACAATAAATAAACAAACAAACAAATAAATAAGTGGAAACCAAAAGCCCATTCCAAAAACCAAACAAACATGGAGTTCATTTGAGTTGTAAGGTCTGCCCGTGTATGGTTCATATACTTAGTGACACACTACTGAAGAAAACTAATGTTCCCTGTGCTACCAAGTACCAATTTAGAATTGCTTCTTGGTAGTGGTTGATCTCTACTTGAAATCTCAGTCCTGAGATCCCATTTCCCTTGAACCTGTGTAGGTGTGCTGCCTGTTTCTTAGACTCTGCATTTATAAGTGACTCTTCTTTCTTAACCACTTTCTGGACACTAGGATTTCCAAAAGGAAATCCTATATTTTATATATTTCTTATTTCCAAAAGGAAATATATAAGAGTGAAATGCAATATTATTCTTTTGACACTTCTTCTAAAAGATAAAATAAAATTGACAAATACATTTGTACATATTTATGCTTAAAAATCTGATATTTGATGCATGTATGCATTATGAGATTACCACAAACAAACAAATTAACTTATCTAACTCTTTACATAATTATTTCTATTTTTGTGTATAGTAAACTATTTATGGTCTATTCTGAGCAATATTTAAGTACATAGTAGATTATGATTTACTATTTTACAAGGTTCTTTGTAGATGTCCAAAATTACCAATCATACATAACTGAAACCTTGCTGTGACTTACTCTTTCCAGGTATAATTAGGAAAATAAAACTATCTCTTCCCAGTGGTGATTGAAAATAAGTTCTAGGCTTTTGAGATAACATATACTATAAAATGGCTTAATTCCTTGCCATTTTATTTCTGGTCATTTTCTTATAAATTTAATGTAGTTTTATCACCACAAAGACGTTAATGTCTAGTCCATCAGAGTTAGACTCAAAACTTTTAGAAAAAAATGCAAGATTTGTTATGTATTACTTAAACTGAGTTCTCCATGACTATAAAAATGATTTTCTAATTATGTTTCTTTTGATTACTTTGTTTTATAATTGTTTCATTATAATGATTTTCTCATGAATGTAAACATTCATTAATTGATAAAACATGACTTGGGGATTTAATGCATGTTTTGTGTTTCAGTATTTACATTCTTCCCAGTTGTATAGTTATTAAATTAGGAGATAATAATAAAGCATTATAAGATTAATTTAATATAGTAGCTGATAATGACCAAAATAAAAATTATGGTTTAAATGTGAGATTTCCTCCAGAGACTCCTGTGTTTGAAGACATGAACCTTTGGTGTAACTTGGAGATGCTGAAGAATCTTTATGGCATAATGGCATAGCTGGAAGAAATGAGTCACTGCTGTGTGGGTCTTATGAATTCCAAAATCTCTCTCTTCTCTTCTCTTCTTCTCTTCTCTTCTCTTCTCTTCTCTTCTCTCTCTTCTCTTCTCTCCTCTCCTCTCCTCTTCTCTTCTCTTCTCTTCTCTTCTCTTCTCTTCTCTTCTCTTCTCTTCTCTTCTCTTCTCTTCTCTTCTTCTCTTCTCCTCCTCCTCCTCCTCCTCTTCTCTCTCTCTCTCTCTCTCTCTCTCTCTCTCTCTCTCTCTCTCTCTCTTCTCCTCTCCTCTCCTCTCCTCTCCTCTCCTCTCCTCTCCTCTCCTCTCCTCTCCTCTCCTCTCCTCTCCTCTCCTCTCCTCTCCCTACCCCCCCTCTCTCTTTTTGTTTGTAGGCTAAGATGCTGGTCTTGGTGAACTGTATGTTTAAAGCAAGTTAACTGAATTAATGTTTTTCTTTCCCAGTGATGGGGAAATAAAGCTTTTTCCTAAAAGCGAGGTCATTATTGTGATAAACCTGAGCATGTGTTTTTTGTTGTCGTTGTTGTTTGTTTTGTTTTGTTTTTACTTTGGCATTGTCTCATTTGATACATTTGAACATGTTTGGAGCTTCAGAATCAAAGAGTGTTGAAAGCAAAGTTTAATGCATGAATGTAGTGAGAATGTGGAAGATCAGAATGTCAAAAAAATAGTGCTACAAGTAGAAACTGAGCTCACAGGATGCAAAAAGATCAAAGACAGTCTTGAAAATTTCATTAGAGGTTGTTCATGTTACACTTTGACAAAGCATCTTTTTATGTTCTGCCCATGTCCTAAAAAAAAAAAAATGATTGAAATTGACTTCAAAATTTGTTGGCTCATTCATTTGTCATGGGAAACTTGAAAACAGTTCAGGTCTTGTAGGTATGTGCAACTTTTTGACATTACAAAAAAAAAAAATCTATCCTCTACCAAGTTCATGCTTGAGAACTACACTCAAACACGGAAAAACAATTCCATAAATCTCATGATTTGTTTCAGAGTATACAAGACTAAAATAAAATCTGCTCACAACTGCATGTAGCCACATACAGTTCTTAGGCAGTGGATTCAATTTGCATGATAGCTTTTAGGTGGTTGTGGCTTAGTGCCTTTGTCTCTGCTTACAGTATTGAAAATGCAAAGGACAAAAAAAGTAGTGAAAAATCTACATTATAGGATAAAAACAATGAACAGGGTGAAGGTTGCAGACAGGGCAGACCTAGTTAGTATAGACCAAGAGACCATAATTGTTAAACATACAATTTGTATATACCCACACAATTCCCACTTATTCAAAAGAAACTGTCCCTTAGCAACAGGAACACACCCAATAAAGGCTCCAATATAAAACTAACAGTGCTTTCTTCGAGAGGAGAGCACCTGAGAGCACCTTTGCAGGTCTTCCCTACTTGAAAACGGCCACCTAGGGAAATATTTTTCTTGTTCAGCTATTTAAGGCACATGAAAACCAGAGTTGGCTGCTTTGGATATGGTATCTGTTGTGGAATATGTTGATCTCACTCTGACACTCCTGAGACTGTCAAAGTTTACTTTGAATCAGAGGGTAGAGCTAGCTACTCTCTGACCAAAATTAGCCATAGAGGTTTTGGAAGAGTGAGGATATATAGAAAGGCACAGGAAGTAGCAGGGATGGTTTTAGGAGCATTCTTGGCCCTTTTGGATTGAGGAAGAAGAGAGAGAAGAGGTCACTGGTCCTTCTCTGCTGCTTCTCTGATCATTCAGGTTTTCACCCCACTATCTGACTCCTGAGTTTTTATGGATAAAGAATAATTAGACAAGAATTTCAGGCCTGAGAACCTACTTTGTTATTTTCATTCATGAAATCTTTGTTTGGGGAAGTGCATGGCATTCAATGGAGCCAGTGTGAGAGAGGCCACATGGCAAGAGTCTACACAGATGTAAAGGAGGGGCTTCCAAAATCAGCTGTGTATAGATGATATCACTATGAACTTGAAAAATGCCCAAGTAAGAATAATAGGTCTGTTGTTCATGATGGTAGGTTTCAATCTTGTTTACTTTGTTGTTTCCTTGTGTTTTTCCGTTGCCTTCCTTTTGGAATTGGTTTACTCGGTCATTGTATGCTGCAAACATTTCCCTTTCTCATAGTTAAGTTAAAATCTCACTGTTAAGTTATTATCTTGATTCTCAGTAGAGTATGGACTTTGGAAATTAGAACAATCCTGGAGCTGTAAGACAATGAGGATTATGAAGCAGGGTAGAATGGATTTTATGTGACTGAATGGACATGAGTCAAAGTGGTCCAAGAACAGACCATTATAATGTGAATGTGAAATGCCACTCACATAGACTTGATCCATAATTAATACTTGAGGGGTAGATTGCTTATGCTAAGTAAAGGAGGTCTAGAAAATGGAAGTAAGTCTCGAGCAGTCAGGTCTTATGTCTTGCAGAGCCCAAGCTCTCAGTTTACTGCCTTTTCCATACATTTGTATATAAGCCACACTGGAGGTTCCTGGAATCATGCCTTTCTTGCCATGATTGCATATATCTTTTCCACCATGAACCAACATCGTTCCTTCTTTAAGATTCTTTGGTTAGATATTCTGCCAAAGTGATGAAAACTTAGTTTTTCACAGAACACATGTGACTTATTCATTGTAAAACTATGTTTTTATTTTAAAAAAAAGTATTCTATTTGGATTTATTAAGAATATCTCTGAGCTGGAAAGATGATTCAGCAGTTAAGCTCACATGCTATTCTTGTATAGAATTCAAATTTGGTTTCCAGCACTGATATCTGGCAGATGACAACCACCTCTTAAGTCTAGCTCCGAGGGATCAAATGCCTTCTTTTGGTCTCCATGGGCATTTGTGTTCACATATACAAGCCCAGACATATGCACAAATGCTTAAATGTACTTAAAAATTACAACAAAGTCAGTATTTTAAACTAATACTTATAAAGATTGTAGTTTTTCCCTTCTTGAACAATTTTATTATTTTGTGTCTTCTCAGTTAAAAATTTTACCTCGATTGCCAACACATTATTGTATTCCAACTGTGTCTTCTTTTGAATATATTAAATGGGTTTCCCAGTAACAATTTTGTCTTGCCTAGAATTTACTTGAAAATTTTGAAGTTCCAGACACCTACCAAGTTCTACAATTAGAATTTTGGCAGTTCTTCCTTGGCAGAGAGTATTATATAAGAGAGCTTCACTATTTTTGACATCATTTTCCATCACATTGAAAGATTTTAGCTTTTTGAAAATCTAGACAATTTTAAAATATTTGAAATATTTTGTGAGCAGGTGAATGTCAACACTACTGGTCATATCCTTTACATAGGTATTATCTTTTTTAAAAATTTTTTATTCTTTCAAACCATCACAATGGTAAGTAACCATGCTATTTATTTATGTTTAGTATACTATATTTTTAGCATTATTTATAACGTATTCATTGTACATAGGATTTCTGGAAAACAGTACACCATAACAGCTTCATGTATATCCTAATTATTATATTTCTTAATAGCACAAAGATTCTTTATGGAGTGATTAAACCATACCATGAAAGTCTACATGCTTATAGAGAATATGATATCCAACAAGATAATTATACCTTTCTCAGAATGTACTCCTTAGGTTTAACACACATGGCTGTCTTCCATTTGGTATGTACTCTATAGACAAAGAGGAAACAGAAAAACAAAACAAGGCAAAGATAAAACTAAATGTCTCCAAGGTAACCTCAGCCTGCCCTAATGAGAAGTTGCAGGTCATGGGTTGCACCACAGAGATGATAACTCATTTGGATAAGAATAACCACATAGTATTTCAAAACAGCACACCTTCTGACTAAGGGATGGGTAGTGCAGGTAAATCACAGTATTCACTATAGGAGCTGAGACCAGTATGTCATATGACAGTAAGGTCATGTGCCATAACCATGCAGTTATCGACCAATAATTTGAGAAGAGGGTGTAAGGACAGGAATAATAAAGCAAGAACTAATTATTAAAGTAAGCTTACAAGTATACATGAAAAAGAAATAATTACATTACTCTTTTTTTATTTATTTTACAATACTATTTAGTTCTACATAATAGCCACAGATTCCCTTGTTCTCTCCCTTCCTGCCCCCCTCCCCTTCCCCCCAGCCCACGCCCCATTCCCACCTCCTCCAGATCAAGGTCTCTCCCGAGGACTGGGATCGACCTGATAGACTCAGTCCAGGCAGGTCCAGTCCCCTCCTCCCAGATTGAGCCAAGCGTCCCTGCATAAATCCCAGTTTTCCAACAGCTAACTCATGCAACCAGCCCAGGACCTGGTACCACTACCTAGATGCCTCCCAAACAGATCAAGCCAATTGACTGTCTCACCTATTCAGAGGGCCTGATCCAGTTGGGGGCCCCTCAGCCTTTGGTTCACAGTTCATGTGTTTCCATTCATTTGGTTATTTGTCCCTGTGCTTTATCCAACCTTGGTTTCAACAATTCTTGCTCATATAAACCCTCCTCTTTCTCACTAATTAGACTCCCAGCACTCCACCAGAGGCCTAGGCGTGGATGTCTGCATCCAGATTCCTCAGTCCTTGGATGGGGTTTCTGGCACAACTATTAGGGTGTTTGGCCATCCCATCACCATAGTAGGTCAGTCCCGGCTGTCTCTCGACCATTGCCAGCAGTCTTTTGTGGGGGTATCTTTGTGGATTTCTGTGGGCCTCTTTAGCTCTTCCCTTTCTCATGTCTTCATTTACCATGGTCTCCTATTCCATGTTCTCCCTCTCTTTTCTTGATCCAGGTAGGATCTCCCGCTCTCTTTCCCTCGACCCTCACCCTTCATTGCTCCCACTCATGTCCAGGCTGTTCATGTAGATCTCATCCATTTCTCCGTGTCTTTTTTGGGGTCCCATTTTCCAGGTAGCCTCACTGGTGATGTGAGTAGCAGTCCAGTCATCCTTGTTCCACATCTAGCATCTTCCTATGAGTGAGTACATACCATATTTGTCTTTCTGAGTCTGGGTTACCTCACTCAGGATGATTTTTTCTAGATCCATCCATTTGCCTGCAAACCATGTGATGTCATTGTTTTTCTCTGCTGAGTAGTATTCCATTGTGTATATGTGCCACAATTTATTTATCCATTCTTCAGTTGAAGGGCATCTAGGTTGTTTCCAGGTTTTGGCTATTACAAACAATGCTGATATGAACATAGCTGAGCAAGTGCTCTTGTGGTATGATTGAGCATTTCTTGGGTATATGCCCAGGAGTGGTATAGCTGGATCTTGGGGGAGATTGATTCCCAATTTTCTAAGAAAGCACCACCAACCCCACATGTGACAGAGGACTGATACCAGAATATATAAGGAACTCAAGAAATTAGACATCAAAACGAACAACAATCCAATTGAGAAATGGGCTTTAGAACTAAACAGAGAATTCTCAACAGAGAAAACTCAAATGGCTGAAAGACATTTAAGGAATTGCTCAACATCCCTAATCATCAGGGAAATGCAAATCAAAACAACTCTGAGATACCACCTTATGCCTGTCAGAATGGCTAAGATCAAAAACACTGAAGACACTTTATGCTGGAGAGGATGTGGGACTAGGGGAACTCTCCTCCACTGCTGGTGGGAATGCAAGCTTGTACAACCACTTTGGAAATAATTACATTACTCTTAAAACAAACATCCTTGAGCTCTAGCAATACAAAGTTGGCCAGTGAAAACTGGTTTTCATAATCTAGTTCATGTATTCATCTTCAGGCCATAAAGTAACATTGAGAATCCAATCCCTCTGTAATCAATCACAAAATAGAGCAAAACAAAGGGGTTCATGAGTAGACACACATTTGTCTTATGCTAATAATATTTAGTTAATGTATTAATATACAAGAAAGAATAGATTTATGATGTATGAAAATAGTCATTTCCATGAATATGAAAATATTCAATCATATTTTTAAGAGACTCTAAAATTTTTAAATGTACAACAAATACAGGTATTCCTTAAATTTTAGCTTACACCAAAATCATCAATAAATGTACTTTTTCCAAGTTAATTTTATGGTTATATTTAAATATGCATTTTAAATATTTTGCAGTCCAAATTTATTCAAAATCCATGAATTGTATTGTGGGCCATTCTTTTAGCAGTTTTAGCAGTCACCTTATGTTCTTCTCTTCTTTTCCTATATTTCTTATCTCTAATTTTTTTCATTAAGAAATACAGCATTCCATTTAGTAAGACATTTTATTTATGTTCTCAGTTCTTACTTTTTTTTAATATTGTTTTATTTACTGTGTGACCCAGTAAATGTATAGGTCAATAGGCTGAGCAAAGAAAGTCTGAATGTGTACTTTAAGGGATTTATGGTGAATTATGCACATTAAATGAAAATGTTGGCAATTAAGAGGAATCCATTAAGGAACTTGAAGTGACTTCTAGGTGTAGGGACATGAACAGGGACAGAAAGTCATCAGTGTAAGACAGCAGTTCAGTCGTGCTTATAGCAATGATGGAAGACTGCTTCATAAAAAAGAATTGATCTTTTATAGATGGAGATGCAGGTACAATACAACAGAATGATTAGGCAAGAATTTAAAATGAACAAAATAGGATGATGATTTTCTAGTCAAAAATGGCATAACTTTATTTTTGGAAAATGTAAGACATGTTCTCCTTCTAAAAGGAAAAGGGGAAAACATTGAAATAACACAGTGTGAATATAATATTAATATAAAATATGAGTTTTGGCCTAACTAACTTGTGAACTGTGTTAGTCAGTTACTGTGAGGAGGTGGCATGGCCACGGAAACTCTTATAAAGGAGAACATTTAATTGGAGCAGTCTTACAGGTTCAGAGATTTAGTCCATTATCCTCAAGATGGGAGCATGGATGTATACAGGCAGACATGGTGCCTAGAATTGGTGTATCTTGGTCTTGACATATATTGATACTCAATTTTCTGAGAAAGCATCATATTGATTTCCAAAGTGACTGTATAAATGCACAGTCTCACCAGCAATGTAGGAGTGTTCTCCTTTCTCTACATCCTCTCAAGCATGAGTTATTGAAAGACCCCCACTCCATTATGAGGACATGGGGCGTTGGGCCAATGAAATGCCCCCCCCCCAATAACTTAGCCTAAGAAACGCCATTCTGAAGGAATCAGAAAAACAGGAGTTCACAGCCATAGCCAGCCACCCGGCCTTGAGAGAGATAACTATGGCCAGCCATCCAGCCTTGGGAGAGAGATAACTGTGGTCGGCGGCCTTGGGAGAAAAACAGTTGAGTCAAATCAGGATATTTTATGGCTGGCCCCCTGGCCTTGAGGAATAAGCAGCTGGGTTGGAAAAACACCCACTATACCCTGGGCAAGGCCAAATCAGCCACACACATACAACCCCAAGTTCACCCTGGCCTTCTTTAAAACAACCAATAGGGAACCTGTAACTATGCTTCTCGCTTCTGTAACCGCCCTCTGCCCCTGGGATCCCATAAAAAGTCCCCCTTGCCCTAGGAAGGCACGCAAGTCCTCCAAGAGACTTCGCCCCAGGTACCTGGTCTAAATAAACCCTCTTGCTTTTGCATCTGATCGGTGGTTTCGGTGTGTTCCTTGGGTTTGGGGTCTCTCCTGAAGGAAGATCTCCCCTAGGAATCTTTCATTATAAACTGTGTTTTTGGTCTTAGCCATTCTGACATGTGTAAGATGCAATCTCAGAGTCGTTTTTATTTGAATTTTTCTGATGGCCAAGGATGCTGAATATTTGTTTCTCATCCATTTGAGATTCTTCTGTTGAGAATTCTCTATTTATATTTGATAGAGACAGAGACATATATGGCCAAAATATTAGTAGAAAAGATTAGAAATGAAAGAAGTTATCTGAATAGTTAACGTGCTTACATATGAAATAAACATACTGTAAAGCCTAAAATTAGCAGTGCATCAATTTCTTATTCTGATAAGGTTTAGCTATAGTGATGATCCCACTGACTTGGGTTAGGAGTGGAAATTAGTATAACAATTTAATTCATTGCTGAATGTTAATAACTGGAGGTTAATCGAGTATAAGTCTATTATATCACATTATATGTATGACAAATATATTTATCATGTAGATTGGCACAGCTATGCATGAATTAAGATGTAGATATACATTATATTTTCAAATGTGCTCATTGCATCACTGCTACTATATATTATCTTTGAAATTGTAGTAATCAAGATCAACATTTTTTAATGCATTTGCCCAAAGGAGTACTACATAAGACTGTATCAGAATTCATTTCTGGGACAGAAATGTAACTATAGCAAACTCATATGACTATTATATACCTAATATTGAACACAAGTGGACAAATAGTAAATTAACATATTATGTGAATCAATTCATGTGAAAAAATATCTTAATCAATGTATGATATTTGAAATTAGTGGTTAACATCTTTTAAGTTTAAGGGCATACTGGCAGTGGATCAGAATCTATCCCTGGTGCATGAGCAGGCCATTTGGAGCCCACTTCTGAGATGGGACACCTCACACAGCCTTGATGTGGGGAGTGGGGGGCTTGGACCTGCCTCTACTAAATGTACCATCCCATAGGAGGCCTTACCTTTTTGTAGGAGGGCATGGGAGGTGGGTTGGTGGGGGAAGCTGGAGTGGCAGAAGGAGGGAAGAGAGGGATCTTTGGTATGTAAAATGAATAAAAAAATTCTTAATTAAAAAAAAGTACATACTGCCACACTTAAAAAAAATTGATCTCAAAAAAGTCTAAAGAATGAGAAACTAGTAAGGAGGAGCAACATGAAACTTGCTATGTTTTGTATTTTTTCTTCAATGGTTGTTTAGTTATTTTGAATAATGTGCTAAATTGCTAACTTATGAAGTATAAATTTGCTCATTTACATATTTTACTTTAATAACTTTAAATCACCATTATTATTAATGTTCCTAATATACAAAAAAAGTTGTTAAAAAATTCTACCTACATCCTAAAAAGCATTATTCATGGTTGTACAGTTTTTATTTCTTCTTTATACCACTGATAATATAATGCCCCCTTTTCTTCTCTTGTTTAATTAGCATGATGTGAAAAAATATCCTATTACTATGGCAGTTGGAATATACTGATTAATTCCAAGTAATCCTGGTGGATTTTAGTTATAAACAATATCTTGTTTAAAACATTTATATCACAAGTGATAAACTTTATATTGAAGTGTTCTAAATTTCACATTTTAGCATCTCTTTATGTGCCTCTATCTCTTTCTTATGCTCTCTCTGTCTCATTTTCAATTTAGTGTTCATAACTTAAGTTGTTACTATTCTACCAAATTAATATCAAATAAAATATGCAGGCAAGATGGTCATCAAAATAACTACAAACCATACAACTTATTGCATTTGCAGCCTATCCTCATTAGTTAGTGTATCAGTACTTTCCAATTTGAAAATTTAAATAAAAAAATACTTTCAAAGTAACAAAACAAAACAGAATATTATATATACAGAAACATCCAATAAACTTTTATGATTTCAGATGGTATAAATCATTGAAGAAAAATAAAAATTTGAATAACAGATATACACATGCAATTATAAGCATTAATTTTTATCCTCCAAACTACTTTACAAATTGAATTATTCCAAAATTATTGGAAGGAAATTAATAATGCTAATGTGAAGAATGACTCTTACTTAATATGATCCTGCACAATATATTTCATGATTCTCAAAACAATTACCTCATGTATTTCATATTGAGCTTCAGTATTGGAAGTCATTGTCCAGAGCAATTCACTTATGCTGGAGTTAATGATTTAGAATGATAGGGGGCTATTAGCAATGGTCATTAGATAACTGTAGGGAAAAGTATCACAACAGGAGAAAGTGTTTGAACTTACATGATTGAGCCAGTGATTTTCTAAACTGTGGCTTGGTACAGGAACTTGTGTCACTTAGCTATCTGTTATTAGTACAATTATTTAAAGGCCAATTTTATAAAAGTACCTTTTAGATGGTGACTAACAAGGGATAAAAGTGAAATGATGTTGTCTAACAGGGAAAACGGGCACTGAAGTTATTCTTGACAACTGCAGATGGGATGAGAACAACACCAGGTATCAAATGGGAGCAACTTTGTAAATTATTCTATCGGGACAGCAGAGAACCAGATTATCAGTCACAGCAGCAGATTCTTGAGGACGGGATAAAGTCTCAATTCCCAAGTATGTAACAGACACACTGAATAAAAGACTGTGTGATTTCAAACATATTTAGAACTTATGATTGACAAATCTGATACTAGAAACTGAAAATTTAAAAAAAATATCTTTCTATGAAGAAAGAGAACATGGTCAAAGGCAGATAAATAATTTCAATAAAATCATGGAAAATAAAACCTTCCCTAAGTAAGGAAAGAAATGCCTATCAAGGTCCAAGGCATAGATTTCCAAATAAACAGAACAAGAAAACAAATTCCTCATATCAAATAGCTATCAAAACAATAAATACATAAAATCAAGGATATTGGCAACTGCATGAGAGATAGATCAAGTTACATATAAATCACTTCTGATCAGAATAAAAGCTGACTTTTTCATTATGAAAGCCAGAATGGTGTGTATCAGTGTTCTACAAGTTATGAAAGACCATAGAATAGAGACCAAACTACTATACCCAGCAAAGCTATCACTTGTAATTGAAAGAGAAAGGAAAGCTTATTATTATTAAAAACAGATAAAAGAAAGGCAAATCCAGTAAGCCAGCTCTTCAGAGGATACTAGAAGGAATACTTATAAGAAATGTTTAAACATGCCCAAGAAGTCACAGAAATATAGATAATTTTTTAGAATATATACTCAAAATATATTTAAGAAATATCACAGAAGCAAAAAAATAACAGAAACTATATGTATTGTTCAATAATTATTAATATTATTTAATCAAATCACAACAAAGAGACACAGATAAGCATTGTGTATTTGAAAACAGCATATGTCTTTTTGCTGCTTCCAAGAAACGACTCATGATCGACAATGAGTACTGCCTCAGGTATAAGGATGGAATAAGATTATTTCAAGCAAAAGAAATTAATGAAAAAGAAAACATATACCTATTCTAATATCTGAACTTATCACAAGAGATAAATAAATATACTGCTTAGTCATTAAAAAATCAAATAAGATATAGTTATTTGTAAACATATATGTACTGAACATAGAAGTAACCGATTGTACAAAGTGAAGACCACTAGGTTTACAAGCACAAAATTACCTCAAAGGGTGAAGGCAAGTGATTTTAAAGCCACACTCTCACCAGGAAACAAATTTCCTGGAAAATCAACCATTAAGGTGAAACTCTGGAATAAATTACATCACAAATTAAATTGGATTTAACATATCTCAAGAACCTTTCACCCAAACACTAAAGAATAAGCCTCCTCAGCAGGCAATGAACCTTTTCTCATAACATAGTCCATGTTGGGACATAAAGCAAGCTTCCACAAATGCATGAAAAGTGAAATTACATTCTGCTGTCAATATGACTATAATGGAATAAAGCTCATTATCAATAGAAATAGAAATGAAACAAACTCATGGTAAATAAACAATGTGGGATAATGAGTTTACTGCTTTTAGGTTCTTCACTTCCTGAGTCAGGTAAGCTATATTACCTTCTTAGTGCTTATAAGCTTCCCCACTTTCCCCTAGGGTAATGTTTCAAATTAGTAATAACCTATACAACAGGTGTGACAACTCAATTTTTGTCATTTTGACAGAATATGACTATTACAGATGACCTTAAGTATGGAGAGGATCTGTACAGCTTAAAAAATTTACAACCCTGGTAGTCAATACTAACGCCCCCACATTTTGTCCAATTTGTTCTTCATTGATTAATCAGGTTTAAAACTTCTTTACAAGTTTAATATTGGTTTAATGATATTCTTACTGGTCCTTGTTATGTCTGCTGTCATAACCAGTTCAGACAACACACACACACACACACACACACACACACACACACACACACACACACAAACACACACACACACAAACATAGACATATATGCATTGTATTTTAATTTATATTACCAGTATATTCGATGTACTCTAAAATAAACATAATTCTTCATAGAACTGTAGCTTTCCTAAATTATATAAGCAACCTTTTGATTATTCTACTTTAGAATCTGTCTTAAGACCCAAATCCTTTTAGATTTTAAATAATTATTTCAATTAGATTAGCTAAAGATGCAAGATAATTATGTAGCAATAAGCCAACATCCCATTTGCTCTCCACAATTCCTGGCACGTGCTTCTATTTAAGTCTTGGAGGATGCTACTGCTTTCTATATTAACCCTCTGAACCTCATTCACTCACCTTGTCACCTCCATCTAACACTACATTCTTAAGTCTTAGATTTACATTCTTATGCTTTTAAAGATTCTGTCATGGCTGTTTTGTTTTGTCAACTCATCACAAACAAGAATTATCTGAGAATAGTGAACTACAATTGAGAAAATGCCTCTATAAAATTTTCCTGTAGGTTATATTCTCAAGTGCTGGTGGGTGTGGGATGACTCAGCCCATTGTGGATGGTGCCACTCCTCACAAATGCTTCTGAGGTGTGTTAGGAAAGCAGGCTTAACAAGCCATGAGCAAGCAGTCCTGTAAACCATATTTCTCCATGGCCTCTGCATCAGTTCCTGCCTCCAGTGATGGACTGTGGTATGAAACTATAAGATGAAATAAACTCTTTATTTTCTAAATTCCTTTTGGTCATGGTATAATATCACTGCAATAGAAACCCTAATTAATACATAAATT
Source organism: Peromyscus maniculatus bairdii (assembly GCF_049852395.1). Taxonomy (NCBI): domain Eukaryota; kingdom Metazoa; phylum Chordata; class Mammalia; order Rodentia; family Cricetidae; genus Peromyscus; species Peromyscus maniculatus. The sequence goes on along the minus strand of NC_134872.1, from coordinate 64,101,365 downwards.
GGTACCAGGATGCAGGGTAATGTTGTTACAGGTCTGTTCAGGTTCTGTTGAAAAAAATTATGGAAGGACTTTTCAAAATTTTGATTAGCCATTGAGTACAAAGAGTTTAGTGAAATATTATGGGAACTTAGAAGATAATGCTGAGAGAAGTGAAAATGTTGGAAACCTGACTTTAGAAACTTCACAGGAAAAATTGAAAGTACTTTAAAGACTCTATCAGGATTATTGGATATTTTGAATTAAGATCCAGCAAAGTGAAGCCATTGCTTTGCCGTAGCAATTAATATTGGTCACCTAGGGCTGAATGAACAGGATTGATAAAACCAAATGTTTTGGGTCAGCATGCTCATGGAAGCTACAGTCCCAAGGAAGCCAAAGTTATGCCATACTGGTAACTGAAATTAGTAATGTATAAGAGTCTCCCACATGGTACTAGTTTTGAAGATTTTAAGGTGTCATGAACAGCAGTGAATCCTGAAACTGTGAAAGGGCAGGAGAGGCCGTTGTTGAAGGTGCTATCTCATCTCAATTGTAGCTGAAACTCCAGTACTTAAGGATTCATGGAAAGAAACTGAGACTTGGCACCATGTAGCAGGGTGAAAATCACTGAAGAAAACAAACAACCAAAAAAACAAAAAAAAACCAAAAAGACAAAACCAAACCAAAACAAAACAAACAAACAAAAAAAACAGGACAGGTTATTGATAAAGGTGCAGCCCGGTTAAAAAAGATATGCCAGAATATTTGAGATGACAGCACCAAGGGACTTCTACCAAAGAGAGTAGGAGCTGTGGAATAGAGCTGAATTGAGCTTAATATACAACCTGTCTGTGCTGTGGATGGTAAAGCTGGAGAAATTATTTTTTAATGATAGTACTGACATGGAAGTGTAAGATAAAGAAATGCCTTTGTCCCCAAGTAGCATTTGGTCATGGTTTTTTAACACAGTGGTAGAAACCCTAACTAGAGCACCTTCTCCCTTTAGTTAAGAAAGAAAATGAGCTGGGCAGTCATGGCACACACCTTTAATCCCAGCACTTGGGAGACAGAGCCAGGTGGATCTCTGTGAGTTCGAGGCTAGCCTGGGCTACCAAATGAGTTCCAGGAAAGGTGCAAAGCTACACAGAGAAACCCTGTCTTGAAAAACCAAAAAAAAAAAAAAAAAAAAAGAAAGAAAGAAAAAGAAAAAAATAATTATCTTCACACACATACATATGGTAAGACTACAGCATTCTTAATAATGAGTCATTTTGATTATGAACTATTCATTTAATGGCATGCATATATTAATTACTGGCCATACAAACAAACCTGGATATCTCACTTAAGGAAATATGAAACACTTCATAAAAGTTTTGAACATAGAAATAAGTTGTAATTATTGTAAATAAGTAATACCATATTACTAGCTACTGTTGAAACAAGCTAGAGTCATCTGAGAGGAGGAAACCTCAGTTGAAAAGAATGCCTCCATGAGACTGCCACAGTTGAGACAGTGGGAAATTTTCTTGATTACTATACAGGGGCCTACCCATGTTTTTTGTTGTTGTTTGTTTTGTGCTACTTCTGGGTAGATGGTCCTGGGGTAGATAAGAAATGAAACCAATCAATCCTGGAAGAGCAAGGTAATAAAGAGCATATTTCCATATCTCTACTTTAGTTCATATCCCCAGGTTCCTACCTTGAGTTCATGTTCTCACATCTTCTCCTGATTGTCTGTGATCTAGCAATGTAAGCTCAAATAGACCCTTTCCCTTATAAGTTGGCCATGGTGTTTTATCACAGCAATAGAATCCCTAAGACAAATTAACACTCCATAATACAGAAAGGCACAAAATATATTAGTGTTTTATGTGCATACATAGATGTGTTGATATACGCACAGCATGATATGTTCATATACTGTTAACTTGAAATTTTAAATATTAATATTTGCAATTTATTCAATTACTTTCTGCACCATTTTAAATGTAAAATAAAATGAGCCTTAGTATATTCATAGCAATGGCCACTAACTAATCTCAGAATATTTTCATCACCTCATAAAGAAGCCTAAATCCATTTACATTCACTAATCATTCTTCATCCTCAGCCATGGTAAACTTTTCTGTCCCTACAGTTCTACAAATTTTAAACATTTAAGCAATGTTTTCATACAATTCCTGCTTTAGAGTGTGGCTTCTTTCACCATGTTTTCAAGGTTCATTCTTTTATATCAATATTTCATTTGTCTTCAAGAATAAGTAATATTCCCTGTTACAGCTATAACACAATTTGCTTATCCATCCACTGATATGCATAGGAATTAGTACAGTTTCTACTTTTTGGCTATTTTGAATAAATAATAAGCATTCATGTACACTTTTGTGTGTGAGAATATATTTTTCATTCTCTTGGAAATATTCCTAGGAAAGAACTTGCTGGATCACGTGATAACTCATTTAAAATTTAAAGGAAATGAGGCCTGTGAAGATAACTCAGTCAGAAAAGTATTTATCTTGCAAACATCAGGAACTTAGTTTGAACCCCAGAACCACATAAAAGGCCACCTGTGGCACCCTGTGCCTGTGATTTCTGAGCTGCTAAGACAGGAAAGAATTCCAAGAGCTCCAGGCAAGTGGAAGAACCCCTTCTAAAAACATGGAGCATAGTACCTTCGAGACAACACTTAAGGTTTACTTCTGTCCTCTACATGCATGAGCTCACATACATGCACACACACAAATACACAAAATACACACATAGGTGAAAATGAAAATAATTTTGAGGAATTGAAAAACTGTTTCATAAAACATCTACAACTTTTTCATTCTTAGTAACAAAGAATGAGGACTTCAATCCTTCTCAATGTTGTCTATGTTCATTATCTGTTTTTGAAATGCACTCTCAGTAAATGGGAAATAGTATTCCACTGTGGTTTTGATTTCTGAAACTCTGATGACAGTGTAATCAAGAATCTTTTTAAATGAAAAAAAATTACAGACATGACTACTTACTACATTTACACCATTATGATCAAGAGTCTTCAAGTGAATCTTGGTGATCCATGTCCGCATTGGGGGGATGTCTATTTAAATTCTATGACTATTTAAAATCAGTTATTTTCCACTTTTTTATTTCTTGTTTTTACATCCTAACCAAAACTTCCCCTTCCTCTCATCTTCCAAGCTCCCTCACCTCCCCCTCCCCCACCCCATCCTCTGCTATCCCACTGTTTCTCTTGAAATACAGGCGGGCAGCCTATGAATATCTGCTAACCATGGTATATCAAACTGCAGGGAGACCAGGCATCCCATCCTCCACCAAGGTTGGATGAGGCAATCCAGCAGGAGGAATGGGTGTAAAATCAGGCAACAGAGTCAGAGACAGCCTCCCGCACGCGCCCCCACCCCCCACTGCTAGGAGTCCCACACCAAGACCAAGTTGCACAACTGTAACTTATATGCACATGGCCTAGATTGGTCCTATGCAGGCTCCCTGGCTTTTGGTTTGGTTTCTGTGCACCTTTATGAACCTAGATTATTTGGTTCTCTGGGTTTTCCTGTGGTGGCTTAGAGTCCTTCATTACCCTTTTTTTGCAGGATTCACCAATCTCTGCCTAATATTTAGATGTGGGTCTGCATCTGTTTCCATCAGTTGCTGGGTGAAGCCTCTCTGATGACAGTTGGGGGCAGGTACCAATCCATGAGTATAACAGAATATCATTAAGAATCTTTTCATCTAAATTTCCCCCCTTTTTATTCATGTTTGATTCTATCCTAGGTCTCTGTGATATCCTGCTTCTGGGTCTTGGCCCTCAATGGGGAGCTCCCTCTCAGAATTTGGGTCTCTAGCTGTGTCTGTCAGCAGTTGGTCACTCCCACAATTTCTGTTCCATCTTTAGCTGAGCACATGTTGTTGGCAGGACAAATTGTAGGTCAAGGGTTTGTGGCTGGCTTTGTATCCTAGACCTTCCACTGGAACTCTTGCCTGGTTGAAGGAGTACAGTACAGCCTAGTACAGCCTCCATATCCACTATTACTAGGAATCTTAGCTAGGGTCACTCTCATATTCCTGGGAGTTTCTGTTCTAGGTTTCTAGCTCATCCCAGAGATGCTCCCCGATCCTCTCTCAGTGCTCTCTCCCTCCATCCTCCCCTCACCTGATCTCTTCTGTTCCCATTCCCATTCCCTGCTTCAAGTCACTTCCCCTCTACTGGCAGTGTCCATTCTACAGCCTTTACAATGAGCTTCATGCATCCCTCTCCCCTAAAGCCCTCCTTACTTAGCGTCTCTAGGTGTGTGGGTTGTAGCATAGTTATCCATTATGGGTAATATTCACTTATGAGTGAGTATATACCATGTTTATCTTTCTGGGTCTGGGTTACCTCACTCAGCATGATATTTTCTAGTTTCATTCATTTGCCACCAGCAAATTTCATGATGTCATTGTTTTAAAGAGCTGAGATATGCTCCATTGTATAAATGTATCACATTTTGTTCATCCATTATTAGGTTCAGGTACATCAAATTTGTTTCCAGTTTCTGGCTATTAAGAGTAAAACTAGAGCTGGGTGGTGGCACATGCCTTTAATCCCAGCACTTGGGAGGTAGAGCCAAGAGGATCTCTATGAGTTTGAGGCCAGCCTAGTCTACTGAGTGAGATCCAGGACAGGTCAGATGGATTCAGTACATGTGTGTGAATATGTGTATGTGTATATGAGTATGTTTAAGTCTGCATATATGTATATAAGTATTTGTAGTGTGTTTATATGTATGTGTGTATTTGTGTGTGTATGTGTGTGTGTGTGTGTGTCTGTCTGTCTGTCTGTCTGTCTGTTTGAAGGGTCTCACTCTCTTGCTCAGTTTGGCTGAGAGTTGCTTCAGTGATCCTCTTATCTTGCCTATAAATATCTAAGACACCAAAATATGCAATATCGTTTGACTTTATAAAAGAACTTGTTATACAAATATGCAGAGTTTTCAAACAGAACAACAAAATTTGTTTATTTGCTTTCAGTTTAATGCATATGTCTTTTCACTAGAATATAAACACTGTAGTGATAGTTTATTTAATTTGTATGTAGCATAATATTGTCCTTAGTATACAAGTTGGGAACACTCAGAAGTCATAACAAGCAAGTAATTAGGAGAAACATAACAGAGATTATAACATTTTAAAACTATCAGTCTTTATTGTTCATACAACATATGTTGCTCATATCCACCCACTACTGCCTCCCTCTGCCTCATCACAGGGCTTCTACAATGAGTCCCTCCTACCTTGCCTTTTTTGTTGTTGTTCTCGTTGCTGTTGTTAATAACCCCCACAGTCCTTAGTTTCTGCCAATTGCACATACATGTTTAGTTATATTGGAACATTGGTGGCCTATCAAGAGGACCATTTTTAATGTATGGTCAAAGAAAGGTATACTTTATTCTGTTTGAGTTTGGTTTGTGGGAAATCTTCAATGTCAATAAATCTTAAATGCCCGGGTAATAGAAGCTACAAAGAACCTCCTTCAGGAAGTATAAGATAGTCTTTTGTATATGAATATGTGCAAGATATTTATTCATACTTCCATTAGGTCACTTTGGTTATTTTCTGACACTGAAACAGATTGCAGATTCTAGATAACACTATAATATTCTGTTACATAATTCAATATATACATGTAAATATGCATACAAATTTATCATTTATATATTACATACACACATGAAAAATATATTTCTTTAGTTGGTGATCAAATCCATGCATTAACAGTTAATGGAGGCTATGAATATGAAAGAGAGCAGGCATAAATGGGAGATTTTGAAAGGAAGAAAGGGAAGGGATGAATGTTGTAATTATATTATAATCTCAAACATTTTTCAAAGGGAAAATAGAGATCAAGGTTTGATTCCCAAGTCTATAAAGAAACTTCTAGAATAATTTGTTTTAAAAGAAGGTTAAGCAGAGTTCAATTTAATATGGTCAATAAATAGGGAATCATATCTGATATCAATGCTTTCACCAACAACTGATTATATCCATGATAATATAAGACTACTGAATGAAAGAGATGAAAACAATGTTTTTTGAAACAGGGTGTTCTCTGTACACCCCTGCTGGCATTTCTTAAACTTGCTCTGTAAACTAGGCTGCCTTCAAACTCACAGAAATATGACTGTCTCTGCCTCTTGAGTTCTGGGATTAAAGGCATGCACCATCACTACCTGGCAGAGATGAAATTTTTACTGTCTTGTGCTATAGTACCCACCATATATCATGCCATGCCATACTGTACCATAGCAATTGCATTACTGTTTTGATATTTAATCTTTTACAATCTAATGTACGTCCAATTGAATAACAGAGGAGCACATAAAATCGTTTCTGGTATATAATTTGTATTGATAATAAAAATCTATATTACTGGCTAATGCATTTATTATCTTTCATTGCTATTGTAGTACATTCTTTCCCATTACAACTTTAAGAATTTTACTATAAATTGCTGTAATCGATTAGGATAAGAGTCTCATGTATCTGAGGTTCTCCATGTCTTTGATTACATTGAAAGTCAAGTGTCTGTCATGACCCCCTAAGTCTATGAAAATAAATTATATACTGTTAATCTAATGACACAGTCACGACATTATATTTTCAAAATTCAACCTTGGCATTAAGCAAGTCAACTTATAGTTTGTAAAATAATGTACATAAGATACAAGATAGAAAACAGAAATATTGCAAAAATGTAGGTTTAAGATATAACAAAAAATCTTTACTCTGGGTGTTTTGATACTGTAAAGATACTTAATGATTTTCTCAAATTAATTCCCATAATCAAACAAATTATCTTCTGGGGGATAACAATAAGCTACTTAGAGAAAATACAAGAAAGAAGCCAACTGAGTTGTCTTTCTAATTTTTTTCATTCACTGTTTCTTCCAACTCATAAAATGTGTCCATAAGACACACTAAAATTCCTGCTAAAACTTGAATTCAAATTTATTTTAATCCTGAGGCAAATTTGATTCTTTAAAAAAAAAACTAACATTTAAGTGTAGTTAAGGAGGAAAAAAAAGCTTGAGACAAATTTCACAAAAGCTATATGGAGGGACTGCTATCTACTTAAAACCTCAGATTTCTTCGATTGCTTTGAAATTTTTTATAGAAGGAATTTACTATTTAATTTTGTCTTTTCTTCCCTTTATCTAGACACAATATTATCTCATTAGGGCTTATTAAGCGATTAAAGAATTTAGTTCCAATTTCATAAATATGGAACAGATTTTAGCAATAAATGAAATTTAATATGGAATTGTGACAAACAACTTTCATGAACTACAGACGGAATGGGAACAGATAGGAAGGGGATGCCACAGCCATTGGTCTACAGCAAAGCTTCCTATAAAACTGAAGGGTTGGTATTGGAGGACAGTAGGGACAGAGATCATCTTTTACCTGACTCACTGTCCAGAGCCAGCAGGTTTCTAGGGAGTGCATGCTGGAGATGGCAGTATTTGCCATCTTCAACATTCAGCCACTCAGTTTGGTCAGCCCCATTTGTTGAGGATGCTGTCTTTTTCAGTGAGTATATCTAGCTTCTTTATGCAAAAATCACATATCCCTAGGTGTGTGAACTTATGCCTGGGTCTTTAAATCCACTGATCAACATGTCTTTTTTATGCCAATATTATACTATTTTTTATTACTTATAACTCTGTAATATGATTTGAGGTTGGAGGTGATGATACATCCATTGGTTCTTTTATTAATCAGGACTACTTCAACTGTTCCAAGTGTGTGTATACTTTGTGTGTGTGTGCGTGCATGTGCATGTGTGTGTGTGTGTGTGTGTGTTTCAATAAGATGAAAATTGACTTTTGATTTCTGCAAATTGTATTGAGCTTTTAAGAACAATTGTGCTGAATCTGTAGATTACCTTTGATAGTATGAACAATTTTACTTTATTAATCCTGCTGTTTCATGAGCTTGGGAGATGATTCACTTTCAATTTTGATTTTCAATTACTTCATGTTTTATTATAGACATCTTTCATTTCCAAGTTTGTGTTTGAAATAACCTGTGGGAAAAAAACACAAAATAAAGTGTTTTAAAAAATAATCAATTGGAATATTTTTATGGACAATGGTTTTGTGTTTGAGTTGGTGTCCAGGTTTTTCCTTCCACAGCCTGCAGAATAACTTCTTGTGCCAAAAAGACTAGAATGTGAGGGTGAAGGCTCCAGGTAGGCACTAGTTTGACCTTTCTTCATTCACTCAGTTGTGTAGATCTTGTTGTCTGCAAAAGGGCCACAGCTCTCAGTTTTCAGAGATCAATCTTCTGCCTAGCATCAATCTGGGTTGTTTAAACTGGGACCCCTTTGCCCAACAAATCAACTGAAGGTACCCCAGTCCCACCACTGGAAAACATGGCCAGATACAAAATTGGCCACTTCAGACTCCATATCCTCCATTACTAGGAATCCTCATGAGGATCACCCTCATAGATTCCAGGAAGTTTTCACTCCATTAGGTTTCCATACTACCACCCCCAGTGCTCCCCAATTCGAGCTGTACCTCCCCAAACTCTTTCCCTCTATCGATCTCCTCACTTTAATCTTCTTACTCCCATCCCAATCTGCCCCTAGACTACCCACAAAATTTATTATATTTTCCCTTACCAGGAATATCCATGCTTCCTACTCTTCCTACTTCAAGAGCCCTCCTCTTGAACTAACTTCTGTGGATTTGTGTATTGTACCTTGATTATCATTTGCTTAACAGCTAATATCCACTTATAAGTGAATATATACAATATTTACCTTTCTAAATCTGGGTTACCTCACTCAGGATGATTTCTTCTTATAAGTGCATCCATTTTCCTGCAAATTTCATGTTGTCATCTTTTTAACAACTGGGTAATACTTCATTATTTAAATGTATAATAATTCCTTGGTCCATTCTTCAGTTGAGGGACATATATGTTGTTTTCAGTTTCTTGCTATTATGAATAAAGTTCAATGAACCTAGTCCAGCAAATGTGTAGCCTTCAAGATATAGTGGGACAATGATGGCACAGAACTTGTGGGAGTGGCCAACCAACTTTTGTTTTAACTTGAGGCTCATGCCATGTGAGGGGGACCATGCCCTGCACTGCCTGAATGACCAGGAACCAGACACTGGATAGCCCAGAGATTTAAGGTAGAAACATGCACAACAGGCAAAAAAAAAAAGTCAATGATAACTTGAGGACCATGCCATGAGAGGGAGTCCATGCCCTACACTACACAAGTGACCAGAAAACAGATACTGGATATCCCAGAGACCTAGGGTAGAGACAAACACAACAGGCAAAAAAGGCAATGATATTATTCCTAATGGTATTGTACTATCCTCAGATTGGTGCCATTTCCAGTTGTCATCAGAGAGGCTTCCTCCAGCAGCAGATGGTAGTAGGTGCAGAGACCCAAAGTAAGACATTATTCAGAGAGTCTAAATTGGAGGTCTCTATCAGATCCCTACCCTCAGAGATCATGGATAGGGGAACCCTGAAGAACAAGGGGAGGAAAGATTGAAGGAGTCAGAGGACAAGGGGGACACCAAGAAAACATGGCCCACTGAATCAAATAAACAGGACTCACATTCACAGAGACTGAAGGGGCAAGAATGGGGACTCCTTTGTGTATGTTACAGCGGTTTTCTTGGTGTTTTAATAGGGACTCCTAACAGGGAAAGTGATGTATCTGACTCTTTTGTCTGATTTTGGAACTCTTCCTTCTATTGCCTTGCTATGTGGGTTGTTTGTCTTACTGCATCGTTGTTTGTCCTGGTTGGTGTCATCTCTTAGAAGCTTGCTCTTTTCTGAAGGGAAGCAGAGGAGGAGAGTAGAAAGGTGGGGGTAGTTGGGAAGAGTGGGGGAAGGGGGAAGAATCATTTTTTTTTCAATTAAAAAAAAAGACTATTTCAAGGAAGAAAAATTTGACACTGATATAACTGTTATCATATTATATTATCTAGCACTCAACATTATATAAATGGATACTTTTGTATAAACAAGAAAGAATATGAAAATTAATTAATTTTTAATGAGTGGTTTATATTCCACAATTCTAAAATTCATAAAATTGATTTTAAATGGAATTTTGGTTGTTGTTTGACTGTGAAGCACATGTTCCATCCTTTGTTTTCCATTCCAGTCACTCTTTCTCATCATTTTGGGTCTATATTTACTTTCTAGAATGACTTTGGCTGCCATTAAGGTACTGTTGTCTGTCTTTCCAAATGCAGCCCAACTTTTTAGATGGCTTTATTGAACCTGATTTATTCTCTCACTTACCTTCTTAAATATCCTATAAATTATGAAAAGATCCATTCAAAACTGAGGCTTCACATGGGCCTGAGAGCTAGGCAGAAGATGAGGCAGAAAGACTGTAAAAGCCAATCAAGATAGATGACACCAAGTAAAATAGCATTTTAAAGACACAACTTGACTGGTTAGCCTGCACAAAACTCAACTGCAAATGGATCAAGGACCTCAACAAAAGGCCAGATACCCTGGATCTGATAGAGGAGAAAGTGGGGAATAATCATTGGCACAGGAAAAGACTTTCTTAACTGGGCAACAGTAGCAAGAGAACTAATATCAATAATTAACAAATGGAACTTCATGAAATTGAATAGCTTCTGCATGACAAAGTAAACCATTACTTTGCTAAAGCGGAAGACAGGCTAAGGAACTGGAAAAGAATTTTACCAATTGCATATCTACTACAGGGTTAATATCTAAAGTATATAAATAACAAAACAAGACTAGACATCAAGAAAACAAATGACCCAAATAAACAGCGAAGCAGAACTATGCAGAGATTTCTCATAAAATAACAGAAATGACTATGAAACATATAAAGAAATGTTCAGCACTCTTAGTCATCAGAAAAACAAATGTAAATTATTTGTTATTTTACCTTGCACCAACTAAAATAGCTAAGATCAATAAAATAAATGATAAATCATTCTGGCAAGGGTGTATGGAAAGAGGAACACTTATTTATTACTGGTTGGAGTGAAAACTTGTATAGCCAGTATGAAAATCAATGTACAGGTTCATTAGGAAGCTTCAAATAGCTCTACCTCAAGATCTGAATAGAGCACTAATCTTAGTGCTACTGTTAAAGTGGTGAAACATCATGACCAAAAGAAATCTGAGAAAAAATAGTATTATTTCACACACAGTCTCAATAAAATTTCAGCATCAAAAGCAATGAAGGAAGGAACTCAAATATAATGGGAACCTGGAGGTAGGAGCAAACACTATAGAGGCCATAGAGAAATGTTGCTTATTGGCTTGTTTTCCATGGCTGTTCTATACATAATATCCAGTAATTGAAAACAGCATTTATGTCATCAATGGATGAATAAATAACAGAAATGTGGACCATTTATCCAATGGAACATTATTCTGGTGTTAAAAAAGAAATTATGAACATTTCAGGTAAATGGATAGAACTAGAAAAAAAAACCCATAATATTGAATGAGGGAATTCATACCTCAAAAGACAAATATTGTTTGTTTTCTGTTATATGTGGATGTTAACCTTTAAGCCCTTGGGAGGTGTGATTTAATCCATATAATCACAAAGGTTCACTATCAAGTAAGGGACTAGGGGGAAGTGGGAACTCTCCCAAAGAAAGTGAACTAGAACACATACTTAGGGCAGGGTGAGACTGGAGTAAAAAGGTTAAATTGAAAGGATAGAAGAGTAGGTAAGGGAGGGAGTATAAGGAAGGACAATTAGTCGTAAGGGCCATTTGTGGTACTACATGGAAACCTGGTACTGTCAAAGTGTCCTCAAATATATACATATATGAAAAGACTCTAAATTGAGTCACCAAATAATTGGTAAGACAATGCCACAACTAGACATATTCATCCACCAAATGAGACCACCAGTACCAAGAAGCAGTTAATTCCAGTTGAGTCACTGGCCAAAGGAAACCTATAGAAACCCTCAAACATCTCAGGCATTGCCAAGGCTATTTGCTGCTCTCCACAAAATTATGTTAAGGCCCTATTGCTAAAGACAAAACATATATTTCATTGAACAGGGAGAATTTGAGTTGAGGCCTAACAAGAGCCTTTACCCATAGTAACTAGAGTTTATGGTACTGGATGCTACCAGAGGAGAAAGGCACCATCAACCCAGCTGCGGACCTTGAAATCTACAATGCTGACCTACTACCTGCAAGTTACCCTGGTGCAACAGTGGCTCAAAGTTGAGAAGCTACCTGCAGCTCTCTGATTGGTAATAAGGCATAGTCCATGAATTGGAACCAATGCATGACAGTGCTCAGGCTGCCAAGAATTTGAAACTGGATAGGTCATGGGACCAGAGGAAAAACCAAATAATATTGTTCTGCTAGAGGAATTAGAGGAATAGAACAATAAAATGACTCTTTATGATATTCTTCTATAACCATAGATAATCATCTTCTTTCTCACCAATCACCAGAGTACTTTCTTCCTGCAATAGATTGTAACTAACACAGAGACCCACACTGGTTGATCTGCAGAGACTGGAAGATATGGAAGCAACCAGTCCTCAAATTAGTGTTTTCCTCACACCTTTATCCTTGGTATTCAGGGAGCTAGGTGAAAGAGGATGAAAGTTTCTAAGAAAGAGTGGATGTATGATTCCAAAGAAATGAACTTAGAGACTATAGCAGCATGTAAAGGGCCTGCACATATTTAAATCAGATAGATTCACAGCACTGTATATGGAAAGTGGTGCTGGGATCCCAACTCCAATAGAGAAGGAATTTGTAACTGACATCCGTTTGCACAATAAGAGAGGGAGAGGGAGAGAGAGAGAGAGAGAGAGAGAGAGAGAGAGAGAGAGAGAGAGAGAGAGAGAGAGAGAGAGAGAAGGAGGAGGAGGAGGAGGAGGAGGAGGAGGAGGAGGAGGAGGAAGAGGAGTAGAGAGAGAGAGTTGCAGAGGTAGCGTGAAGGAGAGAAGCTTGGATGAGTGGGAACAGAAAATAATTTTCAGAATATACTATATGAAAATTTTGTCTATAAAAATCATATTCAGTTTAAACTATTTCTCTTCCTTGAGCCTAATCTGCCCTACTTGCCTTGAATTTATCAACTCTATAACAGCCTTTATTTTATTTATTTACACAAAATACAATTGATCTGAGGCCCCAATATTTCTACAACTATTTATCATGGAGAACTAATATCTGTATTGAAACCCAAAAGACAGTTCATGTGTGTTATGAAACATAATTCAGCAAACCAAATTGTAATAGTGAAACATCCTCCATACTAAATGCTATGTACTATTCAATCTATTTGTACAGATACTAAAACCGTGTGAAATTAAATTAATTATAAAATATATAAAATAAAAATATTTTAAAAACATTTAAAAATGTTGGAATAATGATTATGACATTTTTCAGCCAAGCTGAAAATTCCACTCTTGAGATTGTTTTGTAGAGTGAATTCCATTCTAATGAAATATCATGAAGGAAATAAGAGACAAAAGTCCTTCATTAGAAGGGACACACTCACCAGGCGGTGGTGGCGCACGCCTTTAATCCCAGCACTCAGGAGGCAGAGCCAGGCGGATCTCTGTGAGTTTGAGGCCAGCCTGGGCTACAGAGTGAGTTCCAGGAAAGGCACAAAGCTACACAGAGAAACCCTGTCTCGAACACCCCCCCCCCCCAAAAAAAAGAATTCAATATACAATTTAGGCAGGAAAATTATCTCTTGTTCCGAGTGTACTGCATAAATAGTGTAAACAAAAGAAATAAAAATAGTATCATATCAGTCAAATGGATATTGAAAGAATACACAGGTGGACTTTGTTAAAATCAGAGAAAATAATGAACATAAAATAAGACAATAGCAAACAGATTTTCTTACTCTACTACATCTGGTAGCTAAAAGTCAAAATACAACCAGAGAAAATAAAGGAATACCTTCCATGTGCATTTTGGACTGACTTTTATGAAAGAGGTTATGCATATTCTTCTGCTTCCATCAGAGGAAACAGAGAAGATCCTCATGAGTAAACTGGGCATGAGAGAGGGCAATAGAGGGGAGGGAAGGAGGGACGAGAACACAAGGGAATGTGATGGTCTAGCTGGGGGAGGGATGGAGTGGGAGAGCAATGAGAGAGATATCTTTATAGAGGGATACAGTATGAGTTAAGGAAGAAACCTGGAGATAGGGAAATTCCCAGGAATCCATAAAGATGACCCCAGACTAGACTACCAGCAATAATGGTGAGGGTGTCTGAACTGGCCTGCTTTGGTTAATCAGATTGGTGACTATCCTAACTGTCATCCAGTAACTAATGGAAGCAGATGCAGAGATCTACAGCCAAGCACCAGGCCAAGCTCTAGGAGTCCAGTTGAAGAGATGGAAGAGGGATTATATGAAGAAGGTGGATCAAGATCATGATTGAGAAATACACAGAGACAACTGAACCAAGCTCAATAGAACTCATGAACTTTAGACCCACTGTGGAAACCTACATGGGACTGGACTGGATTGGACACTCTGTATACAGGAGACAGTTGTGTAGTTGGGTCTGTTTGAGGGGCCCCTGGCAGTGTGAGCAGGATCTATCCCTGGAGCCTGAGCTGGCTTTCTGGATCCTATTACCTATGGTTGGACACTTGCTCACACTGATGTTATGGGGAGGGGCTTGGTCCTGCCTCAACTGAATGATGTACCATATCAGACTTAGCTGTACCCTCATGTGAGAACTTACCCTGTTGGAGGAGAAAAGGGAGGAAAGGCAAGGGGGTGGAGCAGGGGGAGGGATGAGATGGGGATTTGTTGTTGGTATGTAAAATGAATTAAAAAATTAAAAATAAAATACACTCATTGTTCAACCTCTGGGAACTGTCCTTCTCACATTACTCCTCAGCCTCTAACAGTCATCATTCTACTTGCAATTCATGTAAGATTAACTTTTTAAGATTCTGTAGATAAGAGAGCTAACATAGTTCTTGGATTAATGTACCTGGCTTTTTAAATTGATAATCTCCAGTTCTGTTGTGAGCATAGGACAGAGAGGATTCCATTCTGTCATGAGATGGAATTGTTATTTCATATTTCATATTTTCTATATCAGTCTTTCAGTTCATGTAAAACACTGAAACTTCTTGTAATTGAGAATAATAATACAGAAAATATTAGACTATTCTCATTTGTAAAGAAATATAAACTGTGATATTACAGTACATTCTTTCTGTCCTATATGGTTAGGTTGTGTTTATTTTTTCCTTTAGGAAAAGATGTTGAATACTATCAGAATTTATATCTACATCTAATGAGATGAATATTTTATGCTACATTTTTGACATGTTATATTGTGTTAAGCATTAGCTGTTTAATTTTGTTTCAGATGGTAAAGAGGTAAAGTATTTTGATATTAGGTGCACATAGTCATTGTTGTTTAAATACTGCTGTATGAATTCATATTATGACTAACAATTTATTATACATTGACTACCTTTATCTCTGTATTGCTTACATTGTCCTTTTGTTTACACATTCAGCTACTTGTGCTTTCATTTGCTTTCTATTTCATGAAATGTGATAATACAATTTCTTTGAGTCTATGTTTTCCTTAGAAATGAAATGATCTTTTTGTAAGTGATATATATATATATATATATATATATATATATATATGTTAACCTTTCCTTCATTTCTTGCTGCTTATTTGGAATACCACTCCATGTGTATTCAAAACAACTATTTGAATGTAATGTCTTGGTACAGATATTATGTAGCTGATTTTTTCTACCTTATTTTTACTATTTGACAGTTTCATAGATGTATGTAATGTTTTTTATTGTTTTCATACCATAATATAATTCATTATCCCAATCAGTTTACAGTTGGAAAACTTCCTCTGACAAGCTGGCCTTTACTTTCATGTTTTCTTTTTATGTGTAAGCAAATGAATTTAATGAAGTGTCACTAGCCTGAACATAGATGGAAGGTTATTATTGGATTAATAGCAACTAAACAAATTGACACCCTCTCCTCCAACATCCATTAATTTTCAAAAGTGCCTCTGAGAGTAATGGGGACTCATTTTCACTTAAGTCTAGGAATATTTTTACTTCTTTCTTAATTTTTTTTCAAATTACCCATTCATCATTCGATAGTGTATTTAATTATGAAATTGTCTATTTTCTATAATTTTTCGTGATGCTGATTTGTAGTCCTATTACATTTGGATCAGGTAGAACACATAGAATACATATAATTAGTTCAATCTTGTATTTGTTTTGAATTGTGATCTCTTAGAGAACATTCCATGTACTGGAGACACATGTGTTATCTATAGTGTCTGGAGGGAATTCTTTCTATATGTTTGCTAGGTCACTTTATTCTATGGTGCCATTTCTCTGCTTGATTACTTATTATCTGAAGTTGAAAAAGTAAGGACAGAATCTCTAACCTCCAAAGGCTAGTTAATATTTAATGTGCCCTCTAGCCTCTAAATGTGTAATAGAGGTGGATGTCAATGTGTGGGCATGATCTCCAAACTCAAGATTGTTTCTAATTTTATGGTACTATTTCTTTGTCTATGTATCTGTCTCTGTGTCTGCCTCTACCTTTCCATCTACTCTCTCTCATTCAGTATATTTGGTTCATTGCATATAGACCTTTACTTGAGTTAAATAATTTAACTTTTGACTAGGATAAGGTGCTATGAAATGACAGTAAATTTATAAGCCCATGAAGAAAGTTAAATAATCTAAAATATATGAAATAAATTATTCTTATTAAAAAAAATCTGAGACCAGATCTATTTCTTTTTCTGTGGTCTAGCCTGATGACTCTCCATGACCTTCCCTTCCTTGATTTTTCTCCAACAGTGACACACCTGGGAAGTTAATCATAAGCTTGAATTAGTGACATACGTACCTTGGTGGTAACCAACAGCTTTCTAATTGGACTTAATACCAACTCAACAAGAGGAAAATAATGCCTGATACTGGAAACCTATCCAATTACCCAGGTGTAGTACAATCACGCAGCTTGGAGAAGCAACTATGACTACTACCTTACTAAACCAACACAAGCCCTAAAATCAATATATATATTTGACCTTATGTCCATATACAAGTGAAGTCTTGGTGCTTCATTTAGGAACCTTCTCTCAGCAACAGACAGTGATCATTGCAGAAATCTATAAGTAATCAAAATGCATCACAATAAATGATACTGTGAAACAAAACCTGTACCTGAAGCTCTGGAGTCATTGTGGAATAAGGAGGCAGAATGATTGTAAGAGCCGGAGGATCAGGAAATTTCTGTGACACTGTATCTTCTAGACATGTCAGAAGCTACCAAAAATTCTCAGCAGCAAAGCAGAATAGATATGCCTAAGCAGATGGAGACAACATGGAAAGGACTCGATCCTTTGTAAAGAACTAGAGACACTTAGGGAATGGAAGAAATAGGCTTCTCCATGGAAAAGCACACCAATCAATTATATTATGCATAATAATCACTCCTGAAAATGATACTTGTTGTAATATTGTACAGAATGAGCAGGTGTAGATGAATTTTTAAATGGTCTTATTAAATAAAAAATATGAAGCCAGATATATGGGTGAAAGCCTTAGAGAGACCAGGAAAATAAGGAAAGCCACAGATACCCTTACCTCACCAACTAGGCAGCTTCCAAACGTGAGTTACTTACTATCTACCCACGCCAATATGACTTGCTGTTCTGCCATCTGATTTGCTTTCTCTGTCTAGCTACATCACTTCCTCTCCTTATCCAGCTCTGTCACTTCCTGTCTGTCTGTACAGACCTCCATGGTTAACTAGTTTTGGCATTTCAGGCATGTGCCACCACACCTGGCTCTGTTTCCAGTGTGGCTTTGAACGCATAGAGGTCCTGCCTGCCAAATGATAGGATTAAAGGCATGTGCTACCATTGCCTGACTTCTTTGTTTACTTACAATGGCTGGATGTTTCCTCTGATCTCCAGGCAAACTTTATTTATTAAAGCAAAATAAAATATCACCCCATCAGTTTCTATTTAGAATATATTTATGCATGTACATACATGGAAGCGGCAGTAATTAATGGAAAGAGCTCATGAATTTGAAAGAGAGTAAGAATGGGTGTTTGGGAGCGTTTGGAGAAAGGAAATGGAAAGGAGAAATGATATAATTATCCTCAAAATTCAGAAAGAATTGAGTATTCCTTCGTCTTCACTTCCTATAGCTCACCATGTTATATACAGATTATGTATATTACCCCCTTTGATGCCTATATCTCTGAATGATATTTACCTTGACATATTTAATAGGAATCATACTACAGTATTTAGAAAAATCATTAATTGTGAGCAATATGACATTTTATTGGTACAGTCCTCAAGTTAGTGCTAAAACTAACACACAGCACTGGCTATGTACACATTAGCATGAACTCACAAGCATGTATAAATAAATGATCAATGCACATTGAACATGCTAAAGGTTAATAATGAAATTTTATATAATATATGACCTTTTTTTCTATTAAATGTGTCACTTTCGCCTTTCCATTTTTCCTGGCAATGTAAAATTTAACATTTCTCTGTGTTTTTTAAGTGCTATAAGGGTGTATTATAGTTGCTGATTTCAACAACTTTGGCATTTCTTTTTAAATGAAGAGGAAGGAGTGTAAATAAACAATTTTTTTTAAATTGGAAAGTAAAGACATTTTGAAATCCTGTTTTATTAGTGTTAAAATTTTCTCTTATAGCTTATTAACATAGTTACTATTTGAATTATTTTGACTTTAGGTTGCAAACCAAAGACAAGATTGGTTCATACAAAAACAGTATTTATAATATTAGAGTATTCTGAATTTTTTATTGTGTTCTGTGTGTGTGTGTGTGTATGTTTACTCATATGTGTCCACACATTATGCAGATGCACTCATCTGTGCATTAACATACAGAGGCCACAGGTCAACCTCTGATCTTTTTGTCTGTCACTCTCCATGTTATTTTTAGAGACAGGGACTCTCAGGAAACCTGAATATTTTCATTTTGCTGGACCAGGTGGTCGGGGTGCCCTCTGGAACTGATCATTTCTGCTCCATCTTTGTAAAACACTAAAGATGCAGATGCAGACTATCCTGCACCGGGTTCATATAGTTTCTGTGAACTCACCTCATTCGTGGGAGCTCTTTCCCCAGACCACAGAGTTTTACTATATACTTTCAATCACTGAAATAAATACACAAAATGATCACATTATAAAGATAAGAGGCTTATCATGGCCTAGAATTTTGGAGATTCTCGTCAATCATTTTTTTTTTTTTTTACTCTATTGTTGTTGCCTCCTAGATGGGCAGCACATTCTTTTGGGTAGTCTATAGAGGAGTAAACCCATGTCTCTTCACCAGAGAAAAGCAAAAGAACAATCAAAAGAGGAGGGTCCCAAAGTTCTCTTCACAGGCAAACCCCCAGTGGCCAGAATCGCCAGAATCCCCTACATGAGGCCCCATTCTGTGCAGGGTTTTTAGCATTTCTCAGTAGCATTGAGCTGGGCAGCACAGTATAAAATTACTCATTCAAAATGGAGTCATACAGGGTCAAGAAGGATATATATGACCTAGTCAACACGGGAACCCAATCAGCAAAACAAAATCCTGTCTTCATGCCTAGCCTCATGTCAAAATGTGGTGGATGTGAGCTCCTAAGATCTTGGGTAATCCAATCCTTCCAGTTATGTTAGTAGTCAGCACAATTCTTTTTTTTTTTTTTTTTTTTTTTGAGAATTTCCCATTCTCCCTCAGGTTCTTTCAGCAGGAATTCCTGTATTTCTGCCATTTCTTCAATGCTGGGGTCTCACAGACAGCTCAGTATAGCTTCAGGCAGGCACAATTTCCTAAGCAGTTCTGTGAAAGAAGAGTGTACCCTGGGGCTCTTTGCTCATTCTCCACCCTGGAAAGTTTATGAAACAAATTTTCATGCTACCTTTCTGAGATTCTGACAACCACAGTTTTGCTTATTTCTGATAGTCCCTCCATGTCCTAATGCAAAGTAGTGGGTTAATTTTTCTTCTTGATAATATCCATAGCCCAGCACTCTCCTTATTCTTCTTACAAACTTGTCCCATTTTATCAACATGTGAAAATCTCAAATGTTTCCAAAGTGATATTTACTGTCGAGTGTTTGGAATCTGCCTGAGGCAGTCAGCTACAGTCCAGTGTGGCTGCTTGGAAGCTGAATCCTATTTACATTGCTTTCAGAGAAATTAATTCCTCATCTTTAGACCATCTCCCCTAAAGTTTCAAGACATGGACACAATGCCTTAGTCTTTTATTTTTGTCATGATGTAACATGAGTAGTTGCCAGTCTAAACCTCATTTTTGTATGTTAAAGACACAGTAACACCCTCTCTCCCTATTTCAAATTACACATAATATCAATCATCCCATTACGGTATCAACTACAGGGATAATCAAACTATGAAACGGAAAGATACATTTTGGCTCATGGTTTTGGAAGGTGTGGCATTATTTGACACCATTGCTTTTGTTTTTGTGGGGCACAGGGGTGGTGCTTGTGTCAGGGCAGCTTGCCAAAGAATCCAGAGTGGGCAACAGGCTCATGGTGTGGGAGCAAAATTTTGAGGAAGGCATCCTCCTTCCAAGATACAGTCCAGCATAAAGAAAATGAAGAAACAATCCCATTAAACTCAACCTTGTAAAGAGTCTGCTAGCTCTGAATATGGACAAGCTAGGAAATAACCCCGTTGTGTATATTCTGAGAGAATAGTAACATTTGAAACTAGAGAAAGTTCCTCTATCAGTGAAGTTTATTAACGTATTTTGCTCTTCCAAATTATCAGTTGACTCTTCTCTCAGTTTCTCTCCTGTTAGTGCTCCCTGTGGAAGAACATTGGTGAAGATATATTCTCTCAGCTTTTGTACTTTTGTGAATGCTCTTATCTCTCCACCAAATAAGGTAATTTTTGAGGTAGAATATCCTCAGTCAACTGTTTCAGTTTTGTTCTTTTCTTTTGTTACTGTAAAAATACCATTTCACTCTCAGTGCGCCTGTAAGTTTATGCAGAAAACTCTTTTTTTTTTTTTTTTTTTTTTTTTTTTTTTGGTTTTTCGAGACAGGGTTTCTCTGCGTAGCTTTGCGCCTTTCCTGGAGCTCACTTGGTAGCCCAGGCTGGCCTCGAACTCACAGAGATCCGCCTGGCTCTGCCTCCCGAGTGCTGGGATTAAAGGCGTGCGCCACCACCGCCCGGCAATGCAGAAAACTCTTAATAGATGTCATATTGAGACTCCTGTGTTACTTTTTAACATTTTGTTCTCAGCCTTGAGAATTTCGTCTTTCACATTTGAAAGATTTGTTTAGGATTTTTCCGATATTTCTTTACTTATTTGAGAGCTTTTTGCGGTGTGTTTTAATCATATCCATCCCCTTCCCCACCTCCTCGCAAATATCCCTGTTTTTTACTCCCCAACTTTGATTCTTTGCGTTCATTTTTGTTTTTGTTTTCTTTTCTTCAAACTCACAAACTCTAATTTGTGTTACCCAGATACTATCGAGAGTGTGGCCATCCACTGGAATGTGATCAACTAACTGGAGGCCAAATCTCGAAGCCAACAATTGTCCATGTTCTCAGTTATGAGATAGGACATCATTCCTATCTCCCCTCTCCATTCTGGAATTAAATTTTGTATAAGCTTATGGAAGTCTTCTGCATGTTGTCACAACTTCTGTGACTTTCTAAGGTTTACCCTGCTGAGCTTTCTTAGTCTCTGCACCCGATCCAGTTGTGGATCCTTGTGTCAGTTACCATGCACTAGAGCCTGCCTCACCAAAGCATAGTCCTTTCCCTAAAATCAGAGCATCTCTGAAAGTTGTCTGTGAGCTATCTTGGGCAAAGGAACATTTGCTTTCCATTTGGTCATGGGTTTCAATGTGCTAGGGCTAGCACCAAGTTCCTAGATGAATCCAAGCATAGCTCTCATGCCCTTCCTTATAGGTAGAAGCTGGTTTCTCAATATTGGGAGAGTAGTGGTTTGGGGCAGCCATTAGCCAGGCTGTGAACACCATTCTAGCAAGGCAGTACAGGGTGACTGACATAAAGCAAAGATTTGGGGATATATATGCATATTTCTTTCTTTTCCTTTTTTATGTTTTATTTTTATTTTTGAGAATTTCTTACATGATTATAATGAAATATAAAATATCTACTTCCCATTTTTCTTACTTAACTCCTTGCCCACCCCAAACTTTATGCATTTTTTTTTAAATTTTGTGGACCTATGAAGAAGAATCTTTGTGTCTTATCATTATATTAAAACCTAGAATTATGGACTCTCATCTGACTTCCTAAATCCCCATGCAGGTAGGTTTGTATGTAGATAGCTGAACTTTTCTTGTATATGAGGAGATAGGAATTGAAATATTTGAACCACTGTCTTGGATCCTTGTGTTTGTAAGTGAAATAGTAAACATTTAATTTGTATATCTAAGCAAAGTCTTATTTTACACACACATTTTCAGGACAGAGTTAAAGCCATCCTGCCTCCTATGATGGGAACCTTAAATAATTTACTAAATTCTAGCTTCCACAACACTTTATGGAGCTCCCAAAGTACCTGAGCCGGACTGACTACCTGCTCCCAAGTGAGCTTGCACACTGAGGTGCCTGGGTTTCTGTTCGCTCCTCCTTTTAAACAAATATCGATTTGATGATGTGTCTTTTTTCTTACTGTGTTTTTCTCCCTATAGTCCTTGAAATTGAGGAACAGAAAGTTTTCTGGATAGATCTGACAATCAAATACTTCAATTCAGCAGGCTTAATACAAGAGTAATACTTAGCAATAGATTCTAAACCATGGATGAGGAGAAATAACATTGTTTTACGTGGAGTTTCAACTGGTTATTTCCTTCTCCCTTTGTCTCTATCCTTCTCTCTCTGTGTGTTTGTGTGTACACATGTGTATATCATATGCATATGTGTGTTCTAATGAATTGGTCTTTGATGTATGTATGTGGAGCCCAGATGCCAACAGGTGACATTTGATGTCTTCCTCTATCACTCTCACACTTATTTTATAGACGATCTTTCAGTGAACCTGGGGTCCATCATTTCTGCTAGCCTGGGAGTGAGCACTGAGGAACCATCTACCTCTGCGCATGTCTGCCCTATTAGTCCCCCAGTGCTAGATCTAAAGATGAGTACCAGGATATGTGACATTGTTACTTGGGTACTGAGGATTCAAACTCAGATCCTCACGTTTGTACAGAAAACAAATTATCTGTTCAAGTGTCTACTCAACTCTATTTTTGCTTTATGAAAACACTTTCTGAAATAATTGTAGCTGTCTTTGTTCTTAGTACCTTTTGCAGCCAGTCATTGGTGTCACAGATAAATAAGATATTAATACATGGAAATTAGTAAGTTTTTATAAGAACAGGGGAACTATTCTTAGTGAAAAAAATGTATTTCCTAAAACAAAGGTGAAGAGTATCTTTATTCTCTTTTTTACTGTGGGATCCTAACATGATTTCCGTCATTTCTCCCCTCCACTTCCTCCTTCCAAGTCCTCCCATATGACCCTCCCTGCTCTTTCTTTCAAACTCTTGGCCTCTTTCTATATTAATTGTTATTATATACACAAATATGTATTAAAAATAAATATATATTCCTAAATATACCCTGCTCAGTCTGTACTATATTATTTTATGTACATGTTCAATGCTGACCATTTGGTATTGGATAACCAATTTGTGTGTTTGCTCTTCTCTGACAAAAACTATTTCTCTCACTCTCAAAATTTCTTAGTTGCCCATAATTATTTTTCTGAAGGGTTGAGGCCTTGTGGTCTTACCTGCACTCACTTTACAAGTCTATTATTGGTGCCCTTGTTGACCTAATTTTGGACAGTCATGTTGATGAGACTGTATGGATGGATGTAGCTTCTGATAATACTAAGGGACACAGTCTCACAGCAAACTCAATGATCCTTTGGCTTTTAATATATTGGTATTGTCAATGTCTTATATTGTTATTTGAATGTAACACTAGATAAATTGTGATAAAAACTTAAGTAATAGGAATCAAAATCTGAAGAAGAGGATTAAATGATAATTTTAGTATATTCATATATATGCATTTATTCATATATTCACAGGTATAAATAAGTATATTTTGAAATTAAATTACAGTTACATAAAATTCTTATAGATCAGGTGGAAAATGTGTAAATGATCTTTACTCATCTAAATGCAAGACTAAAACTCTCTTGATGTGATATATTTTTTATATTTTTTTCTCAGTGATCAAGGCATGTCATTTTTGGTCTTGATGGTGCTCCTCAAATCTCTGTCACAGGTAAAAACTAAAGCAACAGAGTTTTACCTGGAGCAAACACTGAACATTTACAGAAGGGTAATTTCATCACAACTAAAAGAAAATGCAATTATTTCATTTAATAAAGAAAAAATATATGAAATTAGTTCATTTTCATAGATTAACTTTTTAAGCTATGACATGTGTTTAAACTATTCAGTTTCTTTACTTCAAATTCATTTGAAAGTGTGAAATACATTTAAATGAAACTATTATATATAACTTATATTTAAGACATACAAAGACACATTACCATCCCCTACAAGAACTGTATGTGGTTTTAACCAATGAGTCACCTTTCAGCCCATTTAGTCTTATTAAAATAGCTTAATTTTACTCTTAATCAAATTGTAGTATTTTACATATATCTGTATAAATGATAGGTTGGTCATGTACAATCTTTGCCTATGTGTCCCAGGAATGTTCTTCCTTGACCTTGGGTCAATGAAATTACTTGGACAACAAACATCTAAACTAGTAGGATATACACTAAGGTTATTTAATATAGAATGTAAAAGTCATTTAATTATCCCCAAAATGTGCAAGAATGTCTTTACCTCCCTCATCCATTGCAAATTCCCTAAATTTTAATCTTCTTGCAACATATTTACTAGTAATTTTGTTTACACTCATTCACTAGCATATATTGAATATTGTATTGTTTTTATTTATTTATTTTCTCTTGGCTTGAAAGCCATTTCCCTCTATCAGTACTTTATATATAACTTATAGCCACATGATGGTCATCAAAAATAAAAATAAAAATTATTCATCAAAACATTATCCTGTGCCACCTATGGCCTGAGCAAACCTGTCTGTGCCCCTGTTTCACACCTTGTGTATTGGACTACTTTAATTTGTCCCACCTGCCCTGATTTCAACACCCATCTAGGTTTGGCTTTTGTTGAACATTCTATGTGCAGGTTTAGTATATTTAGACTCCTTTACCCCAGCCTGCAGCTACAATATTTAACATGTAGGTCTATCCAAAAACCGGCAATCTGTTGCAGATATAGCTTCCCGGGTAACTGAAACTTCATCTGCCTATGTCATCTTAAACCCTCAGACCTTGCTTTAGACATACAGCCTACACACCATCCTGTGTGAGGTAGATTAGAATGTTGTATCAGACTCACAACCGACAAAAGAACTCCACATGCTCAGGTCTCATTGCAGAAACAAAAACAAATGAAAAAGAAAGGAAAACACAGTATATCTATTTCTAAATCTACCAGTCCTTTACAAATATTCTCCAAAAAAATAGTACTTAGGTTCAACTCAACACACAGAACTTAAATGAACAATCATACATTTCATCAATAATACATGGGGTTTAAAGGAGACATGAACAAAAATTTCAACGAACATAAAGAGTATAGCAATGAAGTGGTGCCCAAGGAAACTTAAGATTGAATTAAATGATCCAGATTATCCAGGATAATTCTCAACTAGTATAAACTCAAATTGCTTTGTTAGTACCTATTTTTAGAGCCACTGATAAATGAATCTCTTACTGATCATCAACGAAAATTCCATTGGAAGCTGACAGAGATCATTGCAGAAAGCCACATCTGTTCAAAATACAGACAATGGCTAACCTTAGGGTCTTCCATCCAAATGGATATATTTACAAAATAACCTGTTAGCCTAAGCATATAAGTCAACGATATGATTCCTTAATGAGACCTCAACAGTGAGAACACCAGTTTGTATTCTATCATTGATGGGGAAGAATCTTGTAAGACCCAACTCCTAGATGAAGAGCTACAGGCAATTAACGATTGCTGAGAGCAGAAGAATCAATCTTCCCCAGGGTGGAACCCCTTACCTGACTATGAAAACTAAGTCCTCAGTCCCAAAACATGCAAAAGACATTCAATAAACGAACTCGCAAGTTTTAATTATATTGTATATACTTAAAAAAGGAGAGACCATGCATTGAGAAGAAACAGTGGGGACATAAGAGGAGACACAAGGTAAATACATTATACATGTGTGAAATTGAAAACAAGGTTTAAAATTTTTTTATAAAATTATCCAAATGGTAAGAATGAAATAAGAATGATTACACACCAGTGAAATTTGTGTTCTGTTGCCTTTGCCTCTGTTTCTTTTAATATTATATAAATATATATGTATATTTATAATATTTCTTGTATATGTATATATGTATACATGCCTGTGTGATCATTTGTCATATGTTAACAATGTTGTCCTTTTTACACATCTGCCAATAAAGGTAAATACATACACATTATGTGTATTGATACAACTTTTATAATTCATATTTATGACAATGTATATCTGCATGTCTTAGGAATCTTATGAAGTCAGCCATCTGCAAACAGAAATTTATACAACATTATAGTTGCAAATATACTGATTGTAGTAAAAATTAATGCATTACTTGAATTACTTGAATCTACTGTTTGAGACACAAGGAAGTAATGTGTATCACATTTTTTTTTTAAATTTTAGTATGTGCAATTACCTATAACTGCAAAGAAGTCTTCTCTTTCCTTCCTGATATCCTAGTTTCCATTTGCCCAGGGTTTATGGCTCTCTGTTGATTAAGGATAGATAAACTTCAAAGTGATACACATAAAGGAAAGCAAGACAGGCTGGAATCCGAGAAAAAATATTTTGCCAAGCAGGGATTCAGAAATTCTTTTTGGCCCATAGGTAGAATGCACTCCAGAGCTAAATTAAGAAATGTACTGCAAGGACTGCCATGTCCTGTGGGAATTAAGTATCAGAAAATGTTAAGCAAAGTCAGCAGTGATTCACACTATGACAGCAAGGTTGTGACTCTGAAAGCAAATTCTGTGTTAAGGTTCCACCTGTACACTTGTGCAGATAATCTGATGCATTGTATGAATTTACATTTATTTTATAAGTAGCTCTTTGAATAGTGGAATTACATGGACAACAAACCTTTTGAACTGTACTCCAAATGAGCTATAAAATTTCATTCTAAAGCCTTGCAGTGGTGGCACACACCTTTAATCCCAGCATTTGGGAGGCAGAGCCAGGTGGATCTCTGTGAGTTCAAGGCCAGCCTGGGTTACAGAGTGAGTTCCAGGAAAGGCACAAAACTACACAGAGAAACCCTGTCTTGAAAAACCAGAAAAAAAAATCTGTCATTCTGAAGATTACTCTGTATATGTTTGTGTGTGTGTAAATTATCAAAGTGAAATGTGTAGGGTCATTTTAAATATAAGCAACATGTATATAAATATGTACATGCATGAACATATATGTATGTATATGTATATAAAACAAATAATCTGTTTTGAATATTAGACATTGTATCTATGAAATCTTCCATGCAAATATATACTGCTGATCATCTTATTTACATAAAAAGGAATAGGATTTCCATACAACCAATATATAAATTACTGTATCTTTTCAAAAATTTTAGATTAATAATAATATTTAAAATGTAAATGTTATATAAATAGTTCTAACACTGGTATTTTTGATAATGATAGGAAAATTAATCTGTATTTTTTGAGTATCTGATGTGAGTATTTGGTCCTAACTATATAATATTATCCATGATATGGTTCAAAAAATTGCCAATATAGTTCTCAGATGTTGTGGAATATTATTTTAACTAGGCATACAGTTACATTTGTTTATATTGTGGAATGATACTTTAACTATGTGAAGGTATGTTGTATTTGTTTATGCTGCATTTGTTTAACGATGTAAGGGTATGTTACATTTGTACATGCTGCATTTGTTTAATTATGAAAAGATGTGTTACACTTGTTTCACTTTGCCTGCCTAAGGCACCTGATTAATCTATCAAAAAGGTGAACAGTCAACAGCTAGGCAGGAAAAAGGATAGGCAAGGCTGGTGACCAGAGAGAAATATAAGAGGAGAAACCCAGGCTAGAAAATAAAGAGAGAATGAGAGAAGGGAAAGAGAATGAGTGAGATGCTTAAGGCCAAAAGCCAGGCAGCTATCAGTCAGCCAGTCACAAGAGGCTGTGAAATTTAGGTATACAGAAAGAAAGAAAAGAAAAAAGCCCCAAGGTTAAAAGTAGATTAGAAAGGATAATTTAAATTACAAGAGCTAGCCAGAAATGAGCCTAAGCTAGGCTGAGCATTTAAAACTAAGAATAAGTCTCCTTGTCATGATTTGGAGCTAAGAGGGAAGATGTGTTATGGTGTGTGTGTGTGTGTGTGTGTGTGTGTGTGTGTGTTAATATTAAGATTAAAATCAAGTGGGTGAAACATTATTTTTCAAAATTATTAGTATTTTTATCATTACATATGGAAAGCTTTCAGTTTATCTCATTGAAAAACCAAAACACTTCTTTTAATATTCAAATATACTTACTAATGTCAACTTTGCTGACGTGAACATTGAAAGCATTTATTCATTTTGCTATCTGTTCTGAAATGAGAAATTTAATGAAATAGAATTATTCTTACTTCCAAAGCAGATATTGGAAAACAATTCCCAACTCAGTATCATATACTTCTAAAGTTGATATCAATTTAATTGAAAATTTTCTACATATAAATAATAAATCAACACCTGTTTATTCCAGATGTGTGCACGTATGTTTGAGTACACATTCTAGAATATGAAGCAGGCCCCAACTTCCCTTCTGGACCAGAGGTGAGTATCTGGGCCCATCCCGGACCCCATCCCTGGGCTCCAGCCACCCTGGGAACACCTGCCCAACTTGGCCCCAGGTTCTGGCCACCGGGCAGGTCCCCTTCTAGCCCCACCTGGAAGGATCCCCTTGTCCAAGCCCCCGGCAGCCCCTGCAATCTCCACTCCCTGCCCCCATGCCCATCTGCCCCTGCCACTTCCTGAGACTTAGAGTCCGGCCCCCAGCTCCCATCCTGCCCCCGACTTCCCTTCTGGACCAGAGAGCGCTCTCATCCTGCCCTGGACTTCCCTTCTGGACAAGAGCTCACATCCTGCCCTGGACTTCCCTTCAGGATAAGAGCGCCCATCCTACCACTGAATTCCTATCTGGACAAAAGCTCCCATCCTGCCCCAGTTTCCCATCCAGATAAGACCTTCCATCCTGCCCCAGAGTTCCCATTTGGACAAGAGAGCTCCCATCTGGACAAGAGAGAGAGAATTCCTGAATCTGTCAGCTCTGTCTGAAACAAGTGCACTGATAAGGCCAAGAACGAACCATAAGGAGATGGGCAGACATCAAGGCAGAAGTACATACAACAAAATAAAGAGCAATACAGCATCACCAGAACCTAGCCTGCCTCCAACATCTAGATCTGAACATCAAAAATTGGAAGAAGCAGAAGAAAACAGCCTTATGAATAACATCATGACGAAGTTAGAGGCTTATGTAGAGGAAAAGACAAAAAAATGGGAAGAACGCTATAAACAACTAGAGGAAAGGGCAAACAAATTAGAAGCAAACAATGAAGTCCTGGAAGAAAACAATAAAGTACTGGAAGAAAACAATAAAGTACTGAAAGAAAATCATGAAAAAGCAATGAAACAAATAAAGGAAACAGTCCAAGACCTGAAAAGGGAAATGGAAAAAATGAAGAAAACACAAACAGAGGAAATGCTGGAAGTAGAAAATCTGAGTAAAAGATCGGGAACTTCAGATGCAAGTATAACCAACAGAATGCAAGAGATGGAAGAGAGGATCTCTGGCACTGAAGATATAGTAGAAGAAATAGATTCATCAGTCAAAGAAAACACTAAAGCCAACAAAGTCATGAACCAAAATTTCCAAGAAATTTGGGACACCATGAAAAGACCAAACCTACAAATTATAGGGATAGAAGAATGTGAAGAATACCAACTCAAAGGCACAGAAAATATATTCAACAAAATTATAGAAGAAAACTTTCCCAACTTAAAGAAGGAAATGACTATGAAGATACAAGAAGCCTATAGAACACCAAACAGACTAGACCGCCCAAAAAAATTCCCCTCGACATATAATAATTAAACAACTAAATGTACAGAATAAAGAAAGAATATTAAGAGCAGCAAAGGAAAAAGGCCAAGTGACCTATAAAGGAAAACCCATCAGAATAACACCCAATTTCTCAATGGAGACTTTGAAAGCCAAAAGGACCTGGACAGATATAATGCAGACACTAAAGGACCATGGATGTCAGCCCAGACTAATATACCCAGCAAAACTTTCAATCATCATAGATGGAATGAACAAGACATTCCAAGACAAAGCCAGATTCAAACAATACTTATCCACAAACCCAGCCCTACAGAAAGCACTAGAAGGAAAATTCCAACTGAAGGAAGTCGGATATACACTCGAAAACACAGGCAATAGATAAAGCCACAACAGTAAACCCCAAAGAAGAGAAGTACACACATGCTACCACAAAAAATAACAGGGATGAACAATTACTGGTCATTTATATCCCTTAATATCAACTGACTTAATTCACCTATAAAAAGACATAGGCTTACAGAATAGATACGAAAGCAGGACCCATCTTTCTGCTGCATACAAGAAACACATCTCAAACTCGACACTACCTAAGAATAAAAGGCTGGGAAAAGACTTTGCAATCAAATGGTCTTAAGAAACAAGCAGGGGTAGCCATCCTGATATCCAACAAAATAGACTTCAAACCAAAATCAATCAAAAGAGATCAAGAAGGGCATTACATACTCATCACAGGAAAGATCCACCAAGATGAAGTTTTAATTCTGAACATTTATGCCCCAAACACAAGGGCACCCACATATGTAAAAGAAACATTACTAAAGCTTAAACCACATATAAAACCCACACATTAATAGTGGGAGATCTCAAAACCCCACTTTCACCACTGGACAGATCTCCCAAATCGAAACTTAACAGAGAAATAAAGGACTTAACTGATATCATGACCCAAATGGACCTAATAGATATCTACAGAACATTCCATCCTAACAAAAAAGAATATACCTTCTTCTCAGCACCCCATGGAACTTTCTCTAAAATAGACCACATACTTGGCCACAAAGCAAATCTCAACAGATACAAAACAATTGGAATAACCTCCTGTGTTCTATCAGACCACCATGGTTTAAAGTTAGATTTCAACAACAACAAAAACTACAAAAAACCTACAATCTCATGGAAACTGAATAATGCTCAACTGAATCATCAATGGCTTAAGGAAGAAATAAAAAAAAGAAATTAAAGACTTCCTAGAGATCAACAAAAATGAAGACACCACATACCCAAACTTATGGGACACTATGAAAGCAGTGCTAAGATGGAAATTCATAGCACTAAATGCCCACATAAAGAAGTTAGAATATGAAGCAGCAAGGATTCCTTATGCTAAGTACTGCTTTTATATCATTGTGACACACTATATAAATGTTAAATTCTGTTCTCACAGTACTATTTTTGAAGTTAATATAAAACTTATATATGAAGTTCATTAAAAATATATATGAAGTTCATATATAATTGAAATATGTTAGCTTATATCAATATATCAACATAACATATATGCCAGAATACATATACTTCTGTATTAACATATGTGGTTTTTAGTGCTTTATATGCACTGCTTTTTACTTTTTTGAGTGTTTTCAAATGAAAATATAATTACATCATATTTCCCTCTCCCTCTCTTCCCATGAATATTTTTATGTTCTTTCTTTGCTTCCTTTCAAATTCACTGTCTTTCCTTTTCCAATTGCTTCATACATAAATACAAAAAAAAAACCTGTTACCACACCTTTCTCGGTCCTTTGAGAGTTCATACATATATGATCTATATCTATATTTATATCTATATCTATCTATCTCTCATCTATCTATATCTATATCTATCTATCTATTATCTATTTATCTATCTCTCTGTGTGTGTGTGTGTGTGTGTGTGTGTGTGTGTGTGTGTGTGTGTGTGTGTCAGAACAAGCCAACTGGTGTTGAAAAGCTTTTTGTTCATTGTTTATTTTTACTGTTTACTCTTTGGCTCTTTTGGGGGTCCCGCCACCCAGCTCACAAATGAATATACAAAGAGACTTATTTCTTATAACTGCCTGGTCTTGGCTTGGCTTATTTCTAGCTAGTTTTATGTAACTTAAATTATCCCATTTACCTTTTTGCATCTGAGCCTTTCCTTTTCTTAACTTTGTAATCTTACATTCACTCTTACTCTGTGGCTGGGTGGCTGGCCCCTCCTTTTCTTGCTCCTTGGTCTCTCTTGTTTTTCAATCCCTCTTTTTCTCCTCCTATTGATTTTTTTTACCTGCCAGCCCTGCTCATCCTTTCTCCTGCCTTGCTATTGACCATTTAGATCTTTATTAGACCAGTCAGGTGTTTTAGACAAGCAAAGTAACACAGCTTCACAGAATCATGCAAATGCAACATAAAATAATACAGCACGTCTTTACATGATTAAAACAAGTGTTGTACAGCATAAACAAATGTAACGCATCTAAAAAGAATTATTCCACAGCAAAAAATGACTAAAAGTCTCATCCATTTGAAAGACTAATTTTTATTTTCTTAACCTCTCTTAATTATCTGCAGTTCTTTATTTAGTTGTGGTGTCCTGTATTTAGTTATTTTCATTTTCACATTAACATATCATTGGTTTTATACTTGTTTGGGTCTTGTTTAGGAAGCCATGTTGTTAAGGCAGTTTGTGCTAAACTTCTATGTCATTTGCAGCAGATTAAATCTCACAACGGATTTCCTGCTCTTCTCTTTCTTACAATCAATTCACTCCCTTTTCAGTGATAATTCAGTCTCATGTGAACGAGTTTTGTGGTAGACATATCCATTCAAGCTGCAAACCACATAATCAGTATCCTGAACTTTGATTTATTGCTGTATTCTGCAAATATGTCTATTACAAAGATAAGCCTCTTTGATGAAGAGTCAGATTTAAATTTATTTGTGAGTACAATGATAAGTATTTGGAATCCAGTTAAGAATCCTATTGTCTTAGTAACCTGTGGTATGAGGTTTTCTTTAACACCCATAACTTACTAGCCCTGGGAAGTATGATAGGTTACCATTACAAAGGATATGTAATTACTTTAAAAAAGTTTAAACTTCATTCAAAGGAAGAATGAGTTTATTAAGATTGCCTTAGTCACAGTTCTGTTGCTGTGGAGAGACAGTGTTTGCACAGCAACTATTATAAAGGAAAGAATTAGATTGAGGCTTGACTACAGTTTCAGAGGCTTAGTTCATTATCCTCATGGCATGCAGCCAGACATTGTAGCTGAGAGTTCTACAACTAGATGTGAAGGCAGCAGGAAGAAGTTGGACCTGGCTTGGGCTTTTGAAACCTCAAAGCTCACCCTCAATGACATAACTCCTCCAGCAAGACCACACCTACCCCAACAATGCCATAACTCGTAACCCCCTCAAGTAGTGCCATTCCCGGTATTCAAATACATGACCCTATTGGTGGGAGTAGCATTCTTATTCAAACCACCACAAGGACTTACTTAAAGGATCACCTTTAGGACATTTATAGTTAAAAGAACCAGGTCTATTTTCAATTATATTATAAGATGCTTACTATTGTAGATTGTTCACATTGGTATAGAATACTGGTTTTTATCAGTGATGGATATGGAACAATAATGAAAACTTATTAAAAACTTATTCAGAACACTGATATGGAGTGTTCTGAATAAAATAGGCCCACCTCAAAAAATGAAAAAATCTGGCATGAAATAGATTAATTGAATTAAGTTTTTCATTTTCATTTACATCGGATTTAATGACTTTCTTGTTTTTCACATTATAAATAAAAATAAGTATGCATTAAAGTCTAGTGTATAATAACAAAGATGCATAAAGCTAAAATTATGATTTTAAAAATGTTTTCTAATATTTAGTAAAAGAACATTGTTTGAAAGGATCAATAGTCATGGCAGTTTTTGTAATGATCTTAAAGAAGAAATAGTAAAATCTCAACAACAACAAAACACACATACAAGAATGTATACACACACTCATGAGAGAGAGAAAGAGAGAGAGAGAGAGAGAGAGAGAGAGAGAGAGAGAGAGAGAGAGAGAGAGAGAGACTCTAGCTAATAAATATCAATGAATAAAATCTAATAAGTTGAGCAATCACATTCTTATTTAGGGAAGTATCTCTTTGGATGTATGTAGTAAGTGATGCTAAATCCCATTATTTATTTATTTTTAAAATATGTCCTACTTTTAGAAATACTGTGAATATAATTGATTTCCATCTCTCATGCTTTGTATACATATACTTTTAACTTTACAGTGACTATTAATTATGGATGTCTATATATATGCTAGCAAACAAACAAACAAAAAGTCATGGCCTGCATTATTCTTCTTTTAATGTAGCCTAAGTCTTGGCAAGAAAAGTTCTAAATAAAAATTAATACTCAATTTCTGAGAAAATGGAGTGATTGTTTTCTTTTTATAAATTTATAACTTTACCATCATTTTGTCATAAAGGTAACTCTGGAAGGATTTCATCATACAAAAGAAGAGGTGAAAATGTTCTATAAATTCTAGAGAAATTTAGACTGCATATGTGAATTTAAAAAAATAAAAATAAAATTTAAGTAAGCAACTCAGGGTCAAGATCCTACAATATTATTATTTTAGAATAAATTTCATTGATTTTGAGTTAAAAGTCAATTTGGGATTTTTCTTTCACCTAAATTTATGACAAACATGTTAATGATAAAGTGATAAACCTTTTAACTTAGCCTTTCAATACAATAAAGATTCATAAAGCATTACTTTTACCTTTAAAATTGGCTATATTTTGTATTTTACAAATATTTAATCCTTCTCCATTCCACCTTCCTATTAGGATGCTTTATGAGCTGCTTTAGATCCTAATAATAGACTTGCATACATGTTGAGATGCTAATTAAAATGTCCATTGTTTCCAATACAAATGACAACTTGAAAGTTTCTCTTAAAGTTATAAGACTGTCAGATATATCTTATATTGTGTAAAGTTGCTGGTAAGAAAACAAGAATACTAATCATGTGAAAGAAGAGAGTTATCTTGAAAAACGAAGATATGACCAGGGACTTTGTTATCACTACAATATGTGACATCTATGCAACATTATTGTTTTCTGTACCACATAATGCTTTTCAAAATGTCTGAATTACACAAGATAATGAGAGCTGAGGAATGTGTAAACTTCATTCATTTCAGTATAAAAGCATCAACCATAAGTTATGGAAAATACTATGTTTAGTTGAGAGACTGCTTTCAAGCCTTGCTACCTAAATTGAATGAACTCTCAGAACTTGTATTCTGATCTCCACACACCTGATGTGTATGTAATTCACTCACCCTCTACAACACAAAATAAATAATAAATAAAATAATATTTTAAAGAGAAAGGTATCTAAAATCTGCTTTGTTATGGTAAATAGAAAACAGATAGGAATTGAAATTTGATTTTGTAAATCTTGACACAGTGAAGGTGGTTTAGAGACTAGCTTTACTATATTATATATTGTCAGCACACTATGTCATAAACAACGAACAAGTTTGTGTCTTTACATTATGTCAGAATTTACTGAATGAAACAATAAATGCTTAAGTAATGGTGATATTAATAGCAGCATATTGGCAAATGTTCTTGCTTTTCTTGATAACACTAACCAAGGAAATACAGGTCCATTATTACAATCTTGATTATTAATATTAATTCTCAAAAATGCATTAAACATCACATGTTAAATATTTTTATCTGTCTATATTTTTATATGTCTCTCTATATAAATATGCATATATCTATGTTATATGATATATCTCAGTATATATATATGTATATGTATATATTTTTGCAATATATATGTAAAGGACTAAAAAGGAAAATATTTTCAATGAGGCTTGTTAAGTCAATGTTGGGTAATTAGTAGGGATTTAAGACTCGATTGGAGCCTAACTAGGCTTGAAAAGGTGATGCTATTGTTAGTGTGTTGTCTGTGAGTCACAGATTTGTGAGTGGAGCTTTAGAGTTTCGTATAGCTGCAGGGATAAAAACAACTGTTGAGACAAGAGTAAGGCAATGGGTCTAGACAAAGGAATAGGCACATGGATGAATTTCATATTTAATAGGTGACCGGGAAGATGGGCATTTGAAAATTGAATAGTCCATGTCAACACCAGGGACCCATATGCCATGAGAGTTCTGTCCTTGTCAGTCTACACACACATATTTGCTGATCAGATGATGTATTAGTGAATGCCATGACCATTGCAATGTTAATTGTCCACATTTCAGGGGTCTAGGTGAGTGAGTTACTCCCTCTCCTTGGTCTGATGTATATGATAACTGTTTAGTCCTCCTTTCTTTGTTTGATTTTTATATTCACAGATGCTCCTAGAGTAGAAATTCACCCCACATTTATAGGATGACATTCCTACTCCCGAGAATAAGTCATTAATCAGCCTATGCTCTGTGGGTAGCTTTGGATGTTGTCTGGTGTCTACCTACCTTATTTCTTAAAGTAGATTCAAAAGCTATTTGTGAAACTGGAAAAGGCAAAGTCTGGAAAAAGATTGTTTCACATAATAAAAAATAAGTTATAATAGTTCACAACGTATAAGAGCACAAAACTACAAAACAGAGCATACCCTATAAAACTCAGAACCACCTCCAGACCAAACTACATATGATTTTTATCAGATGTTGCTGTGACTATACCAACTGCCTTCCCCCTAATGATATGATTTATACTTTCTCACTTTTACAAATAACACTTAAATAAAGTAGACTCAAATAATTTCATGTAGATTGTTTTATTTTGAAGTTCAATTGTAAAATAACTCTGAAGGGATAGAGAGGTGGAAGGAAAGATCATTTCATGTTTGATTCTTGTTTCCTCAACTGTAATTTTATCCCTCAAAATATACTACTGAAACTTGTAAAATTAGTTTACACGTCTCTGTACCCATTTTCAGTTCCTCACAATGAAATCATTAAGTTCTCATTGGAATTTATATTTGTGTGTGTGTGTGTGTGTGTGTGTGTGTGTGTGTGTGTGTGTGTGTATAGTATTGGAAAGGAACTGTAAACTCAATTCCATCCATGCACTGGGTTCTACAGGATGGACTTCAGAATAAGCTTGTTAATTTCCCTGACTTTCAGTTATTGTTTTAACTTGTCTTGGAGAGACACGAACAAATGCCTACTCATCCCAGAAAGAACGCCATGAAAGACCCAAACAACTACTCCTTCAAAGGCAGCATGGGGTACCAGTGAGCATATTCAGCTTGTTTACAGAGAAAATTGAAGTGCTTAGAGGATGGTGGGTGTCCCCCCAAAAGCCAAATCATCACAAAGTCCCACCCATAATAAATGATGTCCACATAGAAGCTGCATCATGAATTCTCCCTTTTAGTTAATCTTCCATTATCTATATATTCTAACTTTAAATATTAACATTTGTAGCTGAATTAGGTTACAGAAAGAGATATATACAGTGTTAGTGCTGTATGACCCAACTCTGGCTCAGTCTACTGTAAAGTGTCAGTAACTTTATAAAAAAAAATTCAAATAGTATTTGTCAATCTTTTATTATAATGAATTTTGACATAAAACATTTTTACCTAAAAAGTATTCATATTATGTTTCTCAATTACAAAAATAGTTCTAAATTTTGGTTTATCTTAAACAAATGTTGATATATAAATTAATAGTAATATTAAGAACATTTTATCAGAATAAAGGTAATAAAAGTTTCACATAAATCACTTTACTCTAGTTCTTACCAATAACCCAAATAAGCAAGATATTGTAAAGGACCATTGTTCCATGGGTAAGCAGGATGTGCTATTTATACTTATACTAAGGCTTCAAATACTTTCATCAGCTGGTGCATATGAAAGCAAAAAAAAGTTAGATATTGTCAAAACAGAGAAAGGCTCTTTTGTCAAATCAGAGAATGTTATTAAAAGACAGAAACACAAGCTTGCACCACAGGGTTAATAGTTCAAAGGAGAGAGTGAGCAACTGAAAAAAAATTTAGTAGCAAAACTATTAAGTACGCTGAAACATTTGGTTTTTCAGTGTGCTCAGAACCTTATATTTATGAGCAAACCATTAGCAGTGAAATAGCAATAAATTCTGATAACAGAAGAGAGTATGAGCACCTATAACACCTATTCTATTCACTTCCATGATTGAATGAATTCTTATTCCATTGCATGTGTGATATTTTGTTTGTGTTTCTGAAAAATATAGCTTGTCTAGAGATCAGACACTAGCCATTAGCCACTAGTTAACCATAGGAGCTGGGAAGTGGTGGCTCACACCTTTAACCCAGCACTTGGGAGGCTCATCCCTTTAATCCTAGCACATGGGAGGCTCATGACTTTAATCCCAGCAACCAGGAGGTGGAGACTGGAATATAAGGCAGGTGGAGACAGGATCTCAACCCCTTTCCAGTTTGTGGATCCAAAGAGGTAAGAAGCCATTGGTTGCTGCTCCTTTGCTTCTCTGATCCTTCAGTTTATTATTCCAATATCTGACTCCTGGTTTTTATTGATACAAATAATTAGGTTCACAATTATGAACAATGAGACATGATTTGAGTAATGATTATTCAAAGATCCACCCAAGTCAGTTTCCAAAGTAAACACTACAATTTCAAAACAAACATACACAAATGAGAAAAAAAATTAGTTTATATTTTATTCAATTTTATGATTTTACTTTTATTTCTATTTTTAATTATTTCATTAAAATTATAATCAATCTCTCCTTCCTTTCATCCCTACAAACCCTGCACACACTCGTAGTTATTCAAATTCATGGTCTCTCTTTTCATTAACTAGACACACACACACACACACACACACACACACATACACACACACACACACACATACACACACACTACTGACCATTTATTTTTGGATTCCCAATCACTGTGCTATTTCCTGGGGAAGATTATTTTGGTCTCTCAGCCTTTCTTAGGTGCTTGTAGTTCTTTGTGTAAGGTTAGCTCCTCCAGGGATATCTGCCATACACATTAGCATGTCTATCTCGGCATCCAGTTCCCTCAGTCATTGGATGGGGTTTCTAGCACAACGATTTTCTAAGAAAGCGCCATATTGACAAAATGAAAGTTGTTGCTTTGAGACTTTTAGAAAAATACCCACAGGTTGTCTACACACTTCGCTCTTCCTGTGCCTTAAATTTGTGGTTGGTGAAGTCTGTCCCTGTGATAGGGGTATCCATGATTTTAGGAATGATTAAGGTAGTCTTTTCTTTTATTCCACCGGTCACCACAGCTGCTTTTATAACTTGACAATGTACTTTTTGTTCTTTTTCAGAACAGTGAAGAGCAGGGTATTAAGAGCTGAAGGAAAAGTGCCATTCCCAGTGGACAAGCAGGCATGATGCCTTTGAAATCTTAGTGGATCTCCTACAAGCGCTTGTTTTATGTTTAGAGGGTATAAATAGCGACACAAATATTAGGTGGAATAACTGTATAGCCGGACAAGCATTTGTACTCTGTAGTGCATTGACAGATTTTGATTTCATTGTTTCCACTGTTGTTCTTAAAAACATGTTATCTTTTACAAGGGCCTTTGGGAAGAACCTCCAGGGACAAACTTCTGATGTCTACTTTGCAGCCAGAATGCAGTACTGCATTCACTTAAGGAAGTGATGGAAAATATTGACGTTTATCATGATATTGGGTTTGAGGAAGCCACAAATTTAGCAGCCAAACTTGACATTCAAATGAAACTCCCAGGGAAATTCCAGAGAGCACAGCAAGGTAACGTGGAACCTGAGTTATAAAGACACCCTCCATGTTCTAACAGTGGAGCACATTATTTAGGAACTTAAAGACATATTCACTGAACAGCACCTCAAAGCTCTGAAATGCCTATCTCTGGTATCCTCAGTGATGGGGACAGTTCAAATTCAGCACCTCAGAAGAGCTCCATGCTGAAATGTGCAGAAGTGACCTACCCAATCCTGACACAGTCTCAGCTGAGCTTCACTGTTGGAGAATCAAGTGGCAACACAGAGAGAAAGATATTGACCTCCCATCCACTGTTTATGAAGTCTTCCCTCTTCCTGACATCAAGTTCTTTTCCCAATGTCTATGCCTTACTGATGTTTCTATGTATTCTCCCTGTGATGAAAGTTGAGAAAGAGCGCTATGAAAATGGATGAAAGCATCTCAAGGCATATTTGCAGACCACTTTGACAGACCAGAGGTCAAGTAATTTGGCTTTGCTTAACATAAAATTTGATATAAAAAGTTATCTGGATTTAATGGTGGACACATACATCAAACTCTATACAAATAAACCAAAGCTTCCTACAAATAATTCAGAAACCATTGAAAATACCTAAAAGATTTTTTTAAATGGCTGTTGTCTTATGTTAGCTGTTTGGAAGAAAAGCCCTAAGGTATAGTAGGCCAATTAACAACTGTGTACCTTGCAGATAGACCTCCAGTTGAACGCATCATTAGCTGTTGGTAATCCACATAGATAAATGGCCCTCCTTTGAACTCTCATGCTTTTAGTATCTGTCTGTTCTTGCAGAAGTTAGCATTGGTAGTGCCAAAGTGCCTCCCCTCCCTGCTAGTGGCACTCTGCAATTGCTTTAGTTAAAATCATTTTAGATACAACTTTATCAGTGTGGATCCAGTTATCAGCTGTTGAGTTATCAGGTCTTTGAAAATGAATTTTTATGAGAGATACATTTTATAATGTGTTATGATGAAGTATATCATTGACTTTTGATTTGTAGGAGTTACAGGTGTTTAAAATTTGTGGAAGCAACACTTGAGAAGGAGAAGCATGAGGATCACAAGCTTTAGGCCAGCCTGGGCTACATACTGAGACTCTGTCTCAAAAAAAACAAGGGCTAGGGTATAGCTTAGTGGAGGACTTGTCCAGCATGTGCAAGGTCATGCCTCAGCACTGCAAAAGCAGAAAACCAACAAAATCCACCTGTGATCAACACTCACAGGAATTACAAACGTTTATGACCTCAGCAAGCAGGTTTCTGTGTACTTCTGTCAGGATGGAAGGACCTCAAAGGACCAAGTGAAAGGCAGAGCCAGGCCCTGTTTCTCCCCATTTGGTTGTTGCTGTTTACATTCCTTTGTTGAGCCCACATTTTCATAAGCTTTTTCACAGGTAAATTCACTTCTGATTCATGGTGAAGACAGAGACAAAGACCATCCATGCAGGCAACTACTAGCTTGTCTGTTTTCTTCTGTCTTTTTACATGATTATGTCTGTCTACTGCCTCTTCTTGATTTATAAGCAAAACCTACAAAATAATTGTTGTGTGGGTTATCTAAATAATACAGAAAACATTACTGTTCTTTTTGGTGAAAAAAAATCAATTTTGTACAGTTTATTTCAATCTAAATAAAATGCGAATTTTGTTTTAAAAAGTATTATTTTTCAGCTTTTGAATATTTAGTTTAAAAAATGGGGGCGAGGAGTACTAGTGGCCAATATGTATCTGTCGCTTTATCTTTTTAAAATTTGATTTTTAAATTAAAATATAATCATATTACCCTCTCCTTCCTTCTAAACCCTCCCATAACTCATATTCCTTCTCAAATTCTTAACATTTTCTTGATTATTATATACACACACATGAATATATAAATAGAATATTCAAAAGAATGATTTGAAGAAAATACCTGCAAAAATAAAGTATCTTAAGGCATTGATCCAATTCATTGGATTGTGATTCAGGTAAAAAGAAGTCCAAAATAAAGAAAAAGAAAAGAAAAGATAAAGGCTTGGGGGAATTATTTGAAACAACAGGGCAATCTAGTGCAGAAAATAAGTGTCAATACTGTCACAAGACATCTGTATCACACACCCAAACACATACCCCTGCCTAGGTTCAGGTACAATCTGAAGAGGTAGCAGAAATTATTAAAAAAAAAAAAAAAGAGCTTGGGGAGGAACAGAGCAAAACAGTATCTTCTAGACATGACAGCTGTACTGTCTGCATAAGATACACACTAGATTAAGCCAGATAACATTCTGTAATGGAAGGAAGAGGATATCATGACTCCTCACCCACAGTCCTCGCTGAGGAGCTATTGAGAGTTGACAGGTTAGGGAGAGTTGATTTTTAAGGGTTTGATTCCTAGTAACTTGACCATGCTCCAAAAGAAGGCCTAACACTCCTGAGTACATGGGCAGTACCAATTGGATACAGTGGTTTATTTAAATAAAGCCAGAATATAGTGAGATTGTCCAGTGGTAACAAGTGTGCAACGATCTTCCAGAAGACCTGGATGTAGTTGCAAGCACCAATATCTGGTGGCTGACAATTAGCTATAATTGAAGTTCCAAGGGAAGCAATGCCTTCTTGCCACTTCATTCACTGAAGTCACATGATGCACCTACACACACACACACACACACACACACACACACACACACACCCCATACACACATGCACACACACAATAAATAAACAAATAAATCAGAGAGTACTTTGTAGAAAAAGAATAAAGAAGAAAAGGGCAAGTGAGACGCCTCAATGTCCAAGAGCACTTGTTGCTTTTGCAAAGGACTTGAGTTTTGTTCCCAGCACTTGTAGATAACAGCCATCTATAACTCTAGTTCCAGATGATTTGATAATGTCTCTGACATCCATAGGTACCAGGTAAATATATATTGTACTTATACGCATTCAAATAAAACACTCATAAAATAAAATGAAATATGTGTAATAGTTTTGTAATTTAAAAAGTGTATGAAGATAGAGGGGGTGGGAACTTAGAGACTGGATTTGGGAAAAGTTAGAGAAAGTGGAGAGGAGTGAATATGATCAAACTACTTTTGTGAAACTGACAAAGAATTAGTAAAATACTGTATTTTTAAAAGGAATGTAAGAATCAATCTGCCTGTCTGTTTCCACTTACTCTAAATATGAGAATGTGACCAAAAAATTATAGATCCTTCAGGAAGTGTTAACCAAAATTGAATATACATGCTGTCTTCCTGTCTAGGGTTACACATCAGTGTGTCTACACTCCAACAACGGTATACATTTAAGTAAGCAATGGTGACTCTAATTGAGACTCTCCCTTGTGCTACAAAAGGCCCTCTCCTTTGTTTATTCATACCTTTTTTAATTGTAGATGACAAACAAAATTGTTTCTGTCTGTTCTTCTGTTTGGTTTCTTGGAAAATTTTTCCTTGATATCCATTAGTGCAATAAATCCCTTGTGTTGAGATGTGCCTCTCAGACTAGCTTTATATCTGGCCCTCTTCATCAAAAACACTCAGCGTAATCCCTTCATTTCTATTCTGTCTTGATCGCATACAGAGATTCATTACTACAGCTCATTTGCACTGAAATTTCCTACTTCTGCCAGCAGAGCCAGCACATTTCCAGCTAGGTAATGTTACTGTGTTATGACATTTTATTTTAGGATCCAAGATTACAAGGATGAAATGCATTGTTTTACACATACAGAAAGGCATCTCTGGGTTTTCACAACAGGTCTAACCCTTACCACACAGGTCATCCCATAGAGCTTTGTGTGAAGTGATCACCGGAGCCACATTCTCCCAGTTATCTACACAAATGTCTGTACTGCATGAGTAAGTAGCCTAGAGTTTCTCACCAAGGGCTCTCAAGCATCTCAGATCTGTTTTAGATGACTAATCAAATGCATTTAGAATTTGAGATGTCATCAAATTTTAAATCTACTACTAACTATATCCACTCCTCTACTGTAGGAGAAAATGACCTATTCATGAGCTACCAAAGAGGCCCTCTGGCTCACACTTAGCTGCTTATTAACGGCACTTATTCTCTCATTAGCTCCATGTATGGTCTCAACATAACTAAATAGGATCAGACAACCTTGCTGTTCCACAGACACTCTTTCCTAATATCATTCAATTTTCTCAATTATCTTTCATGAATTTCTAATTTTGAGATTATTAACACTATACATTTGAATATTTTTGAAATAATATTACCCTTATCATTTTGAACGAACTGACATTTTACAGACATATAAATGCTTCTTCAATTTTCTCATGGTTCAAACTATGAAACTATTCAAATATAGAAAAGATAACAATTTCTTTTTACAATTTTAGAAATATAGCAAGCTGATTAAATATTAAATTAAAACTTACAGTGTAAAATTTTAATTTGTTCTATTCAGGATTTACATTTTAATGATAAATTTTGATATTTTATTTCTTAAAAGATTATGTCTTAAATGTAATTCATTGAAGAATAGTGTGTAGAAAGTTTATGGTATTATTAGTACACTATCTGACCATTCTAATTAATAATATTTGTTATTAAACCAAGATGTCCCAGATTATTAATTAAAAATTTAATTGCTATTGGAGACTGTTTGACTAATTATCCAAATGCTTTTCAAATATT
This sequence comes from Peromyscus maniculatus bairdii, assembly GCF_049852395.1. NCBI lineage: Eukaryota > Metazoa > Chordata > Mammalia > Rodentia > Cricetidae > Peromyscus > Peromyscus maniculatus. The sequence goes on along the minus strand of NC_134872.1, from coordinate 64,056,593 downwards.
GCAATTCAAGAATTGGTAGGTAAGCACCATACAATTTAAACTTAAACTATTCTAGCCTTAAATGGTCTCATGATATCATACTGTAATCTTACTTTTTTTAAACTTCAAAGGTGAAAATACCCCTCTTCTCTTAGGATCATAGGATCATTTTGTTACAGATGTCCATTGTTAAATTCCATGATCACTTTGATTTGTGTAATCCATTCACACACTTAACCATTACTACCTTTTCAAAATATCAACACTTTTTGGAAAGTCACTGAAATAGTAGAAATTAAATCTTCTTACAACAGTAAAGACAAATATGAGGAAATTAGTATGTTAGATAGTTTAAATGAGCCATTTACAATGAATGTCTGTTTCAAAACATATTTACAAGGTAAAAATAGCCAGTATTTGTCAATTAATTTTAATGTTCCAAGTCCCAGAATTACTTAATTTTTGGTTGTCTTGACCTTGCTACTATTTATTATTTCACATATTTCAATTCTCTAATTATCCTAAATCCAGGTGGTTTTGCCCCTAAGGGCTTGTACAGTCTGAAAGTTTCCTCTCATGATAATTTCTAATGCATATATAAAAAGATTTCTTACTTCCAAGTAATGACAGTAAATATATAAGGGTTGTTATCAACACCCCCAACGACACTATATAAAGTTTGCCTACATGAAAAAAAGAAGTCCAGTTCCCACATCCCCCAAGGGAAGTTTATTTCAAGGTGATCTAATTCCTCAAACTATATTTGTTGGCAGTTTTGCTAGCAAGGTATCTCCAGGCAAGATGCTGATATGAAATTATTTCATTAAGAAGGAGAATTTTAGAAAGAATTAAAAAATAAGGATAATTAACTTGTCCTAATTCTATGAGAATATAGAGAAATATCTGATTTTTCATACCTGTATTATTTGTTTACTTATCTTTTATTGTATCATTTACCATCTTTACACTGACTTAACCACGAATTAATTAATCTTCCCTTTGGATATCAGAATTCCATAAACAGAAGGCAGAACTTCTGGCAACTTCTCAAAGAAGTGTAAAGTCAGACTAAATTTCTTCTCTCTAGATCTGTACTAGCAGATTGGCTACTTGAAATTAAAAGTCATTTAATAAAATTTAATGAAATATATTTAATGAAAATTATTTTTCAAATGAATGTATCAAAGGCATATATATATATATGCTATTCTTATCAAGATGTGACATTTCAATTATTGTATCAGCTTATACTGGGTAGGAAGATTCTGAAAATTTTCAGTTACTTTAAATAATTAAATTATAACATTTTAGGTTTCTTTAGTGATTGATGTCTGAGTTGTTTTACTATATGCACATGAATATATCCATGTATCTACTCCTTTCTCTTCTGTTTCTGAAATAAAACAGAATAATCAAAGTCAACATAAAGGAGAATGAGTTTATTTTGGCTTATGTTTCTGGTTCCATGTGGGTAAGAGTCTGTAGTTGGAAGTTCCTCTGGTCCCACCTGGCCCTGCAGTCCCATAGCCGCTCATAAAATAATCACTCAGAGGCTTATATTAATTACCAACTGTATGGCCTCTGGCAGGCTTCTTGCTAGCTAGCTCTTTCATCTTAAATTAACCCATTTCTATTTATCCATGTGTAGACTCGTGTTCTGTTTTACCTGCATCCCGTTACATGTTGCTCTTTGGACTGTAGTTCAGAATCTCCCACCACTCTCCTTTCTCCTATCATTATTTCTCTTGTATTTTTCTGCCTGGCTCCATCCTGCCCTGCCATAGGCCAATGCAGCTTTATTTACTAACCTATGAGAAAAGCCTATATTTATAGCATACAGAAAGACATCCCACAGCAAGAGTCCAATACAGTGCAGAAGTATGGCAACACTTGACATTCATGACAGTGGCAGTGGAAACCTAAGAGATTACACTTTTTTTAATATATATATATATATATATATATATATATATATATATTATAATTAACTTAATTTGACATATCAGCCACAGATCCCCTGTCTTCCCTCCTCCCCCCTCAGCCCTCCCCCAAAAATCCACCCCCCATTCCCACCTCCTCCAAGGAAAGGTCTCCCCTGGGGAGTCAGTCCAGCCTGGTAGACTCAGCCGAGGCAGGTCCAGTTCCCTCCTCCCTACACCAATGTTGAGCAAAGTGTTCCAGCATAGTCCCCAGGCTCCAAAAAGCCAGCCCATGCACCAAGGACAAGTCCTGGCTCCATTGCCTGGGGGCCTCCCAAACAGTTCGGGAAGCAGATGCAGAAATCCACGGCTGAGACTACATCTTTAACAACAAGCATGAAGCAGCAGAGCAAACTGGAAGTAGGGTGAGAATATATGACCTCAAATTCCACCCCCAGTGACATACTTTCTCCAAGAATGATGCACCCCCTAAATCTCCCCAAACTGATTTACCAACTGGCGATCAAATTCTGGAGCCAATAAGGTACATTTCCCATCTGCACCACCTTCCAATCTCTAGTCTCCATAATCGCTTGCCATGAAATAATGAAAAATGCATTTAGAATAACTTCAAAAGTCTCCATATTCTTTCAAAGTTAATTATCTTTTGCAACTCAAATGAATTTACTTTTGTTTTGTTAATCTTGGCTTTTTTCACATAAAATATTCTGATCATTTTCTTCCATCTCCTCAAGTCATTCAAGATTCTCCCTACTCACCAAACTTTGTATTATTTCCCCTTCTTAGAAAAAAATCAAAATAAGAAAACAAACAAGAAATAAATAAAACAAAACTAGACCAAGTAAATGATAAGTACATGCACACACAAAGACAAAACAGAACATTGAGTTTGTTTTGTGTTGGCTAACTACTCATGAGCAGGGGTCCTGCCTGGAGTGTGATTGATATAAACAGCTTTACTCAAAATTATCAAATGATTTATGAATTTGTGTCATTCTTGCACAAGTGTCACGATAATCTCCGTTTTGTTCCAATTTCAGTATTTATACTGCTACAGCAAGCACTCAACATAGTTCCTATTGTAACACCTGTATAATATATATATTTCTAACATATACTTCTAACATATAATGACGCAGAATACTTAGCAACAGCAACATTTCACAAGAGAGAAATAGGGGCATAGTGAGGAAATACTGGATCAAAGCAAGAATGAAAGCCAGGAGCGAAAATATCAACTCCTCTAACTCTGTGTGCAGTTTGGGGGCCTTTAATTTAAAAACGGTTAGATGTCTCCATACCTCTAGTTGTGCTGCCTACCATGCACAGCTCTCTTTGGGCTGCTTCCGTTCCTGTAGCGAGCACACCTTTGCAGATACCTTACGGCTGTCGCAATTCCAACCTTTTTGAATTTCCACTGTAGCCATTTGCTCACTTTTACCACCTCATGTAATGGCTCCTCGTGGTCCCCTACTTATTTTAGACCTTCATGCAGGAACTCAGTTGTTTTGTACTTCTGGACACATCACTCTTTAAAATCCAGGAGTAAGAATTCAACATCTCTGTATTTGTACATTCTTCATACCTCTAAATTCAGCACCACGTGGATGACACCCAGGTGAGGGAGCTGCACCCTCCCCCAACCACATTAGTGACAGCTTTTCATAATAGTCACTTTCAAGGAGCAAAAAACTCCAAAGGAAATTATTTATTGCAAGTTGATATCTGAACTGATTAGGGTCTTGGACTGAAAGCACCCTTCCCTTTGTTCTACTTCAAATCAGGCCTTTCTTTTTTAAAAAATTGTACTTATGTATTTATTTATTTTACATACCAACCACAGTTTTGCATCCCTCACTTCCTGTGGTTCTTTCTTCAAAAATCCTTTCTACCCCTCACATCCACTCCTCAGAAAGGGTAAGGTCTCCCATAGGAGTCAACAAAACATGGCATATCAAGTTGAAGAAGGACTAAGCTCTTCCCTGCTGCATCAAACCTGAGCAAGGCATCTCACCATAGGGAGTAGGTTCCCCCCAAAAAAAACCCAGTTCTTGTGAGTGGGTCAGGTCACATAGGGTTGTCTCAGCTAAGTTTTATAGGGGTTTGGGTAACTAGATCCAGCTTATTGTCCAGTTCTTCTGGCTGGTGTGGGCTTTACTTGTGTCTATAGGTTCTGTTAAACCAACTGGTATGTAGCTGGAAGTTTCTCCAGTCCTACCCAGCCCTGAGATCCCACAGTCACTTATAAAATAATTACTCAGAGGCTCATATGAATTATAAACTGTGTGGCCAAAGGCTTAAGTTTCTTGATAGCTAGCTCTATCATCTTAAATTAAGCCATTTCTATTAATCTGTGTTTTACCACATGGCTGTGGCATTACTAGTCTGCTGGCATGTTGCTCCTTGGGCAGCAGGCTGATGTCTCTCCTGCCTCTCTTTTCTTCTTCCTGTCTCTCTCTTGAATTTCTCACCTACCTATAACCTGACTTGCCACAGTCCATAGCAGCTTCTTTTTTAGCCAGTCATAGCAACACATATTCACAGCATACAGAAAGACCATCCCACAGTACTTTCCCTTTTCTGTCTAATCAAAAAGGAAGGTTTTAACTTTAGTATAGTAAAATTACATATCATAAAACAGCTATCAAGTAAAAATTCTAGTTACAATGTCTAGTCTATTTGTATTTGGCAAAATTAAAGAAAATACTCTATCATCTTTCTTATTTCTCTGAGTCTAAATTTTCATATCTAATTTACCTTTCATCATAACCAAGAAAACTATAATTGTAACTATCTAGTCTTCAATTCTATCAAAGACCCCAGAAGAATATAATATTACCTAAGTAAACAGGAAGTGCTTTGTAAGCCACTTCTAAAATTCTAGAAATGACAGAGACAGCTGTCTGCCTGGACAGTCACCCTAATTTCCTCTGCAATGTTGGGGTATCCATCTTCAGCCTATAGGCCCAGAGTCTCTCAATCACTTATCTCTGTGTCCTGCAGAATGTCTGCCAGTCTCTTCTGCAAAGCAGGAACCTGAAGGACCATTTTGCCATGTTTTGGCAAAATTCAGTGGTCATTTTCCTTTGGGTCCTGTATGTTCAGTTTATACAACATACTATCAAAGAGTCCAGGCAAGAGCAGTTTCTTGCCCAAATGGCTAACTTTTGCCATAAAGAAAGTAAACTCCCTATGGAGTTTCTACAATGCCTATCATGTTCTTTGAAGTAATTGGTGATGTCAGGAGCAGACATGTCTCCCTGTTGAGAAGAGTCTAAAATCATAAAAACATTTTAAATGTCATACTCTGTAGGCCTTTGAAGTGTTTGAAGACTACTTGTCTACCTGAAATATATCTTTGCATATCTAGAAAACCTAATTAACAGTCTATAAGTTTGATTATTATAGATAATTATTAATTTGCATTTTTAATAATATATTGCACTTTTTTTGTGGGGGAGAAAATCTTTACTTCACACTGGGAACTAATAACCAGAATTTTTACAAGGAATTCCCAAAATTAAACACCAATAAAACAAAGCTGCCAATCAAGAAATGGGCTAATGAAATGGAAGGTTCTCAAAAGAAGCACAAATGGCCAATAATACATTTTTAAATGATCTGTATAAGCATAACACCCTAAGTAAGAGTAGATATATACATACAGTATAACAAAATTAATTTTAAATTTTTATCAGTAAGCTAGAACCCATAGCAATATTAAACATTTCAAATAAGTTATTGCTCTTTAAAAGTAGATACAGTAATGTATCCTTTCATCCTATCATATCTATGTCCCCTTTCTAAAGAGATTGCATTTATAATCAACCTCCTTTAAATAAAAATAAACATTTATAAACAATATTTTAGAATTATGGCATAGCTTCTCATACTAGCTCCTGCTGGTTGGGTGTGCTGGCAATCTTATGGGGATCCTGAGAAAATTAAGAATTATAGTTAAATCTTGGCTGTAGTAATCTGTGAGGCTGTATCAGCCTCTCAGAGTGTCTTGGTTTGTCAAGCCATATTAGCCTAGAAGTAATCCATAAGTTCTCATCTTCTGTGGAAACTAAAGCAGACCTCTTTTCCAAAGCAACATATCCTTAGGCACAAAATTTGAAGTCAAGATAGCTTTAAAATACACATCTTGGTTTAACTGAGTAGTCTTTACAATCAAATGTCTCTCTCCTGTTAAAATTCCCAAGATACCATAATAATCTTCACTATCCATATTCTCTGTGTTATTTTCATCTCTACATGGCTTAACTTTTATATTTTTATTGTCTCTTTAAAGATTTTATTTTTTAAAACTATTTATTTCTTTATATTATTGTCTATTCGCCTTTTCTCTCTTTTAAGTCTACATACATTTTTACATATATTATGCATCGTTCAGCATTTTATTCCATCTGAATCTGTCTTATTGTGAACCTGTAATCATTTTTTGACCATTAATTTAAACTGCAGACTGGCTAGGACCAAAGTGGCTGCCCAGGCAGCTGGCTTCACCCACCTCAGCTTCCCAACATGGTGGAGGTACCTTTATTGCCAGCTCTGAGAGAGTCATGCTCAGGGCCTGACTCTGGAAGCAGTGAGTCTATGCCTCCATCAAGCAGTCAAACAGTGTGTAACTGAGAAACCTTTCTTACCTTTCTTTCTTTTTCTTTCTTTCTTTCTTTCTTTCTTTCTTTCTTTCTTTCTTTCTTTCTTTCTCTCTCTCTCTCTCTCTCTCTCTCTCTCTCTCTCTCTCTCTCTCTCTCTCTCTTTCGTCTGTACCAGCAAAAGCTAAATCTGCCCCACAGTGGGCTGCGTGGCTTATGACAGCTGGCGGCCAGCTCCACTCACAGGTAGCGAGTCTCTGACCTGCTGCTTGCAGGAGACTGTTAGACTAGGAAGCCCAGTGTGGCTCCATTTCTGTGCATTCAGAATCTTTAAGCTTTCTTAGTCTATGTGGATCAATGTCCAATGGTGAGTACCAAATGTAGCCAAAAGTTTCTCTGGTCCCACCCAGCCCTGAAGGACAAAAAGCAAATTAGGTACATTTTGGACTCACCAAAATAGGATAGATAATCTAGTATTTTCTCTGAATTTGTCAAATGCAAATAGACTAGACATTGTAGATGTATTTATTGCCTGTATTTATTATATATAGTTATTGTACTTATTTTATATCGTTTTTTATCAGTTTTAAACTTTTTTTATTTTAGACAAAAAGGGGTAAATGTGTTGACATTTTATTTGTGCTCTAACAAATAAATCTTGCCTGAAAATTAGAAGGAGGAGCTAACCACTAGTTAACCATAGAAGTCTGGAGGTCTGCACAGACAGACAGGAAGTGATAGCATTGGGCAGAGAGAGAAAGTGATAAGGCAGGATAGAGAGAGGAGCTCACTCTCTTTTGGTGGAGGATTTCATAGGGGTAGGTAGTGGCTTGCTGCTCTGCCTCTCTGATCTTTCAGCTTTTACCCCAATATCTGGTTCCGGGTATTTTGTTATAAGACCTCTTAAGATTCGTGTTGCACTGGTGTGGGTTGTACCTGTTCCTTCCTACGGAGTCTGTTTTTTCAACTCTATAGGTTTTGTCTGTGGCTGTTCTAATTGGTATGGGTGTTACTTGTGACTACAGGGTCTACTGACGTTATGGGGGATGCTTGGACAGGTGGAAGATGATGGGTTTGGTGGATTTGGGTGGCAGAGTGGGTCCTGCTGGTTACAGAGTTCAGTGGGTAGTGGCGGTGGTGTAATGAGCTGTCTGCAGGAATCCTAGCTGACTACTGAGGCTGAGATGGTAAGGGGAGGGGCATGGGATGTGTCCTGGGCCTTAGGGCCTAGAGATTGGGGCAGTTTAGCTAGAAGACTAGTCACTCGCTTCTTCTTCCAATTGGTGCAAATGATGCTTGTGCAATGGATGTTTGTCCAGGGGGGAAATGATGGGTTCAGTGAGTTTTGGCAGCAGAGTGGGTCATATAGGTTATAGGTTCTGGTGAGTAGTGGCAGTAGAGTGGTTTGCCAGCAGGAGTCTAATTTGCAGGTGGGTTGCTAGGGCTCTTCTTTTAATTTGAGGGTGGTACTTTTGCCTCTAGTTGCGGCTGATGTTGTGGGAGATGTTTAAACAAGGAGGAGGAGGAAGATGGTTTCATTGCGTTTGAGGAACAGAGTGGGTCTTTTAGGTTAAATAGTCCAATGGGTGGTGGCAGTGGTGGAGCTGCCTACCCATAGGAGTCTTATCTACTAGTGAATTGCTGGAGCTCAATAAGTAATTTTTTTAAAAAGGTATTTGTGCAATATATAAAAATATATAATTATCTGACATTAAGCAAGCAAACAAACAAACAAATAAACAAAAAAACAGAATTCATTTGTTTTAGTAAGAGAGCTATTAATGTATTAAAAACCTCCTTGAGCCTTGAAGATAGCTATGTGATGTGCCCTGGCTGGAGGACTTCTGAGGATTCATCCTGGAGTTATTGGTGAATTTTGGCTTGCATTTGATAGTATAGCACACAGATTAGTAGGTATAATCCATTTGGTGATTGATTGAGGAACAAGGGGAAGATACAGCCAGGGTAACTTCTTAAAGCATGCTTATTCAGGAGAGTTGTCACTAAATAATTCATCTGATTCTGATGGCCACCTGTCACCATGAGAATAATCAATTTTTGACTTAGCTTTAAAAACTCAAATTGTCAGACAAAAGCAGGAGGATGATTATTGAAAGACAGTTTTTCATCGATTTCTTGCATGGCGCCAAATCATTTGAGTACAGTCTCTGAAAGCTCCTGTTACATCCTATAATTTCCATGACTCTGCCACAAGCATGTAAGGTAGAATATCATTCTCCATCACAATGTACACATATTTATGCCCCCAAATAATATAGGTAATGTATATTACTAGAACAGGCAGGATAGAAAAGACACTGGACATTTGAAATACTGGAATTCCCTAAGATTGAGGTGTGCTAGAGTGTTGGCTTCAATATTACCTATTGCTTGAGTAAGCCCTCCAAATGTTTCTGCATAGACAGTTGAAAGGGAATGCAAATGATGTTCACACTGCTGCTTAATGTACAGTCAGAAGATTCTTTGTGTTTTGATCCAGATGTCTCCATTAATACTGAGAATAATGTAGCACACTGAATATTATCCAAAGTAGGTCAACATCTCAATGCATTCATAATTCTTCACAATAATATGTCTGCATGATTCAATAGACCTGTCTACCATGGATAGTGAAAAAGAATAGCCCTTTCTTTTCAGGGTGTTTATTTGAATTGTATGTTGACTATCTATGTTCTTTCTTTCATTGAGGAGACATTTTATCTCAATAGTTGGCAAGAATTTTAATTAATTCACTTTTACTACTAAGTTACCTGTCTCTATTCCTGCTTAATTTCCAAAGACAAATACTTGTATAATTCAGTATACATAGATAAGTGTAACTTGCACTCCTCATTCCTTCCTCATCTCTTCTCCTTTTCCTTCTTTCTTCCTTTCTGTAGATAGAAACTACTACAGAGATCCATGTCTGGTCAAACTTAAGGGAACAATTTACCATGGTATATCTTGCCCCAATCGATACATTTATAGCACAAGCCTAAGGCTCAGGAAAAATTATAGAGTGGGTGTATGTGAATTTCAGAAGACCAGGATGCATACTGCTAGACAGTGTCCTTTAAACATGATATGGAAACTACAACTATGATATTTCACTAACTTGGTTGCATAGAGAAAATATGCACAATGAAAATTCTGCTTGATATTCTAAAGTGGACCAAGAAAATTTCACAAGGCTCTGTCCTTGAATGAAGAATTACAGACAATCAATAACTGTTGAGTGAGCAAGAATCAGTTTTTTTTTTCCCCAGGGACAAATACCTTGATCGGTTATCCAATCCCAGGCACAAATAGTCAGCCATAAACAGATGTTCATATTAGTAACACTAAGTGGACTCATTAGGTTGTATTTGTATATATGGTGTGGGCATGTGTCCGTGTGTGTATGAGTGTGTGTTAAACAATAATTAAAGAAGAGGTTATAAATTTAAGATAGAGTGAGGAATAGCACAGGAGTTGTAGGAAAGGGTGGTGATTTAAATACAGTATTCAGGTATGGAATGCCACCCAAACTTAAGTTAAATAAAACAACTCTGAGATTATGGGATTGAATTATTGTTCTGTGACATTACATTTTAAAAACAATAACACAGTTATTCAAAGACATTTGCAATGATCCTATTAGGAGGGATTCTGAAGATTAAAGTTTTTAGTTCTCAAAATTAATGAATCTCTAATTTCTATTTCATTGTTAAGCCCTGCAAGTTACTTTGAAGCAGAGCATGATAAAACAAGTGCTTATTCCATCATTACTCAGAAAAAGTCTATATGTTAAATCTTTAGCTTTTGCAATAGCTTAATATAATCATAATTCTGTATATATTAATTGAAATTACCACTTATCAATATTATACTAGTCAAATCACATTCTAAAACTTAAGCTATGTGTCTTCAAAAGTTAGAATGTCACATTGCAAGTAGAGTTAGAGACAGCTTGATTCCTGAATTTCTGTAATGTCTAGTTCTTAGAAAGAAAAGCTCTGAACCTAAATTCCTGTTTAGTGAACAGCATGACTACAAAGCTGAATTTAATCTAAGACCAGAAAAATATACCAATGCATGTCAGGATTTTTGCACTGTTTGCTGACCATCACTTGACTAGCTTATCCGTCCAAGAGCACTTGGTCCCCAGCTCCGTCCTGTCTACCTTTGGTGAACTTCCCACCGGATTAAACTTAAACTCTTCTTTGTTCATGCTTCTTCATGACATAATAATCTCATGCTCTTCCTGCTTCTCTGAATATGGACTTACTAAGCCTTCTTTTTCTTAGGATTCTCTGACCTCATTTTCATAATTATTCTATGTTCCTCATCCTTCAGAAAATGAATCCTGAAGACCCTTTCCTCTAAATACCTTTCTCCTTGGATTTACCTTCAGTGATCACTTCTTAATTCAATGTCATGTAACTGAACAAGCATTTATCTCACTTTCTCTCAAATAATTTGCATGAATTATTCATTAGGCCTGTGCCCCTTGCTTTCACCTCACTGGACATGGGGCTGTCTCTTGCATCCATTTCTGTCCTTAAGTATATATAGCTTCCTGCTCAATGCAGTACAGTTGCTTAAATATTAAGAATAAATTTAGTGTTGAATATTTATTTTACATGCAAATTATTGAAATTTTTTAGCACTAGGGTTGAGAATAGTGAAGGAACATACTGATCTATTTCTTTTAGCACATCTCATACTTAATTCCCAAAACAATATAAGATGTAGGCTGATAAATTATAGGTCAAGAAGCATATAAACTTAGGTATCCAATTTGCTTATTTCTAAACGTACCACTGAAAATGTGTAAAGACATTATTATAACCAAAACATTAAAAATTTTGATACAGTTAATCTAAATATTTCTTACTTTTATAATAATTTAATGAGGAATATTTGTAATAATTTATACATAGTAAATCACAACAAGAAGAAAATATGAGAGAAATATTTACCCATATTGATAATCATTCAAATACAAAACATCCCTTTAGGATTTATGGTATGTTTGTTTTATTATCATATTCTTATATTTTAAACTGTCATTTCCACATACATATGAATGAGAAATATATTATAAACATGTAAACCTAAGTAAAAACAAAGTTCATTTCTACTAGGATCATAACTTGGAAATTTATTCATGAAATTTGCAAACAAGAGGAGAAATAAAATTTTATAAATTTATAAAACAATATGGTAACTATTAAAATAAAAGATTTAAAAATTATAGAAATCTCCAATGAAGTTAATAGTGTTATACAACATACGCTCATAAATTCATAATTGCATGTTCATGTTCCTCATTAAATTGCTTTTTCTCTAAATATTAGAGCTCATAGCAAATGATATTTATGAAAGAGTGTATCAATACCTTCTTACAAATTATGGCAACTGGGTATTTTCAATATAAAATATTGAAAATTATTAATATGAACATTTGTATATAGATTTATTATACAATATATATTTTGGTTATGATTTTTACTCTCTGAATTCCCTGCAGATCCTCCCTGCCTTACCATTTCCATATTCCATAGTCTTTCTTCTATCTCTCATTAGAAAATAAACATGCATATAAATTAGTAATAATGATAATAAGATGAGGATATGAAAATAAATTAACCTAAAAAAGGCAGACTAGAATAATAAGTGCCAAAAATAATAATATTGAGGAACAAATATAGATTCACACACACACACACACACACACACACACACACACACACACACACACTCATGAACACAGAAATTTCAATAAAGACACAAAATTTGAACTCATAATATATAAGCAAATAACTTGTATGGTAAAAAGAAGAAAAGAATGCCCAAAGCATTGTAATACAAAAAAGTAAACAAACAGACATAAAAACCTCAAAAGCATACAAATAAAACAGACAAGAATCAAACTCTAAAATACTATTGACTGTCTTGTTTGGGCCATTTGTTGGGCATAGGGCCTTCCCTATGTGTGGTTTGTATACCCAGAAGATAATTTATTTTTTTTCCTTTATGAATAGTTATTAATTGAAGAAAGCTTCTAGGTTAGGGATGAGGGCTTCCACTTACCTCTACAATATTAGAGCCCCGTATGGCTTAAATACTGGCCCTGTGCATGCTGCTAAAGTCCCTCAGAGTTTATATGTACATCAGTTCACATGTATGTTCTCAACACAACGTCTCTATACATAAGACTAAGGAATATTGCAGAGGAGAATGGTGGGATGATTGTAAGATGCAGAACAGGAAACCTGTTAATATATAATGATTTGGGGTCACTTTAGACATACACACCCATAAACTCTCTACAACAGGCTCAGTAAAGAAAACCTACATAATAATCAAAGCAGTTGACAAGTCAACACAGATAGTAGGAATTTTATAAGGCACCAACAATATATAAAAAATAAGAGACAATTAATGGCTCCTCAAAGAATGATAATCTGTCTTCTTCAGGGATGAATCACTGATAGGTTTTTCAATATCATGTGTTGAGTTCTCAATACATGTACACTAAATGATTTCAATAAGTTGAGTATACATCTATGTATGAATATGTCTAACAACAATAGGTATAGAAAAAAATGTCATGAACTCGAAATGTAGGAGAGTGGTACAATGGAAAAAGTGGGGAAAAGGGAGATAACAGGAAGAAGGAGGGAGGAGACACTGCAGCCACCGCGAGGACAAGCAGCATGTGAAGACGCTGGTAAGCCACCAGCCACGTGGCAAGGTATAGATTTATAGAAATGGGTTAATTTAAGATATAAGAACAGTGAGCAAGAAGCCTGCTACGGCCATACAGTTTATAAGTGATATAAGTGTCTGAGTGATTATTTTATAAGTGGATTGTGGGACTGCGGGGCTTGGGGAACCTGGAGAGAAGCCCTCCAGCAACAGTAGGAAGTTATGAAAAGACTGTAGTCCATACATGAAATTCTAAGAAAAAAATAAATTCTAAAATTGGACAAAAATAGTATTCACTGTATGATTTATATTGTGATATATATATATAATATATATATTATGTATATGTAATATATATTATATATAACATATATATATTATATATGTAATATATATAATATATGTATATATAATGGTATCTGAAGTTAAAATATACACAGAATTATATTTGGTTATTGTATTAGTGCCTCCAGTGTGATAAAACACTATAACTAAAAGCAAATTGGGGAAGACAGGCTTTATATTATATTCCTCTCCTAAGAACCAGTCCATCAATGAAGGAAGTCAGGACAGGAGTGTAAGCTGAGAACATACAGGCAGGAACTGAAGCAGAGGCCATAGAAGGACCCTACTTCCTGCTTTACTCCTCATGGCTTGATCAACCAACATGCTTTTCTATATATCCTACAACCACCTTCCCAAGGACAGCATCACTTAGGGTGGGCTGGACCCTCCCACATTAATCACTTATCAAGAAAATTCCTTACAATTTTATTGAAATATTTTCTCAGTTATGGTTCCGACTTCTCAGATGATTCTAGCTTGTTTCAAGTGGACAAAAAAATCTAAACACAACACAAATGAATTGTTTATGTCACTGATTTCAGACGGCTGCTTGTTTTATAAGCAGTTATCAGGATTCTTTATATTTATATTCTTTATATTTATGTTTAAGAGTCCATGTGCCCTGATCATGGTGCTGAACAGCACAGGTTGTGTAAACTTAAATGAAATAGAATGCTAGCATTGCATGATAAAGGTGGAAAAGAAGCGGGTTAATGTAGCTTGAGTTGTCCTGCTTTGCCCACAGTCAGGACAAATCTTTGTCACCCGCCAGTCCCACAGCCGCTCAGACCCAACCAAGTAAACACAGAGACTTATATTGCTTACAAACTGTATGGCCGTGGCAGGCTTCTTGCTAACTGTTCTTTTATCTTAAATTAACCATTTCCATAAATCTATACTGTGGTGATATTTTATTTGTACTGAAATGTGATTTTAATTTTATGTTAATAAATAAAGTTGCCCTGGGGTCAGAGCTATTAGAGCCATAGCAAGAGCATGGTGGTTAGAAGAGCTAGGTAGATTTCTGTGTGTTCAGGGATACAGCCAGTATTGGAGACATACGCCTTTAAGACCTGGAGGGCGGTACTTACAGGCAGTGATGAGGCAGTCATGTGGTTGGGTTTACAACCAATGAGAAGACAGAACAAAAAGATTATTTAAACAGAGACACAGGAAGTACCTCCCTCTCTCGGGGAAGCTAGGAGCACTGCAGGAGGTAAGATTTTATCTCTGAGCTCTGACCTCTCGGCTTTCTCTTTTACATTGGCTCTGTGTTTCTTATTTTAAAAAGACGATTGGTTACATCTACATCTGGCGCCCAATGTGACAAGAATCCATTAAAAACTGCTTGGGGCCGGCTCCATAGCCGGAGCAGCCGGCTCCCTAGCCCCGGCCCAGGTCTGCTTGGCCTCAGGCCGGACTGTGAGCTGCTTGCTTAAAGCCAGTGCTACAAACAGCTCAGGCCTGCCCTGCTAAACAGGGCCCCTGCCTGTAAAGCCAAGCCTTGACTCGGCTCAAGAGGGAACAAGTGGCTGGCTTTAAGCTTTAGCCGGCTACCCCTTCGCTTTCACTTTCACTTTCACTTTCGCTTTCGCTTTCTCTCTTGCTTTCTCTCTGTCTCTCTGTTTCTGTCTCTCTCTCTCTCTCTCTCTGGATTCACACCTAGGACACTAGGTGGCTCTTTTGAAATTCGCTCGGATTTCTACTGTTCTACGCAGATTTGGTAAGTCATAAAGGAAAAAATGGGTTTTCTGTGTACATTGGAAGAAAATTGGGTTTTTGAAATTTTAGGCAGTCTGACAATGGAACAACTATATGAAAAGATTAGTATTATGGGAATTATGCAGTTTATCACCATGCTTATTCTCATTTTACTATTTAAAAAGATAGTCGATTTAAGTGCCAGGATAACAGCTTTAGAAAAACCTGTTAATTTTAACAGTGAAGTTGGTTCAAGTTTGGATCATAAGGTTACAGAAAGAAAGCCTGTTTTCACACAGTCATCCTTAATTTATCCTGTAACCGTACAGCAGATGCCTGATCAAATGGCTACACAAAATATCTGGGCTCCAATTGAACTGATGGATTTTAAAAGGTTTAAGGAGGCAATAGTATCTTATGGCATGCATTCCCCATATGTAAAGCAAATGTTAAACTCTTGGTCAACATATAATAGGATTATACCACAGGACTGGCGGGACCTTGCACAAGCTGTTCTGGAACCCAGCCAGAGAATTCAATTTCTAACGTGGTTTAAGGAGGAAGCTAGAAACGTAGAAACACAATGGAGGGATAAAGGAATACAAGTTTGTCAGGATCAGCTTATTGGAGAAGGCCAATATGCTTCAATACAAACACAATGTTTATATGATGTTCAAACCGTAATTTTATGTCGAATGGCAGCCTTGAATGCATGGGACAGAGTTGATGAACCAGGAAAAAAACCTGAGTCATTCACAAAGGTTATGCAAGGCCCAAAAGAATCTTTCACAGATTTTTTTAGAAAGACTGGCTTCAGCAGTAAACAGAATGGTCTCAGGATCAGAAGCTAGTAAGGCAATAATTGAAGCTTTGGCATTTGAGAATGGGAATGCAGCATGCAAAAGAATAATCAGGCCGTTAAGGGCAAGATCTGCACCTTTGGAAGATTGGATTAGAGAAACAATTAATGTTGAGGCTGATGAGCATGATGATACGTGGGTAGGAGAAGTAATTTCAAAAGGTTTGAGGAGTGTTAGATGTTTTGGGTGTGGAAAGCAAGGACATTTTAAAAGGGACTGTAAAAAGGTCATTCCTAGAAGCAATGTTTCCTCAAGGAACAATGGCAACAGAATGCCCCTTCCTTCTGGGGTATGCAGAAGGTGTGGTAAGGGAAAACACTGGACCAACGAATGTAGATCAACAAAGGACAGACAGGGTAATCCTTTGCCTCAGTTTTCGGGAAACTCCCGGAGGGGCCTCATGCAGGCCCCCATAGCAAAACCAGTTCAAACCTTTCCTGCAGCTGTAGAGGAAATCCCTGCTCTGAGCGATTAAATAACCAAATGACTATTGGAATAAATCATGCTGGTCAGGATGATGAAACAGAGAGAATAGAAAATTCAGGAGAAAACATAAAGAAATTTTTTTGGCAAACTTCTATTAATGAACAGAGACCAAAATTAACGATAAAAATAAATGGTGTTTTGTTGTCTGGTCTGGTAGACACAGGTGCGGACATTACCATAATTGCACCAGAATTTTGGCATCCAGCTTGGCCTCTTCAAGAGGTAAACGTTCAACTGTTAGGAATTGGGACATTATCTGGAGTGAAACAGAGTGCAAGATGGCTGGAATGTATAGGTCCAGAAGGACAGAGAGGAAAATTAAAACCATATGTCGCTAACATAGCTATGAACCTGTGGGGTCGAGACTTGTTGCAACAATGGAATACTCAGATTAAAATCCCTCCAATCTCAGAAACAAATCATAAACTAGCACATGTTTCTGAGAGAAATATTAGAAGGCATTATTTTGAGTGGTCACCAGCCATCCATATTATACAGGAACAGGGCACAACAACTGATAATCCTCCAAAAATACCAACAGCTCTACCTTCAAAATGGTTAACAGACAAGCCTGTATGGGTTCAGCAATGGCCTTTAACAACAGAGAAACTCCAGGCTTTAGAAGAGCTGGTAGAAGAACAGTTAAATGCTCAGCATATTGAACAGTCAACCAGCCCTTGGAATTCTCCTGTATTTGTTATTAAAAAGAAATCTGGTAAATGGAGAATGGTAACAGACCTTAGAGCAATTAACAAAGTAATTCAGCCGATGGGCTCTCTACAATCTGGAATTCCTTTGCCTACTCTGTTACCAAAAGGATGGCCTCTCATAGTTATTGATTTAAAAGACTGTTTCTTTTCAATACCCTTACAAGAAAAAGACAAAGAAAGATTTGCTTTCACAGTGCCTACTTATAATAATTCTCAACCGGTTAAAAGATTTCAATGGAGGGTCCTCCCACAGGGAATGTTAAATAGCCCAACTCTGTGCCAATATTTTGTACAACAGCCATTGGAAGTGATACGTAAAAAATTTCCTAAATCTATAATTTATCATTATATGGATGATATTTTACTAGCTGACTCAAATGCAGATACTTTAGAAAGAATGTTTGAAGAAGTAAAGAAAATTTTGCCTTGCTGGGGATTACAAATTGCTCCTGAAAAAATACAAAGAGGAGATTCTATTAATTATTTAGGATATAAAATAGAGCTACAAAAAATTAGACCCCAAAAGGTGCAAATTCGGAGAGATAGACTACAGACTCTTAATGACTTTCAAAGATTATTTGGAGATATTTCTCATCTACGAACTATTGTTGGGGTAAAAAATGATGAACTGACTAATTTGTTCAAAACCTTAGAACGTGACAAGGACTTAAATAGTCCAAGAGGATTATCACCTGAAGCTGAGAAAGAATTGGCCTTGGTAGAAAAGAAAGTACATGAAGGGCACGTGGATCGTATTGATCCAAAGCTGGATTGCATTTTGGTTATTTTACCTTCTAGGCATTCCCCTACTGGAATATTAATGCAGAGGGAAGATATTATATTGGAATGGATATTTTTACCAAATAAACCAAATAAAAAATTAAAAACTTATGGGGAAAAAATCTCTGACTTGATTTGGAAAGGAAAATTGAGACTTCGTCAATTAGCAGGAATAGACCCAGCAGAAATTGTCGTACCTTTAACTAAGGAGGACATTGAAAAATTATGGACAGAAAGTGAACCTTGGCAAAGAGCTTGCAGTAATTTTTTGGGAGAAATTAACAGCAAATATCCCAAAAGCAACAGAATTGATTTTATAAAGAGAGCTGATTGGATCTTGCCTCGAATTGTACGGCAAAAACCCATATCTGGAGTTTGTACATTTTATACAGATGCCAATAAACAAGGAAAGGCAGGTTACAAATCAGAAAATTTAAGTAAAGTGGTACAAAGTCCTTATAATTCAGTGCAAAAATCAGAATTGTATGCTATTCTGTTGGTATTAATGGATTTTTCAGAACCTCTCAACATAGTAACTGACTCTCAGTATGCTGAAAGAGTGGTATTACATATTGAGACTGCAGAATTTATCCCTGAGGCTTCAGAATTAACTTCACTATTTATTCAATTACAAGATACAATCAGGAAAAGGAGTCATCCTTTATATATAACTCACATCCGATCTCATACTGGTCTGCCAGGCCCTCTAGCACAAGGCAATGATGAGATTGATAAATTATTGATAGGAAATGTGCTGGAGGCCTCAGACTTTCATAAAAAACATCACGTTAATAGTAAAGGTTTAAAAAAGGATTTTTCCATAACCTGGCAACAAGCCAAAGAAATAGTAAAGAAATGTCCTACTTGTTCCTTCTATAATCAAACGCCATTACCAGCAGGATGTAACCCAAAGGGTACTCAGAGGAATGAAATTTGGCAGATGGATGTGTTTCACTTTGCAGAATTTGGAAAATTGAAATATGTACACCACACCATTGATACTTATTCAGGATTTCAATGGGCAACTGCTTTGAGTTCTGAAAAAGCTGATTCTGTAATCACTCATTTGCTAGAAGTTATGGCCATCATGGGTATACCTGCACAAATTAAAACTGACAATGCTCCATCATATGTCTCTGTTAAAATGAAACAGTTTTTTGCTTATTACAATATAAAGCATATTACAGGTATACCACAGAATCCTACAGGTCAAGCAGTTATAGAAAGGTCAAACAGAACTCTAAAGGATATGCTAAATAAACAGAAAGGAGTAACAAAAACCCCCAGAAATAGACTGCATAATGCTCTATTAACTTTGAATTTTCTGAATGCCAATGAGAAAGGAACAACAGCTGCAGAGAGACATTGGGTAATAGAAAAAACTACAGAATTAAATCAGCCTATATACTTTAAGGATGTGCTGACCTCAGAATGGAAGCCAGGGTATGTATTACGTTGGGGACGAGGTTTTGCTTTTGTTTCTACAGGAGAAGATAAGCTGTGGGTACCATCAAAATTGATAAAGGTTCGATTTGAACAAGAGAAACCTCTTAATTAGAGGAGATGATAGTTCATCAACCAGCATGAACATCCAATTTAAACTAACTTTTACAGTAACACATGTCTTTTCATTTAATCAGATAATAACTTGCCAAAAAGGAACATCCCCAAAATTAGTCTTGGGGGAAGGTTTTTGTTTTTGTCTTTTAGGAGAATGAAGGTTAAGGAATCTGAAAGACACAAGACAAATGAGACAACTGAAGAAAAAGGACAAATCATCTATCCCAGGAAACAGAGTATATGGGAGTATATGGCATATGGGTATATATTATCTAAAAAATTTTATGTCTTCTTAAATGTTTGTTTCTGCTTTTCTCTAAAGATTTAACACTATTGGTTTTCTAATAGTCCCAGTTCAATTAAAATTTAAAGCTGACTTTGGAGTTGGAGAATGGCTCTCTCCTTCTTTAAACTCAAGCATGTTGTTAAAAGGAAAATGCAAACTCCCTGTATCATGCCAGAAAGAGCCATTTTCTGCTATGGGACAGGACAAAAGCCAAATTAATTAAGGGACTATTCTATTACTAATCTCAACTCTTTGATTCTATTCTGATTCTTTAAACTTTTCTTAAAGTATAAATTTTATATCAAAATTTACAAGATTTATATATATATATATATTTTAAACTTTGTTAAGATATGAATGGTCATATAGAGTACTAACTAATTCTAGAATAAAAAAAGGCTTCAATTAGCTGCATATATATGTCTTTGTGTTCGAGTCTCTTATCAGTTTTCTGCAGGAAATCATGGCCAGGCCTAACATCAACTGAAGTCTCCGGAAAGAAGATGGGGCCCCACAACAACAAACACAACAACAACAATTCCACGTGGACAATAATAATATCACTGAACTGACAAACATCATCTATAGATCAGCTTTGAACTACAAGGTGCTCAGAGCAATTTTGAGATGACTAGCTGAGATGATCCAGTCTCAAAGACTACTTGAATAAGGACTTGAGATAAACCCTGAACTTTGGCATTATACACAGACTGGATAATAATGAAGGATATAGTTACCTTTCCTAGAATTTGACAATTAACTTAAATTTTTCTTTCAGGATAAAGATAACTTCGCCCATACCCAGCAGGAAGCAATTTTAAGAATATGACACCCACATTGCCAAAGAAGTGGTGTGGGACAGGTGGTTTTTTGGTTCTTTTAATGGGTTTTGGGTCTGGGATAATTTTCATTGTTTAGGGGGTTTGGTTACAAGTTGTTGTCAAGGGTTAGGAAAAAGGCTAAGCAAAGGAGATTAGATTTAAGGTTCTTGTTTAAAAAAAAAGAAAGAAAGAAAGAAAAGAAAAGAAAAAGACAATTACTAGTTTTAAATACTTTACATTATTACCAACTATTAGGATATAAAGAAATGAAAGTTAGTACTTAGACATTACAATAGAACTTGTAGTCATATTAGATATGTTTTAAAAATTGAGCAGAGATGTTTTAGACAGGTCATCTTCAAACCCTTCAGAGATCTACAGAATATGGCATTTAAAATGTTTTAATAACTTAGAAAATTTTTCTTTTTTGAGACATGTCGGCTCCTGGCAGTACCAATCTACTTTAGAGAAAATATGGGCATTGAAGAAACTGCATATGGAGTCAACTTTCATTCTGGCAAAAGTTAGCCACCGGACAACAAAGTATCCTCGAATCAACAGGACAAAATGGACAGACAGATCACGAAACAAGGGACTACTGATTCTTGCCAAAACAAGTGTGGTTATGGCTTTATCAAAAGGCATCTTCTGAGGCCAGGACAATATGGCCCCATCCCTGAAGTGGCCTTCCCATCCGGAAAAGGTACGGTGCCCTTTTCTTCGAAGGCAGCTTAACCAGCAGAGGGCCGATGGATTCTGTTGTACAATGGAACAGCAGCTGAAAGCTCATGCCTCTCAAAAGTAGACTGGCATTTAATAGAGGGATGTGGAGAAGAAGGGGATGCTGAGATGAAGCCATATATACACAGCCAAGAAGAATGGACAGCTGAATTAAAAAACTGTCAACAATTTCCAGAATTTAAAATCCTGAATCATGACAGGACACTAGTGGAATTCAGGTGTTTCTGGTACATGGACTGCTCTCACCCAATGTGAGGTTGAACTGTTGACCTTGTGTACATCCTACTTCACAAATGAGTCTGTCAGATACACTAAGCCTATAGGCTGAAGATGATGCCCCAACACCGCGGAGAAACCTCAGGTGACTGTCCAGGCAGCTGGCTGTTTCTGTCAACTCACAAAATTTTTTGGAAGTTGCTTGCATGCACTTCCTGTTTTTATTTTTGTTAGCTACTATTATTCCCTTCTTGGGTCTCTGAGGGAGTTGAAGATTAGTTAGTTATGGTTGAAGATTAGTTAGTTATAGTTGAAAATTAATTAGGATAGAAAGTGCATTAGATACATCTTGGATTTACCAAAATAGGATAGATAATGGAATTGTTTTCTCTGATTTGTCAAATACCTGTTTAGGTATTTATTACTTGTATATATTGTATATAGTTATTGTACTTTTGTATATAGTTTTTCTTTTGTTAGTTATAACCTTTTGCTTTCTTTTTCTTTTTATTAAAATAGAAAAGGGGAAATGTGGTGGTAATCTAATTGTACTGAATTATTATTTTGATTGTATGTTAATAAATAAAGTTGTCTGGGAGTCAGAGCTATTAGAGCCATAGCAAGAGTGTGGCGGTGGTGGCACACACCTTTAATCCCATAGATATCTGTGTGTTCAGGGTCAGAGCTATTAGAGCCATAGCAAGAGTGTGGCTGTGGTGGCACACGCCTTTAATCCCATAAAATCTCTGTGTGTTCAGGGATACAGCCAGCATTGGAGACATATGCCTTTAAGACCTAGGGGGCTGTACATTCAGACAGTGACGAGGCAGTCATGTGTTTGGGTTTACAACCAATGAGAAGGCAGAACAACATACTTTAAAAAAACGAACCGACAGGAAGTAGGTCTCTTTTCGCGAAGCTGGGACAGCAGGAGGAAGGGTGAGATTTTAGCTCTGAGCTCTGACTTCTCGGCTCTCTCTTTTACATTGTTTCTGTGTTTCTTATTTAATAAGACGGTTGGTTACATCTACAGGTTAAATAGGTGGAAGTTAGAGGACAGACATTCTTGTAATAGACCAAAGATTGGGGATTTCATGCTAGAAAACTCAAACAGATGCCCGCTGAGTATTCTAAGGCACTGATTGTGTGATAGATCTGGTCAAGTTTGCATTTTCTAAATGCCTATTATGTATCACATTGAAATATGGGTTTTTCTGTAGACAGAGATTGAGAGAGAAGTTCCAGTTCATATATTATTGAAAACATGGGAGAGGATGAAGGGTGGAAATAAAAGATAAAGAACAAAGATGGATAGAGAAAAATAAACAGATCCATGGAATGATGTTTTTCAGTTTGTAAGAACAAGGGATATGGGGAAAATTTAGTAACAAATGACTTTGAGACTAGATGACTATTGGTGCCAGAATCCCAAGACAGAAATATGAAGTACTTTTTTTTTTTTTTTTTTGGTTTTGTTGAGACAGGGTTTCTCTGTGTAGCTTTGCACCTTTTCTGGAACTCACTTGTAGCCCAGGCGGGCCTCAAACTCACAGAGATCTGCTTGGCTCTGCCTCCTGAGCACTGGGATTAAAGCCATGCACCACCACTGCCCAGCTGAATTATATTTTCTGTTGCTGGAGGGCTTCTCTCCAGGTTCTACCAAGCCCCGCAGTCCCACAATTCAAGTATAAAATAATCACTCAGACGCTTATAATACTTATAAACTGTATGGCCATGGCAGGCTTCTTGCTAACTGTTCTTATATCTTAAATTAACCTATTTCTATAAATCTATACCTTGCCACATGGCTGGTGGCTTACTGGCATCTTTACATGTTGTTTGTCCTGGCAGTGGCTGTAGTGTCTCTCTCCCCTTCTTCCTGTTTCCCCAATTTTCTTCTCTCCTTGTCTTGCCTATACTTCCTGTCTGGTCACTGGCCATCAATGTTTTATTTATATAGAGTGATATCCACAGCAATTTTCAACAGAAAAATAGTCTCTATTTTGAAGAACTAACTTGAGACTTTCTGTGCATGGCTGCTAGATTGTTTGCTTTACCTTTTGATTCTCATGGAATATTGTTGCGCAAAATCTTTCAACCACTGTTCTTCCTTTCTCAAAGCAGATCACTAAGGTATTGATATATTAACTATTTTTTCAGACATATTTTGTTATATACATGGTTGTCTTTGTGTGGTTGGGTGTCCTCAGTGTCAGAAAAGGGCTTTTGATTCCCTGGAGATGAACTATAGATAACAATGAGCTGCCATGAGTGGATGCTGGTGACTGACTAGGACCCCCTATTTGCATGTCATATTTGAGACAGGACATTGATATGTTTCTCAGGCTGTGTCACACACCCAGTTCACTAACTCAGAAATATTGGAATCAGAATTACATGCCATCAATTATTGGCAAATATTTTATCCTTCATGCATCTATTTAATCATTTTTGTCTAACCCCACTTACCACCTGCCTAGTTGCTGTGAAATATGTAAGAACACTGAGCTGCATACTAAAACTCAGCATAGACTCAAACATCTAGTCTTCAGAAATCTCATGTCCAGAAATTAATGCTGAGTTCTGAAACTCGAGATATATTTTGGAACTGGATTTTGTAATTGGGATTTCAGGTATACACAGTTAATAGTGGTATAAATTATTGTGAAGTATGCTGAAGCATTGAAAGTTGTGTAGGAGTAGTATATATTACACATGTGTGTGCAGATGTACATATATGTGCAAATGCAGAGGTCAGAAGTGGACATCAAGCATCTTACTCTATGACTCCCTGTCTCATTACCTTGAGACAGATTCTCAGGGGTTAGATAGGGGGCCAACAAGCTTAAGCAATCTCCCTGTCTCCATTTCTAACAGCATAAGGGTTATAAGTTCATGAAGCAATTCATGGCTTTCTACAAGGTTTGTGACTATTTGAACTTGCATATTCATATTTGTGCAGCAAAGCTTTTCCACCTTTGGAGTCATTTATCAGCCCTGTAATTAAAGTTTCAATAAGTGTGTTTTCAGAGTAACTTCCCATTACTTATTCACTAATTCTGAGGTATTCCCATTCATATTATCCCTGACTGCAAGGGTCTTTACTAAAAGATTCAAAAATCATTTTTTATAGGAGAAGAAATTAACTCTGCCTCTCCATTCAAAGCCATCCACACATAAGAGTAAGTGTTCAGTATCAAGAATTCTGACATAAGTAAATAACACATCATAGATAAAATTAACACCAATTGTTTATTAGCACTGTATTAGATGATAAATTTAAAAGTCCAGAGCAATATTGACATTTTATTTTGAATTGATTGGGAAAATGCCATGAAACATATGAATAAATATATTTTTACATTTTGTAGAAAACCACAACTGTTTCATAGTATGAAATTTCAAGATGAATACCACTGAATTCTGACTAAGGATATTTTACCGATCTTAAAAATAGAAGGAGTTAATTAATTTAATATGTACTTTTAGGGAAAGGAAAGTCATGTATCCTTATAGTGTCCATTGTACCCAATAAAATGATGAGGCAGTGATACCAAATTTGGTATTCAAGTATTTAGCAATGTATCATAAGTTAAGATCTCAAATATTCTTAAGTCAATGACATGTCTAAAACCACAGAAGAGTTTTGCCAATGTTTAGTCCTATATGTTAATACAACCCTTAACAATATTAACAATATAGTAATTACTGAGAAGTACATATTAGCTAAGAGTTTATGAATTTTAATACTAACTTATTCAGTTGATTTTGAGAATAGAAGAATTGTCCACATTAATGTAGTATATCATAACATGTATAATGTGTCATGTTTCGGTCAGCTCAAGGTCCCAACAGGAGTGTATATTACTATCATTTTCCTAAATGTACACATTGTATGACCTCCTTCTAAATATTTATATATGCAACCATCCAGTAGTCACACTCTCATGATAGTCTCGATGTTGTTCTTGTTGCTCCTAAGTTATTCCTTATTAATTCATTATCCAAGATAAGATAACAAGTCTTCCACATGCCCAATGTTCATGTCCTTTTTTCTCCCTTTGCTACAACATTTCACTATTCATTTACATCTCCACCAAAATTCAGTTTTACCCAATTACTGAGCAGCCATCACACAACCTCCTGAGGAATGAGAAAAATATCCTCTGGACACTTGTTTTTACCCTTCTTTTTCCATCTATCACTTAACAAAGCCTCCAAATTTAGCTCCTAATTTGTCTTTCTTGTTGATTTTATTTTGATCATTCCATCATTCCCCTCTGTATGTAAACATTCTTAGCCTAGTACCACTAATCCCACCATGATTTCTCTCCCCTGTTTTCTTTTATTTTCTCCATTGCCTCCCATAATAAGGAATAAAATACTACACTGGGAACTATTGGTCTCCCTCTTAATTTCTGAAACAATTTGTATTTAAGGACTGTACACATATGTTTATCTCTGTTCATTGTGAGTTTAGTGGTGGATAGCTATTTGTGAAGTAGGCACTGTTATAAAGGATCTCAAAAATCCTTGGGATTATATCATATAGTTGTAGTGCTGTTTTCTGCCTTTGTTGGAGAAGATTCTCTTGGTGTAGGGCAATGGCATATAATGCAGACTCACAACAGGTCCAAATCTTGTGGAAAAGTGACCAAGACACGATTGGCCTTATATGGAACAATTATAGCACCACCTCCAAGGCCTGGGTAACATCTCAAAGATCAATATAAAATGAACTTAGGAGGGAGAGTATGGGAAGGAGTGCTTCAGAACAGTTTCTTCTACATATCACAAAGACATTATAATCCTGAACTCACTGCAGCAGTGGTTGCCAGCTTAGAACATGCACATATTGCCCCATTTTCATTTCTTTATGCATAGTTGAGGGTCTCATGGCATTCGCTGAGGCCTATGGGAAGCTACTTGTTGCTGCAGCAAGTATCAACATTTTTTTTTCACTTGTGTAACAGTATAGCCACTAATAATGCTAATGTTCTGGTAAATATACACTCATTCTTGTTTTTTAGGCAATAATAATTAAGCTCAGTGATTCAAAAATCTATCAAAATAGAGGTGTTTTGGGGAAGAAGCAGAGAATACTAAGATCATCATGCTTAGTTTCTGCATTTATAAAATTGATCAGACAATGATGTTCATTTCATGTATTAATGAGGTAAAATATGTAGTGGTATAATAAAAAAGTTGAATACATAGAAGGAAAGGAAAAATAGGGCTTACAAGAGGTTAAGATGTTTACAGAAAGGATAATATAGGGAGATACAGGGAGATACTGGAAAAAGGGAACATAATTATATTTAAGTTCAAGGAGTAAGCTTCAAAAATATGGGTTGTACAGCATAATGACTTTAATTCTTGCCTTTTCATGATGTTCTTGAAACATACAAACAGCGTTGATGGGGACTATTTCTAATCACACACACACACACAAAAAATGAACTACGTGGTGTAACACATTTGTTAGCTACCTAGATTCCCCTGTCTATAATGTAGGCTTATTTATCTCAAAATACTGTGATGGATACAATGCAGTATTTGTTAACTTTTTAAGTGAATTTAAAAAAACATGACATATCTGGTTGATTTTAGAAGCTGTCATCAGCATTTGAAATCTTCACTTAAAATCAGCATTTCTAGAATTGCATTTTTCATTCGTAGACATCACCACATGCTATTACTTGGTCAGACGCAGGAAACAATAACACATTACATTATAAGAAATGATAAAAATTGATATAAAATTTAAGATATTAAAATTACTCAGTTACTAGAATATAAAGTATGTTTGTAGTGTGTGTGTATGAGAGAGAGAGAGAGAGAGAGAGAGAGAGAGAGAGAGAGAGAGAGAGAGAGAGAGAGAAATGATTCAAAGGATATTTCACACTCAAGAATTACTTTTAGGTATATGTACTTTGTTTAGAGTCTTATAGGGAAATGACTTTTCAAATATTTAGAATTTTCTGCATGTTTCAAGGAACTATCCAAAAGGAGAATGGATGAATGGCACTGTGAGTATTCCATTGTGAACATAGTGTGCATGAGAAGATGCTTTTCTGTGAGCAGTTTTATGATACCAGCTTCTTAATAGATACTTACATTGTCATGAATATTTTACAACGTCAGAGTCTCAATGTCACCTATATTACTGTTTCTTGGGAAATAGCATATGCCATAGCCTGCTACTCTGAGCTTCTTTTAAAATGTCTAATGAAATATTCATTCAGTTTCACATTTTAGAAAAGATCACAATAGGTAACCTTAACATAAAATACATTGAGTTTTATAAAGTTTCTGTTGTACTTTGAAGATCTCAAATTAATTATGAAGTAGGTGTAAGTGGGCCAAAGATCTAGACAGCCAATGTGATACCATTCAGGTGATCCACACTTGCTCAAGCACATCAAAATTCTCTGTGGAATAAGAAACTTCATGGCATTTAGCTGTACTCTGTAGGCAGATTAATATAGTAAAATAAATATATGTTTAGCATTGGGTTATGTTGCAAAGGGTATCAATTTGTATACTGCTTTTTAGGTTGAAACAATCTAGAATATTCATGTGTCCCTAGGTTGCTTATCATACTGCACACTCTGTAAGCGGCATTCAGATGATTCAAGATGTATCTTACCTGAAGGTGTTTTCCCTTTGGTCGAGCCTCAATGATGACAGAAAATACAATGCACACAACCAAGGGCAGTAAGCCACTAAACAGCCAGTCCTACCCAACAGCAACAACTATGGAACAGAACAATGACCAATATGGCTGTAAAGGTGCAAAAAGTAAAGCAGCACTCATATATCAATGGTAACAACAGTTATCTAACTGGACTTAAGGATCACTCAAATGTACAAATATCATGATGTTTACTGCAAGTCTAGCTGGTTTCCTGAGAATGCTGAGGTCATGGATATTGGAAAAGAATCTCCTATTATTTCTTGCTAAGCCAGGATAACTCATTGTTGAATTATGAACCTTGCCCTTATAACTACAGATAAATGTTGGTGTCATCCATCATCAAAGAAGCCTTATTTTATAGCAAATAGAGATCATCATGAACACTGGATGCAGTGCAGAGATCAACAGATCTTGGCTGTACAAGTTTGCACTCCCATCAGCAACAAAGGGATGTTTCCCTTACTCCACATCTTCCCAACATAGGCTGTCATTACCATTTTGGATCGAAAACATTCTGACATGTGTAAAATGGTATCTCAGAGTTGTTTTGATATTTGAATTTCCCTGTTGGCTAAGGATTTTGAACATTTCTTTAAGTGTATCTTGGCCATTTGAGATTCTTCTGTTTGGAATTCTGTTTTTAGGTCAGTACCCTATTTTTTAATTTTATTATTTGGTTTTTTGATGTCTAGTTTCTTGAGTTCTTTATATTTTTTAGAGATCAGCCCTCTGTAAGATGTGGGGTAGGTGAAGATCTTTTCCCATTCTGTAGGCTGCCATTTTGTCTTTATGACCATGTCCTTTGCTTTATAGAAGCTTTTCAGTTTCAGGAGGTCCCATTTGTTAATTGTAAATCTGAGAGTCTTGCTACTGGTGTTATATTCGGGAAGTGATCTCTTGTGCCAGTGCATTCAAGGCTACTTACCACTTTCTGTTCTATCAGGTTTAGTGTAATTGGATTTATGTCAAGGCCTTTGTTCCAATTGGACTTAAGTTTTGTGCAGAGTGATAGGTATGGATCTATTTGTATTCTTCTACATGTTGACATTGAGTTATGCCAGTGCAATTTGTTGAAGATGTATTTGTGTTTCCATTGTTTATTTTGGCTTTTTTGTAAAATTTCAGGTGTTCATAGGCGTGTGTATTTATCAGTTCCACTGATCCACACATGTCTGTTTCTATGCCAATACCAATGTGTTTTTATTACTATAGCTCCATAGTTGAGCTTGAAGTCAGGAATAGTGATCTCTCTGAAAGTTCTTTAATGTACATAATTGTTTTAGCTATCCTAGGTTTTATGTTTTGTTTTTTGTTTCATATGAAATTGAATATTGTTCTTTGGAGGTCTGTGAAGAATTGTCTGGGGATTTTGATGAGGATGGCACTGAATCTGTAGTTTGCTTTTTGTAAGATTGCCATTTTTACTATCTTAATCCTACCTATCCATGAGCATAAAAGATCTTTCCATATTCTGATATCTTTTTCATTTTCTTTCTTCAAAGACTTAAAGTTCTTATGATACAGGTCTTTCATTTGTTTGGTTAGATTTACCCCAAGTTATTCTATATCATTTGTAGCTATTGTAAAAAGTGTTGTTTTTACTTACTTCTTTCCTAGCTCATTTTTCATTTGTATAAAGAGGGCAACTGATTTTTTTGAGTTAATCGTGTATCCTTCCACATTACTAAAATGTTTATCAGCTGTAGGAGTTCCCTGGTAGAATTTTTTGGGTCACATATATAGCATCATATCATCTGCAAATAGCAAAAATTTTCTTCTTTCCAATTTGTATCCCCTTGATCTTTCTTTGTTATCTTATTACTCAAGCTAGAACTTCGAGTACTGTATTGAATAGATACAGAGAGAGTGGACAGCCTTGTCTGGTTCCTCATTTTAGTGGGATCACTTTGAGTTTCTCTCCATTTAGTTTGATGTTTGTAGTGATATATTGTATACCCCAACAAAGCTTGCCTCAGGATCAGAGGACAAAGACAGCCACTATATTAAACATAGGGGTTAAGCAGTGCTAGTTTAATGCCTTTAAACCTAGCATTCAGGAGGCAGAAATACATTTGGGTCTCTGTGAGTTCAAGGCCACAATTAGAACAGAGTCAGTCATGGTGTCACATGCAATTAATCCAAGCACTAGGAAGGAAGGAAGATGGCAGGGCACAGAAAGGTATATATGGCTTGAGTAAACAGGAAGTATCTCTCTTTAGACTGAGGATTGTGTAGAGATAAGAACTTGTGGCTGGCTGGCTCTGTTTCTCTGATCTTTCAGCTTCCACTCCAATATCTGGCTCCAGGTTTTCTATTAATAAGACCATTTGGAAATTTGTGTTACATCTGATGCTCATTGTTTGTGGCATAAATTCATAAAAAATGATGCTTGCCTGAGGCTCAGACCAGAACTACATATATCCAGAATCTCAATCCCACCTGAACCTGGAGTCCCTAACCTACTGACTAAGTTTCTGTTGCAGCCTCTCTATAGCAAAATCTCCAGCCTCAAGCTCCAAACACCCCAGAATGTTGGCTTCTTTTCTCCCCTGGTGGGATGTTGGCTCTCCATGGATCCCCATTTCAGCCTGCTACCACACTAGGTGACTGCCTCGAAACATGCTTGGGCTTCTACTGTTCTACACAGTCAGCAGAGTTAATGAGTCAATTAAAATTTCTTAAAGAGAGAAATTAGTTAAAAGAGATTTTTCCCCACATTAAAAAATGGGAAACTGTAAGATGAATTGCTAAATGGTCTTTTAAACCAGATAATGGGGAGCCAGATAAGGGGTTAAATCTGAGAGATAAGAGAAATAGAACAAGCTACAGTCAACCTCACCTTAGCATCCCTCAGCCTCCAAAGAGATGTACACCCTCTATACCCATGTTTATATGCCTTTCTGTTCTGCATCTCACTTCTTCTCTCTTCCCAGCTACATCACTTACTGTCTGTCTGTATAGACGTCCAGACCTCTATGATTAGTGCTGGGAATAAAGGCATGTGTCAACATGCCTGGCTCGGTTTCCCAGTTTGGCCTTGAACTCACAGAGATCCAGATGGATCTCTGCCTCCTGAATGCTAGGATAAAAGGCATTTGCTACCATTGACTGACTTTTATGTTTAATATAGTAGCTGACTTTTTCTTCTGATCCTCAGATAAGCTTTATTAGGGTGCACAATATTTTGGGGGACACAATATATCACCACAGGAAATATTTTTACAGCAGGGGGTTTGGTCTCTGTTTAATAACATAGTAGTTGGACTGAAAATGGAACAACTAAGTGAGAGTATAATCAATATTGATGGGATAGATGCAATGTCAATTATAAATATTATTTGTCTGATCATTTTGTTTTATCATTAAAAAATTGGTTAATATGAGTGCCAAGATAAAAGTTTTAGAAAAACTTGTTAAAATAGATGATAGAGAAATTCAGACCCAGACAGAGAAATTGAAGGTGAGCCAATCTCAGCATTGCATTGTATTTTTATAGAGAAAGAGCCTATGACTTTCAAAGAACCAAACTTAATATATTCAGTAACTATATAGGAACTGTCAAATGCTCAAGGCTGTGTATGAGCTGATTGGACTCCTGTGAAATTGTTAGATTTAAGGAGATTCAAAGAAGCTCTAGTATCATATGGTGCACATGCTCCATTCGTGAAGCAAATGTTAAACTTTTGGTCAACTTGTAATAGAATTATCCCTGAAGACTGGGAAGATTTGGTTACAATGGTCTTAGAGGATGGTCCCCAATTACAATGGAGGACCTGGTAGAAAGATGAGGCTAAGACCGTTGAACAATAGAATAGGGCTAGATGTATTAATATCTCTGAACATCAACTTCTTGGAGAAGGCAATTATGCCGATATACAAAGACAATCTTTATATGATGATCACACCTTAATTCTATGCCGCATGGCAGTCTTGATTGCTTGGGACAGAACTGAAGAATTATGAAAGAAAATTGAGTCATTTACAAAAGTTATACAAGGCCCAAAAGAACCTTTCCTGATTTCTTACAATGGCTGTCTTCAACAGTAAATAGAATGATACCAAATTTAGAAGCTAAACAAATGATGATTGAAACTTTGGCTTTTTAAAATGATATTGCACAATGCAAAAGGATAATTAGTCCATTAAAGACAAGACTAGCACCCTTAGATGAATGGATCTGATATACAATAAATATTGAATCTCATGACCATAATGATACTTAGATAGGAAAAGTGATTTCCAGAGGTTTAAAGAAAAACAGTAATGTCAGATGTTTCAAATGCAGTAAGCAAGGTCACCTAAAAAGGGACTGTAAACAGAGTAACCGTTATAGAGTAATAAATGTAGAAAATAGAGCGACAGACAAAGTAATCCTTTGCCTTTGCCCATTGGGAAATGACCTAAGGGGCCTCATGCAGGCCCCCATGACAAATTCTGTTCAGTCATTTCCTGCCATCATGGAAGAAACCCCTTCCCAGAGAAATTAAAGAAATTAATGCCTATTTTAAAAAATACATCTCAGGGTGATAGAACAGCTATAGAAGAGAGAACAAAAAATTCAGGAGAAACCATTAAGTGATTTTTTTTTAGAAATCTGTAAATGAACAAGACCCAAATTCAAAATATGAATAAATGACATTCACATTGAAGGTCTTGTAGACACAGGTGTGGACATATCAATAATTTCACCAGAATCTTTGCATTCAAATTAGCCTCTTCGGGAAGAAAATATTCAGCTTTTAGGGACTGGAACATTATCTCAAGTGAAACAGAGCTTGAGATGAGTAAAAGGTATAGGGCCAGAAAGACAGAGAGGAAACCTAATTCAATATGTGGCTAATACAGCTATGAATCTATGGGGCCATGATTTATTGCAACAATGGAATACCCAGATTAACATTCTTCCAATCTCACAAACATAAACTAACATTTGTTTCAGAGAAAAAAAAATATAAGATATTGTAAAGAACAGTCACTGACCATCAAGTTTGTACTTGAACAGGCCACAACAGCTGCTGATCTTTCAAAGACACCAACAGCACTGCTTTTAAAATGGTTAACAGACAAGCTTGTATGGGTTCACCAATGGCCTTTAACAAAAGAGAAACTATATCCCTTAGAACAGCTGGTAACAGAACAGTTAAATGCTCAGCATATTGAATAATCAACCAGACCTTGGAATTCTCCTGTATTAGTTATTAAAATGAAATCTGGTAAATAGAGAATGATAACAGATCTAAGAGCTATTAACAAGGTAATTCAGCCAATGGGCTCTCTACAATCTGGAATTCCGTTGCCTATTCTGTTACCTAAAGGATGCCCTCTTATATTTATCAATTTAGAAGACTGTTTCTTTTCAATACCCTTACAAGAAAAAGACAGAGAAAAAATGCCTTTACAGTACCTACTTATAATAATTCCCAGCCAATCAAGAGATATCAATGGACAGTTCTCACACAGGAAATGTTAAATTGCCCAACCCTGTGCCAATATTTTATAAAACAGCCATTGGTAGTAATGTGTAAAAAATTTCCTAAATCTATAATTATCATTACATGGATGACATTTTACTAGCTGATACAAATTTAGTCGATATTTAGAAAGAATGTTTGAAGAAGTAAAGAAAATTTTGCCTTGTTAGGGATTACAAATTGCTACTGAAAAGAAACAAAGAAGAGATTCTATTAATTATTTAGAATATAAAACAGATCTACCAAAATTTAAACCCTAAAAGATGCAAATATGGAGAGATCAATTATGGACTCTTAATGACTTTCAAAGATTATTCAGAGACATTTCCAATCTATGGACCACTGTTGGAATAAAAAATGATGAACTGAGTAATTTGTTCAAAATCTTTGAAGGTGACAAGGACTGAAATTGTCTAAGAGAATTATCAGCTGAAGATGAGAGAGAATTTGCTCTAGTGGAAAAGAAAATATAGGATGAACATATGGATCATTTGGATCCAAAGCTTGATTGCATTTTGGTTATTTTACCATCTAAGGCACTCTCATGCAGGAATTTAAATGCAGAGGAAAGATATTATATAGGAATGGACATTTCTACCAAACAAATGGAGTAAAAAATTAAAAAAAAAACATGTGAAAAAGATCTTTGAGTTGATTTTAAAAGGAAAATTGAGACTTTGTCAACTAGCAGGAATAGACCCAGCAGAAATTGTAGTTGCTTTAATTAATGATGAAATTATGGGCAGAAAGTGAACCTTGGCAAGAGCTTGCAGTAATTTTTTTTTGGGAGAGATTAACAGCAAATATCCCAAAAGTGATAGAATTCAACTTATAAAGAGAGCTGTTTGTATTCTCCCTCGGATTGTATGGGGCAACACTCATATCTGGAGCCCTTACATTTTATAGAGATGCAAACAAACAAGGAAAGGCAGGTTACAAATCAGAAAATTTAAGTAAAGTTACAAAGTCCTTATAATTAATTCAGTTCAAAAATCAGAAATATATGCTATTTTGATAGTATTAATGGATTTTTGGAACCTCTAAACCTAGTTACTCTCAGTATGCAGAAAGAGTGGTCTTGTATATTGAAACTGCTGCATTTATCCATGATAAGTCAGAATTAACTTCGTTATTTATTCAGTTACAAGAAATAGTTAGGAATAGGAATCATCCTTATATATAACTCACATCTTATCCCATATGGATTTGTCAGGTCCTCTAGCACAAGGAAATGATGAGAATAATCAGCTATTGATAGGAAATGTGATGGAGGCCTGAGAGTTTCATTTTAAAAAATCATACCAATAGTAAGGGCTTAAAAAATGAATTTTCCATAACCTGGCAAAAAGCCAAGGAAATTTTAAGAAAATGTCCCACTTGTTCTTTCTACAATCAATCTCCATTACAAATAGGATGTAACACAAAGGGTACTCAGAGAAATAAATCTGGCAGATAGATGTGTTTCATTTTGTAGAATTTGGAAAATTGAAATATGTACAACACACCATTGACACCTATTCAGGATTTCCATGAGCAACTTCTCTGAGTTCTGAAAAGGCTGATTCTGTAATCATATATTTGCTAGAAGTTATAGCCACTACGGATATACCTGCACAAATTAAAACTGACAATGCTCCATCATATGTCTCTGGTAAAACAAAACAGTTTTTTGTTTTGTTTTGTTTTGCTTATTACAATATAAAACACATTACAGGTATACCATAGAATTCTACAGGCCAAGCAGTCATAGAAAGATCAAATCACACTCTAAAGGATATGCTAAATAAACAGAAAGGGGTAACAACCCCCCAAAAAAATAGATTACATAATACTCTTTTAACTTTGAATTTTCTCAGTGCTGATGAGAAAGGAACAATAGCTGTGGTGATACATTGGATAATAGAAAAAAAAAACTACAGAATTAAATTAGCCTATATACTTTAAAGATGCACTGACCTCAGAATGGATATCAGGATATGTATAACGTTGGGGATGAAGTTTTGCCTTTGTTTCTACAGGAGAAGAAATGCTGCAGATACCATCAAAATTGATAAAGGTTTGATTTGAACAAGAGAGATCTCTTAATTAGAAGAGGTGATAGTTCATCAACCAACATAACCATTCAATTTAAACTAACTTGTACCACTAACAGATGCTTTTCATTTAATCAGATATGAGTTGCCTAAGGGGAACTTCCCAGTGTTAGGCTTGGGGGATTGATTTTTGTTTTTATCTTTCAGTAGAATGAAGGCTAAGGAATCTGAAGAACACTGGACAAATGAGACATCTGGAGATAAATGTTAAATCATCCAGAAAAAAAAATACAGTCCCAAGAAATATAGTAAAATGGCCTATTGGTGTATCACATATCTAACAATATAAAATTTTATAAGTCTTCCTAAATTTTTGTTTCTGCTGTTTTGTACAGATATATAATGCAAATGGCCTTTATGCAGTCGCAATTCAAGTAAAAATTAAAGCTGGCTTTACAGTTGGCACATGGCTTTTTCCTTATCTAAACCCAAGCGTGCTTGTTAAAAGAAAATGCAAAATCTCTGTATCCTGTCAGAAAAATCAAAATTAAGGGCCTATTCTATTCATACTAATCTCATAATTCTTTGGTTTTATTTTGATTCTTTAAAACTTTCCTTAATATATGAATTTTATATCAACATTTATTATATATATATAATAAATATATATAAAAGTTTAATATATATATATATATATATATATATTTTGTCATGATGTTACTGCTCATATACCCATATTCCCAAAAAATGGATTATGGATGTTTGTCTTTGTTTAGGGGTTGGTTAAAAATTGTCATTGCTCATAGTCAATCTCTTTCTAAAAGAAAAAAAGAGGATATAGATAAGAGGTAGATTATTGAATCTACTCTAAAAAAGAGATATAAAAATGATAGAATAAAAGGATAGATTATTGAATCTACTCTGTAAAAAAGAGGATATAAAAATGATAGGACAAAAGGGTAGATTTTTGAATCTACTCTGAAAAAAAAAGAGGCTATAAATATGATAAGATAAAAGGTAGATTATTGAATCTACTCTGAAAAGAAAAAATAGGAATATAGCTATGATAAGATAAAAAGGTAGATTATTCATTTTACTTTTAGAAAGCAACTGCTAATTTTAAAATGGATTGGATTTTTTGTATATTGTATGCAAATTATGAATATTGATACAAATTTGGGGTTGATTTTGTTAGAAAATACCATACTTATATTTCTAATCTTGTTCAAGGTATTGTACTTATACAGTTTATTTAACAATGTAATGCAAATTGCTAGTCCTTGGAAGTTATTATCAACTATTTAGGATATAAGGAAATGTAAGTTAGTAGTTACTCAATAGAATCAAACTTGTAGTCATATTAGGTATGTTTTCAAAGTCAAGCAGAGATATATTTTAGAAAGATCATAGGCCATCTTCAAACACTTCAGAGATCTGCAGAATATTACATTTAAGATATTTTAATAACATAGATATTTTTTATGACTATGAGACATGTCTGCTCCTGGTAGCACCAATCTACTTCAGTGAAGATCGTGGGCATTAAAGAAACTCCATGTGGAGTTTACTTCCTTTTCAGCAAAAGTTAGCCACTGAGCAAGAAAGTGCCCTTGCCTCTACTACTGACATTATGCTGTCCAAATTGGACATGCAAGACACAAAAGAAAGTACTCCTGAACCTTGTCAAGACAAGGTAGAAAGGCTTTTTAGAAAATCCTGCTTCACAGATGAGTCTGTCAGATATTTTATGACTGTAGGCTGAAGATAGATGCCCCAACATTGCAGAGAAATTGTGGATGACTGTCCAGGCAGCCAGCTGTTTCTGTCATTAATCACATTTTTTGGAAATCACTTGCTTGCACTTCCTGTTTACTCTGTAATAGTATTTCCTTCTTGGGTCTCTGATGGAGTTGAAGATTAGATAGTTATAGTTTTCCTTGTTACTCACTGAAATGGTGTAAAGTGAAACACATCAAAAGATATTTTTGATTAGTAATACAAGTTAGGATAGAATGTGAACTAGGTGCAATAATTTGGACTCAAAAAACAGGATAAATAGTGGAGTATTTTCTCTGAATTTGTCAAATGTTTATGGACTAGACATTGTTAATATAGTTCTTGATAGTATTTATTGTATATAGTTTTTCTTATATTGGTTATGACATTGTTTTATTATTTTAGACAAAATGGGAAATGTGGTGATATATTGTGTAAACCAATAAAGTTTGCTTGGGGATTAGAGGACAAAGTCAGTCACTACATTAAGCATAAAGTTCAATCAGTGATAGCACATGTCTTTAATTCTAGTATTCAGGAGGCAGAGATTCATCCAGATCTCTATGAGTTCAAGGTCACACTGGGAACAGAGCCATGCATGGTAGCATACACCTTTAATCCCAGCACTAAGAAGGAAGTCAGATGGCAAGGCACAGAAAGGTATAAGGCTTGAGTAAACCGGATGTCTCTCTCTTTATACTGAAGATTTCATCGAGCCAAGAACTTGTGGCTGGTTTGCTCTGCTTCTCTGATATTTCAGCTTTCACTCCAACATCTGTCTCTGGGTTTTTTATTAATAAGACCATATAGCTTTTCGTGTTACAGATGTTGACTGTGGGCTTGCTGTATAGAGCTTTTATTTTGTTTAGGTATGTTCCTTGCATCCCTGATCGCTCCAAGACCTTTGTCATGAAGGTGTGTTGGAATTTGTCAAAGGTATTTTTAGTATCTAAAGATAGGATCATGTGGTTTTGTTCTTTCAATTTGTTTATATGGTAGATTACATTGACAGATTTTCTATGTTGAACCACCCCTGCATCTCTGGGATGAAGCCTACTTGGTCATGGTTGATGGTTTTTTTAATGTGTTCTTGGGTTCATTTTGCCAGTGTTTTATTGAATATATTTTTCAAAATACTAAAGTGTATTTCAGCAGTTATTTTAAGTATCAATAATATCAATTTTTATATTTTTTTATTATTTCAAGTCAAAAATATTTATTCTGTATCTTACATTTTCCCTGAATACTCACTTTAGGAACTGGAACAACACATATGAATATTTAAATGAGAAATGCATAGCTCATAAACAAATATTTCTAAATACTTGTTACCTAGTTGTTGACATTCTTTGGGGAAGATTATGGAAAAGTAGTATTGCTGCAGGAAGTCCATCACTGAGCACTGGACTTGAGAGTTCAAAGACTCACCCCACTTCCAGTTTAGTCTGTCTTTTTCATGTTTATTGTTAAATGATGTGATCTCTCACAGCTGTGAATATGGTTAAGTAAGTATTTGTGGAGTTGGCTGTTGAATCCTTTGAGAACGGTATACCTAGGTCATATGGTAGATTTATTTTTAGTTTTTGAGGACTCTTCACACTGATTTCCTCAGTGTGTATCCCAGTTTGCAAACACAGCAAGAGTGAGAGAAGGTTTCCGTTCCTCTATGTCCTTTCCAGAAGCTGATGCTGGCTGTTATATTGATCTCAGCCACTCCAACTCAGTTAAAATAAAGTTTCAAAGTTCTTCCTAATTGTGTTTTCTAATTGCTAAGAATAATAGACATTTTTTGAGATATGTAAAGTCACTTAAAACAAAACCTGTTCCTATCTATATTCTGAATTTTAACTGGGATGTGTTTTGTACTATTTATTGAGCCCTTTATGTGTTGTGCATAGGAATCACCTGTCACATATTTAGCTGGCAAAGATTTTCTCACATTCTCTGGGCATCCTTTTCATTCACCTGATTATTCCTTGACTGTACATTGCCTTTTAGTTTCATGAGGTCCCACTTGTCTGTTGTTGGCCTTAATTCCTGAAGAAATGGGCTCCTGTTCAGAATGTTCTTTCACATACCTATATCTTACAAGGCGCTGCCTATGTGTTCTGTTAGTAATTTCAGTGTTCCCGATTTCACGTTTTGGTCCTTGGTATAACTGAAGTTTACTTTTCATACAAAGTGACAGGCAGGGATCTAAATTCATTCTTATACATGCATATATCCAATATTCCTGGAATTGAAAAATGCTATGTTTTTCTTCAGTATATGTTTATTGGCCTTTTAGGCAAATATTGAATAGCTGTTGTTATGTATAGATATGTTGGGTCTTTTATTATATGCCATTTGTCCACATGTCTGTTCTTGTAGCAATACCATGTGGTTTTTATTACAAGAGATCTGTAATATAATCATGGAATCTAGAATCCCTCTAGTATTGTTCTGTTTGTTCAGGATTGTGTTGTCCATCTGTGGAGTTTGTGGTTCCTTATGAAATATTGGATAGTTCTGTCTATACTTTCTGTGAAGACTGGTACGTAGATTTTATTAGGATTTTATTGAATCTGACAATAGCTTTTTGACAGAATGGATATTTTCATAATGTGAGTGTGGGAAATCTTTCAGTTTTCCAGTGTCTTTTTTATGTCTTTCTTCGGAGATTTAAAGTTTTGTTTTAGAGGTGTTCTTCCTCCTTACTTAGGTTTATTACTGGCTATTTTTATATTTGGGGTTATTGTTAGTGAGAGTACAGCTGTAATTTCTTTCCTGGCCTGTTCCTTATTAGTATAGAAAAAAAGTTATTGGTTTTTGTAAGCTGATTCTGAATTTCCCTACTTTGCTGCCCTTTTCTCCCTTTTCTAACATTTATATTTGTTTTGTGTTTTTTCTTCAGTGGTCTCAATTTGCTTTTTGACTTTTTGTTCCATTTTGCTTTTCTCTGTATGTTCCTGGCTTTCCTCTCCAGGATGTGGATTAAATTAATCCTCATTTTCTAAGTATTCAGGCCATTGCCCATTTATATAAGAACATTTTAAAACCTTTGCCTATGATGTGACTTATTCCTATAACTTTAAACTCAGGAGTTGTAGAAAAGGTAAGTTGGAGAAGGCATGCTGCCTAGGATGTTAATATTTCTGTGTTGCAATTGGTACATATCTTGGTTTAGATCTCAGTGTTTGTTGGTATTAGATAGGAATTAGGTGGCTCAGTTTCTCATATTACTCAGCAGAATATTCACTATAGAATCAGCACTTATATGAAAACATACATGGTAATAGAATACAATAAAATGTAATTATGATGTACTAGTATATTACTAATCACTATAAAACCAACCATAGAACACTGCTATACAATATACTGTGAAATTCCAACCCTTTTAGCATAAATGTAGAAGTAAATGAAGAGATTAAAAGAGAGAGAGAGAGAGAGAGAGAGAGAGAGAGAGAGAGAGAGAGAGAACTAGGCAAGAAGTCAAGTTAGTTAAATCCAAGAGGAGAAAAAAAGTAAGAGATTAGGGAAAAAATAACAGGAAAAGTAATATATGTCAATAATGAAAAATTCAAAAACAAAATTAGATATTTGAGAAGGGTAATATGATAAAAATATAAAAGGATATTTAAAATTAGATGACATCAAAACATTAAGGGAACACACAATGATGAGAAAATCCCTTGGAGGGAAAAGAAGTAAAATGAAGTTTGAGGGAGGGAAGGAGAGAGAGAGACAGAGACAAAGAAAGCGAAAGAGTGAGAGAGATACAGAGCAGGAGAGAGACAACTGGAGAGAAAAGGAGAGAAGGGGAGGTTGACAGAGACAGAGAAAGAGAAAGACAGGAGAGAGAGAGAGAGAGAGAGAGAGAGAGAGAGAGAGAGAGAGAGAGAGAGAGAGAGAGAAATTATTGAAATATTAGATAATAGTTGGAAGTATACAGACAAAATTAGGCCAATTCCTGAATGGTAGACAAAAATAAAACGTTTGGGAGCATCAGTGACGAAATGGGTAAGGAAAAGAACATGATCAAAACATATGATATAAAAAATAATTTAAGCCTGGTGGTGATGATACATGCCTTTAATACCAGCACTCAGGAGGCAGAGGCAGGCAGATCTCTTTAAGTTCAAGTCCAGCCTGGGCTACAGAGTGAGTTCTGGGAAAGGCGCAAAGCTACCCTGTCTCACAACACCAAAAAAAAAAAAAAAACAAAAACAAAAACAAACAAACAAAAAACTTTAAAATAGTTGTGGCAAAGTAAAAATCCCATTAAGCAGATGATATAGAGTTGAGCCAAGGAAGAACCATCAAGAGAATACAAAGACAAAGAAAAAACAAAGATGATGTGGTTTAG
Organism: Peromyscus maniculatus bairdii; assembly: GCF_049852395.1. Lineage (NCBI taxonomy): Eukaryota > Metazoa > Chordata > Mammalia > Rodentia > Cricetidae > Peromyscus > Peromyscus maniculatus. The sequence goes on along the minus strand of NC_134872.1, from coordinate 64,014,549 downwards.
AACATCTTCCTTCTGGGTCTGGGAAAACTAGAACTGCATGTGGAGTAGTCAGTTGACCTTCTGGATTTCTGTCTTTCTTGTGGTATAGCTGTTGCTGATACTGTATTGGACAAAAGTCAAAAGTCTTTTTAATCTGGGGTCTCTACCCATGGGATTACAGTCTACAGGACGTGTAAATTCTCTACCTTTCACTAGGCAATACAGTTATATCCCTGGGATGGCTCATATTTAATTGTGGGTGAGTCAAAATTGTTTTAAGATTATAGAAACCATCTCTAGCCCTAGGATTGTCATAGGCAAGTGCCTTCTTATCTACAAAGTTTCCTAAGTATTCATCACTCCTCTGTGGATAGTAGGTACAACTTTGTAACTTCAGAATTTTGGGGCTATCCAGTGAACATATACAATCTACCTGATAATATCCGAAACTCAGGCTCAGAGCTTTTAACCTCCCTAATAATTCTCAGTTAAGAAAGTCTATTTTTGGCACAGATAGTAAGAGTTTCTTCCATGTGCAATTCTCTTCCCAAGACCATCATTTTGAGACCCGTACCTTTGGTCTTCTCAGGTTATCTCCATCCCTGCTCACCATAATCTCTTTATGGGCTTTATTTGACTCAGGGCCTATGGAAGGGCAAAATGTGCCTTCCTGACCTGTGGTTGTTTTTTCCCACTCCAGACACTCAGAACAATAAATTCTCTATGAAGAAGGCACATGGCCACTTTCTTCCAACCCAAACAGAATGAGAAAGTGTGGTTTCTCTTTGGCAGTGACTCACCCATCCACCAAAGGAATCGCTGTCCCATCAATTTCTACAAAATTACTTGAAGCTGGAAAGGACTAAAAGCAATGCTTGCCTTTTTTTCTCTGGTATATATTTTGGAAGTGACTTTGTCCACCTTGAACTGTTGGAGGACAAGACTGTGCTTCTTACATGTGATTCTCTGTCACTAATACCTTTCTTAACCATTTTGTTTTGTTTTGTGTATGTTTATGTGTTTTGGGCTACTCTTTACTTCCGTTGTAAATGCCAATGCTCTTCTCTCTGTTTATAAAACAGTTTTCTCCTTTACTAACTCAACGAGGCAGACCATCAGTAGGTCATCTTAAACACTCCTAATTTATTCTTAATATAAAATCTACACTGCTATGTTTCTCTAGACTTTATGAGATTTCTTCATAAGGTTACTTTAAAAAGATACAAACTAACATATTTTGTAACACTTTTTTTCTATAATAATCTGCAAATCAAACAATGGACCTCAGCTAACTATTAAAAAAAAGTAAAAATCTGAACTTTTCTTCCTAATTTTCAAAGAACATTAATGTAGCATTGATTTTTTTCCCAGATGTGAAATTTGTCTTTACCTATCTTGCAGTAGTTTTAATGAGAGATGTCACCCACAGACTTCTGTGCTTGAACACTTGGTCTCCGGGTGGTAGCACTGTTTGCAAGGTAAATGTTTGCTGGAAGAGTGTCATTGGGAGTAACTTGAGGTTTACACCTTGGCTCTATTTCCTGACCTCTGCTTCCTGTGTGTTGACAGTATGGGGTTGTCTGCTTCCCTACTGTCCGGCTAGATTGACGCTACTACTGTCATGTCTGAAGAACCGTAAGCCACAGTGAACCTTTTCTTACCCAGCCATCTTTTGCTTAGGGTATTTAACCACACCAACAGGAAAAAAAAAATATCTAAAGTGGGTCTGGTTGGATTCAGGTAACAGATACTAACTAGCTCCTTCATGGTAAAATTAGAAGCAAATAAGATAATTGACTTTTTAAATGCATATAGAAGGGACATAAAGTTGAAACAAATTTATTCACCTTTAATGGGACAGCAATATTAAGAAATCAGGTTGTATATTGGGCAATTTATTCATTGAATTTCAGTATACTCTCAGCAAATTAGATGCTAATGATGTGCCCTGCCAAAGCTTCTGTGAGAAATGCTAGTCGGAGAAGGGAGCTGGACAACACTGATGTGGATGGACAGTGGCTGACATCTGCAGATTATGCTGAATTGCCAATGAAAGACTGTACTAGAGTAGCTAGAAAAACAGTGTCCAAAAATACAAAGGAATAGAGGTTACATCCCTTGAAATGATTTCTGGGAGAGCTTCTCTGAAGAACTGAATAAAATGCTGCAGCAAATGTTAATTAGTGACAAATAGCAAGAATGGGGCCATTGAGAAATGAATGGAGAAGATGAAGATGTGGAAATAAACATCAGCTCTTTCTGTTCAGTTATGCTTTGATTTATTTTGGATGATTTACCTTTCCAGACTTAATGGATAAAGCCATTTAAATAGGGTGACAGCAAGTAAAAAGTAGAAACATTTCAAACACACACACACACACACACACACACACACACACACACACACACACACACGGTGAGCCGCTACCATGAGAAGCAAGATGTAAAGGTACTGATAAGCCATGAGCCACGTGGCAAAGTATAGATTTATAGAAATGGGTTAATTTAAGATGACGATCTAGATGCCTCCCAAGCAGATCAAGCTAATCAACTGTCTTATTTATCCGGAGGGCCTGATCCAGTTGGGGGCTCCTCAGCTATTGGTTCATAGTTCATGTGTTTGTTTCCTTTAGTTTGGATTTTTGTCCCTGTGCTTTATCCAACCTTGGTCTCAACAATTCTCGCTCATACAAACCCTCCTCTTTCTCGCCAATTGGACTCCTGGAGCTCCACCTGGGGCCTGGCCATGGATCTCTGCATCTGGTTCCCTCAGTCATTGGATGGGATTTCTAGCACGACAATTAGGATGTTTGGCCAGGTGGCCTTCGAATACTTCAGAGATCTATTCAGAGGGCCTGATCCAGTTGGGGGCCCCTCAGCCTTTGGTTCATAGTCCATGTGTTTCCAATCGTTTGGCTATTTGTCCCTGTGCTTTATCCAACCTTGGTTTCAACAATTCTCTCTCATATAAACCCTCCTCTTTCTCGCTAATTAGACTCCTGGAGCTCCACCCGGGGCCTAGCTGTGGATCTCTGCATCCAGATTCCTCAGTCCTTGGATGGACCGGGTCCTGTCCTCAGTGTATGAGCTGGCTGTTTGGAACCTGGGGCTTATACAGGGACACTTGGCTCAGCCTGGGAGGAGGGGACTGGGCCTACCTGGACTGAATCTACCAGGTTGAACTCAATCTTCGGGGGAGCCTTTGCCCTGGAGGAGATGGGATTAGGGGGTGGGCTGGGAGAAAGGCGGGGGGGGGGGGGGGAGGTGGGAGGGGGAAGAACAAGGGAATCCGTGGTTGCTATGTAAAATTAAATTTAATTAATAAATTTAAAAAATGAAAAAAAAAGATGTAAGATCTAGCTAGCCAGAAGCCTGAGCCAATGGGCCATATAGTTTCTAATTAATATAAGAAATTAATATAAGCCCCTATTTGTTCATTTGTGTCTGAGCAGCTGTGGGACAAGAGGACGCAGGAGCTGGATAGGCTCAGGAAAACTTCAGACACACACACACACACACACACACACACACACACACACACACACCACACACAAATAGATGGGATTCAGCTGAGGGTCAAGGTAAAAAATAAGTATGGTATAAAAGTTAAAAGATTCACCTTCCTAAACTAGCAGAAAAAACATAGAAAGGTTTACTTATTTCAATAGTCTTCGCCTGATAGAATTGAGTGTATGAGCTAGCACTGTGTCCTTGGGTCTTGGATAGCTTTTATTAGAATAAAGGAAAGAAAATTTAGATAATAGGTTCCTTAACATCAATAAAACATAAAAATGCTTTGAGGGAGTGTCCCTGCATTAATTTATTCCATGAAAGTATGCATTTTCAACTAATGGATCCGAGATGTGCCCCAGCTGTCTTATGTGATTTCATTAATTAAAAACATTTCAAAAATCTTTTTATACCAGATTGTTCTAATAGCCATATGAATGGAGAGATGACACTGGGTTTGAACACCTTCCACATTCTTCCCTTTCATTTTCAGGACTGTGTGACTCTTTAGAAGGTTTTTTAGAATTTAGTTATTCAACAATCTGATTCTTTTTATTCTCTTCAATGGGGTGATTACTATTTATACTAAACGTGAAGCTTACAGTGTTCTATATGGAAATATGTCCTTGAATTTTCATTCTGAACTTCTTTTCTTTCATTTAAATTATTATCTTGTCAGCTTAATTTAACTGAAAATAGTGATTGAAGCTGGAAACACATGCCTTATGTACATCTAAAAAATATTGTAGGTACCTTTAAATATCTGTTTTGGAAAATAACCATTTTCCTGAAACTTATTGGATATATCTTAGAAAATACATTTGCCTTTAGAAAGAATTCACAAGTAAGATACAGACTTGTCAAACATTTTGCTTTCTTTGACAACATGATAGGCTTTGTCAGTAGCAAGAAAGAACATGTACAATTCATCTTGATTCTAGGAAAGTGGTGCCTTCTCTTCCAAATGAAACATTTCTTTCTTTTACTGACAGCACTGAACATGTTTTAGATAATGTTATTTCTGTGTAAATACTTTGCTGGTCAAGAGCTTAAACACAACTATTAGCAAATTGTAATTTAGTATTGATTCAGGGGTTGTTTTTCTGTTCTTACGCCAAGTCTCTCCTGATATAATCTACTACTTTGAGCAAGAGACTGGAAAATGGAATGTCAAGACTTAAATGTACCAAAGTTGGAAGTTGTGAACTTAGAACTGAAGACAAGATTTACTTAGCTTATTAAGTGACAAATACTACTCATTGTAATTACTTGATGTTCTCCTCTCCCGAGCTCTAGATTGGACATAAGATATGATCTTTACATGTGGAACTAGATGAAAATTATAAGATCAAAATCTTGGCAATTTTACACACTGGAAATAATGTAACATTTCTAAAATGAAATTATAATATCATAAATAGAACAGGAAAGAAACCAGAAATAAGCAGGTGACAGTTGCCTGTCCTTGTGATAAGATATTTAACCACTACTGACACATTTGAAGACGAAACATCACTGAAAGATATTTAAAGGTGGCATTCTTCTATATCACACGGCATGCCATTCCTTCTTGATGAATGGAGCCTTTCATGTGAGTATGAGCATATTTACAAACTGACTGGTGTACTATACAACATATTGCATCATGTTAATGGGGCATATATTGGAAGGAATCATGAGCAGACTGTGGAAGCAAGTAGCTCTGAGGGCTTAGAGCTGCATTTACTGTTGGGTGATAATATATTGTGCTAAAGCTGAACACCCAGCACAGAAAGAATTTGCTTATGAAAAGAAGAAATCAAAATGGGAAAAAGACAGTTATATCCTCCAGATTAGTTTCTGCATTGGCAGGAACAAATATGGGAGAAGGGGATTGTTATTGGTTTACTTCTTAGTGCTGATAGCAAGATGTAAGAGAAAGTGAAAGAGACTACAACTCACATATATGCTAAAAAGCCCTTTCTTCCTAGGATCCAAAAACTCTCAAACCCATTGAAGGAGGAAGGAGAGTAAGGCAGATGTGATAAATGATAATGATAACCTTCAAATATAACGTTTAACCTAATGAACAGATAGTCCATGATTCAGCATTCAGGTATTTACCTTAATACTAATCTTGTATTGGAAACCATAAATATAAATAATCTGCATACATTCTACTTTAAGTGAGGAAGATTTTTAAATAAGACCTTCTCACAGTCTGACTTTGATGCTAGACACACGTGGGAGAAGATGTGATCATTCTGAGTTAAGTAGAAGTGTTGAGTCTAAGCAATGTATCTACTTATCTGTTCTTGAGACAAAGGCTTCATTGTCTGAGGCAATGAAATCAGTCCCAGATAACTGGCTTAGATGTTCCACAAGAGGTTCATGGGTATCACCAGTTGTGATCCCCATATATTCTAGGGATTTCAAGACACTAGAGGAAGTACAAGCATAGCAAGGTAAGAGAGTGTTTGATTCCTAGCTCACAGAAATGATAAGGCTGTATTTACATGAATATTAAGAAAGACATTGTTGCTGGATGGTGGTGGCACACACCTTTAATCCAGGAGGCAGAGGCAGGCAGATTTCTATGAGTTCATGGTCAGCCTGGTCTACAGAGCAAGATCCAGGAAAGGTACAAAGCTACACAGAGAAATCCTGTGTAAAAAAAAAAAAAAAGAAAATCATTGTTATCAACAGTGATGAGACTGGTCAAATTTGGTGGCATATATAAGCCTGATGGTGGATCATAATGTTTAAGATGTAAGAGAGGCTCTGTTGAATCTACATAATTTATAATTTAGAGGAGGTTATAAATGGAGTTTGTATAGGGCTGAATTACAAAAGAGGAAGTAACAGAAGAGAAATCAAATGGCCATGGTCCCTTGAAGACAAATATGGCAAGAACTGTTTTAAGCTAGAGTTACTAGAAGGGAAAACAGGAGGAGAAAAAGAAAACTGCCATGCTTACGAAGCTTTTAGAGGCTTTAAAGCCTCAGCAAAACTCATGAAAGGTATGATATAAGGAATTAATTACTCTATCATGGAGGGAAGTTTTTTGTTTGCTTGTTTGTTTGTTTGTTTTGGTGATGGCCATTTGTAGTCAAGAGGTCCACATGTGCTTATAAAATAATCACTAAGAAGCTTAATATTATTTACAAATTGTATGGCCTATGGCAGGGTTCTTGCTAGCTAGCTCTTATAACTTAACTCAACCCATAACTATTAATCTATGTATAACCACCTTAGTCCCGTTACATGTTGCTCCTTCAAGGGCTGGCTTGCTCTCTCCTACCTCTCCCTTTTCTTCTTCCTGTCTCTCTGTTTTGATTTCCCACCCGCCTCTAAGCTGCCTTGCCATAGGCCAAAGCAGCTTATTTGTTAACCAATGGTAACAGTATATTTTCACAGCATACAGAAAGACATGCCCCAGCAAGCATTGTTTTCTGCAAAGATTCTAAAAGAGTCAATATATCGAGAAGAATTTGCTGTTACTGTACCACAGAGTGCCTAACCTCAACCACACAGCAGAATAAAGTAAAACATATTACCCCCCCAGGCATCAAAAACATTGCAGAAGAAGAGGTAGAAAGATTATAAGAGCCAAAGAGAGGAGTCATATGCTACAAATCAATCTCTGCTGTGAAGTGAAGAGGGTGTAAAGAATGACAATGCTTACTAATATTGAAGAATTGGAGAGGTAAGAAAGCCACAAGATTCACAAATATATCCTTAGAGTTAATGTAAGTTATATAAAACAAAAGAGAACAAAAAAAGCTAGGAAATGAAGAGTCTGTCTTAGAGCTGCACGTAAATTGAGCTGAGGATTCCAAGCGCCTGACTTTAGAGGAATGTTAATCATGTGAAGTGAACTTTTACATGATGCATCTAGGATCTCCTAAATCTTACCTCATCCATGTTTCCTATAAGTAAATGTAGGGTTTAATCTGTAGGGTGTACCCATTTACTAATGTTTTCCACCAAAATCACGCAACATATCCAAAGACATTATTTTTAGAAAAATGCATCCCATGCATGATCTCTTTCTAATCCTTCATGTAAAATCTACTTTGGTTCCTAAATAACTCCAACCTCAGATCTTTGAGTCTTTTTTATTTAGCTTCATTTACTTGTTCTTCTCTTTCAATAGTGTGTAAGGACATTACATTTGCTAATCTCTGTGACTGAAATATCTCTGATTGCAGACTGATATTTTTTTTTCATTTTATGAATCTCTTTTTAAATTGCATTTTCCTAGAGATGCATTATCTTATATCATCAGTAGTGTCAAATATATTTACCTTGCTTTCCACCATAATATTTATGATCATTGACTTATTTATAATTTGATTTATTTACTATTTTAATATGTCTAAGTTTCTTAGTACATTTACATCTAAGTGTAAGCAGGTAAGCGTGTGGGGGGTCTCATGAGTCCCATAGTGTGCATATAAAAGTCATTGTGCAATTTACATTAGATAGTTACCTACTTTTACCATATGGGTGCTGGGGATGATATTCTGGCCATTATAATGGTTGACTAGTGTTTTTATCCAATGATTCATCTCACTGAACTTTGTAATGTTTATTGAAATCAAAAGGTAAACTGGTCCTGCATTCATTGATGCATGCAGACTGGTTTGAATTTAGACTAATTAACTAAAATACTGCACACAGATTTTGTAAAGTATTATCTATTCTTTAAGTACTGTCAGAACACATAACCCTGGTAGTGGTTTAGCATAAAAGTACAGCTGTGTAAGTTCATACTCAAGGTTGTTTGTACCTACCACATGATAGTCACCATCAACTTCCATGTGAACAAAGAAGAGATGATAGAAAGATATAGTTAAGAAGGTATTCTGAAATGCAGGCAGGAAGTAGATATTTTATTTCCTTTAAAGATAGCATAAATAGAAGTGTTCATGGACTCTTTATCAGTGTGTTTGGTGTTGTAGTATAAAAAAACTTTTGGGAATGTTGACTCTATATCCCACCACGTTGTTGAAATTTTTAATCTTTGTTCTGGACTTGTTTATGTAGCCATTTCTATGAGAGACTGTTTCACAGCCAACTTCCTGGTATTCTGGCTCTTACCATCCTTCTGTGATGGTCTTTGAGCCATAGATAGAGTAGCTGCCATGTAGATGTATTATCAGATATGTTGTGATCTCTATATTGTGTCCAGTTGTGGTTTTTTCTGTGATGGAAATTTTCAGATCTCTAATATATAATATCATATCATTTACAAATAGGAATAGTTTGAAATCTTCTATTTCCATATGTGTTCATTAGTTTTGTTATCTTGCTGTACTGTTTTGGTAAAATTACATTGAAAAGGAGTGAGCATAGTGGACAGCCCCTTCTCATTCCTAGTTTGAATGGGATTATCCAAAGGGTTTTTTTGTTTTTGTTTTTTTCTTTATTTAGTGTAGAATTGGTTGTAGGATTGTCTTATACAGTCCTTATAATGCTGATACTCATTTCTTCCAGTCCTACAATTCACAGGACTTTTAACACAAACACTTGTTGAATTTTGTCAGACTGTCTCCATTTATAGAGATGATCATGTCATTTTGTTTTTAAGTCAACTTACATAAATTTATTATATTTATTGACTCACATACATTGGCACATACTTGCATCTCCTGGATAAAGCCAACTTCATCATAGTGAATAATCTGTTTTATATATTTCTGTATCCACCTTTCAAGCATTTTATTGAATTTGAGCTTCTTTGTACACCATGGATAATGGCCTCTAGTTTTATTTTTTGGTTGTGCTATACCTGGTTGTGTATTAGAGTAATACTGGTCTCATGGGAAATGATTGGAAATGCTCCTTCTTGGTCCAATTAAAAAAATATTTTAAGAAGTATTGGTTGTAGATGGTCTTTGATAATCTGGTAGAATTCTGCTGAGATTCCAACCGAGCCTCAGGTTTGACTGTAAGAACTCTTTTTTTATTAATGTTTTAATTCTTCATTTGTCATGAGTCTGCTTAGGTTGTTGATGTCTTCTTGCTTTAACTTAATAAGGTTTGAATGAATCTATAAGTATTGCCTATTTTTCAGATATTTTGAGTATTGATTTTTAAAATAGTCCTTTATAATTTTCTGGTGTCTGCTGTAATATTTCCTCATTGCCTTCTGATTCTGTTATTTTGGAGTGGTCTATTTTTCTCTTTTAGTTAGTTTGGCCAAGAGAATATTGAACTTGTTTATCTTCTCAATGAATAATATATTAAATTGATTTTATTTTATTTTACTAACATTGTCTTTTTAATTAATTTCTATTGTAATGTTATTATTTCAGATGTCTATTGGATCTATGCTTGAGACTCCAAAAATCATACAGTCTATTGCTATTGTGCTGGGTGGCCTCCTAGCAGTTGAGGACAAGCTTCTATTGCTGAAGATACCACATACTTGGGACACAGGATATGGATACAAGCTGCCATAAGATTAGAAAAATCTAGTCTAGTTTGCAAGGGAGGACAGCAATTAATAGTCCTACCAACCTGTAACTATGACTACAGCAATGAATAATGTGGTAAGATAGCTTTAAAAGTGTAATAGTAGCACTTACATATAGGCCATAACCAACAACTGGATACTTTCACTTAAGGCTCACTCAGTAAGAAAGAAACAGTGGAGAGAATCAGGCAGGTGATATTCATTCTCTCTTTTCTGCCATGCAGTTCAAAACCCACATCTTATCAATAACTCCATAGCAAAACATTTGCTATGGCCTCCTATTCTTTTTTTTTTTTTTTCAAGACAGGGTTTCTCTGTAGCTTTGTGCCTTTCCTGGAACTCACTTGGTAGACCAGGCTGGCCTTCAACTCACAGAGATCCGCCTGCCTCTGCCTCCGGAGTGCTGGGATTAAAGGCATGCGCCACCAGTGCCTGGCAAAATGATTTATTTTTATTTTAAATGCATTGGTGTTTTTGCATGGGTGTCTGGACCCCTGGAACTGAAGTTACAGACAGCTGTGAGCCACCATGTGGGTGCTGGGAGTTGAACCCAGGTCCTCTGGAAGAACAGTCAGTGCTCTTAACCGTTGAGCCATCTCTCCTGCAATGGCCTCCTATTCTTATTTGTCACAATTCCTAGGGTTGCTTTATGAACCTAGATGCAAAAGTATTCAACACAGTATTTGCAAGTTGAATAGAGAGCACATAAAAAATATTCGCCAGGCAGCGGTGGCACATGCCTTTAATCCCAGGACTCAGGAGGCAGAGACAGGTGGATCTCTGTGAATTCAAGGCCAGTCTGGGCTAAAGAGTGAAATCTAGGAAATGCATAAAGCTACACAGAGAAACCCTGTCTTGAAAAACCAAAAATAAATAAACAAACAAACAAACAAACAAATAAATAAATAAATACCCACTATGGTCAAGTAGGCTTTATTCCAGAGATGCAGGGATGGTTCAGCATATGAACATCAGTCAATGTAATCCACCATATAAATAAACTGAAAACACACACCCATGCACCCGATCATCTCATTAGATGATGAAAAAGCCTTTGCCAAAATCCCACCACCCCTTCATCATAAAAGTCAAAGACAGATTCAGGATACAAGGAACATGCCTTTACATAAAAACAGCAAGCTTGTCACCAGCATCAAATTAAATAGAGAAAAACTGAAAGCAATTCCACTAAAATAAGATACAAAACAAGTCTGTCTATCCACTGTATGCATATCTATTGACTATAATACTTGAAGTTCTAGCTAGAGCAATATGATAACTGAGGAAATACAAATTGGAAAGGAATCAAAGTACCTTATTTGCAGATATGTGCATGGGATTGGCATAAAAACAGACACATTGATAAATACAATAGAATCACAGACACAGAAATTAATACGTATACCTATGGACACTTGATTTTTGATTTTAAAAAAAGCCTGGAATACACACTAGATAAAACAAAGCATCTTCAACCAACAATGCTGTCCTAAATGGATGTCTGCATTGAAATGAACAATGAGTTGGAAAGATTGTAAATACCAGAAAATCAGGAAGTCTGCTATAAAATTATGGCCTCTAGGTATGCCAATGAAGCTACTTCCATGAACTCTCAACAATATGACATCCTAAATAAGACCTGAACAATGAACACAGGAAATGACATGCCATTGTGTATGGGTAAATCTTGCATGACCTCTTTCATAGATGAAGAGCTACGGACAAGTAAAGACTACTGAGATAGAGAATCAGGCTTCCCAAGGGATAAACCTGTAGTTGATTTTCCAATACCAAGTATTCAGCCTTAAAAATATCTATACTTGCTACAATAAACAGATTGAGCAGATTGCCGAGAAAAAGGAAGAATCCAAGAACTGGTGAGAAAATGAGATATTGGAGACATAGAAGAGATTGGAAGAAGGTAAGGGGAGAGTAGAAATGATGTTAATACGCTTTAATAAAAATAAATTTAAAAAGGAATATAGATGACAAATGCCACCAAGCTCCAGCCATTTTTTAAAACAGATGCTGTGCCTATGTATACTCACAAATATTAGCTTTCATAGTGATCTTTCATGTCTTCCACTAATTGTAGTTGTGTCAACATAATGATTTTTTCTGTGTCACTGTATTATTATGACTCCACTTCCACCTATCTCTCTACTGTGATAAAGAATATCAAGTGAAGGCATAATTATTCACTGAGGAATATATAACAGTAACCAGAGGCAGGCAATATGGGACCATGGCCAAAAGACTGTAAAATGTATTTATAGTCTCTAAACCTACTAAAGTCAAATTATGTTTATAACACTCCCATCTCACAATGGGGTTTTAGCTTAGGACTTTAATGATACTTAGTTATTATTTACTATCATATATTACTTGCTACATTGGTTTAACCTAATAACATAGGACATCTGATTTGGGACGAGGGACATTTTATTATGAGAATTATGGTGCCTATCTTATAACTATCTTTGGAGCATTCCCACAGAATTCAGACAATTTCTTATAACCCAGATACATAAGAATCACAAAATTTACCAGACTATGTTACCTGAGCATCAGGAGAAGACATACTTATACTTGTATCTGACATGGTCACAAGTTTCTCTGTTTTCATTTTTTTCTGTATATCAACTTAACAGTGAGTGTTAAATCAACTTTGGTAAGATTGCTGCATATTTTTCTCTAGCATATGAAAATTTCTACTAAGATTATAATTCTTTTCTTATTAGATTTTTTAATTTAAAGAATATTTTCCTGAATTTTTTGAATTTTCACATAATCCTGTGACATTATCATACTGAAAATCCCAGCTATGTGATAACAGCTTTTGCTTCCCACTGGTGAAAAATACAGGGTTTTGTCATTCTTATCTGTAGAAATATGCCAAGTTTCAGAGGCAGTTTCAAATTCCTCTTTTAGTAAAGGTAATATATCTGAAATACAGACCAATATAAATGGAAATTGTCTTTAATATATTGGTTTTTCTGATTGGTGTTTTGTCAGCTTGACACAAGCTAGTGTTATTTGGGAAGAGTAAAGTCAGTTAGGAAAACGCCTCCATCAGAATCCCTGCAGGCAAGTCTGTAGAGCATTTCTTCATAAAAATGTTTGATGTGAGAGAGCCTAGCTCATGGAGTGTGGGTAGTGACACCCCTGGTCCTGGATTGTATAAGAAATTAAGCTGAACAAGCCAGAAATCAGCCTTCCCCCATGTTTTTTTTTCCTTCAGTTTCTGCTTACAGGTTTCTGACATCGGTTCCTGCTCTGACACCCCTTCATGGTGTCATGGCCTATACACTGCAAGGTGATATCCATTTCCTTCTCAAGGTGGTTTTGGGCAGTGCTTTACCATGGAAATAGAAAGTAAACTACAACAGTGGTGGTATAATGGCATCCTCAGTGTTTTACTTTATGGTTCTTAAAAGGCTATGTCTGTGAAGGAATGGGTTTATAACAAATCACATCTTTAAGAATTCTTTAAATTGTTGACATTATTTTTTTTTTACTTTTTTCATTTATTCTGATAAAAAATTTATTATCAAATGTAAGAGGTCTAATGTCAACCGAAACTGTGCAACCTCTCTTCTTTCCTCATGGTTCTTATTACACAGAACAGTGAATGATCAAGATTTTGTTGATGATGCTGTTGCTTATGTAGACATTCTTTTCACATATGTGTTTTATTATATAAATGATAGATTAATGTTTGGAGGAGAATGTTTGTTTTGCCTATAACATCACCTTACTGGGTCAACTAAGGGATTTTGGTGAGAACTAAAGTGTCTTTTTGATACACAATGTATTAGGGGTGTCCACCCAAAATTCCTATAATCAAGTAACACTATTTAGCTTATAATGAATTGAAATCCCATTGTGCCTACTTGATAGATAGATGTGTCTTCCATCATCATTTCTGCATAAAGAGGATAGTCTAGGAGAGTCTCAGATATGTTGATATCATTCTCTCCATTGTTTTCTTAGTTGTTTTATGGAGAGGAAATTATCTGAGACCTGTTAGGAATACTATAACAATTATCTAAGTCTGATTCTCTAGCAAAACAGAATGAAATCATGCAGGTTTTACTATTTTTCTATGTCCTCTGAGCCTATCTTATATTTTTGGTTGTGAGAGTAGCCTTTAATGGCTGAGTCATCTCTCCAACCACTTTGAGCCTATCTTAATGCTCTCCCTAGGCATCCCAATCTAAATTGCTGCAGACAGTTGTTATAGCCACACTGAATGAGGCATATCACTAGTATTTTGGACAAAACTTAAAGTACATTCCTGGAAAAATAATGTTTGAGTCATGAAGAAATATAGCAACAAAAGTGTGCTTCACAGGCATATGTTTATACTCTCAACATTATTTGTCACAGGGCTAGAGAGATGGCTTAATGGTTAAGAGCCTTCATTATTCTTCCAGAGCAACGAAGTTTGATTCCTAATACCCACATGACAATTCACAAACTCTCTAACTCCAATCCCAAAAGACTTAGAATCTGCTTTTGGCCTCTTCTAGCAACAGAACACATAGTATGCAAATGTACATGGAGGAAAAACTACCCATACACATAATTAAAATTAATGAAAATGATCATCTGTCATGTATTTTCTGTTAATTTGTATAGTCTTTGGTGCATGCATATCTGGCCTACATACCCATTTTCATATTGCCCAGACTATTTCATCTTTTGAAAATTATCATTATATTTTATTTTTATTGTTTTTAAGACAGAGTCTCATTAAGCCCAGGCTATCTTCAAACTTAATTTACAGCTAGCTGAGAATAAGCTTGAACTTCTGTTCCCTTTTCTTCTGGGCTCTAAAAACACAGTTGTGTTCCATCATGCTTACTTTATGTAATTCTGGTGATCAAACAGCATTTTATGTGTTGAAAACAAGCATAAATACCAAGTAAACTACATTTCTAGACTGTCACACCTGTGTCTAAGCTCTGATGTTAGAACTGAGTTAGTAGAACAGAAATTTTCAAACTATCAAAGACTGAATTAGTAATTCAGTGCAAACCATAAAAATATCCCCCATCTAGTTTAAGAAGAAGGACATATAGAAAGGATCTGTGACCACCAATTAAGTGTTTGTTAGTGATGGGCCATGGTGACCTTCAAAGGTGTTTCAGAGTCAAAATAGAATCCAAATGCTTGTGTGATGGATGCAAATTTGTGCTCTGCTCTAAATATCAGAGGCTAATTAATATGAAGAGTATTTTCCCTCTGAAATTTATAGTTCATACAACAAGAAGGAGTTCTTATACAGTGGCAGGGACATGGAATACACCATAGAGATTTCAACATGTGCATAGAGTTTGTTTTCAACCAGAGTGTGCACTTAATTAGAAGAAACTAAATTGTGATCACGTCACTTGCATTTGCTTGAACCACTGTCTCAGCTGAAAAAATTAAAAATGATTTATAAAGAAAATAAAATGACTCTGTAACTTTAGGTTGTATCAGCATTTTTTTCCCAGAAATAGTTAAAAAATATTTCATTTTTGCTGGTGTGAGAGGCTCCCATTCATTATTTGTTGGCCACAGTTTCTTGCACTGCATTGAAGCAGCACATGACTTTGGACATGTATGGTAGATGGATCATGCAGAGTGGTGCCCTTCAAATTTCACCATTGTCTGAATGACCTTCCCATTGATCACATCTCAAAGTTCCCACTACTGTACCTTAGTACGTTAAACACTAAAGCTTTAGCTCCTGGATCTCTCCTCTAGAGGACCGTTAATAATCAAATAATCCCAGAGTAGGGGAAGTTTTATGGACTAAACAGGGGACTATTAATTTAAATAGGAGAAAATTCAAATTCTTTTTGTTGTAATTAAATATTTAATTCACTAAGTGATATCATAGAGAATATGAACCAACAAGCCAAGATTAGAGAAAACATAATATTGATTGAAACATAAGTTGTATTAATTTATATCAGACTCATTTAATAATCAAAAACAGGCAAACCAATGAAATGAATCACAAACATGTCACAACAACATAGAACTGGCTAATGAGTACATGAAAATGCCCTCTTCTCATTAACCGAAGGTGAAATGCCAATCAAAATATCATCTCATAATCACCAGAATGAACAACAACAACAACAAAAAAAAAACACTCACACCAATTGTAAGCAGTGTCATAGTAGTCACATATTGCTAATGAGTTAGGCAACGGAATACTCATTTTGGCAATCTGACAGGTTTTTAGAAAATAAACCATGCATTCATCTAGTCTGTGTCACACTAATTACCCTCCTGGGTATGAATCCAAAAAGATTACAAACAAATATGTTAGCACACAAAAATATTGATATGTCAAATTTTATAAGTCATTTTCATAATAAAATTATAGTGACTCATATGTCCATAGAAGGATAGATAAACTGTGATCTATATAGCTGATGATTACATGATGATGAAAATTAAAATAATAGCGATACACTCCATTGCAGAAGAATTTTGTAAACACACTGAAACAAATAAGACTCAATACACACTCAGGGCTTCGGTTGTAGCCTAGGGATCTGAGACTTGCACAGCTTAAACACGGCCATGGTTTGGTCCCTGGATGCCACAAAAGAGACCATGGCATTTTAGGCTTCTAATATCTACATTTTGGAAGCAGAGTCAGGAGGATAAGAAGTTCAAAGTCATTCTTGACTACGCAGTGACTTTAAGACAAACTTTGTCTCACAAAATAATAGTAGCATGCATAATAATTCCATCAAAAAGCATCATAACTGAATGCCATGGGCAATGCACAATTTATTGTCTTGTTCCACATATTAGCTACATCCTCAAACAGCACTATTGAATCTTTTCTAAATTGGTTCCACTTCCCCAAAAATCTCAGTGATTATCACCCTATCATCTCTACCTTTTTTAAATTAAAAAAAAAAAAAACATTTTCAATTCTTATATGTTGGAAGTTGATGTTAGAGTATGATATAAAATGGTGCCTAATTATCTGCTTTTCCCATTTAGAATTTCCAATGCTCCCTGTCCATTGAATTATATTAGTGTCCTTTTAAAAATCAAGTGTCCTCGTATATGATTGGTTTCCATATTTCCTTTTTAGTCAAATATTGACATCCTAACATTTTGTCCAAATTATTATAATTTTATGAAGTCTTAAGTGTCTAGAGATATTCTGCTACTCAAAGTTATCTAGTTTGGAAAAATCTTACAAATATAAGCAGTTTTAAATTACATAAGGTTTATAATAAATAAATTATTTTTCTTTTTAATTTTGAAAAACTTTTATTGAAAATAGATTGTTATCTCATACAATACATCCTAAATATAGTCTCCCCTTCCTCCAATCTTCCCAGATTCCCCCCAACATATCTCCTCTCTCCCAGATCTACTATCCTCTTTTTTTTTCTTCATAAAATAGTAGGCCTCTAAGAGAGGACAGCAAAACAGCACAAAACAAGATACAAAAAGCAAAGACCCTCAGATCAAGGATGGATAAGGCAATCCAATTAGAGGAAAAGAGTTCCCCAAGGCAGGCAGATGAGTCAGAGATACACTTACATCCACATAAACACCAAGCTAACAGCCATAACATACACAGAGAACCTGGTGCAGACCCTTGCGGACCCTGTACTTGCTGCTTCAGTCTCTGTGAGCTCATGTGATCTTTGCTGAGTTGATCCAGTGGTCCATGTTCTGCTGGTATCTTCCATCCCTTCTAACTTCTACAATCTTTCCTCCTCCTCTTCTGCTGGGTTTCCCTATCTCCAATAGGAGAGATCCTATGGATCTCTCCATTTTAGAATCTGTGGTGGTGTGAACATGTATGACCCAATTGATTCATATGTTTGAATGCTTGGCCTACAGTGACTCTCATTATTAGATGTGACCTTGTTGTGGGTGTAGCCTTGTTGGATAAAGTATATCACTGTGGATTCAGACTTTGAGGCCTTATGTATTCTCAAGCTAAGCCCAGTATACACATTTCTTCTCTTGCTTGTGGATCAAGATATAGAACTCTTGAGCCAGGCAGTGGTGGCACACACCTTTAATCCCAGCACTTTGGAGGCAGAGGCAGGCAGATCTCTCTGAGTTCAAGGCCAGGGCCAGCCTGGTCTACAAATCGAGGTCCAGGAAAGGTGCAAAGCTACACAGAGAAACCCTGTCTCGAAAAACCAAAAAACAAACAAACAAGATATAGAACTCTCAGCTCCTTCTCAAGTACTATGTTTGTATGCATGCCACCATTTCATGCCACCATTTCATGCCACAACAACAACAGACTAAATCTCTGAACACTGTAAGCCACTCCCATAAATGTTTTCCTTTGTAAGAGTTGCTGTGGTCATGGTGTCTCTTCACAGAAAAACAAACAAACAAACAAACAAACCCAAACAAACAAACAAACAAAAAAAAACTAAGACAGGCTCTCTCCATATATAATATCTGGCTGTGAGTCTCTGCACCTCTTCCCATCTGCTGCCCTAGAAAGCCTCTCTTGTGGTGACTGGACTCTTGTGCATTGAACTAGAGGAATATTATTAAGAATAATTTCATTGATTTTTTTTTGCATGTTGTGTTTGGTTCTACCCTAGGTCTCTGGGCTATCCAGTCTGTGGTTCCTGGGCATCCAGGCAAAATAAAGCATGGGCTTCCATTCATTTTGTGGACCTGAAGTTAAACCAGATAGTGGTTGACATCTCCAACTAGTTCTGTACCACCATTGCCCCAGTACATCCTGAAGGCAGGACACTGATTGATTGTAGGTGAAGGTTTTATTTATTTATTTATTTATTTTTGAATGAGTTGGCGTCCAGGTTTCTCTTTCTGCAGCTTACAGAGTATATTATTGTGACAAAGAGACGGGAACATAGAGGTGAAGGCTCCAAGCTTGCACCAGCTCAACTTCTCTATGTCCAATGAGCTGCATGGATGTTTTCCTTGGCAATGAGGCACCACTCTCAGTTTTCAGAGAGCAACGTTCCATCTTGTCATCAGCCTTGATTGCTTAGGGATCTCCACAGGAACTCTCTTTCTAACAACTCAAAAGATTACAGCCCATTCTTACCACTAGAAGCCTTGCCTGACTATAAAAGATGACAATTTCAGGCTCCATAGCCACAATTACCAAGAGTCCTCACTATGGTTGCCCCTAGAGACTACAGGAAGTTTCTACGGCACTAGATTTCCATCCCACCTCTGCTAATGTTCCTCAGTTTCAGTTGTCTTTTCCCACACACTCTCTCTCCATCTTTTCAAATCCCCACCTGATCCATTCCACTCTCATCCCCATTTGCCCCGAGTCCACCAGCAAAATTTATCCATTTTCCCTTCCCAAGGAAGTCTATACACTCCCCCCGCCCCCAGAATCCTCCTCTTTACTTAACATCTCTAGATCTGTGGATTGTAGCTTGATCATCATTTACTTAACAGCTGATATCACGTATCACTGGATACATACCATATTTGCCTTTTGAGGTCTTGGTTTCCTTATTCAGGATGAATTTTTCTAGTTCCACCCATTTCCCTGCACATTTCATGATGCTATTCTTTTGAAGAGCTGAGTAATACTCCATTGTGCAAATATACCACATTTTCTTCACTCAGTATTTAGGTAAGGGGCATCTAGACTATTTCTAAATTCTGGGTATTGTGAATAAAGCTATAATAAAAATAGTTGAAAAAGTTTTCTTGTGTTAAGATTGATTGTCCTTTGGGTATATGGCCAAGAGTGAGATAACTGGATCTTGAGGTAGGTCAAGTCCGAATTTTCTAAGGAATGGCCATATTGATTTTCATAGTGGCTGTATGAGTTTGCACTTCCAACAGCAATGGAGGAGCATTCTACTTGCTCTACATCTTCGCCATCATGAGCTGTCACTTTTGTTATTGATCTTAGCCATTCTGACATGTGTAAGGTAGAATCTCAAAATAGTTTTTATATGCATTTTCTGAAGGGCTTTGTTTCTCAGCCATTTGCCATTCCTCTATTGAGAACTCTGCTTAGATCTGTACTCCATTTTATATTGTATTATCCTTTGTCTGATATCTAATTTCTTTAGTTCTTCATAAATTTTGAATTTTAGACATCTATTTGATGTGCAGTTGGTAAAAATCTTTTCCCATTCTATCAGCTGACTGTCCAAATGAAAGTATCCTTTGCCTTACAGAAGCTTTTTAGTTTATGAGGTACCATTTATTATTTTTTGATCTTAGTGTTTGTGCTATTGGTATTCTGTTCAGAAAGTTTTCTTCTGTGCCAGTGCATTCAAGGCTGTTTCCCACTTTCTCTTCTATTAGGTTCTGTATGTCTCAGTCTATGTTGAGATCTTTGATCCACTTGGAGTTAAGTTCTGTGCACAGTGTTAAATATGGATCTATTTGTTTTCTTCTACACACAGATATCTGCTTTAACCAGTGCCATTTGTTGGAGATGCTCTCTTTTTTCCAATGTGTATTTCTGGCTTCTTTATTTAAAAAAAATTCAAGTGTCCATTGTAAAGGAATGGTTCTCTCCTGCCCTCCAATTCTCAAATTACTACTAAGAGGCTTACATTAATTATAAATGTTTGGCCTATAGTTCAGGCCTATTACTAACTAGCTCTTGCATTTAAATTAACCTATTTCTATCAATCTATGCATGGCCACATGGCCCATGGCTTACTGGTTCCCTGGCATATTGTTCCTTGGGTGGCTGGATTCTGTCTCCCTTGACTCTGCCCTTACTTCTTCTGTCTCTGATTGGTTTTCCCTTCCACTCTTATTCTGCATGACTATAGGCCAAAACAGCTTTTTTTTTCAACACATTCACAGTGTACAGAAAGACAATCCCACAGCAGTCTACAGGCATGTGAATTTACGTCTGGGTCATCAGTTTTATTCCATTGATGAACATGTCTGTTTTTATGCCAATATCATGCTGTTTTTTTATCACTATAACTCTGTAGAAGAGTTAATTTTCTTAAAAAGGACATCACAAAACATAACTTTGTTCATATACAGGAGACATTTATTTATTTGTTTAAATGCCAATTATTGATATTGAGTATGTAACTTGTGTGCCATGATTTCTCACATGTCTTGTCTTCCCTCACATTTTAGAATTATTTCCTTATTCTGGTTTCTTTGCAGTTACCAACCTTATCAATTGACTTTATACCAGACAACAATTATTCTGAAGTGAAACAACATAACATCCTCCAATTATGGAAATTAGGCATCTAAAATTCATCTCTCTACCTCCTTCCTATGGTCTTGCATCTTACTTACCAGGTGTTTTAATTTAGATTTCTATTGCTGTGATAAAACAGAATCATGAAAAACAACTTGGAGAGGAAAGTGTTTGTTTTAGTTTACAACTGCACATCATAATTCATCACCCAAGCAAATGAAGTCAGAGCAGGAGCATTGAGTCAGAGCATGAAGGAGGGGCTATAGTGCAACAGTGCTGACTAGCTTGCTCTTCATGTCTCTCTCAGTATTCTTTCTTGTGTAGCTCAGGTTTACTTCCATAGGGATGGCACCAGTAGCAGCAGGGTGGACCATGATGCATCAATCACTATTCATGAATATGCCTGATGGCCTTGACTACAGGACAATCTTATGGGGGCATTTTCTTAACTGAGGTTATTTCTTTCTAAATGAATTTAGCCTATGTTAACTGGGAAAAAAAACTAGCTAGACCCCTTGACCTCTTGTCATCTCGACCCATAAATACATTACATTTCAACTACAACCTTCCTTTTCTCTTCTGTTCCAAATACCTCAAATTAATATCAATATTAAAATATAAATTTTTTCAACCTTTAAAGTTCATTGTCTTTAAAAATTAAAATCCTTTGAAAGTTCAGTTTCTACAAAGCATGCATAGACTTTCTTTTTTTCACTTTATATACCAACCACAGTTTCCCCCTTCCCCTCCTGCCACTCCCCCTGCCTCCCCCCACTACCATATCTACTCCTTAGAGAGGGTAAGGCCTCCCATGGGAAGTCAGCAAAGACTGGCATATCCAGTTGAGGCAGGATCAAGTCTCTCCCCACTGCATCAAGGCTCAGCAAGATATCCAACCATAGGGAGTGGGCTCCAAAAAGCCAATTTATGCACCAGAGAGAAATCCTAACCCCATTGCCAGGGGTCCCACAAACAAACTAAGCCACACAACTGTCATCCACATTCAGAGGGCCTAGTTCAGTCCCATGCAAGCTCCCAAGCTGTCATTCTAGAGTCCATGTGTGAGCGCCCACTAGCTTGGACCAGCTTTCTCTGTGGGTTTCCCCATCATGTTCTTGACTCCCCTTACTCATATAATCCCTCCTTCCTCTCTTTAACTGGACTCTTAGAGCTCAGCCAAGTGCTTGACTGTAGATCTCTGCATCTGCTTCCATCAGTTACTGGATGAAGTTTCTATGATGACAGTGAGGGTAGTCATCCATCTGATTACACAGGAAGGCCAATTCAGGCACCCTCTCCTCTATTGCTAGGAATCTTAGCTGGGGTCATCCTTGTGGATTCCTGGGAGTTTCCCTGGCACCAGGTTTCTACCTAAACCCATAATGGCTCCCTCTGTCAAAATTCAACTTTTATTGCTCTCCCTCTCTGTCATAGGCTTTCAAAATTCAGAGTTTCCATGAAATATCCAGTATTTCTCTAAAATATCCAAAACCAATGTAGAATATTCGAAACCTCTATAACATTTCAATTGTCTCTAAAATTCCAATGTCTCTACTGTGGCATCCTGTCAAGTCACAGATATCTTGTTAAGGGAAGAAGCAGAGCATGGCTAAAATCAAATCACTGCAAAAGGAAAGTCCAACAGTGAAAGAAGATCAGTGTCCTACATGTGGGTTTCACACAGGATCTTCTAGGCTTAAATAGGCCTCAAAATACATACATCTTAACTCCTACTCTCAAGCCAACCCCATTCCACAGATGATACTGTTCTTGGTGGTCATCCCACAGTATTGGCATCTCCAGAATTCTGATGTCTCTACTGTACCTCAGTGCCAACTTCATCAATTTGTTTTCTCCAAGGCACATTTCTGGGACTCAGACCATTTCACATTGTGGCAAACTTCAACTTTTCTCCACGACCCTTTCCATTCTGGGGCTTCTACTTCAACTGAGGCTTCACCTTCATTATTGGCCTTTCTTGTCCTCTCATAGTGTTAAGCCTCAGTCACTCTCCACAATTCATTCATGATTTCAAAACCAGTACTACTTGGGAAACATATTCTACAAAGCTCTACTACTGCCAGTACAATTTACAGCCTCAGCCCCACCTCAGCTTCAGTATACTGACCCTGATTAAATATTTTCCAGCAGATTTTGCCTCATTGATGCTGGTTTCATCATAATTATAACTATTTTCTCTCTTTCAGATAATGAGCATCACTTGTCACAGTAAAACAAAGGTTTTACTTCAGTTGTGATGATCTCTTATAAACCACAGAGAAATGTTTAGCACCAGTTACCAGACAACACAAATTTTTAACACAAGGTACTGCATAAATAGTCCCTATAGAGTCTTTGCATCTCTATAAAATTTCACAGGACAGGCCCATGTGGCTTGCATTGCTCTCAATATTACCTCCCAAGTTGCCTAGGCACCTTTCCAAACTGTATACACTTGATAGCTTTTCTGCCCTGAATTCCTAATGCTTCTGCAATCTTCCATAAACCCAAAGTTGGGGCTGTCACTACAATGCTCCTTGACCTAACACCAAATTTTGTCTCACTTCAGATTTCCATTGCTGTTATCAAACACTATGACCAAAAGCAACTTGGGGAGGAAAGGGTTTATTTCAGCTTCTGAGTTGCGTGTCAGAGTACATTATGAAAGGAAGTGAAGGCAGGAATGTGGAGGCAGAAACTGAAGCAGAAGCCATTCAGGATATATATTCATTAAATTAAGCCATGGATCTTAAAAGAGAATCTACTACCACTAGTTTGCTCCACCCACATAATTCCTAACTACATTCTAAACCGTATTCTTATACCCAAAGATAAGTGTAGGTACCACCCATCATTGAAGAGGCTTCTTTTTTTCCAAGCAAATGGAGACCACACAGAAAATCACAAGTGGACACAATGTAAGATCAACAGCTGCTGGGGAGCACAGCCCTCATGAAAACAGCTCAAAGGCCACTCCTGCAGCTATAATTCAGGGATTATTGCAAAAGAAGGAGTGGAAAGATTATTAGAGCCAGGATACTGGAATTTGGCTGAGAAACACTGTCTCCTAGAAATGGCTGCAGCAACAAGACCTAAGCACTGGCGATGTCAATGGACATACAAACACAGAAGGGAGAAAATCTTTGGAGTAACACCCCAGGACAACGAACCACAGGCAACATCTGACTGCTGAGATAGGGAGAGAGGCTCTCTGAGGGCTGAGGTGCAGGCCGAATTAGTTGTCCAATGAATTGTGGTCAGCTATGAAACCTTATAGACACAACAAAAGCCGATTCAGCAGACTTTGTATAGATATGTGTGTGTGGGATATCTATACACACACACACACACACACACACACACACACACACACACACACACACATATGTGTGTGTGTGTGTGTGTGTATGCCACAGTAGTAATTGGGGAAGAAGATAAAGAAAAATAGCAAAACCTAATTCAGCAAATTATGTATCTGTGTGTGTTCATATTTGTACGTATGTATGTGAATGCCACAATAATAATTGGGGAAGAAGTTACTTTCAGTAATTTGAACATAAGGGATTAGATATGGAATGGATTAGAAGGAGGTTAGCAGGGAAGGGCTGAAGGGAGGAAATGGAAGGGGGAAATTATGTAATTATATTTTAACTAAAAACATATAAAATAACTGAATGAAAAGTTATATATTCAACTACATCAGAGAATTACTAGGAAGGCAATTCTTTATAGTATGTCATTATGTTCTAACTCATATGAGGTCATAATTTACCCTCCAGGGGTCCTATGAAAAGATACACACAGACACACACACAGGTATGTATATATGTACATATATACATATACATATATATGTGTGTGTTTTTTCTTGAATAAGGTTTAATTTTCTACTATTCATTGATACAAGTTAAAACTTATTAATTTCCTCATGGCAGAAGCTATGCTGAACACTCCAAGGCCCTACCAGAATCTTCCTTGATCATCTTGTATGGAAATCATCAATAAGTCAAAATACCACCCTTTTCAAATGATGTCATTAGAATTTCTTCTGAGTGCTTGGTAGATCTTCATTTACCTATATTTATCATCATCTATTAATAACTTTCCAAGGAAAGAAAGGAGCTTGAGCTAAAGGAAAAGTTGCCAAGAAAAGGAACAATACTAAAGAAAGATTAAACTGAGTGTGGGAGCGCACGCCTCTAATCTCAGCACTTTGGAGGCACAGGCAGGCAGATCTCAGTTTGAAGCCAGCCTGGTCTACAGAAGACAACTAGGGTTACTAGGGTTAAAAGAAAACAAGGAAGAGAACCTTGGGATAATGACTGCTTTCCTGCCATCAATTTTGTACTTGATATTCTTTTCCCTATATGTGTGTTACAGAAAGAAGAAAAGAAAGCAGCTCAGAGAAGTAATTCCTGTGAACACATAATATTTAAATTCTGAGGACTACTATGCATAAGTTATGGGCATTATATGCTTTTATATTTATTTAGAATATTTCCCCACTATTATTGAGTTAATTTTTAAGTAGCATTGTAACTAGTGAGAAAATATCAACATTGTTATTTGTTTTCTCAGAAAGCATAACGCCAGCAAATTCATGGAGACTTTTAACAAATGTGTGCCCTAAATTCTTGGAGAATGTCATAGTCATCCTAACTAATAAACCACAGAAAGGAACATGAAGTTAGTAACAAACATTAGAGCTGCTAAGGAAGAATATAAACAATGAGAATAGAAATAGTGAGTTTACTAGACTGTTAAATTCTTTCTATATTTTTCCAGACAAACTTATTAAAAGAAAGTTCATAGTCTTAAATACTATTTCAATATAATATAATATAATTAAACAATAACCTTCAAAGAAACCATTGTATAATATCTTGTGCTTAATAATTGAAATGTCTACATAAGTATTGCACATCATATTAATGCCTATATTTTATAGAAATAAAAAATATAGAATAATTGCAATCAAATAAGCTTGTTGCCTGTATAAAACTGGAGACTCTACTTAATCTATGAGATTTCCTTTATTTGTTTATGAAATACAGAAAATATTTCTGCAAAATGAAATCTGCCATTGAAACATCAATTAACAGAGAACTCAGTAAGTCCTTGAACACTGAAGTCACCTCTGTGAGCAGACACATTAGTGCCCTACAAGTGAAAACAATGTGAATGTGGAAAGCAGCTTTTTCAATGCCAACAGTTGTTTGTTAAGAACTCCACATTTTTATATGGCTAAGACATTTTAATGAAAGTAACTCTAGATATGATGCATGAGTCCATTATTGATGTTTATTAGTTTTAAACACTCCTCACAGAATCAATGACTTTTATTATTTAATTGTGTCATTTACTTTTTATAGATTACGACTGAATCTGCTATTCTTAAAATAAACTATGAACCTTAAGATTTAGTTTGCCTTTACTAGAAGGTAAATGTATCTTCATCAGATAAAACAGAATACAAACAATGTTTTTTTTTATTTTTTTCTTTATTTAATAATGTTTATTCATTTTACATACCAACCACAGATTCCCCTCTCATCTCTCCTCCCTCTCCCCTACAGCCTATCCCCAGACCCATCCCCCATCCACTCCTCCAAAGTATAAGGCCTCCCATGAGGAGTCAGGAAAGCCTGCTACATTCAGTTGAAGCAGGACGGACACCCTCTATGCTTTTATTTTATTCTTTTGTCAGTTTTTTCTCAATTTGTTACAGAATTGATTTGGCAGAATTCTTCTGGCTTTTGTTTTATAAAATAAAGTTTAAAACACTGTATGAAACCCTGATTTGAATTTAATTCCATCATTATGCTGCAAACTTAGTGTATGGATGTCATTGAACACTCTATGTTTGTGTTCTAATAGTGTGCATGTGTATACTTCATGTTTATGCTTAAGAGTTTAAAAGTACATAATTTTATCAGAATGTAAAACTATAACAAAAATAATTTGCATTTATCTATTAGATTCATACTATCTTATAGGCATTTGCTTATTACCTTGGTAGACCTGGCTTGAACTGTATGGAACTCACAGAGCTGCATCTGCCTCTGCCTCCTGAGTGCTGGGATTAAAGGCATGCCAATGTATGGTGTCATGATGGCATCATTAAATGGTGTCTACAGCGGAAAATGTTGTCATCATTGGGACTTGACAGTCCTGAATTGGTCAATGTTGATTTCATGGAATCATCCTGTCTCACATGTGATAAAATGAGATTCAACACATCTGACCCTGTTGTGAAAAAATAACTTGTTGTGCTTCTTCACATATATGACACCCTGGAAACTCATCAGGATGATAGTTCTGATCTATTCCATTGCCCCAGACAAAAACAAAATAAAACAAAAAATCCAACATTTACAAGTACCTCAGTCCCAGGTGTTTTGTTATATATCCATACATTCATATATCTATACATACATACACATATAAATATATTCACATCAGACCAAGGACCCATGTTACTTTCTTTTCTGGCCAAGCCTATTTACTGTTCTTTATGCTTCTTTTATCTTGGGAGTCATCTCCTTCTTTAGGCTGTGGAAATTTTCTTCTGTGGTTTTGTTGGAAATATTTTCTATTGTCTTTGACCTGGGTTTTCTTTTCTTTCCTCTGCTCCTTTTGTTCATAGATTTGGTCTTCTCATAGTGTCTCAGGTTTTTTGAATGTTTTATGTCAGGAGTCTTTTATATTTAATAATTTCTTTGAGTGAGGAATCCAATTCTTCTATTGTGTCTTTTAATGCCTGAGGTTCTCGCTTCTATCTCTTGTAGTCTGTGGATAAGGCTTTCCTCTGAGTTCCCTGTTCCAAATTGCTAAAATTTTCATTTCTAGATTTTCCTCAGGTTGGGTTTTCTTTATTGATTCTATTACAATACTATTTCAGTTCACTGTATACTGAAGATATGTGGTACTGGAGAACAATCTCAGCACTTCATTCATGCTAGTAAAGCCCTCTACCAACTGAATACATCCCTGCCCCATATTATTTTTATCCAGTTGTTAATGGCTATCCAGTTAGGTTTCATATCTCCAAAATTGTGAATAATGCTGCAATAAATATAGTGATATAAATGTCTAATATTTTTTAAACATGACGTTCCAAGATTAATTTCCTTAATTTCTACACTTAAGTTTAGTGGATGTAAGACAAATTGTAAAACGGTTTTATTAATTTAAAAAAAAACAGATATTGGGATGAAAACCAAGAGATCAGAGGAATAGGACAAGCCACAGCCAACCTCACCTTACCAATTCCTCAGACTTCAGAGAGAGCTACTTCCTGCATTCTTATGCCTATATGCCTTTCTCTGCTCTGCCATCTTCTTTTCTCCACCCAGCTTCATCACTTCATCTCTCTGCCCAGCTCTATCACTTCCTGTCTGTCTATCCAGACCTCCATATCACTATGGTTAAATAGCACTGGGATTAAAGGTGTGTGCCACCACTCCTGGCTCTGTTCCAGTGTGGCTCACAGATAAATCTCTGCCTCCCGAATGTTAGGATTAAAGGCCTACCACTGGCTAACTTCTATGTTTAATATAGTGGCTGGCTTTTTCCTTTGATCCCCAGATAAGCTTTATTGGAGTGCACAAATAAAATATCACCACAGGAGGAGTTTTGTTTTGTGTATATTTGTGTGTGTGGTGTCCATAACTGTGTATGCTCATGTTACAGGTTTATTGGTGTGTGTGTGTGGGGGGGGTAAGTGTATGTATATCCTTATATGTTGAGGCTAGAAGGCATCATGTGTCTTCCTTCATAGCTCTTCACTTTAATATTGAGACAAGTGTTCGATGAGTGTATACTTGGGAGTTTTGGCTAGCCTAGCTTGGCAGTTTTCTCCAGAGGTCTGCTGTCTCTAACATCTGGAACAGTGGAACTGTAGATGAACCATCTTGCTTTTAAATAGCTTAGTTCTGGGAATCTGAAATTGAGTCTTCCTGACCACACAGTAAGTACTTTACCAGATAAGGAATCTCCAAGACTCAAATTCTGTAAGTTTTGAAATATTTATAATGAAAGTGACAGTAGTATATTATTATATGAAATATAAATGGATTCATAGCATTTTAAGAATTAGATATTTAGGTAAATATTGCTTAGTTGTGATTTTTCAGGATGTAATTTATTAATGGAAAATAGTGACTTTATTCAGAACGACACAGGAAGCATTGTTCCAGAGCACCATTTTTAAAGACAAATGGAAGCTGGATACATCACATATACCCAAGACATTAGCTCTTGATGTACATAGGAAGAAGAGTCACCATATGGTGATATTTTATTTGTGCTGAAATATGATTTTATTTGTATGTTAATAAAGTTGCCTGGAGATTAGAGGTCATAGCCATTAAGCAGAAGTCCGACAATGGTAGCACACGCCCTTAATCCGATCACATGGCAGGTAGAGTCTCTGTATGGTCAAGGACACAGACAAGCAACAAGACCTGAATTTTAATCCCAGTACCAACCATAGAGACCTGGAGGTCTGTACAGACAGGCAGTGATGGGGAAGTCATGTGGTTGGTTGTAGAAGGCAGAGCAGAAAGGCAATGAAAAGATAGGTCACACAGGAAAAGGTCTCTCTTTCAGGGGAAAGGAAGGCTGAGAGTGGTAAGCTAAAGGGGGTCATGGCTCTTGCTCTGATCTCTTAGGTTTTAACTCTGTATTTGGCTCTGTGTTTCTTATTTACTAAGAAATCATTTAGAATTTCATCTACATCACCATGTTTTCAAGACCAGCTAGTGTGGAAGTATAAAACCTCAGTCTTACAAACAAAAATAAAACAAAGCAAACCCACAAAGTGAATATAGAAATATCAGTGGTAAATATAAAATATTCTTTTTTTTTTTTTTTTTTTTTTTTTTTTTTTTTTTTTTTTAGGTAAAACAATGAGTTTTATTGGGGTTACTTACAGAAGCAGAAATTACTTAAACAGTTCTAATCACCAAAGCCCTCCTCTAGGATAGGTGACACCTCATAAACTATGAAGACATGGAGCACACAGGACAGCCTCCAGACACTCAACTGATTGGCGATTGTCCTTTTCAGGTGGCTCAGTTGGTCTGAACATCTTTGAGGCAGCTCCACATATCTTTGCTTCTTCTTGAAGGTTTATCTGGTCTCTAGTATTTTCAAGATGCTTGGCTGCTCCCTACTTCTCCAAGGCTTCTTGGCTTGTCCGAGAGTGCCTCTATACTCTTGAGGAAGGAGGGGCCTACTGAGTTTGTCAGTTTCAGAAAATCTCTGAAGTCCCTGAAACTGTTTTGAGTGGCTTACTTCCTATCTTAATGGAACCTCCCTGAAAGATGAAGTGTTTTACCTTCTACAAGAACATGCTGTGTTATCCTCAAAGAGCCTGTTGTTTCTCTTTGCCTTTGATTCTTATGTCTTAAGATGTCTCCCTCTAAGAGGGAAGGTTTGAAAATCAAAAGAAACTGCTACACAACACTAGCCTTGTAGGTTGAAGTTTTCCTGTGTCCTGCCCGGCCCACAGCAGCTGATAAAATAATCATTCAGAAGCTCAATATTAATTACAAACTGCTTGGTCTGTGGCTCAGGCTCCATGCTAACTAGCTCTTTTATCTTAAATTAACACATTTCTATTAATCTATGTTTTGCCATGTGGCTTCATGGCATTATCTGTGTTCCATTACATCTTGTTCCCCCAGCAGTGCTCAGAGTTTCCTCTCACTCTGCCTTCTCCTTGTCTCTCTGTTTGGATTCCCCACCTGGCTCTATTCTGCCTTGCCATAGGCCGCATTAGATTCTTTTTTTTTTTTTGTTTAGATCTATACCTCATTTTTTTTTTTTGGTTTTTTTTATTATTATTATTATTATTATTATTTTACAACACCATTCAGTTCAACATAATAGCCACAGAATCCCCTGTTCTCCCCCTCTCGCCCACCCCTCCCCCCAGCCCACCCCCCATTCCCACCTCCTCCAGATCAAGGTCTCCCCCGAGGACCGGGGTTGACCTGGTAGACTCAGTCCAGGCAGGTCCATTCCCCCCTCCCAGACCGAGCCAAGTGTCCCTGCATAAGTCCCAGGATTCAAACAGCCAACTCATGCAACGAGCCCAGGACCTCAGTCTTACAAACAAAAATAAAACAAAGCAAACCCACAAAGTGAATATAGAAATATCAGTGGTAAATATAAAATATTCTTAATGTTAACATCTATGTTCTAAGAGTTTACAGTGTTAATTCGGAAAAGAAATGTATTTTCTAACTCTTAAATATATCAAGATTTAGAAGATTTATTATTTTCTGAAAGGTTATCAGAGTTTCCTATTTGTCTAAATTATCAAAAGAATAATTGTGTATTTGTTCTTCTAGTTTACAAAGAATTAATTTTAGCTTACTTGTGATTATTTTGTGAAGATTGATAGTTATATTTTTGATATGTTATTATTCATTTCTGATTACATAAATGAGAAAAGATAAAAATTTTCCTAAACTGTTTTAGCATATCACAGATGCTTTAATTGACAAGGACTATAGATTAAGCAATTTTACTGTTTGTAAAACTCAATTTATCATTTGAAATTAAAAACAGGAACAAAATTACATTATAGTTATCTGACATAATTTCAATTTTTTTGATTACTACAAAAAGTTTAATTCAATTTCTTCAGCTGTTATAAATAATTCCACTGCTTTCTAAAGAACAATTTGAGTCAAAACTGAAACATTTGAAATCTTCCATTAAAAGCATAAACTATTATATGTAGATTTCCAAAACAATATTTCTTTATATTCAAATGCTAAGAAGCTTTATAGAATCATGATAAGACTTTCACCATGAGTTAAAGTATATGCAGATAAGACCACAGGGCATTTACAAATGTTAAAGATGACTAGAAATAGTTTATAAGGGAAAAGAGTAGTTTTTGCTTTACATTACTGTATTAGCAAGTTGTATTATCTTCAAAAATACTAACACTTCTCTCAATGTCAATGAAAATGACATATATAGTTTACAGGAAATACCTGAAATATGGGATAAACTTTTCCATTCCTAGCTCAAAGTATATATATATATATATATTAGTCTTACTGTCTTTTAAATTATTTCAAAATATTAGTATTTAAAATTGTTAACTTGCCCATATAGTATGATGATACTCCTCAACTGGATGCCACATGTTGAGAAATAATACTCCCAGTACTAGGAATGTATTATTTCACAGTGTTGGGAAGTGTTGTACATTCCATAGAACAAGAAAAGTAATAATTAACCTTAATCAGTTGTGAAACTTGCAAACTACAGTACTGAATAGCCTCACATCATATGCTCATTGGTGCAATAGTGGGTGGTACAGATGTTTTAAGAGTAGCCAATTACCTTCAGACTGGATCCAGGCCTATTGCTCAACTTGAAACACAGGCATGGCATTGCCAATGTGGCCAAGATCATATGGCTAGACAAGTCATAGGCAGGCACTAGGAAAGAACCTAATACTATTCTACTAACTGACATATTAAAATGACTCCTAATAAGTTATTGTTAGAACGATATATCAGTGCATCTCTCACTTCCCTTCAGGGAAGCTTCTTCTAGTCATAGATAGCAATTAAGACAGAAACCATCAACTGGCAAGCATGCATAGGATATGAAATTGGGATGCTCAAAGTTAAATGAGACATAAACCTCAAACCATTCACTCAAACCCCTGGGAACTTGCAAAGGAAGGGCCAGGAAGATGATAAGAGCCAGAAGTAGTAGTTAACCTCAATTAAACGTTGTTTTCTGGAAACAGTGGTATAGTTGCACATATAAACTCACAGCAACTGTGATTCCATGCAAAGGACCTATGCAACCTCAAGACAGATGCATTCTTATCATGGAAAGGTAGATAGATGCATAATCCCACTCATAACCAAAGAACTATTTGCACAACCATTTTTAATCCTGATCTGTTTACAGTAGCAAGGAAATAGACATCACCTGACTATTCATCAGCAGATGGATACATAATAAAAATGTGATTCATAAATACAAAATTTATTCAACTATAAAAATAAATTTTCTAGTAAAAGTGATTAGTTGAAGATTATTTATAGTTATTGAGGACATCCTGGCTCAGAAATAAATGTGCTACATCATATTCTCTCTCATATATGGATCATAGCTTCTAATATATACATATACACACAAACATGCATATTTTGTAATATGTATATATATGTATATATAATCATGTATGTAACTATGATTATAGGTAGACATGATGTATAGCAAAGAGACAATTCCAAATGAATTTAGATAAGCACAAAATATGGATTATTTATACTTAGTCACAATAGTAATGATTATAAGAATCAATATATAAACTTTGGTTGTATACCTGAGTGTGTATATGTTATCTATTCATACATACCTATATACATGCATGCATACAGTAGTGAGTGGAAATAGAGTGGTGTAGATA
Organism: Peromyscus maniculatus bairdii; assembly: GCF_049852395.1. Lineage (NCBI taxonomy): Eukaryota > Metazoa > Chordata > Mammalia > Rodentia > Cricetidae > Peromyscus > Peromyscus maniculatus. Next base: position 63,980,967 of record NC_134872.1, on the reverse strand, counting down.
TGAGAAAGAAACTAAAAAGGAGAGAACAAGGGAGCAGAAAAAGAATAAGAGATAAAGAAGTGTTAGAAACAGGCATCCGGGAGCCAAATATGAGTTAGTGCAAAAAATGTCAAAGCACCCTATCTATTTCTTTCATAGAACTCACGCATACCTCCATTGCTTAATTCTGGAAATAAAAACAGTGAGTATTGATGCTTACTAATTTTCCAAAATTTTGAGAGGAACAAGGTCAAGCAACTTGTCCCCATTGCCAGTTGAGGGCCTCGGGAGGCAGAGTTGCAGTGAGCTGAGTTGTAGATGAAGATGTTATATTGAATATTTGGCCCTTCTGAAGATGGTACAGGATCTAAGTCTTCATGCAGGTGCTGCTCACGGGTGGGTGGAGAGAGGAAGGAACCACACTACACATCAACTCTTGAAGTCTTTTCCCTGATTGTGTTCCAATACATGAAACTCTATATTCAAATTCTGGGGTTATATCATATCTTACAAGTTTCACCAATCCTCTCACCCACATTTTGGTGCTAGAATGATTCTTACTGCACCACATATTTTTACATAAACTATTACTACTTAATCACAATCACCAATTGACATCTGAATTCGAAAATAACGTTTTTAAAGCTTTTATTTTTTGATGTTTTTGAAACTTTGGGATGAGTATTCACACCAATTCTACCCCTTCCTATTCTTATTCCTAATTTTCCCTTCTATTTTCTGTGCGATATAAACAACTAATACTAGCTATACATTGACTATACACAGCAAGAATGAATTGTTCATCAACCGATGTTTTAACTTAATATTTTATCAGATTCTCAAATCTAAAACTTTTACTTGTTACAATGAAAAATGACTGTTGAATACATCAGTTATTTGACATGAAATGACTTGGCAGGGCTTTTGATTCCTCAGAAAGTAAGCTTTCTAAAAGTGTGACATTATTAATTTCCCTAACTTGAACATCAATCTCAGTGAGCTGACACAATGACAAGAAAAATGCCATGTCGACATAAGAATAACAGAAAAATATTTGTTATTATTAAACAAACCATTTAATATTTCTTCCTGTGTGTGTGTGTGTGTGTGTGTGTGTGTGTGTGTGTGTGTGTGTGTGTGTGATGGTGCATGCATGCCACTGTGAGTATGTGGGGCCAGAAGGCAACCTTGAGTGTTCTGGGTTTCTTCTTTGTTTTATAGCTTTTTCAGCCTTTCATACACCAGGGATCAAGTCTGTGAACTCACAAAAATTCTCTGTTCTCTTCCTCCCATATAGAGGTAGGAATTCTGGGATTATGGACATCACTAATATGTCTCACTTTAGATGAACTCTGGGCTTCCAAACACAGGTCCTCACATTTGTCTATTAAGCCTTTTTCGCCATTGAACAATCTTCCCAGTCCCAAATTGTTGTATTTCCAAGACAGCTCTTAAAATATCTGCTACTTAGTAGAGAGATCAAGTAGAGAGCATCCATAATGCTTTTATCCTGTGTCATAAGGGTATTAACCTGTGATAAAATTTCACTTCCATACTTTAAAGAGGAATGATTCCATATGTGTGATTAAGTTTCCTAATTAGTTGATTTAATTTCATCCAAATTAAAATTATTCTGGCTAGGAATAATTATATCAACAATTTAAAACTTATTTTGGAAGTCAGAAAAATATTTTTAAAAGTCAGTGAAGCATGTAAATGTAGTGGTTTGAGAATCATATTATTGGTTTCTAGAAATCAAGAAGCATACAATGGCCAATATCCATTAAGATCTTAGGAAATCAGTTATATCTCTGCAAGAAACTAAATTCTGAATGTAATAAATGAATGGTAGAAAATAACTCTGAGTCTTAATTGAGGTCAGATGTCCAGTACTTTGAATTTTGCTACCTGAAACATTTTGCAGAGAACCATTCAGTATGTACCTGATTTTTTTAATATGGAAATTCCAAAGCTCACACTAAATAGTAATCATTTAAATTGCTTTGTTGGCTGTAATTAGATACATAACATTGTTGTATGACACTATGCCCTGTTAGATGAGAACAAATGTCTTCTGGACCCATAAGGAGATCACATGACAGACCAAATTAAGGATAGTACCAATTTCTACTTTGTCAAATCAGTGACTAATACTGGGTTAATGACAGGAATATGAGTGATCGGTTACTTACAGGAACAGAAATGAATCGAAGACAGCTCTATCACATAAGCCCACCTCAGCATGGGTGACATTTCATGAAAACTGGAATGCTGGAATGCATTGCATATGTGCTACAGGCAGGCCATCAGATTAAATAGCATCCCTTCCATGTGGCTCAGTTGGACTGAGCCTTTTTCTAATCAGTGGTGTCATTCTGAATGCATCTCAGAATTCCTTGCAGCTTATATATATTTAGAGACAGGGGAACTTTAGTGAAACTGTCCAGTTTCAGAGACTTCAGAAGCCATTAAATTGCTTAGTTCAGAATTTAGGAACTTCCTGCAGAATGGAACGCTGCACTTAACTTTAGCACATCCTGTTGTTTCATTTCCCTGTGAACACCAAGTGTCTTGAGTTTTCCTGCAAGAAGGAAGGTTTTATTGTTGGATGAAACAGCTACAAAATAGACAACAGAAAATTAATACAGCAGACTATGGGCAGTTATCCAACAATGTTCTAGTACCAATGCTAAATGGTCCCTGATGCCATAGAAAATAATGATGGTTAACATGATACAGATTCTTTTTCTCATAAAAGTCTTGCTCAGTCATATTAATAAAGATTTTATTTGAAATGAATATCCACTTTCAGCATGTCTCTCAATAAACCTTTCCTAGAGAACTTATACTTCTTTCTCTTTTCATTTATATTTCCTCTATTTAGAAATTGCTAAATATGTTATTAATCCATACTGTTTTGTTCTACTACCTCCACAAGCAAAGTACTTGCTACCAAAAATAAATATTAAGGGATGATGTAAGCAATACCATGAATGGTTACAGAAATAATTCAAAGTACACAACAATGACTATATAGAAATCTAAAAGGCTATGTGTAATCTATGAATATGGAAAAATGCAAAAAGTAACTTATGTAATAATTAAAACACAAGCAGATTAAATGCAAGGGTATAAGTAGTACTCATTTTCTTGAGGAAAATTTATTTTCTTTTAATGATTTCTGATTTTTTAAAATTTAGCTCTTATTTTCCCTTATTTTCTGTAAGAAACCCAAATATATTAACTGACTGTTTTCTACTAATTATTCATTCTCATTAATGTGTTACAGTGTAACACACAAGACCACTAGTGAGAGTCATGAACTTGTGGTTGAATTAGTATTTTAAGCCAAAATTAAATAAAAACATAAAAATAAAATTACAAACAAAATTGGCAATAAAATAGTAATAGGAAAATGATATTTTATCCTTCTCAATACTATTTCATAGAATCCCAAACTATCTTTTTCCCATATTGATTATCATTAAAAAGTAATGTTCCATTAATTTCACTATGAAAATAGGTCCAAGATACTATGTATGTAGGACAGGGAACTGCAACCATGAAATCCCAACATTGTAGCTTCCCAAGTAAAGCCAGAACAACGACAAAAAAGTTGATATGCATAAATGGATGGAGGAAGTATTACAAAGTCCTGCACAAATTAAGTACTATAGGTAGTTGATAGTTATTAAGAGATGGAGAGGCAGTCTTTTCCAACAACTGTTGTAGAATCCCAACTGTCATCTCTAAGCATGTGCATGTGGGTTTAACACAAAATGAACTCAGGAGGTTGTATTTACATACACACTCATGTTCTTCTGCAACAATAAGGAAAAAAGGACCTTAAACTCAAGGGAATGGCAGGATTGTGGGAATATTTGGAGAGAGAAAGTTAGAGATAGAAATGATGAAAATGCAAAACTCATGTAAGAAATCCTAAAACAAAATTCAGAAATGCAAAACCAATGGAAGACCGATAAAACATACATTATTGAAAATTCAGATGAAATACAATTTACAACGGAAACTTCGTGAATATTAACAATGTTATTTTTGAGCCATATCCATTAATTATAAGAATGAAGAAAACAGATAGTTGGAATAATGTAATATTGAAGGAAGAAATTGCACAGTGAGTCCTGACAGGCTTGGCTAACAGAAGGATGTGTTAGAAGGTTATGTGATAGTAATAGTGAAGTTGTGGGGATATGAGAAGCATCCTGAATGACAGGATGTGGATAAGCTTTGTATAACACCATCTTCGTTTGCTTATTGGGCTTGTTTGTCAAAGAAGCTTATGGAAGAGCCCAATGAGTTTGCACAATGGGGGGTATTATTCTTCTGTCCATGCTGAGACTGTGTTAGTGCAAAAGTGTGTTTCCTGAGAGAAAATGGCACATACAACTTTGAAATTCACATGAGGGCAAGACCAGATAACTACCAAGTTTCTGTGTTATTTCTTGTCTATTTTAGCTACAAGAAAATGCAGTTGAAGTTTATATAGACTCTAAATTTGATAGTCTGGCTATAAAATTTTGGTGTAATTTGAACTCATCTTCATCAATTTAAGGAAATCAGTAAGAATATTTGAATAGATATTTTTCATAAAACAAACAACAAAAAGAGGACTTCCTAATCAGCATTTTCTCCTGAGAATTAGAAAATTAATAGAGTTAATGAAAAATTCTAGCAAGTCAACAAATACTTTTAGCCGAGGGGATTATTTTACTCCAATGGCAAAAACAAAAACAAAAACAACTATTCTGTTTCCTAACATCTGGATTAGTTCTTGTCGACTGAAATGTTAGTAAAATTGTTGCTATAAGAATTAAAATAATCATGCTAAAGAAAGGTAAACTGTATTATCTATTTATATTTGAGCCTGTCGAAGTATTTTAACTATTTACATATTCATATTTAATTAAAATATACTTGTCTCTTCCCTCTTCATTGTATGTGTGTTCATATGTGGTTGGGGTGCAATGTTGTAAGCCAGTCTTTAAGAAAACATAAAGGAATAAAATTCAATGTCTGCAGTCTCTGACTACCTGAGATCTGAATGGTAAGTCCATTATACTTTTCAAACTAGAGTTAGCAACAATGACATCAATATACAGAATACATCTTGGTATTCTCCTCCATTGTGTGCAATATTATCTTTGTACAATGGCTTGAATGTTAAGTCACACAATTGCCAGAGAAAGGCCATAGAATTCTATTTGATTTCCAGATGGAAAAAAAATATCTCTGGAGTTCTGAAGATTTCAAGGCTGACATTTTCAGGCATTCTATATCCATCACATGGCCTGGAAGTATTTTTATTTACATTTTCATTACATTTCTTTGCATTTCAAAACATTGTGGCACACCCTGCATGATAACGTTAGGACCCTGGCATCAGCAACAACAGAAGGAAGATGTTAGTTAGAATCAGATGGTGACACAGAATGGAATGTGAGCGACATGGAAAACATGTAATAGCTTCATCAGTAATGGTTGGTGACCAGCAGGTACAGAGAATGCTACTGCAGTGGAAGAAGCTACATGATGCATTCCCAAGTGACTAATGTAAATATCAACCATGGACTATACAACATCTACAGTGTAGCCCCTATTTGATGGACCAGGCAAGAGTTGCCAGGCTGAAATGACGTTCTTATAAGGTGATAGAACTCCCAAAACCCTGGGCATGGAGACAGCCTGTCAGAAGGACATTGACAAGTGCTCTGACAGGAAGTAGAGTAAGAACTAGTCAGTCATTCTCCGGAAGTTCTATCCTCAAGATAGGTAGCATAGGAAAAACATACTGAAAACAGACAACAGCCTCATCCCCTTCCTTTTGGGAACATCCTCTACTTTTAGGCACTTTCCAGGCTGAGAGACCCATATATAAATGAATCCAAAGAAGTCATAATAGGCTCCTCACAGGATGGATTTAAGCACCTAAAACTCTGAGGAGTATGCAAACTGTTAGCAACGTGAGGAATTTTCCTTTGACATAAAAATGATAATTTTGTACTCCAAACCTGCCCTTGATTTTTCTCAAGAAAAGTGTACAGGTCATAAAAGTTCATGCTTAGAAAAAAAATTAAAAGTATATGGGTTTGTTACTCAAATTAATAAATCAATATCACCAAGAGAAATAAGAGTAAAGTAAGGAACTTTGTATCTCCTTTGGAATAAGGGAGAAAGATAATTTTCCTTTGAAAAGAGGAATGATGAATTGTACAAATAGACACATTATCTCCTTTGTGCCTTTTAAAAAAATTCTTGAGAATTATAGTATAAGTACATTTCACTCTTCCCTGTCCTACTTTCATACCCTTCCATGTATCATTCAAATTCCAACATTCTTTATAACGTTACTTGCATCTTTTCATGGCTGACCATTAGGCACTGGACAATCAATTGGTTTACCCTTCCTTGGGGAAGATGACCTCTCCCACTCCAAAAATCCCGTTACCTATAGGTTTTTTTTTTGTATATGGTTGAAGCTTTATGGGCATTTCCTCATAGGCTTCAACTCACAGAATTTCCCTATAGTTGTACATAAAGGGTTGCTGGTCTCACTGATCTACTCTTTATGCTATTTTTCACACTATGGTAAAGTATGAGTAAGGAAAAAGGAGTGAATATGATAAGTAATACATTTATGCTTATATAAAAAGACTCCATATAACTTATCTGAAATGAAAAATCATTATTAACTATATCTATATCTATCTATCATCTATCTATTTATCTATCTATCTATCTATCTATCTATCTATCTATCTATTTCTCTATTTCTCTCTCTCTCTCTCTCTCTCTCTCTATATATATATATATATATATATATATATATATATATATATATATATCTTAGTGGATATGACAAATACATAATAATCTGAGATTTGCATAGTGGGTAATCACATGAACCAAATTTGTTGGTAATTTGTCTGTATAAAGGTGGGAAATTGTTGAAGAATTCCTGCCTGAAGATTCAAGATATTATGATACTGATGTTTGAGGTAAGATGGCAAACAAGATAATAGTTCCCCAAAAAGTCCACTTGCTAATCCCAGAATTTATAAATATATTATGCCATATAACAAGATGAAATGAAGGCTAATCATTTTGGGGAAGTTGATAATCACCTGAATAATTTGTTTAAATTTTGGTTTTATATCTTTTTAGTATTAATTATTAAATATAAATTAAAACAAAGATGAAAAATTATTTTGAACTTGCTTTACCACAATGAGGCTAAAATTAATTAAGTTTAGTAAAATTATAAAGTATAAAATGATTAGAGAAATTGAATACAGAGAGAGACACCATCTTACTAAGAGAGACAGGAGAGAATGGTCTTCTATTGTTTTCCTCTTTTGCTCATAGAAAGTAAATGAACATTTGAAGATATGGAAGAATTTGTTGTCAAGCATATTGATCAAACGGCCCAAGTAAGGATTCCAGAATACATTCTTATATTTTCCCTGTATCACAATTGCAAATATAGTTGTACCATGAGTATTTCATCAAGATATTATAACCTCTCCTATGTTTTTAAGATAATGTCATATCCAGGACTAATGATTCTCCATTTCACTCCCTTCCGTTAAGAATTCAAGTACATACTTCTTTTAATGTCAAATGAGGGAGAAATGAAAAGGTAGGAGGGAAATTGGAGTCCCTTATCAGATACTACATATTTATATTATAATATATACATTAATTCAATAATGCCTGAATCCTGTCACCTAATGCAATGGTATGCTAATTCACTGGACTTTTAAAATTTGCCATTTTATATTAATGAGACAGCAGATCAGTACTTGGATTGAACAAGAGAAGTCACTGAAGTTGGCTTTTGAAAAGAAATCAGGTTGTGTGACACTTTTTGTAAAGTTAAGTTTTCTTCCACTTTTGTTAGACACTAAATAATTTCATTAGAATTTAAAAATGTACAGTTAGATCCCATGGTATCCTTCTAAATCAACTTCATTTTATATTTCTTAATTTTAAATATAGTTACTGTAGCCCACCAAATTAATACTTTCTCTAAATTTCATGGCTGATAATCAATGTTTACACTGTGGTATCATTTAGACAATTATTTTGTTGTGACCTATTCCCAAACAGAAGCCATAATTCAAAGAAGACATGTGAAGAGACATCAATGTGAGCATTCTACCTAATGTAGTTACAAAGAATGTATTATTTTTTGGATGAGATACAAAAATTATCAAATAAGGGGGGAAATGTTCACAAAAGCATAGAGTTATGATTAGATATTTATAGTCAAAGAGTATGGTGATATTTTATTTGTTCTAAAATGTGATTTTATTTGTATGTTAATAAATATAGTTGCCTGGGGGTCAGAGCTAATAGCTAGCCATAGAAGAAGCTGGGCAGTGGTGGCGCACTCCTTTAATCCCAGCACTTGGGAGGCAGAGCTAGGCGGATCTCTGTGTTCAAGGATACAGCCAGCATGAAGACACATGCCTTTAATCACAGTACCAACCATAGAAGACCTGGAGGTCTGTATAGACAGGCAGGTGACGAGGGGGTCATGTGGTTGGGTTTGCAACCAAATGAGATGGCAGAACACAAAGTCAATAAAAGGACAGGCACACAGGAAGTAGGTCTCTTTCTGAGGGGAAGGACGACAGTGGCAGCTAAGGGTAAGAGAGGCGGTTTTAAGTCTCAGCTCTCAGCTACTGCTCTGACCTTGGGCTTTTAACTCTGCAATTGGCTCTGTGTTTCTTATTTAATAAGACTGTTCATCTACAAAAGAGAGTAAGAAATGAATATTTAGAGTAATTTCTAAGTATACATGCAATTGGACAAATTATTGGACAGCACATTTAAAATATGAGAGTGAAGAAGTGATAATATATTCATAAATCCAATGATTACACAATCTTTAACACATTAGATACATGTTAAGAAGACATAATAATGGAAAAATAGCTGGGTAGATAAGCAAATGAAACAGTAAGAACTTAATCAATAGAGTTCAATAGTTCAGACTCTTCCATGTGTAATTAACGTTTTGTAGTCAATAAAAAACTTCAATTTTATGCCTATGTATTTTAAATGGTTCAATTTCCTAAGCCTATACTTTGTTGAAATGTACATCAGGAAAAATAGTATTAATTATAGCATAAAATCTTTTATGTATCTCATTTCAGTTTATGGAATATTTTCTCTGTGCATTTATACATATATACATAAATATAGTCTCATTTGTGATTTTTATGTTCTAAGTATATATAATCACTAATCATACTATTATATATGCTGATAAAAATTTGATTAAGTTTTCTAGTAATTATAGCTATATAGTATCTCAAGTAATCTTTTTTGGTTCATAACACTGTTAATAAAGAATGTTCTTTTTTTATTAAACACTCTCATAGTTTTCTTTTTGTTCTTCGAGACAGAGCTTATCTATGTTGCTTTGTGCCTTTCCTGGAACTCACTCTGTAGCCCAGACTGCCCTTGAACTCATAGAGATTCACCTGCCTCTGCCTCCTGAGTGCTGGGATTAAAGGCATGCACCACCACTGCCTGGCTTTCATGAAGTTTTAAAGAGAAATAATACTGTTTTTTATTCACTATTAGTTACTACTCTTTGGCTACTTTCCAGTCCTTTTGTATAAATTATTATTTGTTTATTTTAACACACACACAGAGAGACACACAGACACACAGACACACAGACACACAGACACACAGACACACACACACACACACACACACACACACACACACACACATCAGTCTTATTTGCTTTTACTCCAGTAACTAGCAATATGGGACCAATGCTGCTATCGACCATTTTCTAGAGAAGATATCCATGACACCAGTTTGGTGAACACACATTTACTATTTGGAACAGAAGTTGCATAAACAGAGTCTACAAACACCACTTCAGAATGCACATTTGTATTTATTTTTTAGGAAAAAGTTCAGGTGAGAAGTGCTCGGATTCCCTTTTCTCCACTTAGTAGAAAGATAGCGTACAGTGAAGGAAGCAAAACCTGAAGTGGAAATACTCTGTCCTGCTGACAAGCAATCAGAACACTTTGGGGATCCTATTTATGGTGTACAGTTACTAAGATATTTGTCAGTGTGACATGTGTCATAGGACCATGTTAATAAGATCTGAAGTGGTTTTCAGTTATGTAGATGATTATCTTTAATCAAATTGTCTAAAGTTTACTTTACAAAACATGAACTCAAAGAAATAATACAAAGGTCTTTTTAATGTTTATATGTATATATGTATATATATTTGACTTAGCAAATGCTGTATCAGAACTTTTATTCTGAAAGAGTATTTTGTATTTTCAAAGCTTGCGTTTTTCTCATCCCCTTCAATATAAATAATTGCATTTGATAATTTTTTTTCATTTCTTGAAAACTTTATTTAGATTTTCCACACTTTTCTCTTTATTTCTATTTTATTTCCAGTAACAAATATTGACGTAAAATGCTGAGTTTTGAGTTACAGATAGATAGCTAACTGGGTCTTCAAAAATACAATTCTATGATGTTCATAAAAATTTTACTGGATATAGAGTTGGACACAATGATTTTTTTTATGATTTATGCATTTTATTTCATATATATATATATATATATATATATATATACTTGCTTAGGGTTTTTTTTTTTAATTTTATTTATTTATTCTGTATAATACCTGCTCTCAGTGCCCCCACATGCCAGAGGACTTTGGATCCCTGGAACTGGAGTTACATGCAGTAATGAATTGCTTTGTGGTGTTGGAAACTGAACCTGGGTCCTTTCCAAAAGCAGTGAGATCTCTCACAAAATGTCATAGAATGATAATTAAAATAAAACTATAGGGAGCAGAAAAGATGTCTAAGTGTTTAAGCATTTGTTGCTCTTGCAAGAAAAATGTTCAGTTACTGGTACCCACATCATACCTAACAATTATCTAGAGTTAAAGAACAATTTTCTAGCCTTGGGGAATAGTCACACACACAGCATATAGACATGCATGGAGACAACCACCAATACATAAAAATATAAATAACAAAATCAAAAAATATTTTAGTTGCTATGTGTATAGATTTCCTTTTGTATCACAGCCCTTGTAGTCAGTGTGAGGATGTGACAGCTTTGTTCCATCTTCTCTGGTCCTCATTGGTAACACCAGCTCCTCTAGATTTGAAAAATGATAAAGCACTCGCTATTAGTTTAGCCTCCAAGTACCTAATATTTGCTTGATCTTGAATATCTAGGCAAGCATGTACAACTTAGATTTCAACAAGACAAAGGGACAGAGCATACAGTAAATTTTAGAATAATACACGTTTCCTTCTTTTTCTCCTCTCCTTGGTACACAGAGTCTTTGGGAGCTCTGGATCCTAATTCCTGTCTCTGTATATCAAGGTGTATGCTATAAACTCAAACACCTTCTTTCAACCTTTGTTTGCCTGCCGAACTCAGCAAATAATTCATGAATAAAGGAAAGACTAATGCAGGGTTTGCTAATTGCTTTATTCTAAAGAGTATTGTAATACCATCAGGAACCCAAAATACAACTTGTATGAGAGAAAAACTATAACAAAGAAAATCACTAGTGCAATTCTGAACAAAAAATTACACATAAAGAGAAAGAAAATTATTTCTAAAATTACATCTAAGGGATACTTTTGAAAATGTTCACAAGGGGACACATTGCAGCAAAATAGAAACCTACCCAGTCTGATGAAGCAATCAGTATAGAAATGACAAAATAATAGGGAATGGATTATATTTATAATCTCTGTATATATACTGTAAGATGCTTCCTTTCAGGATGGAAGCACAGGAGTCTACAAGATTGTCATCAGTGAAACATTCAAATTCAGCAAAAGTGCTCCTTTCAAATTGAACATAATAATAAAATATTTATTAAATAAAATATATTAAATGATTACAAAAATATTGAGTCTGTAACTCTTGAGACTGAAACACATCTGTCCTTCATTTAAGCAAGAGAGCTATTTATGGTAGACAGTTGTAGAGAAGTTGATGTAGTTTCGTCTTTCCTAGTTAACAGACTAGGGGTGGAAGCTCTCTAAGAAGGGAGCTCTCTGTCATCATTTACCATCTTCTTTAGCCTAAAATCTCAGAAGCTCTACTACAACTCAGTATCTATTAACTTGTAATTACATCAACATTCCCCACCCTCCATTCATGGGGTACCAACTCTATTCTAAATGCAGCAGAGTACAACAGCAGGTCTAGTTTTCTTTATCATTACCTTGACAGTTCCATAGCAGATATATTTTTTCGAGAAAGAAATATAGAATTCCAAGGGCAATGGAAATTAGAATCTACAAGGGGGACCCTAGCAAAGATTCCTAGTAATGGGAGATACACAGCCTAACTGTGCATGCTCTGTAACCAGGCAAGGCTTCCAGTGGTGGGACTGGGACACTAACTGAGCCACAAATGCTGCAACCCAGAGTTTATTGTGCCTGAACACAGCCCGCAAAATCAACTAAACACACCTCATAGCAGGTAAAAGAAACTGAAGTAACAATCAGAAAGCTTGTATTGTTCTGACCTAGGACCTCTGCGTATATGTTATGGTTGTGCAGCTTGCTGTTCTTGTGGGATTCCACACAGTTAAAGTAGGGGCTGTCTCTGACTCTTTCCTCTGCTTTGGGACCCTTTTCCTCTTATTGGGTTACCTCATCCAAGCTTAATATGAGGGTTTGTGCTTAGTCTTATTGTAAGCTGTTATGCTATTTTTAGTTGATATCACTGGGAGGTCTGCTCTTTTATGAAGGGAAATGGAGGAGGAGGTGGAGGAGGAGGAGGAGTGGATATGGAGGAGGGGAGGGAGAGGCTGAGAAAGAGAGGGAGGAATAAAGAGAGAAGAAACTTGGTTGGAATGTAATAGATAAGAAAAGAATAAACAAACAAACAAACAAAATTAACAAATGATTCATTGCTTGTGGTAGTTTAAATGTGGATGGTTCTTACAGGCTCATATATTTGAAATTTTGTTCTCCAATTGGTGTAAGTATTTCAGAAGGATTAGGAGGTGTGGCCTTGTTGAAAGAGGTGTGTCAATTTGGGTAGGCTTTGAGGTTTCAGAAGTCCATGTCATTCCTGGTTGGTTCTCTCACTGTCCCTTCTCTGTCTCTGTCTGTGTACAGCTCTCTATCTCTGTCTCTGTCTCTCTCTCTCTCTCTCTGATTCATTCCTATATATCAGCTGCAGTTTTCAATTACTGTTTAAGAATGATGCCGTCTGCCTGCTGCCATGCTTTTGTTACAATTGCCATACACTCAATTAAATTATTTAATTTGTTTGTTTGATCATGGTGTCTCTTTTGAGTAATAGAATAATAACACAAATAGTACAATATATGTCTGATTTAATTTGGGATGTAGCTCAGATAAGAGAAAATCATTGAATGCAGTAGATTACTTTTTCTATAATAACAGAGATATATAGCTCTATGACAGACAAATATGTTAAAATGTAAAACAAGATATTTGATAGGTAATTCATAAAATAGGCACCTCAAAAATTCCCAAAATGTTCTGCTTCTCTGTAGGTAATAAAAAATGTCAGTTTCCTGTAAAGAGTTACATTCACAGCAATATTTCCAGAAATAGTACTCACAATACCCAGTTATAAATGGCAGGATCAAAAATCACCCCAAAGATCAGCATTTGGGCATACCTAAGAAAGATTATCTAGATGTGATTTGCATCTCACCGTGTCTGCAATGAAAAATATTGATTAGGCTATCTGAAATGGGAAAACCAATAATGATATTTGACGTTACTATTCTCTTGGGGTCCTGAAGTGCATTCATCAATTTCTTCTTTTTGACTGGGGATTCAGCTTAAAGAGCTACCTCAAGCTACAGAGAACTCCCTCAAAGTGTAAGTTGAAAGTAAACCCTTACTCCCAAAAGATACTTGTGTCATGATATCCAAACAAGAACAATAATAAAACAAAATCTAAGACAGAAAAGTGGCACACAGAATGTGACAAAATTACTGTGATAAACCTGATGATGTACTTCTCAAGTCTTTGGAAACTAGTTTATGGGAAAACTATGTAAGAGTTTGAATGGGGGAATATAAAAACCCTAAATGCTGCAATTTGTGGGGAATTCTGAGAAATTAGAGGCAAAACATAGCAAGACAATCATGGACAGTGAAAGGAGAGTTCATGATTTTTAGGAGTAGAGGAGGGAATTCTATCAGGAATTAAAGTAAGAGCCCTAAGTGATAGTCTAACAAAGAATCTGTCTCAGTTTTGCTAATGACCTGAGAAATTTATTGAGATTAAATTTAAAGACAATGAGCTAATTTGTTTGGCAGATGTAATAGGCTGTCTCAGGCCATGATGTAATTTCATGAGATGGTAACTCATAATTCAGACATCACCCCACCAGGTGAATAATTTTCTGATTGAAGAATTCTTTTAAGCAAGGCTTATGGACCACAGACTCGGAACAATGTGGCTACTCTCTATAATTTTACATGTGTAAAAATAGCTGCGGAATCTCCACATTATCGTGTATTTTCATGTAATATATGCATGTAATCTCATGATTGCAACTCAATCTTATGGACACATATATCTGTGAATAGTCAAGAAGATGACTTCTTATTAAGGTGTATAATTCTGATGAAGAGAAATATACTAGAATATGCTTCAGAACTAGACCTATTGGTCCACATGGACTGTAAGACCCTTACAAGGCTGTTTTATTTCTTTACTTAGAAAACAACAATTTCTCCCCAGTCTAGGACAAGCTACATATAATTAGCTGATTTACAACCTTAGAGCAATATCAAACAAAACTAAACTCCTTTGCAAATGCCTTGTAAGATTAACCTCCACAAAAAAAGTACAAAAGGACATATTCCCAGATGTCTAATCATAGAACCAAGGTCAGAAACAAAGCAACCTTGGTGCCTATCCCTCACTTGCTAAGTTTGGCTGATAAAGACCTGACACCCTGTACAGTTTCCCCAGCAGCTTGTCTCACTGGGCACTCACTGTGCCCCTGGCCTCAGGTGACAGCCTGTATATCAAGAACCTTGAGGCTGGGCACTGCCATGGTTACACACTCCCCTCAGGTGTGGCTTCTATGTTTTTGTTGTTGTCTCAAGCCTCCTGTTAGATGTATACATAGCTGTGTAAAGCAAAGGGGAAGGAAGAAGGAATCAGAACTTAGATAATTAGAACTTAAGAGAAGAATTAGAACTTAGAAGAATAAAAAGTATGTATATATGCGCAAACAGTATGTATTCCATTTCTAGAAATACCCCTCAGATAGAAAAGTTGTAATTTGACTATACTGTGGCCTTTTTCTTTGAACTCTGTCTGCAGCCTTTGGAGCTGGTCTCCAATGGGCCCCATTAGGCAGAGGAAATTTTAAGACAAGAGAGCACTCAGGCTGTGGCATGGCTAAGGCTAACTTGTTATCTTTGTCTACAGTGAGACAGAGCAAAAGTGAGGCAGAAAGGTTAAAAATCAGCCGTTTGCTGAGGAAAACAGCTTGAGCAAGTTTAAATGTACAGTCAAAGCAGGCTAGAAAGCATTTTTAACTCTTAAAAAAACTATCACAATTAAAAAGAAAACTGATATCTTGTACAGGGGCAACAGGAAAGGTATCCTGTGGGCAAGTGGCCAAGAATAGAAGGATCTATTTCATAAAATTACAAGTTGATTTGAAAGGTAAGAGAGTGAAATGAAACACAACACACCACTGCTGATGAACTGTCTGTCTCCTGTTCATTTAAAGTGGATGCCTAAGAAAGTATTTTTCCCCAGGGTCAGGACAGAGACACTGATGGAAATGCAGTCCAAAGGTGTCAGGCTTTGCCCTCAGCTAAGAGTACAACATGCAAGTATTAACCACATGGCACTTGTTTGAAAGGCATGGAATATGGATGGGATTACAGATTCTTACACTATAATTTTGAAAGAATTACTGAAGCCAGAACATGTGAGGCACAATTAAAAGCCCTGTTAAAAGATCACAAGAAGCCAGAGTGAAAGTAGAGACCCAGAATCTTGGAGATGTTAATACTGTAAGATATATAAAGAGGGACTCTAAAAGCATAGTGTGGATCAGGCCTATAAAATATGCAGGGTGTCTCAGATAGCAGAGTTGGAGGAGTAGTACTAACCACGCTCAGGTGACTCTATCATGAGTCCCACTTGTAGATGAAATTCTAAATGGTCTTATTAAATAAGAAACACAGAGCCAAATGCAGAGTTAAAATCCCAGAGATCAGAGCAGTAGCCAAGAGCTAAGACCACCTTATCTTACCACTCATTGCCATCCTTCCCCTGAGAGACCTTCTTCCTGTGTCCCGTCTTTTTATTGCCTTTCTGTTCTGCCTTCTCGTTGGCTCTGGGTTGTTATTTGACAAAGTCCAAGACAACTATCATTTGGTTATTCTTTTCTTTTCTTTTTCTCCTTGGTTAGTTTCATTCTAAGTTTCTTTACTGTTTAGACTCTGCTGAATATTGTCCAATTTATAGCTATAGTATTTGACTATATCTCTATTTTTATATCAAATGCTAATACATATTCAGAGTAAAATATTTAGAATGAGGCTAGGTGTTCCATCTTTTACTTTGTTTTATTGTAATAACATTTTAGAAAAAAATGGAGTGGGATTAAATGGAGTATATAACAAGAAATCATTTTATCTATATTTTTTGGTAGATATCAATCACTGATTCTAATTTCTGCCTAATACTTTATTTGTGACAAGAGAAAAGCTTGTTGATAGTCTTAGCAATTTGAAATGAGATAGAAATTTATTTTGTCATGGCAAGACTTATACTTGATTGTAAATGCTTATTTGAATACATGTTTCAACTCCCCCTACCTCTGCAACCAGCATGGGAGTTAACAAGAAAAATGAAGAAAATTATTTTAAGCAAATCATCACTAAGCAACTCACAGAGGACAATGGAACCAAACAAATTCTAAATCCAGGCTCGTATGTAAAAGATGTGTTGGATAAAAGAAATAATCAAGATTCAAAATGAACTCTTCTTTGTATAACAGCCATTTTACCTATAATATGTAATATTATGGTCCTGGCACTCTGCTTCCAGACCCATATGGGCAGAGATAAGAGCTAGGCTGTTGATTCTGAACTTGACATGGTATAAAATTGTTTACAAAGAGAAAGTCATAATGGCATTTAAGATCGAGCAATTCATTGACTAAAATGGGATATTCTTATACAATGTTCTTAAGGGATTCTCAGCTCAGAAGAAACTCGTCGCTCTTGGCCACAGTAACTTCACTTTAAAAAAAAATCAGACAATAAAAAGAAAGAAAAGAAAATTAATAAACAAAAGGTTTTCTGGGAAACATTGAATAAGCAATTGCTTTCTTTATTAATTATAATTAACATAAAGGTATTTAACACAAAATCATATTATATTAATACCTTGCTGTTAGTCTCATAATAGTGTATTTTGGTATAATTTGTATGAGCAAATTTTAGTTTTTGTTTGTTTTCAAGAAAAAGTTATTATTTAACAGTCATTTGAAACTTTCTCTAGAGGAAATTCTGTGAGTATTATTGCCTGTGAGTATTATTGCATATAGTTTTTTTTTCCTTTTTTTTGCCATTCAGTTCTTTATTAGACCATCAGGTGTTTTAGACAGACACAGTATCACAGCTTCACAGTTAAACAAATGCAATATAAACAAAAGTAGCACCCCTTAAAAATAATATTCTACAACAGAGAAAGAACAAAAGAAAAAATCCTGCATTGTTATAGGTTTTTACATAATGTTGAATGCTTTTTACATTCTTGGAGGAGGTCTGTCTATCTGTCATGGTCTCATCAACCTAAGACAGAGTGCCTGTGTGGCCTGGACAGGCGTCTCCATGAAGGGTAAGGTGACCTGCTGATGTCCCATGCAACCCAAGTCAGAAGCTCATTTTTTAGTAAAAGGGGGGACCTGTAGGTCCCTGGCCCCCGTTTTGGGTAACTGTTGCTTTACTTGCTGATCTTGACCTTGATATCCTCCCTATGCTAATTCCCTGCCGGGTTCCACCCTCCTGCATACAGTTTTATTAGAGACAGATTTAATAGAAAAAGTTTCCCAGCTTTTTATAGCATTTAATAGAACTGGAACAATCTTGGAGAAAGTTGGATAAAGCACAGGAACAAATAGCCAAACGAATGGAAACACATGAACTATGAACCACAGACTGAGGGGCCCCCAACTGGATCAGGCCCTCTGAATAGGTGAGACAGTCGACTGGCTTGATCTGTTTGGGAAGCATATAGGCAGTGGTACCAGGTCCTGGGCTTGTTGCATGAGTTAGCTGTTTGAAACCTGGGACTTATGCAGGGACGCTTGGCTCAATCTGGGAGGGGGGGACTGGACCTGCCTGCACTGAGTCTACCAGGTCGATCTCAGTTCTCAGGGGAGGCCTTGATCTGCAGGAGGTGGGAATGAGGGGTGGGCTGGGAGGAAGGGAAGGGGGCAGGAAGGGAGAGAACAAGGGAATCTGTGGCTGTTGTGTAGAACTGAATAGTATTGTAAAATAAAATTTAAAAAAAAAATCGCAAAACCAAAAAAAAAAAAAAAAAAAAAAGAAGACTCCCTACTGGTATTCCTGGCCCTGTTAGTTGGTATAATACAAATATATATCATATGTAACTTAGAATAATTGGGGGACTTTTAGGAGAATGAAGGTTAAGGAATCTGAAAAACACAAGACAAATGAGACAATTGAAGAAAAGGGACAAATCATCTATTCCAGGAAACAGAGTGAAACGGCGTATAGGTATATATAATCTTAAAAAATTTTTTATGTCTTCTTAAATGTTTATTTCTGCTTTTCTCTAAAGATTTAACACTATTGGTCTTCTAATAGTCCCAGTTCAATTAAAATTTAAAGCTGACTTTGGAGTTGGAGAATGGCTCTCTCCTTCTTTAAACTCAAGCATGTTGTTAAAAGGAAAATGCAAACTCCCTGTATCATGCCAGAATAAAAGAGCCATTTTCTGCTGTGGGACAGGACAAAAGCCAAATTAATTAAGGGACTATTCTATTACTAATCTCAACTCTTTGATTCTATTCTGATTCTTTAAACTTTTCTTAAAGTATAAATTTTACATCAAAATTTACAAGATTAATATATATATACATTTTAAACTTTGTTAAGATATGAATGGTCATATAGAGCACTAACTAATTCTAGAAAAAAGGCTTCAATTAGCTGCATATATATATCTTTGTGCTCGAGTCTCTTATCAGTTTTCTGCAGAAAATCATGGCCAGGCCAACATCAACTGAAGTCTCCAGGAAGAAGATGGGGCCCCACAATCACAACAACAACAATTCCACGTGGACAATAATAATATCACTAAGCTGACAAACATCATCTACAGATCAGCTTTGAACTACAAGGTGCTCAGAGCAATTTTGAGATGACTAGCTGAGATGATCCAGTCTCAAAGACTACTTGAATAAGGACTTGAGATAAACCCTGAACTTTGGCATTATACACAGACTGGATAATAATGAAGGATATAGTTACCTCTCCTAGAATTTGACAATTAACCTAAAATTTTTCTTTCAGGATAAAGATAACTTTGCCCATACCCAGCAGGAAGCAATTTTAAGAATGACGCCCACATTCCCAAAGAGGTGGTGTGGGGCGGGTGGTTTTTTTTTTTTTTTTTGGTCTTTTTAATGGGTTTGGGGTCTGGGATAATTTTCATTATTTAGGGGGGTAGGTTACAAGTTGTTGTAAAGGGTTAGGAAAAAGGCTAAGCAAAGGAGATTAGATTTAAAGTTCTTGTTTTTAAAAAAAAAGAAAGATGCTGGGTGGTGGTGGCACACGCCTTTAATCCCAGCACTCGGGAGGCAGAGACGGATCTCTGTGAGTTCGAGGCCAGCCTGGGCTACCAAGTGAGTTCCAGGAAAGGCGCAAAGCTACACAGAGAAACCCTGTCTCAAAAAACTAAAAAAAAAAAAAAAAAAAAAGAAAAGAAAAGAAAAGAAAAAGACAATTACTAGTTTTAAATACTTTACATTATTACCAACTATTAGGATATAAAGAAATGAAAGTAGTTAGACATTACAATAGAAATTGTAGTCATATTAGATATGTTTTAAAAATTGAGCAGATATATTTTAGACAGGTCATCTTCAAACCCTTCAGAGATCTACCGAATATGGCATTTAAAATGTTTTAATAACTTAGAAATTTTTCTTTTTTGAGACATGTTGGCTCCTGGCAGTACCAATCTACTTCAGAGAAAATATGGGCATTGAAGAAACTGCATATGAAGTTAACTTTCATTGTGGCAAAAGTTAGCCACTGGACAATAAAGTATCCTCAAGTCAACAGGACAAAATGGACAGACAGAACACGAAACAAAGGACTATTCCTGCCAAAACAGGTGTGGTTATGGCTTTATCAGAAGGCATCTTCTGAGGCCAGGACAATATTGCACCATCCCTGAAGTGGCCTTCACAATCCGGAAAAGGTACAGTGCCCTTTTCTTCGAAGGCAGCTGAACAGGCAGTGGGCTGATGGCTTCTGTTGTGCAATGGAACAGCAACTGAAAGCTCACCACGCCTCTCAATAGTAGACTGGCATTTAATAGAGGGATGTGGAGAAGAAGGGGATGCTGAGATGAAGCCATATATACACAGCCAAGAAGAATGGACAACTGAATTAAAAAACCATCAACAATTTCCAGAATTTAAAATCCTGAATCACGACATGACACTAGTGGAATTCAGGTGTTTCTGGTACATGGACTGCTCTCACCCAATGTGAGGTTGAACTGTTGACCTTGTGTACAACCTACTTCACAAATGAGTCTGTCAGATACGATAAGCCTATAGGCTGAAGATAATGCCCCAACACTGCGAAGAAACCTCAGGTGACTGTGCAGGCAGCTGGCTGTTTCTGTCAACTCACAAAATTTTTGGAAGTTGCTTTTGTGCACTTCCTGTTTTATTTTTGTTAGCTAATATTATTTCCTTCTTGGGTCTCTGAGGGAGTTGAAGATTAGTTAGTTATAGTTGAAGATTAATTAGGATAGAAAGTGAATTAGATATATTTTGGACTTACTAAAATAGGATAGATAAGGGAATTATTTTCTCTGATTTGTCAAATACAAATGGACTAGACATCATTTAGGTATTTGTTACTTGTATATATTGTATATAGTTATTGTACTTTTGTATATAGTTTTTCTTTTGTTAGTTATAACCTTTTCCCTTTTTTTTTCTTTTTATTAAAATAGAAAAGGGGAAATATGGTGATATTTTATTTGTACTGAAATGTGATTTTAATTTTATGTTAATAAATAAAGTTGCACTGGGGTCAGAGCTATTAGAACCATAGCAAGAGCTTGGTGGTTAGAAGAGCTAGGTAGATTTCTGTGTGTTCAGGGATACAGCCAGTATTGGAGACATACGCCTTTAAGACCTGGAGGGCGGTACTTACAGGCAGTGATGAGGCAGTCATGTGGTTGGGTTTACAACCAATGAGAAGGCAGAACAGAAAGACTATTTAAACACAGACAAACAGGAAGTAGCTCTCTCTCAGGGAAGTTAGGAGCACTGCAGGAGGTAAGATTTTATCTCTGAGCTCTGACCTCTCGGCTTTCTCTTTTACATTGGCTCTGTGTTTCTTATTTTAATAAGACGATTGGTTACATCTACAGGGGACTATCATTAATAATATAATTATTAACTTTGGTAGCTTTACATTGAGAGTCAATAAATGATTAAATGTATAATGTAAGAGCAGTATCATGAGCCAATGTTAGCAGTAATTTCTTTGTTCAAATTTGTTAACATTAGTATTGGGAGCTGAGTTGCTTCTTAGTCACTTCCTTAACTCACTGATAGCAATGCTTATTTGTAAGACCTGAAACAATTACTGGGAATACATTCACCACAATTATTTCAGTGTTCTGTCTGGTCCTTGTTTTAGAAATGAACCTTGTTTCCTTCATATCAGAGGTTATTAAGAAATCACAAATGTTTGCTGATTGAAGGACTATATTTGGTAACTTTGTGAATGAAAACGTTCCATAGGCAATTTGGTAAATTTAAAATAAGGTAAAATAAAATAGACTACTAAAGATCATTGCACGTCCATGTGAATTTTAAACAGAATATGTTTAAATATGAAACAATAATGAAATGTCTAAATTAAATATATAACTGCATATAAATATATCATATATTACTCTGGTATATTATAATGGTTCTTCCTAATCTGATCTGTCTCCTATTCATCAAATTAGAGATGGTTTAGGGAAAGTTTTCTAAACTACAGGTTTTACTTGACATTAGTTTTAAAACAAAGCTTATTTATTTTTTTCTGTGAACAGGTCCAAAGGCAGATTAAAATAAACTTGTTGCACCAGGACGCAGTATCCCTTCACACTGGAGTGGATCATCACATTTCCCTATAAATAACATGCATTCTGTTTCCTTCATAATCATAACATTTACTAACATATAGAACACAGCCTGTGAGCTCCCGTGACACAAAACCACCAAGGTCCAGCTTGGATGTACTGATGAAACAACATAGAACCAAAACAAGAATGAGCCTCCAGTTGGAGCAAGCTCTTCTCCCATGAGAATCCCCACAGCCTCACTTGTTGCTTTTTACTACATTCCTGCCACTACACTAAGGAGGATTCATGGGGTCCAGTTCTCTTATAGTTTTCTCCCCAGAGTTCTAGAAGAGATACTACCACTGATGGATTATTCTGAGGGATACTCAAATCTACATACACTGAGCTCTGCTCAGTTGATTAAGAAGGCCTTGTTTTCTTGGCATCCTTCATTCCTATGACTCTTACACACTTTCTGAATCCTCTTCCATGAGTTCCCCGAGATCTGGGGGAAGGGATATGATGGAGACATCTCATATAGATGTGTGCTCTGAGGTTTCCCTTTCTGTATAATGTCTGACTGCGAGTCTCTGCATTTGTTCCAATCTGCTACAGGAAAAAAAATCTATTCTCTAATGCTGGCATTTATTTATGAGTATACCAATGGGGTGGTTTGAAGAAAAATGGCCTTCAAAGGGAGTGGCACTATTAGGAGATGTGAACTTGTTGGAGTGGGTGTGCTTTTGTTGGAGGAAGTGTGTCATTTTGGAGACAGGTTTTGAGGTCTCATATATGCTCAAGATACAACTCAGTATTGAGACCACTTCCTGTTGCCTGCAAGATGTAGGGCTCACAGCTACTTCTCCAGCACCTTGTTTACCTGCATGCCTCCATGTCCCACAATAATGATAATGGACTGAATCTCTGAACTTGAAGCCATCTCAGTTAGATGTTTTCTTTATAAGAGTTGCCATGGTAATGGTGTCCTTTCACAACAATAGAAACCCTAACTATACAAGCAGAATATCATTAGGAGTCAATTCATCTTTACTTTTTTTTTTTTTTGGACCAATAGTATTTTGTTTTGCCCTAGGTCTCTGGGCTATCCAGTTTCAGGTTTGTGGTCACCGAAGCAGTGTTGAGTATGAGTTCCATCATGTGGAATGGGCCTTAAGCAAATCAGCCATTGCTCAGTTACTCCCATAAGCCTTGTGCCACCATTGGCCTACAAATGCAGCACATAGTGTAGATCAAAGGTTTTGTGGCTAGTTTAGTATCTACATTTCTGATTTGGTAGCCTGCAGAGTACCTTTCTATGTCATATATAATTAAATGGGATGCAGTTTCTATGTAGGCACCAGCATGACCTCTCCCATGTTTAGTGAGTTTTGCTGTCATCAGTGATGAGGCATTGCTGTCAGCTTGTGGAAAGCAACCTATTGTCTTGGCAGTAGCCTGGGTTGTTGGGAAATTTTAGTGGAACCCCTTTGACCAACAACTGAATTGTATGTAACCCAGTCCTGGTGCTAGAAGCTTCATTTGGTGACAAGAAATGATCAGTATTGACTCCTTCAACTTCATGATTTAGAAATTTCATTAAGATCATCTTCATATAGTTTAGGAAGTTTCCACAGAACTAGATAGCCATACCAACTCTCAAATGCTCCTCTCTTCTAGCTGTCTCTCCCCTCATTGCCTTCTTTGAGGCAGTATATTTAAATAAGAACCCAATGACTCTAAGTACTATTGGCCTCAATTCTCCAATACAAAAGTACAAACAGAATGATTTGATGATAAAATAAATACATCTTTTTGTTGTCTACAAGAAACATGCCTCCATTCCCAGAATAGACACTACTTTGCAATGAAAAAATTATTCCAAGTATTGAGAGGCAGCATTCAAGCAGCATGGCTATTCTAATAGCTGTCGAAATCAATGTCGAGAAAACCTAAGCAAGAGAGATCAAGTCACTTTATTGTCATCAAAACAATATTACAATTACGAAATTTCTTAACACATATACTCCTAGACATGGAATTATAGAGTAACCCCAACACAGTAATAGTAGGTGATTTCAATATCCCATTAACACTGAGGAATGTATTATCCTGAATTACAAAAATAAATGGTGAATTAGTGCCATGAAATGAAATCAAAGAGCAATTGGAATTTACAGATTGGTACAAAATATTTTACCCAAATATTGCATAGCATGTATTTCTTTTTCTCAGAAGACCATGCAACTTATTCTAAAGTAAAGCACATACTAGGACAAAAGAAATGACATGGTCAGTGTGGGAATTTGTAATAATTCCCTTCATTTTACTCTAAAAAGGTGGAACAAAATTATAAATCAACAGTGAAATCAACTGGTCGAAAACACACAACCTCATTGGGGTTAAATAAGAAACTACAGCTCATTAAGGAAATTAATAAAATAAATAAAATGTCTTATAACAAAACATGTAATATAAAAAAAACATGGGGACCAAAGAGGCATTACTAAGAGATAAATTTCTGTAAGTGTTTATTTTCAAAGCCTAATATTATTAATAGTTATAAATTTTGAGGCACTGAAAAAAAACAAAATTAAATGAAACCTAGAAGTATATAGAAAGAAATAGCTAAAACCATATTAGAAATTATTGAACTAAAATTAAAATCAATAATAAAATCAATGAAATTGAGCTGGCTCTTTGAAAAGATAAATGATATTCAAAATCCTTTAGACAAATTAACCAAAGGAGAGAAAATACAAATCTAAACAGTAAGAAATAAAAAAGGAGACATTACAAGATATTCCAACGAACTTCAGAAGACAATAAGATCACATTCTGAAAATCAGTACTCCCCAAAACTGAATAATCCAAAAGAGATATTAATTTTTTTCCTTTCCTTTTCTTTTTTAAATGAAACTAGATTCTTCTTTCATACAATACATTCTGACTACAATTTCCCTTACCTCCACTTCTTCACCTATTAGACCTACCATGTAAATCAGGATGATATAAACAACTTATGTATACCTATGACAATAATAATAATAACAATAACAATAATCTCCTGGTTAACACAATCTCTGATAAAGCAGGGTTAATTGTAGAGTTATATCATACCTTTAAAAGTCACTGAAACCAAGGCTTTTCAAATCATTCCATGAAACAGAAAATGAGGAAACAATAATATAATTCTAAGTAGAGAAAATGGTGGAGTATTTCCACTAAAATCTGGAACAAGAAAGGGATGCCTGTTCTGTGCACTCCTGTTCAATAGAGTAACAGAAGTCCTAAATAGAGTAAAAAGTAAAAATAAGGAAATAAGTATCCCTACTTGCAAATTACATAATTCTGTATATAAGAACTCCCCAAAGACTCCACAAGAAAACCATTACAGCTCATAAACACTTTCAGCAATGTTGGGAACAAAATTAATGTTAGCAAACATTTGCATTCTTATCTCCCATGGAATGAGAGAAAGTATTTGCAACTTTTCATGTGAGAGGATTCATATCTATAATATATGAATGACTAGAATAACAGCATCAAGAAATCAAACAACTGAATGAAAATGGACAATGTATATGAATAAAGAATTCTCTAAAGTTAACTATTTCATAGTAGATTTGGTATTCTGGCTCCTACACCGCTCCCTTCTTCTGACATTCTCTGAGTCATACATGCAGGGGCTGTGATTGAGTTCTGTCCCTTTGGTCTGGACTCCCATGATCTATTGATCTCTGCATTTTGTCCAGTTGAGGTTTTCTGTGGTAGTTTCTATTTGCTATAAAGATCAGTGTCTTTGATGGTCACTACACTTCCCTGTGAGTAAAAGGATAATATTTGGAATACAAAAAGACATTATGCTGTTCTAGCAAAGTGGCAGTAGTACACTCTTATCTAAGATCCATGACTTAATTAGCCCTAAAATGCTTTCTAGATTTTGTTACTATAAAGTAAAAGAGTTTTGAACTTGAGATTGAGGGGTAATTGGATGAGTTCAAGGGGTGGGTGGGGGTAACTGGGTGGAACTCAAGAGAGGAAAGCCAGGGAGAGAAGTGATGTAATTTCATTTCAATTAAAAAAAACATTTAAAATATTAAAACAGAAGAAAAATGTAAATGGCTAATATGGTAGTTTAAAGGAGGTCTCTCTCATAAGTTTTGGTGAATGCTTGGTTCCCAGTTTGTGGAATTGCTTGGGAAATATTAGGAGGTGTAGCCGTGTTGGAGGATATCTATCACTGAGGCAGACTTTGAGGTTTCAAAAAGCAACTGTAATTGAGGCTCCTAAGTCAATGTTGTATGAAAATACCATATGCATACTATATTCTAGGAAGGCAGAGTAAAACAGAGAGGCAGGATATCATGTAGAGCTGGATAATATTACTCTTAAAAGCCATGCATATTTTTAAAGAGCATCAGAAAGAGATGTTTGAGTGGGAGCTCCATCTCAACCCCTGGCACCATGGCATTCCTATACCCAAAGAGTGTGCAATGTTTGGAAGGAGTCTGGTGGAAGATCCACTTCAGCTCCCCTCATCATCTCTTTCCCTGGAGCTGCCCCTTCAGAGCCCAGATATCACCTGGGAATGTTTCATCCATTAAACCTGGGCTTTCCAATTCAGTCTGATTTTGTTTGTTGCATAGACAGAGAGGCCTTCAGGAAACCTAAAACTTATCAAGAGGTACTTGTAACCTTAGGAGCTATTGGTCACTGTTGAACCAGAGGACCCTAAATCATATAGTTCTTTCCATCCCTCTCCACTAGAAATAGTTAGGATCACTTTGATGGGTGATGGGACAATTCAAGCTGGAAGTGAGCTGGATGCTTCCTCACTTTTGGCTAGTTTTCATAGAATATTCAGTTGCATGGGAAGAAAGGTGTCAATGATCTTATCTTTCTAACTATGAACCCCTCAAAACTCTAATATCTATATGCCCAGCATCATGTGTCCACTTGTGCATTAGTGACATGACTGTCTGGGCATTAATCAAGCACTCTTTGGTTATCTAGGAGCCATGTTGTACAGGAGAAAATTCTTTTCTGGAAATATAATCCTGGTCAAAAACTCATGATGGGCAGGTCTTAAGCCTTACTACTGTTATTTAGTTGAACTGTCACAACACCACACTCCCTTATAAATATTTATGATTATACACATAGACAAATTTTGTTTCTAGCCCAAATCAGAGAAGCTTCTACTTAGAAAGAATGGAAACAAATACAGAAATGCATGACTTCCCATGTTGCTTAGAGTATATTACAATTGAGTGCTCAGCCCTATGCAGGACATTTGAACCATTCCCTCTAGCCCTCAGGAAACAATTGGAAAAGGGGTTGACATAAATATAATAATACAATAGAGGGTGGCGGCTGTGAATTGCCATCTTCTGGATGTGACATAAAAAAACACAACAATGCACTTACAGAAGCTGTGTCTATCTGTAATACACATTTTAAGAGTCAATCATATATCAGGCATCATGGAGCCCTACAATTTCTTCCTGTACTATTGGCTACTAAATGATGCTGGGGTTTCATGCTCATTGTCTTCAGTTACTAATGAGCCTACCACTCTCTACAGCAGTGGTTCTCGACATTTCAAATGCTGCAATCTTTTAATACAGTTCCTCATGTTGAGGTTAACCCCAACTGTAAAAATCATTTTGTTGCTAATTTATAAAAATTTAATTTTGCTATTGTTGTGAATCATAGTGCAAATATCTGATATACAGATGCAAAGGGGTCATGACCCACAGGTTGAGAACTTCTGCTCTGTTTGGTCAGCTTCAAACCCTTGGTTACACAGATGGCTCTGGTTAAACTCAGGTGAGTCATAAAACAACAGGACATGATTGAGGGAAAGATGATTGTAGGTTTGAGACACAAAGGTAAAGGTGAGTTGGACTTCAAAGAGATTAATCAGTGACAATAATCTATTTGCTACTGACATTTATGAATTAATCAAAGAATAATTCAACATAACTTCTAAAACAATAACAAATACCAACAGCAAAACAGCATGCTATTTGTCCTTTCTTGGTTTATTTTTCTTTGTTTTCTATACACCCTTGACTGTTTCCAAAATTTTTCAAAACTATAATGATCATTCAAAGTTACTTATCTTATCATGTTAATGACAACAACATTCATTTTAAAATCTTTTTATTGTACTCTTTCTATTTTGTGCATGCATTCATTTTCCATGGTCCCATACTTAATGTTAGTAACAATTCAGTTTTGCTTTTTATACTTGTTTTAAATTATCGCTACATACTCTAGCATTTCCTTCTGCATCATTCAATATCACATTGGAGTATAGGCATACCACCATAGAGGTTAAAAATAAATATTGAAAATAATTTAGTTGGAAGCCAGGCAGTGGTGGCGCACACCTTTAATCCCAGCACTCAGTAGGCAGAGGCAGGCAGATCTCTGTGAATTCGAGGCCAGCCTGGTATCCAAAGCGACTTCCAGAAAAGGCACAAAGCTACACAGAGAAATCTTGTCTCAAAAAACAAACAAACAAAAAATTAGTTTCAACCAACAAGTGACATAGAATTCGCACTTTTCATTTTACACCTCCAAGAATTTTCAATAGATAGATGAACATATGATTTTATTAATTCATGAATGAATTGGTTGATTTTTCCAGTCAGATCACATTTCAGCTCCCTTCCTCCTCTCCTCCCAGTCCTTCCAACAATACTCCTCCTTGCTTCTCAGAAAAGGGCAGGCTCCCATGTATATGAGCCAGCTATAGCATAGCAAGTTGCAATAAGACTAGGCAACTCCTCTCCTATTAATGTAGAATAAGGTAAATCAGTAGGAGGAAAGGGTCCCCAATGAAGGTAACAGACTCAGAAACACTCTGTGATCCCACTGTTCAGAGTCCCAGAAGAAGACCAAGCTACACAAGAGTAACTAGTTGCATAGGGCCTAGGTCAGTCCCATGCATGCTCTCTGGTTGGCAGAGAGTTCGTTCACTGTGAGCCCCTATTAACCCAAGTTATTGGTTCTACGGCTTTTCTTGTGGTGTTCGTGGCCGGACTGGCTCCCATGATCCTTCCTCCCCCTTTCCCACAGGATTCCCTGAAGTCTGCCTAAAGTTTGACCATGGGTCTCAGCATCTGTTTCCACCAATTACTGAGTGAATGCTCTCAGATGACAATTGGGCTGGGAAACACTTTGTGAATATAGCAGAATATCATTAGGAAACACTCATTGGGTGTTTTGTTTTGTTTTGCCAGTCGTGTTTGGTTCTTTCTTAGGTTTCTGGGCTTTCCAGCCTCTGGGTCCTGGGCCTCCGTGGGATGTCCAGGGTGGGTTCCCTCTCATAGTATGGGTCGCAAGGTGCATCAGTCACTGGTTGACACTCCCATAGTTTCGGTTCCATCTTTAACCCCGGAATATTTTGTAGGCAAGACAAATTGTAGATGAAAGGATTTGTGACTGGGTTGGGATCCCAATAGCTCCACTGAAGTTTTGTCTGGTTATAAGAGATGATTTGCTCAGTCTCTGTATCTCCCATTGCTATTTTAGCTAGACAAAAGTCCTGGTATAAAGTTGTGAAATACTTTATCTATTTAAATAGTCAAGACTATATAAGAGCCTTGTTGTTTTAAGGTTAAAAATACAAAAATTCACGTTACACAAACCAGAGGGATGTCTTAGGCATAAAAACTACTTGCTGCCCTTCCAAAAGATCTTGGTTGAATTCCCAAGGAACCTACAGCACAGCTCCTACCCTCTATAAGTCTAGATTCAGGGGATGGAATATCTTTTGGGCGTTACATAGCATACAGTTCATATGAAGGACACAAGCATAAATGCAGGCAAAACACCTATACATGTATATTATAATAATAGTAGTATTTAAAATTTATTTTAAAAAGTCACATTAAACATCTTGCAATGAAAATTTTCTGAAAGTAAAACTACTTTCTGAAATATTCATATATAATCCTATAATTACAGAGGCGGGAGCTGAAGAAACATAAGGCATCAGAAAACATTAAATACAAACATAGCATTCAAAACTGAGTTGTGTCAAACTCATGAATTGAAACATGTTTCTATTTATTATATGAATTTATTTTCCAAAGGTGGTGAATATTTATTTATATTCTATAGATGTTTCTGTCATATTTGATAACAATATTTGCTATAATCTGAGAGCGTTTTCTGACTCCCAAAGATCGTTTTGAATGCCAAGAAAGAAATTGTTCACTTAATAATCATTTATAAGCATGTTTTTTAATTTCAGTGATGGTTTACAGTTTTAAAGAATTCATATTATAGATATTTCTTAAATCATTAATTATCAAAATTACAAACCATCAAATCAACAAATAGGTAAATGAATTGATAGGGTGTTTTACAAGTAAAGAAAACAAAATTACCATTAGAGACAGTTTAGTCATGAATGGAATTAACATTAAAATTACATTAAGAGTGGGTCTAACCAACCTCAACATAAATCCAGCTACTCTGAACCTGGTAGAAGAGAAAGTAGGAAGTAGTCTTGAACGCATTGGCATAGGAGATCACTTCCTAAATATAACATCATTAGCACAGACACTGTGAGAAACAATCAATCAATGGGGCCTCCTGAAACTGAGAAGCTTTTGTAGAGCAAAGGATATGGTCAACAAGGCAAAGCAACAGCCTACAGAATGGGAAAAGATTTTCACCAACCCCACATCTGACAGAGGACTGATATCCAGAATATATAAGGAACTCAAGAAATTAGACATCAAAACGACCAACAGTCCAATTAAGAAATGGGCTATAGAACTAAATAGAGAATTCTCAACAGAGGAAACTCAAATGGATGAAAGACATTTAAGGAATTGCTCAACATCCCTAATTAGCAGGGAAATGCAAATCAAAACAACTCTGAGATACCACCTTATGCCTGTCAGAATGGCTAAGATCAAAAACACTGAAGACACCTTATGCTGGAGAGGATGTGGAGCTAAGGAAACTCTCCTCCACTGCTGGTGGGAATGCAAGCTTGTACAGCTACTTTGGAAATCAATATGGTGCTTTCTTAGAAAATTGGGAATCAATCTCCCCCAAGATCCAGCTATCCCACTCTTGGACATATACCCAAGAAATGCTCAATCATACCACATGAGCACTTGCTCAGCTATGTTCATATCAGCATTGTTTGTAATAGCCAGAACCTGGAAACAATCTAGATGCCCTTCAGCTAAAGAATGGATAAATAAAATGTGGTACATATGCACAACGGAATAATACTCAGCAGAGAAAAACAATGACATCATGAGGTTTGCAGGTAAATGGATGGATCTAGAAAAAAAATCATCCTAAGTGAGGTAACCCAGACTCAGAAAGACAAACATGGTATGTACTTGCTCATAGGAGGATACTAGATGTGGAACAAGGATGACTGGAGTGCTACTCACATGACCAGTGAGGCTACCTGGAAAACCGGACCCCAAGAAAGACACGGGGATCACCCAATGACAGAGAAATGACTGAGATCTACATGAACAGCCTGGACATGAGTGGGAGTAATGAAGGGCGAGGGTCGAGGGAAAGAGAGCTTGGGGAAGCAGGAGATCCCAGCTGGATCAAGAATAGAGAGGGAGAACAAGGAATAGGAGACCATGGTAAATGAAGACCACATGAGAATAGGAAGAAGCAAAGTGCTAAAGAGGCCCACAGAAATCCACAAAGATACCCCCACAATAGACTGCTGGCAATGAGAGACAGCGGGAACTGACCTACTCTGGTGATGAGATGGCCAAACACCCTAATAGTTGTGCTAGAAACCCCATCCAATGACTGAGGGAACTGGATGCAGAGATCCATGGCTAGGCCCTGGGTGGAGCTCCAGAAGTCTAATTAGCGAGAAAGAGGAGGTTTTATATGAGTGAGAATTGTTGAAACCAAGGTTGGATAAAACACAGGGACAAACAGCCAAACGAATGGAAACACATGAACTATGAACCAATGGCTTAGGGGCCCCCAACTGGATCAGGCCTTCTGAATGGATGAGACAGTCGATTGGCTTGATTTGTTTGGGAGGCATCTAAGCAGTGGGACCAGGTCCTGTGCTCATTGCATGAGTTGGCTCTTTGAAACCTAGGGCTTATGCAGCGTAGCTTGGCTCCGCCTGGGAGCAGGGGACTGGACCTGCCTGGACTGAGTCTACCAGGTCGATCTCAGTCCTTGGGGGAGGCTTTTCCCTGGAGGAGATGGGAATGGGAGGTTGGCTGGGGGGAAGGGGAAGGGTCCGGGAGTGGGGAGAACAAGGGGATCCATGGCTAATATGTAGAACTGAATTGTATTGTAAAATAAAATTAAATTAAATTAAAAAAAAGAGTGGGTCTTACCTTAAAATTATCAATAAAACAAGACATAATGATGGCCAGAATACAGGAAAAATAAATGATTGTGTACTGTTGATATGAATGAATGTAATTAGTGTCACCACCATGGAAGTCAGCACAAGGATACTCCAAAATCTAAAAACTGAACTACCATATTATCTACCTGCTCCTAGTCTGTCACAGCATAAGGAAAATAATCCATTCTCAGAGGAAAATATAACAGGATTTTTTTTCTCATATTTAGTATTTATGAGGAGAGGACAAGGAAACTGTTAGGGATACAGGAAGAAGAAAGGTATAAGAAAGGGCAATGAAGGCAGTGAATATTATCAAGGCATATTGTGATATTACGCTGTGAATATGAAGTCTGTGTCTTTTTTCAAGATATGCTATCATGTGGACTGTTTTTGTTGGTAGAAATTCAGAAAAAAATTAATAATCATCTTTCACAATTTAAATTTTATTGAGCTCATTTGCATTTATAAATTAATATGCCAGATTTCCTTTTTAAGTGAATATATTTTTGACTTACATAGTCTTCCTAAGTATCAAAACATTTTATTAATCTAGTAAGTAATATAAATATAATAAATGACATGGAAGTTCTCCTGCATATTATAATAATGCATATGCTAGATTAAGGTCATTTATAATATTTTAAATCATACACTCAATCATGTAGTTTAACAGTACCATTAATAATTCCAAAGTGCTAACTTTCTTGAAGTCAAAACTTAACTGATTTTCATCTCTAAAAATTAAATTATGAGTTTGTTTACCTTCAACATCTGTGCATATTATTCTAAATCTCTTAAACTTTCAAAAATCATTCCCTAAGGACCCCACTATTTTAAATTCTAATTTAAAGCTGTGAAATGGATTAAAGATAATGAAAGACTAAGTGATGTGAAGGTTTTTAGTTCACATAAAATATATTTTCCCTATTGATTTCCAGGGAACTTTTGCTCCCTACGTTTAACATTATTAAAGACATTTCTATTAACTCAACACAATGTTGCTGAGTTCTCAACTAACAAAATATGAATGAAATCACAGAAATTGTTTTCCAATGATTGCATGACTCCTACGTACTTTCTGCTAAATAAAAGAAAGCATGAGAATGGAAGACTTCTTCTAAAAAGATGTCCTTTGTACTTCATTGTTCCATTAAATAATTATAGATTGCTATGCTACAATATTAGTCTTTCTAAATTTTTGTTCAAGGTGGCTATTTAATCTCAAACATGTGTTATATATATTTTACCTCATGCAAAATGTATGTCCCTAAGGAAACTACCTTAAATTTAAAAACCTTAAATTTAAAAATCACAAAAGATTAAAATTATACAAAAACCCCAGTGTGAATTCTCAAATGACTCATTACCGTGGTGTATTCCATGTTTTTTAACAATTAAATAAATAACAAACTTTAGTAACCAAAGTATATTAATGCTTTAAACTAACTTTTGCATTATAGTTAAAATGTCATATTTGTGTTATTCTGAATATGTAATTAACTATTTTTCTTTCAGAAGCAAATATTTTTATTATTTTGCTGCTATTATTTCTGTTTGAGAGCCGTTGACTTTTGCTTTTAATTAGAATATGTTGGTTTTGCACAATAATGGGTTTCATTTTTATACAAGTATATAATGTATTTTAATCACATTCACTTTGTTGTTTCACTCCACCACTGTTAATCCTAGTCTCCATTCTACATTCTTCTTTTTACTTTTACTTCCTTTCTCTCTTTCTCTCTCTCATTCACCCTCTCTCTCTTTCTGCTGTCCAGTGAGTATCATTACTGTAATTAATAGAAACATAGATGAGAGTTTGCTTGCAGACCCAAGCCCTCTGTGTCAGTGGCTAATAAGCGCTGAAGAAAATATCTCCTCATCCCCCACCAAACTGCTTTATATCTTCAAAGAAAACTGTGTCTCTAAATCTTCAAAGAAAAGCAGGGACTCACAATCCTCTCCCCTTCAATGACAGAGAATTGACAGACTCAGATTTGAGGAGGTCTTGTCTATGGATTAATAGTTGATCTGACTTACATTGTTCAGAAACCATCTTGTATCTGGGTGTCTGTTCTAGATCACACACCTGTCCTTCCATACCTTCTTCTGGGATAGTCCATATGCCATAGAGGGGGTGACAGAGATGTTCTCTTTTATGACTAAACATTAAACAGACTGCTTATGATTCTGAATTCAACACTGACAAAAGCAACTTTGTTAAAAAACTGACATTTGTATTATTCTATTGTCACACACATAGTTAATTATATGGTAATTGGGTGGGAACAGCTTGTCCATTTAACAAAATAAGAGCAATGGCTTCCCCATTGATCACCCCAACTATGGGTTTTATATTTTGGAGAAGAAAGTGCAAGATCTGATTTAGTGGAGAGTGGTATTGCAGCAACTTGTGGTTTGGGAGCAGCAAGGGCTGTTCTTGGCAGGGATCTAAAGGTCCCCTGAGTTGCAAACAGGGCTGCAAAGCTGGACCAGAGCCTTAGATGAAGGACCCATGTCCTATATAGGCATATTGGGGAGGGTGTCTTGAGGGAAAGATCAGGGAGATGACCCACTGGGCTAGACATAAGGAGAAATATAAAGGATCTGAATCTGACTGCGAGGAGAGGTAGGATGTGGTAACTGTGCTCTATTATTTAATAAAAATAGAGTTATCTGAGTTCAGCCTGCAATGTCGGCTATTTGAAGGCATCCATTCATGACTAGAAGAAATTCCAGCATAAAATAACAAACCTGAGTGAAAATAGAGAACACTACAATTCATTTAGATCAGTAACTTTGTAAATAGCAGTTATTTTTCTGAAATGTATATAGAAATATTATCAATTATAAAATCTTATTTAATATATGAGATGCAATGAGTTTTTCTTAATATTATTGACATCCTCAAATACACAACAGATTTGAAAAAAATAATAAGCTGTCATTCATAATTAAATATCTTTATGAAATAAAATTTGCAAAAATCACGTTACATTTGAATTAAAAATTTTAGGGTATTTTTCAATTAGTTTGACAAAACAATTCTTTACTGACAGCCTAGATGGTTAGTGACTAATCTGATTTGTGGCAAACTTGAATAAGCTATGAATATCCTTTTCAAATTGTAATAGCTCATTACTACATGCCAAGCATTTAGCAAAAGAAGAAAGTAGATCTAATAAAGGGTGATAAAATGGATTTTCACTTAAAATAATTATGTTCATTTTAATTACATTACATGCAAGAATAACACCAAATATATTTTTATCAATTTTTGCTACAAAGGCAGTGTTGAGTTCTAAAACTGAAATTTTAGTTAATTGAGCTAATTAAGTCAAAGCTTCAGAGAACATGGGAGATTCTATTAAAGGTACAAAAAAAGGAACAAAAACAACAACAAGGTGGATTGACCTCTGCCTTTACCAGTAAAAAGAGATTTTATGCTTTAAAATATCTGCAAGTAAGTGGTACTTTAGTTTCTTAACGTACAGGCATCATATAATGTTTAAAATATATATAATTTAATGAGATAATATAAAGCTTCAAGTAACTGTTTTCATTGTAATTATTACTTCATATAAATTTGAGGTTTCTGTCTACAGAAAAATGAATAAAATCTTAAAGATAAAATTGACATTGGCCATTAAGTTTTAAATGTTATGAGTATTTGTCAAATACTCTCTTCCACTTTATTCATTATTTTTCAATAACACACCTTTTGAAAGTTGACTTTGATAATTATTCAAGTGATATATAAAGGTATTTTGTAAATGGCACTCAAATGAAATGTTGATAATAGTGTTTTATGCTTGCATTGGCATTACATATATCATAAAAATATAAAAATAGCTTTAAGATAAATAAAGGTATTAAAAATTTATAAATATTTTATAAACTACAACTATGATTTCTGTATATAATCTAAAAACATCCTCATATAAAATTCAATCCTTTTAATACCTTCTTAGTGTGTGTATGTGTTTAAGTCTGGCCATCAATTTTGATATTAAATCAAATTAAGAAGTTACCAGTATTAAATTTGTCTTCAGGATTCTGTAACAGATACTAATATGATAATACCCTTATAAGTCAATTCATTGATTAAAGAAATTTAAGAAAAGTACTAATGTTGGTTTGGGGTCAAATCTCAATAGTTGTGTGAATTTTTTGCAAGTATGAACCCAGAGTTCAAACTTTAAAATCACAACAAATATACAAACAAATAAATAAGTAAATAAACAATCAAACTAATAAATAAATAAATAAATATGTTAATGATTTCAATGTAGCTCAAAGACTGTAGAAAGTCATATTGATATTCACATTTTAATGTTTTGTGGATCTATATAAATCATATATATATATATATATATATATATATATATATATATATATAGGATATATATATATCATACCCTATTTCAGCAGTTTTCAAACTGTGGATGGAAACCACTTTTCAGTCACCTAAGTCAATTGGAAACCACAAATATTATAAACATTATAATTCATAACAGTAGCAAAATTATAGTTATGAAATTGTAACAAAAATAATTTTGTGATTGGGAATTACCAGTACCTAAAGAACTGTATTAAAAAGTTGCAGCATTATGAAGGTTGAGAACAATTGCCTTGTTACCTATTTTTGTTCTCATTTTATGTTTTTTTATAGTGGTATCTACTCACTACACACACAAAAAATGCACTTATTAAAAATACAGTCATAATTTATCTATGTTTTGTTAGTAATTTTTTGTATTTAATTAGCACATAATAATTGTACAAGTTTCTAGGGTAATGTAAGATAACTGTTACGTGTACCACTTAAGTATTGATTTAAATAGATCCTATCTCTCAAGACTATCATTAGTCTAGGTAAAGACAGAAGAGAACATCAGTATGATTAGAGATCCAAGAATCTTTGCATATAAAATTACATACACATGTAGTGTCACTGGTATTCATAAAGTCTAGAAGAGAAAACAGTGGACCTTGAGAGGCTCCTGAGTCACATGTAGCCTTGGAACCATAGTCTCCTTTAATGTCTTTGACTATGTATATCACAATATGGAATTCTTGAAGGATTTGCTTCCTATCCAGCCTTTATTGTAAGTTTAGAAAGGGTAAAGTTTTTGATTCATTCATCATAGGTCCATAACACCTAATTCAAGTTCTGTCTTTAATAGCTTATAATCCTTATATATGCAAATCGAATTTATAAAGCTCTATCATATATAAATCACTCTCTTGAAAATTAATTAGTGAAATACAGAATAAAAATATGGGCAAAGTTAAAAGAAGTCATATGCCAACATTCAGAGTTATTCAGTCACTTGTTCTCAGTCATTTTCAGGAAAGAATACTCAGAAAATTAGAAATTGTGAAATATTACCTCTGCTTGTTAGTATGATGCTTAATAAAGTCAAAGTGTCAAATTCACTGCATCTCAAAGTCTTTCTCTTTAATGATTACCATAAATATTTCTTACATGTAACTATGTGTGGTCTTGTGTGCCTTTAATCTCTGTATTTAGAAGGCTGGCTGGAACCAAAGAATTGTGAACCTGAGGTCAGCATGGGATAAATGGAGTTTAAGAAACAGATGTAGATGCTGAGTCTCTGTCTCAAAAAAATGTAAGGAAAAAAATAAATGAAAACAAGTTGCTTATCAGTCAGTAATGCTCTTTAAAGAACATGAGTTAAATTAATTAGGTATTTTTCAGCATGAAAGAATAATGGCTAAATTCATAATGTTTTAATAAAAGCATTTGGGACCTGTTAATTTTTAAGTAATGAACTAACTGTTGTTTCTTTTTCTCAGTGTTTCACTAATAAGTAAGAATGTGACAACTAATTACATTGTTGTCATTCATTAAAAATGCATTAGAGAAAATTTAATCATGTTCAAAGTTTTAGGAGATCACAAGACAAACAAGTAAACATCTAAAAGTTACATATTGCTTTATTTTATGTTCAGAGACCATATAGGGGCTATACATAT
The DNA here is from genome assembly GCF_049852395.1 of Peromyscus maniculatus bairdii. Classification (NCBI taxonomy): domain Eukaryota; kingdom Metazoa; phylum Chordata; class Mammalia; order Rodentia; family Cricetidae; genus Peromyscus; species Peromyscus maniculatus. The sequence continues at coordinate 63,942,209 of NC_134872.1, read as the reverse complement.
ATGAATCATTCATTAAATCTTAAGCTTTAGTACTTTAAATATTTGAAACAATCTACTCATATTTTGCTTGCATTGAATTAAAAGACAAGTGAATTCCTACAGGAAATATCTCCATTTATAACACTTATGCATTCCTTACAGGCTTATTCATCAGATGACTTCTATCAAGCAGAGGTAAATACTTCAGGCAACAGTGAGACAAAGAAAACAAACATCATAATATAAAAGGATACACAATAGGAAACTAAGTGCTTAATAATACCTATTCCCAACACAGAAAGTTACAGACCCAGATGACTTCAATTAGGAATGCAATGACATTTAAAGAAGAATTGATATTAATACATCCACATCAAGATCTTACAAAACAGGAGGCTTCCTAATTCAAAGTTCTTGTTATTCTAAAAACAAAACAAAATAATGGGGGAACAAAACAAAGCAGATAATGACATCAAAAGAAAGTTGTATCATAGAAATATAGTATTAATGTAATTAGAGAAAGTTTCAATAAGATTTTTTTACAGCTTGTCAAAGGGATCATACATATAACCTATAAACTTGGATCTGTCTCATAATGTGATGGTGACTAAATATAAGGAACAATAATAAATGGTAGGCATTGTAAAATAAGGGAAAAATAAACACATCATCTAGATTGAACACAAAATTCATTTTGAAACATCATCAATAATAACCACGTGTTAACGACTAAACATCCTTAGCACCTTTGAATCATAGTCATAAATTGTCTTCAGGATGAGAAAGAAAACATTTGGACCCTAGAGGAGTCATCATACTTAGCACTGACGATTTCAGACCATCCTAACTAAACTCACAAACACGACAAGTATTTCCTTTATCCAATGTTATTCAATGTTTAACTAAAAGATTTAACTAGAAGATAGAAAGAAGAAAAAGAAAAGAAAGGTCATTAAAAATGAAAATGAGAAGGTAAATATGACTTGAAAATATCGTAACACTAAAGAGAGTGACTTCCCAAAGGATCCATAGGAGAGGACATGTTTACTAAATCATCAATTTAAAAACGTTCTGTGAGATTGTGGCTCCTGGGAATATCAGATACTACACCTATAAAGTCACAACAACATGGCTGTCTAAAGAACAACTGAAATAGATGGCACCAATAGACATGCTAACCCAGATGTGACAGTGATGGGAGTGGAGGGGGAGGCCTCAGTCCTACAGAAAGAAGTATGGGGAAGTAAAGGATGCAGAGAATATCTGAAATAGTGTTCACTGGGAAAGAACACACAGATAGTCCCCAAAATCCAAGGCCTTGGAGAGAGGAAAGGGAAGTGGAATATGATATAAAACAATCTCAAAAAATAAAGAAAAAGGTGTTTTATATAGTAAATAGGAGGTATGCGGAAAGTAAATTGACCACTCCAATGGAAAACCACACTTCCAAGGGTATTTGAGCAGCACAAATTGTTCTTGATGGAGAAAATAAAGAAATTTGAAGTAGAATAGGAAAGAAATAAGGGATGGATCTGAAAAGAGTTGGGAGATAGAAGGTGTATATGATCAAAGTGCATTTACAATAGCATCCAAAAGTACAAACACTTAAGATAGACAAGTTTAATCAAAAAGATGGAATCTTCTATCGTGAGAACACAATGACAATTTTAAAGATGACTTTTAAATGAACTGGGAGATAGTTTATTTGAAGATCCAGTTTGATCCCCAGAACAACATAAAAAGTGAGGGATAGTGACAAATGTTTATATCCACAGCACTGAGGAGATAAAGGCAGACAGATAGATGCCTGAAGTTCACTGGCTAGTCAGACTAGCATAATTGTCAATCCCTTGGTCCTTGTGAGAGATTATGTCTCAACAAACAAGATCTCTTCTCCCCAAGGAAGAACATCTGACATTGATATCTAACCTCAACATGAATGTACACACACATTCATATGTACCTTCACATATGCAACACACACACACATACACACACACACACACACACACTCAGACACACACATACATCCTTAACTACATCTTTACATGCATACCTACAAAACTAAAGATCATAATTAATTAAAGGATATTGTATTAATCATCTTTATAATCTCTGTGATCAAATACCTGATGAAAAAAACATAAGGGGTTTTTATTTTAGTTACTTTCTATGGTTTTCATCCTTGTTTACTTATAACAATTCAGTGACTAACAAATTGTTTACTAATTGGTGAGTAGGTCTCAGAGAACAAGAAATCCTTGAAAGAAGCAGGGAGAGATATAACACTAATGACATATCCCTAAGTTGACAATTTCTTCCAGTATATCCATCTCACCTTCAACATCTGCAAATAATGTCACCAATTAAAAATACATCAAAGGATTAATCCAGTGATTATGTCAGAGAGAGCTGTTATGATAATTCAAAAATATATCATTAGAGATGCAGCCAGAGGCATATTTCCCTAGAAGTTCAAATGATTATTCATCAAGTCTAATTAACAATCACAATCAACAACTGTAGATACTCCTTGTACATAGATAGGAATACTTGAAATTCTTAACAAAACACTACCCAAAATCTGCATATGCACTCCAATAATTTTGATATGGTTATATGGTTGCCAGACTTCTATAAGATTAGACAAATCATTCAACAGATTTTTATGGAATTTCAATGAGTCTAAAAGGCCAGCATATTATTAAAAACGTTTAAAAGTAATTAGTGGTCTTCCTTGTCCTGTCATCAAAATCTCTGCAGGTTTTAAAATTTGAAAATGATGTGATGGTAAACATATGAACATATTCTTTATAGTCAGGAAGTCAGGCATGAAAATATATTTATGGCACATTGATTTGGGAAAATGAGTTGAAATGTTGTTGAGAAAAAATACTGTTTAAGAAGCAGTGCTTATTGTGTATTTTCATTTGGAAAAGAGCAAACATGATTGTCAACCTCAAAATACAAGATACAAAAAGAACATGCAAGTTTTGAGGGTCAAGGTAGAGTCTTGGAGGAATCTCTAAAGGGAGTGTGGTGTGAATATGATAAATTATATTACAGATATGTACAAGATAAGAAGATAGACTACATACATGTACAACAATATAAGCCAAGAATTCTTGGAGGAGCCTGTAGTGGGTGTGGCAAGGATATGATAAAATATATTACATACTTGCATGAAATTTAGGAAGAATAAATCTGTTTTTAAAAAGGAGTCAAATGAGCCGGGCGGTGGTCGCACATGCCCTTAATCCCAGCACTTGGGAGGCAGAGCCAGGCAGATCTTTGTGAGTTCAAGGCCAGGCTGGTATACAGAGTGAGATCCAGGAAAGGCACAAATCTACACAGAGAAAACCTGACTCAAAAAATAAATAAATAAATAAATAAAAGTCAAATGATTGACCTAAATAAAGTATAAGAAGGAAAGGGAAAGTTAAATCTTGGTAAGTGAGCTTTACAAATTGATTTAAAATATAAGACCAAAGAATAAAAAGCAAAGGAAAAACGTATTTGAAAATTAATCAACACAAATTCTTTAGTACATAGAGTAATTGAGAGAAAAAACTATATGTAATTGTGGAAAATACTGACAAAACTATTCAATAAAGGCTTTATGTGTATGTGTTTGTGTGTGTATGCTTACACAAAGCACTAAAACTCAGTAACAGCGCAATGAGAAATACAACAATATTTAATGAATTGAAAGACTTGAACATGTTTCAAGCAAAATAATGAACAAATAGAACACCAAAGAGGACTACCATATCTAGAAATAATGCAATTGTTAATTAAATATGCATTGACATACAAGATCACCACAGTTACCCTGGATATCATAAAGATAACTAATGGTATAAAATTCTGATGAAGATGCAAAATAGGAGCAAACAAAATCAAAATAGGGATATCAGTAGATTTTCTATATACTGATAATAATCAGGGTAAGAAAGGAAGCAAGAAAAAATCCATTCATAAAGTCTCAAGCATATTAAATAAAATTGGCATGGAATTACAGAGATAACCTATGTGTCCTAAGACACAGAGGACAGTTCTGGACATACATCAATGCCTGATTTCAAGATTCAGGAATTACATAATTTTAGAAATACAAACAAAAGTGCAGCAATGGGACAGGAGTAGTCAGTCCAGCCACAAAACCTTCAATTTACAATCTGTCATGCATGTAAGATGTGCTGGGGGAATGGTGGCAGGGATTGTTGCCTTCTCCAATCATCATCAGAAAGGCTTCCTCTTGCAGCAGATGGGAGTGGGTGCAGAGATCCAGCTCAGGGAAATTGTGGAAAAGGAAAAGCAAAGACTGTAGGAATCAAAGGGCATTATGATACCAGGAGAACGTGGCCCACTAAATAAACTAAGCAGATTTCAAATGGGCTCACAGAAACTGAAGAGGCAAGCACAGGCATACAGGGGATCTACACCAGGTCCTCTGTGTATATGTTATGGCTGTTAGCTTGGTGTTTTGGTGGGACTCTTAACAGAGGAAGCAGGTATGTCTCTGATTCTTGTGCCTACTCTTGAGGCACTTTTCCTTCTCTTGGGTTGCCTTGCCTGCTGTGGATATTGCTCTATATAAATAAAACACTGATGGCCAGTGACCAGACAGGAAGTATAGGTGGGACAAAGAGAGAGGAGAATTGGAGAAACAGGAAGAAGGAGGGAGAGACACTGCAGCCACCACCTGGACAAGCAACATGTAAGGACACCGGTAAGCCATAAGCGACGTGGCAAGGTATAGATTTATAGAAATGGGTTAATTTAAGATATAAGAACAGTTAGCAAGAAGCCTGCCACGGCCATCCAGTTTATAAGTAATATAAGTGTCTGAGTGATTATTTTATATGTGGATTGTGGGAGTGAGGGGTTTGGTTGAACCTGGAGAGAAGCCCTCCAGCAACACTTGCCCATCCTAGAAATGAGGAATTATTTTCCTTGTGTTATTTTATCTTTTTTTTCATGTTTGTTTGGTGTTGCTTTCAGGGCTACTCCTTTTTGAAGGAAGACAGAGGAAAAGTTCATCTGAGGGAGAGGAGAGATGCGGATAACTGGGAGGAATGGAAGAAGGGGAAACTGTATTGTATGAGAAAGAATCTATTTTTACTAAAAACAGAATAAAAACACATATAGCAGAGAGAGAGAGAAAGAGATAGAGTGATACAGAGATAGAGAGACAGAGACAGAGAAACCAATTATCTAATGGAAAATGGGGAAATTGATACAAATGTCAGGATAAATGTCAAAGTTTTTAAAAGTTAAAAACAAATTGAAAATATTCAGTATATTTAGTTAGCAAGGAAATGCAAGTTAAAACTATTTCAAGATTCCATCTCATCCCAGACAGAATGGCTGTTACAAGCAAACAAATGACAAGAAATGCTGATGGCGATGGGGGAAAGAAACCCTTATGTACTAGGACAGCTCTTATGAAAATCAGCACAATTCAGCTACAGAATTTTTGGATGTGCACTTGAAATATTCTCAGTGAACAAAGCACAGAGGTCCCTGCATACCTAGTTTTATTACTGTTCATAGTACCCACTAAATTGAAGGAGCCTAAATGTCTATCAACAAATAAATAGATCAGAAATTTCTGATACATATACACAGTGGAGAATTATTCAGCTGCATAAGCAATGAAATCATGCAACTTACTGGAAAATAGAGGGAATCAGAGACCATCATATAAGATGAAAAAAGTGAGAAATTGTAAGACAAATATATTTCCCTCATAATAAGGAACATCAAGGTTTTTTTTGTACACATGCATATATGTGTATATGTGTTTGAAAGTTGTTCTGTATACTTGAAATATATGTATATATGTGTAGGAGTATATAGGTGTATATGTATATATATATTCATATATAAGCATATGTGAGGAAGCTATTACTATGTACACTTATCAAACATTTATATAAATTATGTTATACTGACATGGATTTTTATTCCAAAGTTTTTGTGATACTCTTTTTACAAATGCATTTTCATTAACTTAAGAAAATTCTTAGTAGGAGTATCTATTTTAACAACACAGATAAATTTGGATTTATTGTTCATTTCATTTTTATCATCATTGCAAATAAGTAGGCACTAGTTCATTGTGTAAGAAAGTAGTTTTCCTTTTATTATTCACTTTTATAATTCAGCCAGAAGACCTTTACATACAGAAAAAAAATACATAAAAGTCATATTCTCTTTTACATGAAAGAGATACATTATATAAATGAGCAAATGGGGAAATCTGCTATTGTAATGGATAATGAAGTTATATAGTTGATATATTTAATATGTTGGATATAAGATCTAAATAAGTTTCTTTTTTTTATAGCACTGGTGTTTTGCCTGTATATATGTCTGTGTGAGGGTATTGGGTACCCTGGAACTGGAGTTACAGATGGTTGTGAGCTTCCACGTGAATGCTGGGAATTGAACCCAGGTTATCTGGAAGAACAGCTAGTGCTCTTAACTACTGAGTCATCTCTCCAGCCCCCCAAATAAGTTTCAATGTATAACAACTTAAAATATGTTGCAATATTGATCTGAATATTTGATTCTCTTGTACACACTGAGTCAATAAGTAATCATAAAAATATCTATGTACTATGATGTATGTATCTGTATGGCCTGTCCATAATAAATTAACATACACCTGTGAAAAAATGTGATTAGTTGAATTTTATAGTATCAATTAAGTTATTTTTATTGTGTTTGATTTACTCAGGCCTTCTTATATCATGGCTAGAACTCTTTCAAATCAATTAAACTTCATCTAACACTCAGTATATATGAGTTTGTTTTTTCACATTGAAGATCTTAAATATTGTAATTATGTAATATAACGGAGATAGCTTCCAAATGTACACATTTAAATTCTGGGAAATTTGCTTAGTATCAAAATTTCAGGAATGAATAAGTTTTACTAACCTAGACTGATAAATTGGAACACAAGGATTTTGGACATTTTTTTTTTATTCTAGCACAATGAAAGCAAAGAGGTGGAGTAATATAATATTTTAATTGTCTACTTCAGCTCTATTCCAATGGAAGTAATTCTGTCTGAAGAGTAATGAAACAGGAAATGATGTGACAGTATAGAGCAGAAAGCAAAGATACATAGCTTTAGCAAAAACTAGAACTGAATTATTTCTAGGGAATAGTTCATTTTTTCTAGAGGAAGGAGGAGAAAGAGGAGAAGAATAGTGTAGCTGAAGTTTTCTCCAATTCTGCCCAACCCCACAGACCCCACAGCCACTTATAAAATAATCACTCAGAAGCTTATATTAATTATAACTGCTTGATCATTAGCTCAAGCTAACTACTGACTAGCTCTTACATTTAAACTCAGCCCATTTCTGTTAATCTATATGTTGCCGTGTGTTCTGTGGCTTTACCTGTGTGCCATTACATGCTGCTCCCTAGATGGTGGGCTAGTGTCTACTCTGACTCAGCCTTCCTCTGCCTAGAATCCTCCTTGTCTGCTTCTCCAGCCAATACTTCCCACCTGGCTACTAGCTAATCATCATTTTATTTATCAACCAATCAGAGCAAAATATATTCACAGCATACAGAAAAAATCCACAGTAGAACAGAAAAGTTAAGATGTCGAACCAAACTTTCCCTTTCAGTCTAGTTTTAAATTTCAGTGGCAATATTGTGCCATGTAAGGTCTGTTAACAATAACAAGCTCAAATACTTGTTGACTGTCCAAAATTGTAATGTCATAATTTGATAAGTTGAAATAGGATTACCAGGAGTTTGATAGGCACTCCTGGACCACAATCAGTCTGAAGTATATAACCATATGAAAGCAATAATTAAATAAAAAATAATAAATAAATAAATAAATAAATAATAAATAAAATGAATTCATTTATCCATTATAGTTAGACTAGGGATTTTCCATGAGAGTATGTCACTAGATATGTGCATGGGTGAAAATTTTTGCTGGCAAGAAAGCAAAACTTGATTTATATCATATACTCACATCTGTCTAGGTGTTGTGAGATGAGAAGGTTAGGTGAAGAGATACCACATAGAATAAAGAGAATGACATAGGAAAAGTATATGTTGAGGAGAGCTCTACACTAAGTTACAAAGAGAAAATAAACTCCATGGAAAATTGATTGAGCATATGAGCAGCCAAGATTTCCAGTGGTAGCATGTATCTTTAATCATAGCCCTCAGGAAGACCATGGCAGACCATGAATTGAGAGCCAGCCAGGATTACAAAGTAACATACTGTTTGGAACAATAAAAATTATGGAATGAATGTACAAATATTGTTATATTCAAGAAACGAGTGCCTCATTAATAGAAGGATTTTTTTAAGTTATATGAATCACTGTGCCCAAAATCAAACATGAGTAAAATTGCAATTCATGAAATGAGTTGTGAACTGAAAATTATTACATGTAAATTATGTGCTTGATGCACACTTTTAGTTCCAGCACCTGTGAGGAGGGGGCAGGACATCTGGATATCAAGGCTGGCTTTGTTTACATAATGAGCTGTAGGCTTCCCATGGATATATAAAACCAAGTGTCAAAGAAAGACAAGCAGAAACCAAAACATGTAAGCTAAATAAAAGAAACAAAAAGGAAGGGGAAGTTTTAACAAAAGTAAATATTGAAATGTTTCCAACTTTTACTAGATGTATTATACAAGGATTTGAAAGAACAAATCATCCACATAGTCACAGAGTAAAACTCAGGGCCATCAGCAAAGTACTTAATTTCTCCTTCTTGCATTCTAATATGATTCTTAGGAGTAAAGGAGAAAGTTTCTATAAAATAGATATTGTACATTATGCAAATAATAACACTGACAATTATTACTACTTGTCATCATCACCAAAGTATTTTGAAAAGATTAAAGGACAGTAAATGATGGTAGATAAGAATATCTTGCAGGGATACAAAATGAATTTCATTAAAAACAATTTTAAAATGGTATCCTAATAACATTTGAGACTATTTCAGATAATTCTTTTTCATAGAGAAGGATATGAATCCTTAGACTAAAGAAGCAGGATTCAATGTTACAGCAATATCTAGACACAGGGGAAACGATGTGGCCAGTGTGCACACCATGAGTAAAAAGCTCACATCAGCTCTAAATACCAATGGATAAGTAATGCTTTAAACACAAAATGAATAAAACTTATTAATTTTTTTCATTGAGTTATAAATTAAATTTAGTTTTTTCAATTTGTGAAAGTTTCTTTAGTTTTAATGGAGTATGTCAAATTTTAAGATTATACTTCTTTGAGAAAAGTTACAGAATTATATTATTTATCAATTGTGTTTCATAGTTCTACCATCTGAATTAACTGCAGGTCATAACTGCAGTTAATCATAATCGTTGTTTCTATTTGTTGCTACTTTGTCACAATGAATTTTGTTATAGAACAATGAACAAAAATTTCCATGAGAATATGGGGAGTATGAATTCCTTATTGTAAAACAATAGAGTCACTGTGAAAATTAAGTATGCCGTTTCTTCAACAACCTAAAACAGGAATATCATACAGTTCATCCACACAAGTCCTAAGGATATAGCTAGTGGACTATAGGACAACAAACAACAGACATACCATCCAAATATATTGCTGAATTTCTTACTACAGTCCACTTATGAAATAAGACAGGATTTCTGTCAACAGATGAATAGACATAGACATGCAGCATGTATAATAAAGTAATGTTTAGCCTTAAAGAATGTGAAATTGTATCATTTGTGGAAATTTGATAGAATTAGAGATAATCACATTATAGTAAGCCAGATCCAGAAAGACAAAAAAAAAAATCCACTTTGAATGAAGGGATGATGAATAGGGCATTTGTTCATTTTTAAATTGGTTGCATAAGCAGAATCATTGAAGGCAAAATAAATCTACGCACAAATAAAATGTCCATTCCAGTAAGAATATTCATTCTGCACCTCTAATATAATGAGCTGCTTCCAGGTGGCTGGGATCCTGGGAATGGCTTCAATTTTGTTTATGAACCATCAGAAGAAAGAAATGAGATCAGCAATAGTAAAATCAATTTTGGTGAGTTTTAATCCTCGTTCTAAAGTTCAGTTCTGAGATTGGTACAACAAAAACTTGGTGATTCCAGTTTCAAATTTCTTTTATTTTACTATTTTTTTATTTAAAAATTCATGTGTATATACCTATGTCTGTGTGAGGGTATGTATACGCATGTGCAAGTGTCCACAGAGGCACGAAGAAGGCATGGAATCCTCTGAAGCTGTCACTAAGGGCAGCTGCAAATCATCCGACCATGGATGCTGTTACCTAAAACTTTAGGAAACAACGTAATTTTTTATTATTTTTTCGACATTTTCATTATGTGCACAATGCCCTCTTTGTTTTCGCCCTTTCCTTTTCTTTTTCTTTTTCTTTCATTTTTTTTTTTTAATTGAGATAGGGATTCTCTGTGTAGCTTTGGAGCCTGTCCTAGAACTCCCTCTGTGAGTCAGGCTGACCCAAAACTTGCAGAGCTGATTCTCTTTCAGTAAGCAACTTCAATCCATTCATAATAGCAGATTATTCATGACATAATTATTTTCCACCTGCTTTCATTTTTTAAACTCATAGCATGTAAATAGGACTATACACATGACCCTTCAAGGCTCACGCACCACGTCTAAACCACAGCCCCACTTAAAAACAACTTGAATTCTTGAATCCCTTAAGCTGAATATTCCCACCTGGAACCAAAGCATTGTTTGCTCCTCATATTTGAATGAAGAATTTCACAATTCCCCTCTCAGCCTCTGGGAGAGTTTCTTTCAGATAATATCAGTAGAATAAGCAATTGTTCAACTAAATGGAACAATTAAATTATACTAATATTTTTACTGGGGTAAAAGAAAATCAAATTCATGTCTTGTGGTTTTTTTGCCTCAGGAATTAAAAATATTTCCTATCACAATGAAAGGCAGGAGGAAAAGATTTGAGATCTTCGCCCAGGCTCCAGAGTTTGCCATCTTTCACCTTATGTTTTCTTGTAGGGGGTAAGCAAGGCTGTTTTAATTATTAAATAATAACATAACAATGTCTTAAATTTGCTGTTATATTTTAAAACTTCAAAACTAGGTCACAATATTACGATAAAAACTTTAATCAGAATAGACAGAAATAAAATAATTAAACCTTAACAACAACAAATGAAAGTTACTTATCAGGCTTCTCAGGTTCTTTTGATCATGATATCATCAATAAAAACAGGAGCAGGAGAACATACTCCACAGTTAAGAGCACGTACTGCTTCTTTAAATGTTATCTTTTTTCTTTTATTCTTCTCTTTTTTATTTTATATTTTAATTTAATTTTACATATCTGCCACAGATTCCCCTGTCCTCCCTCCTCATACCTCCCCTTCCCCCAACCCAACCCCCATTCCCATCTCCTCCAGGGAAAGTACTCCCCTGGGGATTCAGCTCAGTCTTGTAGATTCAGTCGAGGCAGGTCCAGTCCCCTCTTCCCTTCACCCAGGCTGAGCAAAGGTCCCTGACGGCAGTTCCTCCTTCCCCCATTCCTCTAAGTCTCTCCCCCAACCTCATCTCTCCTCTACTTCTCCTCTGCTTCCCCTCAGAAAAGAGCAGACCTCCCAGGGTTATGAACAGAAGAAGGCATACCAAGATACAATAATACTGGCACAAGCCTCATATCAGGGCTGGGCAAAGCAACCCAGTAGGAGGAAAAGGGTTCCAAGAGCAGACAAGAGACTCAGGGATACCCCTACTCCCAGTATTGGGAGTCCAGCCTACATAACTATAAGGTATATGCAGAGGACCTAGCTCAGATCCATACAGAGTTGGTGTTTGTCAATTCCGTCTATGTGAGCTGCTATAAGCCCTGCTTCATTGATTCTGTGAGCTATGTTCTTGTTTGTTTTTGTTTTTGTTTTTTTTTTTTTCGAGACAGGGTTTCTTTGTGTAGCTTTGCGCCTTTCCTGGAACTCACTTGGTAGACCAGGCTGGCCTCGAACTCACAGAGATCCACCTGCCTCTGCCTCCCGAGTGCTGGGATTAAAGGCGTGCGCCACCACCGCCCGGCTTGTGAGCTATGTTCTTAAGGTGTTCTCCACCCATCTGGTTCCTAGAATGCTTCCATCCCTCTTCTGTGGGTTTCCTCTGGTTCTGCCTTATCGTTGGCTGTGGATCTCTGTATCTGCTCCCTTCAGTTGATGGATGTTGCCTCTCTCATGATGATTGGGCTATGCATCCTGTGGTGATAGGGTTTTTTTATTTATTTATTTATTATTATTATTATTATTATTAAGTAATATTTTGTGTGTGTATTCTAACAAATAAAGCTGCTGGGGATCAGAGGGCAAAGCCAGCCACTATATTAAACTTAGGAGTCAGGCAGTGGTAGCACATGCCTTTAATCCTAGCATTATTGAGCAGAAATTCATCCTGATCTCCGTGAGTTCAAGGCCACACTGGGACATGGCCAGGCATGGTGTCACAAGCCTTTAATCCAAGCACTAGTTAACCATAGAGGTCTGGAAGTCTGTACAAACAGTGAGGAAGTAATAGAGCTGGGTGGAAACAGGAAGTGATGTAGCTGGGCAGAGAGTGGAAGATGGCAGGGCACAGAAAGTAATTAAGGCATGCATATACAGGAAGTAGCTCTCTTGGGCTGAAGATTTTCTAAAGGTAGGAACTTGTGGCTGGCTTGTTCTGTTCCTCTGATCATTTAGCTTTCACCCAAATATCTAGCTCTGGGTTTTTTTTTAATTAATAAGTTCATTTATCAATTCATATTACAGCACCCAATCTATGAGTATAGCAGAAGATAATTAGTAATCTTTTCAGTAAACTTTTTCCCAGTCATGTTTGGTTCTATCTTGGGTATCTGGGCTGTCTAGCCCTGGTTCTTGGCCATCTAGGCAGTGTTATGCATGGACTTCCTCTCCTGGCATGCTTAAATTTGTTCCAGTCATTGATTAGCCACACCTACAATTTCTGCACCAACATTATCCCCATCTCCCAGCATATCTTTTAGCCCAGACAAGTAAAGGATAATTATGATAAAATCCACAGACCCAAAGAGGCTAAGTAAAAAGAAAGGCTCAAGGGGGAAGCATAGACCACCCTGGGAAGGGGAAATAGAATAGATTTTGCCAGTGGACCTGGGGCAGGTGGGAATGGGAACAGGGGTGATCAGATGGGGGCAAAGATGGAGGGAGAGAGTACTGGGAGACATGACTGGAAGTGGGGGTCACTTGGGGGCCCATGTGCATACCTAATGTAGTGGAAGCTTCCTGGAATCTTTGAGAGTGATCCTAGAGAAGATTCCTAGTCACAGGGTATATGAAACCTGAATTGTCCGTCTTCTTTAACCAGGCAAGTTTTCCAGCAGTGGAACTGAGACACCAACCTAGGCTCAAAACATTCAACCTACACAGAGTTTTTCTAGAGGACATGAATTCTGTTCTCAGCTCCCATGTCAGACATTTCCCAACCACTTGTGACTTCTACTCTGTGAAATCTGATATCTTTGGCATACACAGACATCCACTCATGTGCACATACTTATAGATAGATACAGATATGTGAACAAAATAAAAAAAAATAAAATAGATCTCAACATGAAAGAAGATAGATGGTATTCTATTTAAACCAAGATATTTAAAAAATGCATATAACTTACACCATCTCTGGGCTATATTTATATGCAAAATCTTTGCCTTTGGTGATTTTCATATGACAGATCAAAATAATCATAGTTTAAACTAGATAAATGACATCTTTTTAAATTACACAATGTGGTTTTAAAGAGGATAATAGCTTTAAAGCATTTTAATTAGCGATCTGGCAAATCAACAGATGTACAGTCTCAAGCTTGCATAATTTATCTACTAACTATTGTAGCAGTCCATTTTAAGAGCCTGTAACACTGCCTACATTAACAGCCTCAATACATCATTGATTTCTAGCCTAACAGTCTGCAATAAAGTATATAAACAATTCCAGTTTGAAAATGTCAATTAAATGTATGTTTTATTCAACCAATGCAGATGTATGATATATACAAATAATTTCACAGAATTGTCAAAATGTATGCCATGACTTGGGATTTTCATGGACACATGAGTCATTGTCTTTATTAAGCTCTAAACATCCCACTTTACCTTATCTTTGCTCAAGCAATCTTTTTTATTCATGAGACTGTGTGGCATATTGGGATAAGAACCACAATCTAGTGGTAGAAAGTTGGCTATTAAGTATTACTTCAAGTCCTTGCTTACTGGGGACATGATGCCACTTATGACTCTTTCAAATGTCTTTGTTATTGAATGATGATAGCTAAAAGTAAAAAAAAAAAAAAAAAAAAAAAAAGAATGCTCTCATGAGGTTCTGGGAAAAAATAGGCTACATGTGTGTAGGTGTTTCAGCATGCTTTTCTTGCCTTTTCAATTTCTTTTCCACGAATGAGAAGGTCACAATAGAAACTGGAATTGATAAAGTTCAGAAAGGGAATGAAGAAGCTCAGAGAAGACAGGAAAGAAAGAAATAGCATTAATCCCAATAGCTGGCCTGGCTATATTTAAAATATGTCCTTGTTTTTAAGGAATGCAGCCATATTTATAATGTCATTCTCTTGGAAAGAGCCATGTTACATAGAAGGAATTGTCCTAAATACATTTAAGGTTTGAAACAAATATTAGTATCTCCTAAAATCTTTTCTACAGCTGGAATTACTCTTTCTATATGTGAATAGTGGGTGATGATTAAACTAACTGTAGGAATTTAAAAATTCAAGACTAAAATCCAGCTTTCTAAGGAGACTTTTGTCATTAAATACTCTTGAATACCTGTGTTCATCTTGGGAAATCACTCATTTGATAGAAAAATCTTAGTGGCTAGAAACTGACTTGTTTTCTAAGAGCAGAGGGTAAGCTGAGTGCTTTGGGATACGATTTCGCATCCTATTAGCCCACAGTGCTCAATTAAAAGCATGCACATATTAAGACATGGCCCTGAATTAACTTACCTTCTGAGATTTTGAAGAGTCCTTATTCAAGGAAATGGTGAACAAAACTGAAGACATTTTAGCTTATGAAAGACAAAATCCATGAGTTTAAATATCAAACATTCTTTTATAAAGAAGCTTTTTATTTCTTCCAATTTTAACTCAAAAGGATTCTATATATTATATTTTATTATTATTATATATCTACATATGTGTCTTTGTTGTATATGGGGTTTTTGCCTACATAAATATATGTGCAATATGTGAGTATCTGGTGCCTACAGACAGCAAAAAGGACATCTAATCCTCTGAGACTGAAGTTACAGATGATTATGAGCTGCCACGTGGGTGCTGGGAATTGAACCCAAGTTCTCTAAAATAGTGAGTAACCAGTGTTCTTTAACCACTAAACAATCAAGATATTTTGATTTTGTCATTTTAATCTTCTTTTTTCTTTTGGTTGGGAATTTGACTTGTAAAGGGACTTAATTTGGAGACCACCCATCTCAGGAAATTGTTAGTTGGAAGTTGAAAGCAAATGGGGTCCTCCATATCACAGAAATTTTATTTTTGGCATGCCCTTAGCATTTGGTTATTGGAGTATATTTATATTCTGTTTGGTTTTATTTTAGACAGGACAGAGTTGGCAATGTCACACAATATTGATAGGCATATGTGGATAAGAAAATATAGAGTGAAATTTTCAGTTAAAAAGCTAAGAAATTCAAGAACTCTTTAAACTGTTACTTAGGACCTTGTCTCTGTGCCTGGTTTTGAAGTAAGCAGGGCAGGAAGTCAGGCAAGGAGATGAATTAAAATTGGGCAGATCAAGGTCAGGACAGATGTTACTTGGTCTGTTGTAGAAGCCCAAAGAGAACAACTGAAACTTTCAATATTTCTTTTTTTCTTTTATGATGTTGGTGACAGTATACTCTGGAGTATACAGTACTGTAGGTCTGAATATTAAATATTCACTCCTACCCTGTTCTCAGAGATGAAAGATGATGCAGAAGAAAGTAGGGCAGGCCCACAATCCTTACAGCCCAAGAGACAACGCATCAGGCTAGCAACTGCAGGCAGGCCTACTAAAAGACTACTGCTACTCCACATCCTCTTGTCTCAAGAGTCTTTCCTATCCCAGTCTCACCAGGAATATAAGCAATGGTTGATTCTAGAAAGTATAATCAATACAGATATTGGTGGGGCCTTCTGTCTAGAAACATTAAACAAACATCTTCATTCTCCCCAGAGAGGAAGAGAAACTTTTCTCATGATGATGATAACTCTGGCTTATAGTTCTTCATTTCTATAAATATGAACTTGGAAAAAATGTTGCTCCATCAGAAACTGTAGCCAAGAAAAGTCTGTCTGCTTTGCTCTCTGAATCTCTTTCAGTATGCTTTCCTGATGTCTCCATGAAGGGAATTTATTAGCTATTCTACTGAATTCTCACATTTAACATACAGTCTATATTTTGCAACATAAATAAAATGTACATTTTACTCCTATACTTTTAAGATAATGCCCGTTTGTAGTAGGACAGGCCCATAGGGTGGAGGAAATTGGCTCAAACCAGTTGCCAAGGCAAGTACAAAACCTACTTCCTTATGAGCCAATGTGGAGACTGCCTGACGGCCTAGCAACAAGCGCTGTCAGAGTCTTTGATAGATGTCATAGTTTCTGATAATGCCCAGCCAATGAGGGATGACCATGCAATGCCACCAGATTGAGACACAGGGGGTATATAAAGCCTTCTCTGTTATTGAATAAAAGAGTCTGCTGCTTGCCTTCAGCTGACGCCTAGTGTCTGTCGTTGGTGTGGCATCCTCTCACTCTCTCCCCAGAGAGAGAGCCAGGGAGTCTTTAGGACCAAGCAACACCCATTACCATTGATGGTTGATGTTATATGATCTCAATTCACCAAGTAAACAAGGTTCTAGTGGCCTTGCCTATGAGTGACTGTCTTGGTTATGTTGAGGTGGGAAGAGCTACCTCAAAGGAGGAATGTTTCCTTGACTTGGGTCCTGAAATGCATACAAACAAGAAAAGGAGCAGAGCAGGAGTGTCCATCTCTCGATTTTCCTGAACACAGACAGCATACGACAGACTGCTCCACACTCCTCTACAGCGATGGACTGTAACCTCAAACTCTGAGCCAAGACAAACTTTGCTTCCCTTAATTTTCTTCTGTCAGTGTATTTTATGTCAACAACAAGAAACATAACCAAGATAGGTAATTTTGTTTTTAGTATTAATTTGTCAGGAAAAGAAGGATAAAGTCTCAATGCAATAATATGTATATGAATAAAACATTTTTCAACTATTAGATGAGATGGTCCAAATATAACATATTCTATAAGATTATCAACCCCAGGAAAGAGCACACCAATTGGATAACAAATGGCCAACTGTAAAAATACATACAGAAAATCATATTATACAGACTGAGCAAGTTGTATTTATGTATTCAGGAATATACATGTTTATACAATCTATAAATGTACATACATATATGCTGTATACAAACATATGTTTATTTATTTATTTATTTATTTATTTATTTATTTATTTATGTGGGGAAGACAATAATTAATAAAAACATATACCCTGAAATCAATGAGGGGTGGAGTATATAGGAAGATTTGTAGAAAGAGGGGGAAAGAAAATAAAGTTTTTTTATTATATTATATATAATATGTAGTATTATATATAATATTATATATAAGATATAGTATTATATATATACTTATGTGTGTATAAAGCAATATATGGATGCATTCACGCACACACAAATTATATATATATATATACACACACACACACACACACACACACACATATATATATATATAATTATTATTATTATTATTGGTTTTTCAAGTCATGGTTTCTCTGTGTAGTTTTGGAGGCTGTCCTGGAACTTGCTCTATAGACCAGGCTGGCCTCAGACTCACCGAGATCTACCTGTCTCTGCCTCTCGAGTGCTGGGATTAAAGGCATGCACCACCCTCCCTCCCAGAATATTATAACTTAAAATAGAAAATAATTTAATAAATAGTATTTAATATATTTAACCTAATATTAATATTTGTGTTAGTTTATATGTGGATATGAAATGTGCATACTTAATGTGGTTTTAAATTGCTAGAATTGGAATTTACCAAATTCATGCTCTCAGGAGGAAGAATAGAGGTGTCATTCACACTATTGCAATTTTAAATTTAAAAAGCTATTATTTTGGATACTTTAATAAACATTTAGATATCAGACAAAGCAAGATTATTTAGATCCTGATTAAAAAAGGAATTTCTTGGTTATGGTGGAATTAGAACAAAAATGTCAAAGGAGCTGATGTTAGGAAAGATCTTTTTTTTTTTTTTTCATTTTCTCCATGTGTCCTTGATGTTGTGATGAATACGATGCATTGGTTTCAAAGAGGTGTGTAAAGACACTTGTTTTTCATTTTCCATGTGGAAGTGAGACTTAGACTCTTACAACATTATGTCATTATGAACTTAAGAATGGGGATAGTAGTGTGAGCTGCATAGCCAAAGAGGTCCATGTTATCTACAGGATATTACACATGCAAAAACATTATTTCTATGTTCTAATCAAAACAACTAGATTAGCTAATATGATCCCATCGTTAATTTTATTAGGAATTACTTGCATTCATGTTAACAATAGATCTGGCACCTCTTGAAACTGAACAACACATTCCATAGTAATTTGGCAAACGAAAGTTTCACATCCGCAGGAAGGTGGGTAGCCTGCACATTTAGGCCAAGCACAAATGTGTCCTATGCCTCATTGTCAGTCCTTAGACTCACATTTTTGCCCAGTTGGCTAATTCAACAGGCACTAATGATATGTAAAGTGCAATTCTTAAGCACAGGATGAAATCTTAAGCACATACTTTGCATTTAGTAAATTGCTGACCAGTAGAAAGATTTTAATTATGACTTCGTCCATTTCTTTAAAGATAGAAATTCTTTGTCTTATTTAGTCCTTTGATAAAATAGATATAACTTTATTTATATTTTCCTCATCTACATATTGTAAATATATATTGAGAGTGTGTTTATGTAAAGTTAAAACATGTTAAAACGTGAGACACAAGTAAGATCCACAATGTGAGAGATATCAAAGACATTTTAAAACAATTAGGTAGAAGAAATATTGTTACAAATCACAGACACAGATTTATCATAAGTAACTTGAAACTTGGGCTCTGTGGAATATATACGTCATATATACCCTCTTTGTGCCATTTCACTGACAACTCTCTTCTGGTACAGGAAAACAAGGACATGGATTAAAGATGGTTTTGTCTAGAAAAATGACATAATATTGTCCTGGAGTGTGACTTTTTTTCATAAGGCAGACTCAGATATTTATAAAGGCTCATTTCTGAAACACAGGAATGCCAAGGAAGCAAATGTTACAGAATGGAACAATTTAGAGAGTATTGGTATTAACTCTTCTTTGAAGATCTGGTAGAATTCTGCCCTGAATCCATCTGATCCTGGGCTTTTTTTTTTTTTTTGTTGGGAGACTTTTAATGACTGTTTCTATTTCCTTAGGGGTTATTGGACTATTTAAATATTTAAATCTGGTCTTGAGTTAACTTAGGTATGTGGTACCTATTCAGAAAATTGTCCATTTCTTTTAGGTTTTCCAGTTCTGTGGAGTAGAAGTTTTTGAAATATGACCTGATAATTCTCTGGATTTCCTCAATGTCTGTTGTTATATCCCCCTTTTCATTTCTGATTTTGTTGATTTGGATTCTCTCTCTCTGTCTTTTGGTTAGTTTGGATAAGAGCTTGTCTATCTTGTTAATTTTCTCAAAGAACCAACTCTTTGTTTCATTAATTTTTGTATTGTTCTCTTAGTTTCTATTTTATTAATTTCACCTCTCACTTTGATAATTTCCTGGTGTCTATTCTTTCTGGGAGACTTTGCTTCTCCTTGTACTAGAGCTTTCAGGTGTGCTGTTAAGTCACTAGTGTGAGATTTCTCCAACTTTTTTATGTGGGCATTTAATGCTATGAATTTCCCTCTTAGTACTGCTTTCGTAGTGTCCCATAAGTTTGGGTATGTGGTGTATTCATTTTCGTTGGTCTCTAGGAAGTCTTCAATTTCTTTCTTTATTTCTTCCTTAACTCATTGGTGATTCATTGAGCATTATTCAGTTTCCAAGAGATTGTAGGTTTTCTGTAGTTTTTGTTGTTGTTGAAATCTAACTTTAAACCTGTGTTATTCCAATTGTTTTATATCTGTTGAGATTTGCTTTGTGGCCAAGTCTGTGGTCGATTTTAGAGAAAGTTCCATGGGGTGCTGAGAAGAAGTTATATTCTTTTTTGTTAGGATGGAATGTTATGTAGATATCTATTAGGTCCATTTGGGTCATTATATCAGTTAAGTCCTTTGTTTCTCTGTTAAGTTTCGACTTGGGAGATCTGTCCAGTGGTGAAAGTGGGGTGTTGAGATCTCCCACTCTTAATGTGTGGGGTTTTATATGTGGTTTAAGCTTTAGTAATGTTTCTTTTACATATGTGGGTGCCCTTGTGTTTGGAGCATAAATATTCATAATTGAAACTTCATCTTGGTGGATCTTTTCTGTGATGAGTATGTAATGCCCTTCTTGATCTCTTTTGATTGATTTTAGTTTGAAGTCTATTTTGTTTGATATCAGGATGGCTACCCCTGCTTGTTTCTTAAGACCATTTGATTGGAAAGTCTTTTCCCAGCCTTTTATTCTTAGGTAGTGTCTGTCTTCAACAGGATGGGAGCCCTCTCTGGTCCAGAAGGGAAGTCCAGGGCAGGATAGGAGCTGGGGGCCGGTCTCGAAGTTCCAGGAAGGCTGGGGTGTTGGGCAGATGGGCGTGGAGGCAGGGCATGGAGATTGCAGGGGCTGCCGGGGGTGCTTGGAGAAGGTGATCCTTTCTGGTGGGGCTAGAAGGGGATGTGCCTGGTGGCCAGAACCTGGGGCCAAATTGGGCAGGTCTTCCCTGGAGTGGCTGGTGCCCAGGGATGGGGTCCGGGCTGGGCCGGGATACTCACCTCTAGTCCAGAATGTAAGTCGGGGGCAGGATCGTGATGTCTTATTTGTCATTTTTTTTTATCTTATCTCCCAAGGAACTTGAGTCCTGTTTACAAAATCCTTATGCCTGTATGTTAAAGTCGTTTCCCTACTTTCTTCTCTAGAAGTTTAATAGGTGAAAGTTTTGTATTAAGATATTTTAGGGCATTTGGAGTTGTTTTTGTTTTGTTTTTATTGTCAGGATGAGCGCTACAGTTCTAGTTTCATCCTTATATGTTTAGATATCCACTTTACCAATTTCTTCAGATGCTCTTTCCTTCAGTATGTCCTTTTTTTTGCTATATTTGTGGCTTTAAGCAACCCAATTAAAATCCAGATGTGAATAGACCATTCTAACAAAAAAGAACATGAATACAAAATAAATATTTTAAAGTGTTTTTTATTTACCATCAACAAATGCAAATTAAAAGTACCTTGAAATTTCATATCATTCAAGTAAGAATGGCTATTCTCAAAAAAAAAATCAAGGGACAACAAATGCTGACAATGATGTGGAGAAATAAAAACCCATATTTACTGCTGAGAAGGTAAACTGCTCTACATGCTATAGAAATTGATGTGGAGAAGTAGAGAATAACTTAAATAGATAGAAGAAGATTTACCATATTGTCAAATTGCCACACTTGTGGGACAGCAAGAAGAAGGGGAAGAAGAAGGAGAAGGAGAAAGAGAAGGAGAAGAATGCTGATTGTGTTGATCCTGCATTCAGACACAATAGGACCAGGGGTGGATGTCTTCTGATTTCCAGTTTTGAAATACTTACTGTAGTTTCACTGATTATTTGTTACAAATTTTCATCATATGGGACATTTTCTCCATATAAATCTTTAAGGTCTGTCTCAGTAGTTAGTAGTCCCAGGGTTTGTGTATTAATTTCTTTTTCTCATAGCCATTTCTTTTTCACAAAAGAACCTCATATTGTCAGTTTGAAAGATGCTTTCATGAATTAATGAAAGCAATTGTATAGAGGGAATATCTATGCAGTATAGTGATATAGATGCTGAGTTTTCTGATGTGTTTGCTGCTAATACATATAGAACCTTATAAAACTCCTTTGACTCTGCCTTCGTTTCTTCACAGTTGCTGTGACAACTTTATATCCTACTCTCAAGATACAGGCTAGTCCTGTCCAAGTTGTTATAGTCACAGTGTCTAGGAAATAAAAACAACCTAGATTTCCATCTAGAGATAAATAGTTAATGAAAATTCAATGGAATTACAATGTAATTCTATGTGAATTCAAAGAAAGATGAAATTTTGGAATCTGCAGGTAAATAGATGGAAAATAGAAAAAAAAAATATTACTGAGTGAGACAACCCAGGCCCAGAAAGACAAATGCCACATGTTGTATCCTATATGTGGATCCTAGAATCAAGTCTCTAATTTTGAGTTTTCAACTGAGAGTTTCTTTAAAGTCTAGGAATAAGTAGAGGTCAGTTAGGAGGGGAGGCCTTGAGGATGTGTAATAGTAGAGAATAGGTACAATGAAAGTCAAGAGGGCAACTACCTGGGGTAGAAAATTTAAGATCATGTATTTCACTATTGGCAGTAACTTTGAGCAAGTCACCAATTCTGCCTTCAGGATGAATTTTTAGAAAACATTTTAATGATTACTAAATACATTCAATATTGATTCCATCATTTCCACAGGATAAAATACACTTGAATGTGTTTGAAGCTGAGTGCCTTAATCACCACGGAGCTGCGATCTGCCCTTGGGCTATTGGGCATCATTTTCGTCTCTTCAGAAGGACATCTCGGGATGTCTCTAAATGCTGTTTCAGATATCATCAGAGGTGACAAATGATTGCAATAGTAACATAAATTCTCACTTTTCTCCTTGCTTCCACGATGTGAGATCGATGACGCCTGAAATAGATAAAAAAGTTAAGAGAAAGTCTCCGGGAGTTATCTTTCCTGGGGTAGGATGCAGAGACTTAGCACCTGAGCCATTTAGAATTAATTTTCAGGATCAAGAGGATATAATGAAAGAAAGGCAAGCCTTCTTACCAAGAAAACGAATTGAAAAGGCAAGGATTAATGGAAGTTCTAAGGAAATAAATGATTAGTTAAAGAGTTTTGAAAAATGTCATTCAATTCTCTCATTCTTTACAAGTGTTTTTATTTATTCTTTGAAATGTTTATATAATGTATTTTATCTTATTCTTTATCCTCACCCGATTTCTCCAAAATTTTCCCCTCTTTCTCTGTCTTTCAAAAAAGTAAAACAAAAGAGTAAAAAGAGAAGTTTATCTATTTAACAAATTCCTGTTAATAGCAATGGGCTAGTCTGTGTTAAAAATGTGATGACCAAGATTCTAAAGTCCATCCAGAGCTAGAATCTTCCATTTGAAATCTAGTGTATTAGAATGTTTTGTCAAGTTAGTAAAACACCTGTGTCTGCTTGCTTTAATTTAATAAATGTTTATTTAGTTACAATTCTGCAGTAGCAAGGATATGATACTGGCTTTGATTTGGCCCAGTTAAGTCCTCATGATAAGTGTCATGGCAAGGCCAGCGGTATGTGCAATATGTGGAGAACAAAGGACAGGCAGGATGCCAGACAGTGATTCAAGGGTCAAAGCATTATAATATTCACTCCTTATGAGAGATGTCAAAAACAACATTGCTATAAGTTCGATATCTTGATGATCCCATCATTTCATCAATAACATACTGAAGACCAAGATTCCCTGAGGGAATCCAAACTACATTATACCTTTCCAACAGATACTGCATTTAATCTTTGTTACTACTTAGTTTTAACCTGTTTCAGTTTTTAAACTATATGAGATTATGGTAGTATCTACATCTGATGTATTGCCATGTTATGATAGAAATTAAAGGTCATTAATCAATGACCTTTATCATATCAGCTTGCAGGCTATTTTAATTAAAATTTTAATTAAAGTAATTGAAATTATTTCTGAATTTTCTGAAATAAAAAAGTACTAAGATATTATTAACATTAATTTAAATAATAATAGTGTTATATAGGTTAAATAATGGGTTTTTTTTTTTTTTTTCTTTTTTTCTCTTTTCGAGACAGGGTTTCTCTGTGTAGCTTTGCGCCTTTCCTGGAACTCACTTGGTAGTCCAGGCTGGCCTCGAACTCACAGAGATCCGCCTGGCTCTGCCTCCCGAGTGCTGGGATTAAAGGCGTGCGCCACCACCGCCCGGCTAAATAATGTTTTTACTCTAATGTAAAGAACACCATAGAATTCTATATTACAGTTAAAATGCTAAGAAAGTGTATGTAGTAATTCATTACAGGGATTTAGCTTCTCAGAACTGCACAGGCCTGATTTGTCAACTCCTTTATTTTAGGACCAAAATATATGATAATGTACTTTTAAAAACCATTTGAGTTAAATTTAACCTGTAGGGATAATGACTAATGGCGTTAGCGTAATTTTGGTAATTTAATTAAAAAATTTGAAAAGTTAAGTTTTATAAAAAGTGCATGTTCAAGAACATGTTCATGAATACACACACATGTATATTCACTAGATATTAAAGCATAAATATTAAGTTGTCACTGATGAATTAGACCTCATGCAGACAAAATGACCTTGGTTCCTAATATCTTCTTAAATCACATCCAGGGTGTGCATCATTAAGAACATATTTCTTGATGATACATTAATTTTCACTCAAATATAAAATCTATCACCATTTACAAAAAAATGTGCATGCTTTTAAATTTTCAGATTTTACTGATTGGTTTTCTTCCCTCAGATCACATCATCATATTATTTTTTTCATTTAATTTTGTTTTGTTTTTGCAGTGCACTCTTCTATACTGTACAGAGTATCCAGGTAGCAGCAGCAAGACAGCTTGCAGGCTATTTGTTTCCATAAATTGGATGTGGAACTATCAACAAAAATAACATAAACCAGAAGTGTTGTATTAATATGATGAGAGGAATTCACATGTGTTATGTCCATCATCTCATTCAATTACATAGAATTCTGGAAATAGTTATAACAGAAATAAGCTGTTTTTGGAACCAGGAATTGACATATTCATTATAGCAGTTTTACAGTTTTACCGTGATGGTAATTTTCTTTAATTTAATTGTTATTTCTCTTTATCTGAATCACTTTTTTAATGTTTGTTTGACATATCTGCTCAGACAATTTTTAACTTGATTCTTTTTAGATAATATCTCACTACATAGCCATGACAAGCCTAGAACTCACTATGTAAACAAGGTTGGTCTTAAACTCATGCAGATCAGCCTGCTCCTTCCTTGGAAGCATGCCTTGGTTAATATAAACCATGAAAACAATTAAGTCTTTGGGATAATTAATTTATATATTACCAAATATTCTTTTATTTAAATACTTACTTTATAAAAGCAATTCACTACATTCTATATAATACCCATAATGTTTTAAAATTATCCACATGCCAATTCATCAAGGCTAGAAAAATTTGTTCATTAGGGTGCTCCACACCTGTGATATCCAAATGAGGAACCCCAAGTAAGAAGGTTGAAATACTGTTATACTCAATCCAGAGTGCATAGTACATTTAATGCCATACTGGACTCTGGACTGAAAAGTGAGATTCTGTGTCAAAAAACAAAAATGGAAAATACTTCAAAACATTTCATTCAGTTTAGTAAAATAACTCATATTTTATTTGAGAAACAGAGAATTTGGGTGAGTGGCATGTTCTTGCCACAAGTTGCACTTAAGTTTATGTTCCAATTATAATAGAAAGTTAGATATGCTAAAAAAAATCTGTGAGTATCCAGTGTCTGAATTTTGAGTGCTACAAAAAAGCACCAGATTCCACCCAATTGTGCTGGTTTAAAGTAAAAATTTTAACTCGAATGAAATTAAAGCAGGATAGAAGCATGGAACATTTTTATTTACCCACAACACCCAAGGAACTTCAAATGGATTTATATTGCAAGTGCAGTTCTTGGTCTATTGGCCTCAATTCTTACTCAAATCAAATAATTAAAATCAGGGTAGCTTGCTTAGAAATATCTCCATCCAAAACATATGAACAACTCATTGAGGCAACAGATGCCTGGCTATATTTAAAGAGTTGTATAAGAAAGTTGTAAGTTTGAAATGTCGAAGCATTTGGGAGGGCTGGCAACATCTAAGCTACTAACAGGATTTTCTCATATGTCCTTTTGTCGCTAGAGCTTTCTATAGTGTATATACAAAGAGAGACATCATGTATGTACAATCTTCTTTCTAAATGTTTTCTTTCCTTTTCTAATTTGTGTTGTTTTTAGTGGAATAACTTCCGTGACTGTTACACATGCCATTGTTAAGAGAAACCTAAATGAATTGTCTTCAAAACTCCCAACAATGAAATTGTATTTATAGCAGAATCTATATAAAAGCCTCTAGCCACCATATATAGCATTTCAGTAAATAATGATATGATTCATTTAAGCACACACACATATGAATATAAAATAACATATATTACAATACATATATGTGTTGTATATACAAAACATATATATATATATATATATATATATATATATATATATATATATATATTTGCATGCATGCATGCACATATATACCCTGCCTATGTACAAATAGGACTACTTTAGAAGGAATAATTTATACTTTGTTGTATTATTTTCTTAGAAGACAAAATATTTCAAGAATTAACATGCTGGCTCCCTTGATTTTTCACACTGAATGAATGTAGAGTTCTGAGTATCTTTAAGACAAACAATTTCCACAACTTACTTAAAAATCCTTAGTCCTTCTCACTTGCTGGTTTGTATTCCGGCTAAGCCTAAAGATAGAACACATGGGAAACCACAGATACAACAGGAACTAAGTTAGGGATACACACACACACACACTATGCCTGGGAGTAACAAAGATTAAGAACTTCTGCGTATCTGATTTGAGATAATCAAAACTTCTATGTTCAAATATGCATGCTTTGAGGTAAATTATAAATACTGTTAAATTTATGAAACAAGATACAAAAGTGTATTCCTAAGAACTCCAGAAAGGGATATTCCTTGCAGAGAAAATTCAGAACAAGGGAAGCAAATTGTACTTACTAGCAATTTCATAAATGTAAATATTCACAGAAAAACTTATATTCTGACATGTTTTATTTTAATTATTTGATTATTAGAGGAAATGATACAGGGTATTGTTGATAACAGTCCTTGTAATTCATCTAGCATAGAATTAACTATCATTTCTGAATATCCTAACCTTTGAGCTTGGAATAACACCCCCGAGGCTTTAAATATAGCTACTAAATGGCCTTTTTAAGCACATTATTTACCATAATAATCACAAAATAACAGGGGAACAAAACACCAAAGTGAATTCAAGCATAATTTATACAGTGAATTTTAGCACTATCCTCCAAGAGTGAATTTCGGATACCATTCCCAGTTGAATTGATTTACACACACACACACACACACACACACACACACACACACACACACACACACACACACTCCTGAATACAGCATCAATAAAACTACTCTGCTGCTTTATATGTATTGCAAATAAATTTAAATTAGTTGTAAAAATTAGTTCAATAATTTGGTTCAGTCTAGTTAATAGTCTGTGATGATTGGTGTTAATTGCCAGCTTGTCAAAATCAAGAATCATTTGCGAAGGTAGTCCCGATAAAGAATGTGGGTGTATCTTAGGATGATTTTTTAATTTGGTTAATTCGGGTAGGAAGACAAAACTCTGAATATGAACAGGAGAGAGCCAGTGGAGCAGTGACAGGCAGACATTCATTGTCTGTGTACTCTTGACTGTGGGTGTAATTTCTGCCTTCTCCACAATGATGAACTGTGACCTGAAATTGTAAACCAAATAAAACCCCTTGCCCCCTAAAGGTGCTCTTGTTCACATACTTTATTGCAGCAGCAGGCAGAGAAACAAGACATAGTCAAAGGGAGTTTTAGAAGACCTTACGTACAACTTACCATGCACCTTGGAGAATGCACTGTACAGAACCCCCTGTGGATTTTTATGCTTCAGTTCTCCAGATACGTAAAAATTATTTTCATTAATTTTTCAATGCTTATTTTAAATTGTCAATATGACTTTCTTTGGTTAAAAAAGGGAAATTGCTATGAAAAAAAAAATTCTAAATCTTAGAACTATCAACTACAAAGATAAACCTTAGAAGCTATTGTATGGACAATAATTTTCTATGTGATGAAATTTATATAAAGCAATCAATAAAACTGTAGTAGCTATTTAAAAATCACCCGAAACCAACTATCTTTGATTCTAGAGAATCCAATGGTGTCTGAAAGCAAGATTAATACAATTATCATTATTGTTATTTACCACTTCGAGGTAAAAATTAAAAATTAAAAGCATCCCATGTTTAAATCAGATTCCAGATATGCATAAACCAGAACACTGAAGCTGGTGGTTTGAGACACAAACCAGAGAAAGGCAAAGTGAAGTAATGGGTTTCAAAGAATATAGAATGTAGGTTGGGCTGACCTAAATTCGCACGGTCTCTTCACAGCTATTTTGAATTTCACTCTGAAAATGGATATAAAATAACGTGTTGCTTCACAGTGGTGTGAAGTCTAGATATCTCGAAATTGAGAATGTTAACCTAGAAGCAGATGTGGTACACATATGACTCCATCAAAAAGTACATCCTGAATTGCAGAGAAATGTATATCTCCTCAGAACACTTACTTCGGGTCAGGCATCATTTGGTGGCCAATTAAGCTGTTTTCTGTATTCATCTCAGCTGCCCTTGACCTCTTTGATGCTGTTATCATCTATTTCCTCCTCAGATGTCTTTAACTCTTTGGCTGTGCTGACATCTACCCAAAATTTTTTATAATGTAATTGTCATTATTTTTCTTGATCCCAAATCTATTGTTTCTCTTCATTTTTGTGTTTGTGAGGGTTTTCAATCTTCTCTCAAAATAATTAGGAGAATCATTTGAAAGTTGAGAAAAAGCATCATTTTAGCTCATGTGTTAGAAGGTTTCTCTCTATTACTAAGGAAAGTGGGTGGCACTATGGAGCATATTGATCATGGTAAGCAGGAAGCAGACTCCTGGATTAAGTAGTAGTTTTTTTTTTTTTTTCCATTTTTCATTTCAGTATTGCCTGCTCTATTCTATGAGATTTTCAGCACACATTCTAGGCAGTTGTCCCATCTTATTTAATCGTCAATCTCTGAAAATATTCTCTCAGACACACCAAGAGGTATACCGTGCTAATCTAAACACTGTTCTGCTTTTAACTTTGAAATTAAAATGTTATCATATAATTTCCTCATTCCCTTTTCTCTTTCCAATCCTTCCCATGTGTTTCTTGTTCTTCCTCTTCTTCAGATTCATAGCCTCTATTTCTTTACTTGTTGTCTTATACACACACATTCTTAAATAGATAAATACAATTTGCTCAGTTTGTATAATGTAACCTGTATGTATTTGATATCGTGGATGGCTATCTGGTACTGGGAAACTAATATGGTGGCTAGGACCTACTTAACAAGACAGAACTCATGACTAGTACAGGAAACCTAGCCAACTCCCCAGGCTAGTGAAGGTTCTCAAAGGAGAACTGCCAGTTTACTAAACCAGCATAGACTATAACTGTATCTAAATATTGATCCTGCTACCAAGAGATTACCATAGGTCTTACGCATCATCCAAGAAGCATCTCCGCACAAAACACAGAGAAATATAGACAAACACAACCTATCAAAATACAGAGTTTGGGAGCCATTCTCAGTGGATACAGCTACAAACAAAACTCCTATACCTCAAATTTCAGTCATCACAGTGGAAAGGGGATCTAAGTTTTGGCAGAACAGGAAGTGTGCTTTGAGATTTTTGTCACCTATAAAATTCAGAGATTTTGTCACCCATGAAATTCCTTCAATGTGGTGGCCCAAACAAACTTGAAAAGGGACATAAACAGACTTTCTAACATGAAAATAGGGACTCTCATTGGTCTTCTTTTCCATAAAAAGATTTATTAATTATATCTAAAAATCATCTGTTTTCTATTTAATAGAAAAATTAGCTTTGTAAAAATTT
This sequence comes from Peromyscus maniculatus bairdii, assembly GCF_049852395.1. Taxonomy (NCBI): domain Eukaryota; kingdom Metazoa; phylum Chordata; class Mammalia; order Rodentia; family Cricetidae; genus Peromyscus; species Peromyscus maniculatus. Next base: position 63,912,060 of record NC_134872.1, on the reverse strand, counting down.
CTTCAGCTATTTGTTCGTAATAAAACTGCTTCACAGCCAGTAAGAACTACAGCTATTTAAAAGTGTTAAAAGTATCATACTGTAGTCTGAATAGCATTTTTCATGTTCTTTGGTTTAGATATGTATGTATTATATTCTTAATTGATAAATTCAAACATATTAAATGTTACTTACACATTATATAAATATTTACCAAGTTTCAAAGTATAAAACAACAGCAAAATATTATAAGGCAGTCTATTTCATAGACATATTTGTTACTATCCCTGGGTAGTTTTCTTCTAAATATTGACACATTTGTTTTGTAGCTATTCATCATCGTTCTATGGTAGTGCAAAAATTCAATCAATGAATATACTATTTAGAGTAATCTAACTTTATAGAAAAGGAAATTCAAATGTCTAAAAGCAATATTAAATCTATTTCTTACTCTGTATTTCAGGAAAACAAGTCAGAAAAGATTCCTTCCTCGGGTCCTATTGAAGGGATCCTGTGGTGATATATTGTCTATCAAATAAAGCTTGCCTGAGGATCGGAGGACAGAGCCAGCCACCAGATTAAACAGATAAAACCAGGCAGTGGTGGCACACACCTTTAATCCTAGCACTTGGGAAGCAGAGCTCCCTCTGGATCTCTGTGAGTTCAAAGCCACCCTGGACTACACGAAATTGATTCAGTCTAGGAGAGAAACAGAGCCAGGTAGTGGTGTCACACACCTTAAATCCCAGAACTTGGGAGTCACATGCCTTCAACCCCAGCACTTGAGATCTCTTGCCTTTGCTACTAATATTTGGGACACATACACACCACTAATCCCAGCACTAGAAAAGAAGTGAACTGGCTAGGCAGGGAAAGGCATATAAGGCATGAGGAGACCTGAACTAGAGCCTTTTTGGCTGGAGACCTTTTTGGATGAAGATTCAGAGGCATTCAGTCAGAGGATTCGTTAAGACAGGATTTTGTCTTCCATCCTGAGGATTCAGTGGTGGTGAGAAATTCCTCTAGTGGCTTGTTCCTTTGTCTCTCTGATCTTTCAGCATTTACCCCAATATCTGGCTTCAGGTATTTATTCTAAGACCATTGAGATTTTGTGCAACAGGATCATAATAGAGGCAGTGAGATTTTGAACAAAGAATTTTATGAGGATGTCATAGAGGTTGATTTTATTCAAAATAATAAATGATTTAAAAAAAATAAAACAATGGAGGAACTTGGATATTTTATGGAGGAGAAACTGTTAGAACTCCACACAATTACCATGTCTGTTCCAGCTGTTAGGTTTACTGGTGAGAAATCGTTACAAAGCCAAACATCATTGATAATACTGAAGAAATAAAGAATGTGGAGGCTAAGGTTTGGTACTAGTTATGAGTTGTTCTGTAGACAGGTATAATTTATTGGTGAACTACTAGCTATTTTTGCTCAGGAAACCAACATTTCAAGCTAAACCTCACAGTTTCTCATGTCAGAACTCCTCATTAGACTTTGTTACTCGACAATAGTTTTGGAAATAAAGGCTTGTGACTTACACAAAGAAAGAAGCTTACTGTAATCGTTTTGTTGTGTTGTTTACGTGGCTCCAGGGACTTGGCCTTAGTATGACAGTGAGGCAGTGAAGAAAAGACGAATATACAAATACAGAAAAAACGCTGGGGTCTGGTAAAATGGGTACTTGGCTGGAAAAGCCTCAGCAACTTGGAAGTTCAATATGTTTATTATGTAGAGTTGAACAGCGAGATGAGGTTATTGCACACAGCTGACAAAGGGGGCATGTTATTTAGTTATAGATAAATAGGGAAGCAAAGTTTATCATATACAGCTGGATCAAAGGTACAAGTTTAAGTAACCACAGTAGGAGCAGTCTCTCTAAGGGAACACTCTTCAGGCCATAAACAACCATGGGAAGAAATTGTAGACATTTTCTGCACCGTCTGTTAACACTCACACTCTGTCAACACTTATACTCTGTCCACTTGGGAAGGCTTTGCTCTGCCTTTGAGCCTGAGGCTATGTGGTTTGTAAAATGACTGTCCCTAAGTCAACAACACACATTCATTCAGGGCTTCACTCATTCAGGGATAGGGATTCCTCCACTATCTACAGTGTTTCACAGCTCTAAGCCTTTCATTAGTTTTACTGCACATACGTGTTTGGTCCCTGTATTCTTTGCCACTTTAGCAAGAGAGACCTGTGATCTGCTAATTACTAGAATCAGTGTTCCATAGACATTAGGAATGGCATTTGAAAGCTCTCATGGTCTTTAGACAATCATGCATCATATCCAGAGTGTTTATTTTCACACACCACTTCCATCCCACTATCCTAAACAGACAGTCTCATTAGAATCTCATCCTTATAGAAAAAGAACATGTACAAAGTGACATACTGTTGAGGGAGAGGAGGATGGCTTATCTAAAAGATGATGATGATGACAATGACGTTCCTCAACACTATGTAAACCTAATGTTCAGTAAATATATAATGTTTTATTGTCAGAGTGTGTAGTCACAGTTCCCTGTTTGAAATGATAGAAAATATTCTTCTTATTTTGTCCTACAGTTTTCTGTAAATATATTTTATGCATTTAAAAACAAATACACTAGTCAAAAGTTGATGAATGGAAATTACAAAGCATCTTCTAAAGAGTATCAATGTGAAAAAACACAAATATCTGGACTCATTATGTTCAGATAAAAATCCTCACAGATGATAAATTACCTCTAAAAGCTTGAACCCTGCAGTTCATTCCAGCCAGGAAAGCAGGTAGATGAATTGCATATCTTCACCTCTTCCCCTGCTTCTCCAAATCCAATTCCTAAGGCTTATCTCACAGAGGAGCAAGCCATGTGCTGCTGCCTCCCTTACCCAGCACCCTTACCCATCTCCGGTAGATCCCATGCATGTCCTCCTCCAGTATTCCTTCTTCCATCTCATTGTCTTATCCCAGCCCTGAACTCCAGCTGGTATTCCCTGGGAATCCTCAGGACAAAGGCCAGGGAGCAGGCAAACTAGCTGCAATTCTTCACTCTCCCTCTGCTCCTCCAAGTCCAACTGCTGAGTCTCATCTCCATCACTGTAGTAGAGCCCCTGATTCAACCTCTCTGCCCCCATTCCCTGAGGTCTAAACAGATCCTTCTCTAACACCAAGCTTCCCTCCTTCCCGTGGACCCTGCAAAACCCCTTCATAACTCATTACCATTCATAATTGTCAGCTCCCATTATCTAAAGAAAACATTTTACCTAGAACCCACAGTGGAAATACCTCTCAGGATCCTAGAATTTAGTACCAGACAATCTAATAAAAAACCACAATCTCCTAAATACTGGGAGAAACCAAAGAACAAAACATCCACCTCTTTGGGGATATTCAATCACACTGTGAACCCTGAGTTTACATTTGCATTAGTTAAATAAAATAAATCTTGGAGGAGGCTGAGGTAGCAACTAGTTGACACAAACCAATCATAGAGCATTAGAGAGCATCTGGAAGAGCTAGAGAGATGCACCTGAAGTAGTAGGGATGGGTTTGGAGTGGTCTAGCTTTCTTATTGTTTGGTGGAACAGAAGGACGGTCACTTTTTCAAAGATGCCAGCAAGGAAAGAAGGTTGTTAGCTCGTTGCTACTCAGCCTGTCTGAGTTAGCAGGTTTTCACCCTAGCCTTTGAATCTTCAGTCTTATTTATAAATACAATAACAGAGATTTAGTTAAAGCTGTTTTTTAGTGGCCATAACAAAAGTCCCACAAGGCTGCATCCTGACCAGCCAGGGCACTGCCAAAGAAGCAGAATGTTAACTGTGGACTCACAATTGCTGGCTGAAATATCAGTAGATTAAGGTGCACCACTGGAGTGAAGATAAAACAATACCCATAAAAAAAAAGACAAGACCAGATACCAGAAACTAGAATTACAATCATCTCCCCATACTCAGATACCCAGACTCTAAAATAAAAATACAATAATAGCTAGAACAATATATTTATTTCCCTAGAGCCCAGAAATTTTACCACAGTAGGACCTGAGTGCAACATAGCTGAAATATAAGAAAGAGATTTTAAAATGGTCTTTCTGACTATGGTAGAGGTCCTTAATGCAGAAATGAATAAATCGCTTAAAGAAATCTATGAAAACACATACAGTGGAGAAAAATATATCAAACATTTCAAGACACGAAAGTGGAAATAGAATTATCAAAGAAAACCCCCAAAGCATCAAATCTGGAAATGAAAAAATTGGGAATATGAACAGTAACCACATAAGGAAGGTTAACCAACAAACTACAAAAGGTGGAAGAGAGAACCTCAGGCATTGATGACATGGTATAAAAAATGTTAAATCTAAAACAACTCCTGGCAGAAAGCATCAAGTAAATCAGGGACTCTACAAAAAATATTAAATCTGAAAATAATGGGAATAGAGAAAGGAGAAGAAACACAGGTCAAAAGCACAGCAAATATTTGCAAAAATATCATAGAAAAAATTCCTTAACCTAAGGAAGGAGATGCCTAACAAGGTACAAGAAGCATACAGAAAATCAACTATATTGGACCAGAAAACAAAGTATTCTTGGCATATAATAATCAAAACACTAAACATATAGAACAAAGAAAGAACATTAAAAGCTGTAAGGGGGAAAAACCAAGCACTGTATGAAAATAGATCAATTAGAATAACTCCTGACTTTTCATTGGATACTCTGAAGACCAGAAGGGCTTGGACAGATGGTCTACAGACTCTAACAGATCATAGATGATAGGAAAGACTACACAGCAGAACTTTCAATCATAATACACAGAGAAAATAAAACATTCATTATAAAACCAAATTGAATCCTTATCTATTATGCAAATCCTACATAGAGAAGGTAGTTAGAAAGAAAACTCCAACTTAAAGAGGTTAAATGAAACCAGGAAAACACAAGGAATAGATACTCCCAAACCAGGAAATCAAAAGAAATTAAACACAGTCACACACACACACACACACACACACACACACACACACACACACACACACACATACACATATACACCACAAGAGCAAAACAACAGGAATCAACAAACATTGCCGATGGATAACTCTCAAGATCCAAAAAATACACCTTAATATCAAGGAGAGGGATCACTTCAGGGTAAAAGGTTGGAAAAAAACAGACTCAAGCAAATAGACTTAAGATATAAGCTGTTAGGGAAGATGCCAAAGTAACTCTGTGTTGCAGCTTGTCTTAGGGTTTTTATTGCTGTGAAGAGACACCATGATCATGTCAACTCTTATCAAGGAAAACGTTTATTTGGAGCAGCTTGCAATTTCAGAGATTTAGTGCATTATTATCATTGCAGGGATCATGGCAGCATGCAGTCAGATGTGGTGCTCAAGAAGGGGCTGAGAATTCTTCATCTTGATCTGAATACAACAGAACGTGGATTGACACTGGGCATAGCTTGAGCATAGGAAAACTCAAAGACTACCCGCACAGTGTCACACTTCCTCCAACAAGGCTGTACTTACTCCAGCATAGCCATACTCTCTAATAGTGCCACTCCATCTGAGCTTATGGGCCTCCTTAGGGGACCAATTACATTCAAACTACCACATAGATGATATGATAGTATATGAATGACTCAAAAATCTCCACTGGTAAACACTCTCAGCAAAATATCTTGAAACAAATTAACTCACAAAAATCAGTAGCCTTCCTCTTTAAAATGGCAAAGGTACTGAGAAAGAAATCCAGGAAATACCTTTCACAATAACCTCAAATATACATATAAAAGCAAGTGAAGACTTGGATGATTACAAAGGTTCTGTGGGTGGACTGGGGAAGGCAAGGCAGGGAGTATGATATGGTGGTATTTTATTTGTAATGAAATGTGATTTTCATTGTACGCTAATAAATAAAGTTGCCCGGGGTCAGAGCTATTAGAGCCATAGCAAGAGTGTGGTGGTGGTGGTGGTGGTGGTGGTGGTGGCAGCGGCGGGGGCAGAGATGGCCCTGTCGGTGGTGGCAGCAGTGGCGCACGCCTTTAATCCCAGCACTTGGTAGAAGAGCTAGGTAGATCTCTGTGTGTTCAGGGATACAGCCAGCATTGGAGACATACGCCTTCAAGACCCGGAGGGCTGTACTTACAGGCAGTGACGAGGCAGTCATGTGTTTGGGTTTACAACCAATGAGAAGGCAGAACAGAAAGACTATTTAAAGACAGACACACAGGAAGTAGCTCTCTTTCGAGGAGGTAGGAACACCACAAGAGGTAAGATTTTAGCTCTGAGCTCTGACCTCTCGGCTTTCTCTTTTACATTGGTTCTGTGTTTCTTATTTTAATAAGATGGTTGGTTACATCTACAGTATGAGGTATCAAATGTCAGGACTCCGGGTAGAGAGAAAGAATGTGAAGAGAGGAAGCTGTAAAAGTTCTGAAATTTTAGAAAAATAAAATAACAAAAACTAAAATAAACCTCAATATATTTAAAAAAGAAATTGAAGATTTTATAAGACTGAAAATTTTTCCATGATCATGGACCAGTCAGATTAATATAGTAAAAATGATCATGGTACAAAAAACAATCTACAGATTTAATGTAGTCCCCATCAAAATACCAACACAATTCTTCACAGATGTTGAAAGCACTTTTTTTTTTGCATTCTTTTGGAAACAAATAGTACAGGATAGCTAAAACAATCCTGAAGCGCTGGAGATATCAGCATCCTCAATTTTAAGAAATCAAGTTGTACTACAGATTTATAAAAACCAGTATGATTCTGACACAATTAAGTGCTTTCCTTTATAAGAGTTGCTATGGCCATAGTTTCTCTTTATTGCAATAGAAACCCCAACTGAGATAACCACTCTTGGGCATATACCCAAAGGCTGCCTCATCCTACAAGAGAAACTTGGTAAATCATGTTCATTGCTGCTCTATTCATAATAGCCAAAAATTAGAAACAACCAATTTTTTTAACAGAAGAATGGAAAAAGAAAATGTACATTTTTACAGTGCAGTATTTCTTAGAGGTTTAAAAAAATGGCACCATGAAATATGCAGGTAAATATATTGAATTAGAAAGAAAAAACATCCTGAATGAAGTAACCCACACTCAAATATATATATGGTACATATTTGCCTATATGCAGCTACTAGCTGTTTAGTCAATTTGATCACAAAGTTGCATTCCAGAGAACCACAAAATTTAGGTACAGAGTAAAGGACTAGAGTGTTTTAATAGATCTCCCTAGAAAAGGGAAATAGATTAGATTGTTTAGGATAGATGGAGGTGGGGCTATAGTGGAATGATCAAGTGGAACAATGTATGGGAGAGGGAATATTGGAGATACATCTAAAATTAAGGGCTATTTAAGGGGTAGTGTGGAAACCCAGTACAGCAAAAGTTCACTAAAATATATACATATAATGAAGGCTATCTAAAAGATATTGTCAAAAATAGGAGAGAGAGAGCTGCAACTATCCATCTCTTGTAAACTTTCAGTACTTGAATTTTTGACCGAAGGTTTGCTGTGGGAACCTCCAAACAACCCAGGCTATAGGTTGCTTATCACAAAAGTGATGCTAAGGCCCCATTGCTAAAGAATCACTGAATATGGAGAATTTGAGCACATGTCCACATAGAGTCTTAACCCTAAGGTCTAGGGTCTTATAATAGACAGGAAGGTAGTCTGCAAGCTACCAAAAATATAAACACCAATCCAGCCACAAACTCTGTGATCTACAATGCTGTCCTGCCTGAAAGATATCCTAGTGTAGTGGTGGCACAAAGCTTGTGGGAGTAACTAACCAATGTTTGATATGACTGAGGACCATTCCACATGAGGCAACCCATGCCCAACACTGCTTGGGTGACCAAGAACCTAAGATGAGAAAGCCCATGGACCTAGAAGAAGACCAGTACTACTATTCTGCTCAAAGAATATAGCAATAAAATGACTCCTATTTACATTGTGCTGTACTTACATAGAACAGTGCACTGATCATCTGTCATCAGAGAAGGTTCCTCCTGCAGGAGATGGAAACAAATACAGAGACACACAACCAGACATTATGCAGAGAATAATTTACCTTGGAACATCAAATGGGATTTCTCCATCAAATCCTTTCCCACATGGCTCAGGCAATCCTGCAAAAAAAGCAGGCAGAAAGAGTGTAAGATACATAGGATACAGACAACACACAAAGAAACAAGACTCTCTAAAAACATTATTAATGTACATATGAATGCACAGAGACCAGGGCAGCATAAACAGGGCCTGAATGGGTCTGCACCAGATGGGGTCTTAGAACTAAAAGGAGAAGCAGACCCATTATCCCATTCCTAATCCAGAACGTTATCCATTTCCAACCTGAAAATTAAAATTTAGTTTCCTCCAAGAGAATCTCACTGGAGATAAAAGTACTCTTAATGATCTACAGCATTCAGAGCAGTAGATGGCCAAGAGAAAATGGAGTTTTGGAGTTTCCTTGTCTCAGTGTCATACCTGGCTTTTCCTTGTTATTTTGTTAATTTTATCTTAATATTTTTATTTTCATCTTATATTTTTTCTTCCCTCTTTTTAATCCTCCAGGCCCTTTGTGTATATATTATGACTTCTAGTTCTGTGTTTTATTGGATTCCTGAGTGTGTGAATGAGTGGGTCTTTATCTCTTGTGCTTCCTCTTGGGCTGTTTCCCTCTTTTTGTTGTTTTATCTAGTGTGTTAATTTTTGTTTTATCTTATTATATTGTATTTTATTTTATTTTGTTATACTATATTATCATCATTTAGAAACCTGCTTTTTTTTTAAAATGAGAAACAGCATTTGAGTGTATCCAGATGTGAATTTGGTGAAACTGAGAAGAGCACAGGTCAAATAGACCATAATCGTGGTTCTGGAAGACTCCCTAGTTTCTCATAGTTTTAGTAGCTCCCAGGATTTCTTGGATGACTGAATAAACATTTTTACTTGTTACCAGAATTTTCATGTAATGAGTAACTTCCTCATAGTCTGTCTGTCTGTCTCTCTCCTTGAAAAATTTATTGATTTTAAATTATGTATATCACTATGTGACTCTGTATGGATATGAGCACTGGTGAGTACAGATGTCCTTAGAGTCCAGAAGAGGGAATAGAATCCCATGGCACTGGAGTTAAAGGTGGTTGTGAGCTCACTGACATGGGTGCAGGGAATTCTGCTGAGGGCCATGGGAAGAACAGTAAGGACTCTTACTCACTTAGCCATCTCCCAAGCCCTTCCTTTCTGTCTCTTTTAAAGACAGTCATTGCTGTATATAAAGCCTATATATCAGATTATCCTATAGTTTCTTAAGATCCATAATTTCATTATATCTGCAGAGATTTCTTTTGCACCCTATGTCACACACACCCAATTTTAACATGGTTATATATTTCATTTGCTGGGAAATTGGGCACACTTTATTGAGAAGTTATTAAACTGCCTTCATAATAAATATGGTATCATTCTTTCTAGCATGGTTTCATATATCCAAAGTTTTTTTTTATTTTCTATAGGTTATTCTTGAACCTTTGGTGTTTTGACCAGAAGTAGGACTAATATTATTATATTTAGAATCTGTTTCACAAACTCATGAATAGGCCACCATCTTTCTAAGGACAGCAATGTAGTGATTTCCCTATAAAATAATCATCCCTATTTGGGGGAAGCTCATAAAGTGATAGGATGGTCAGCATTCTAGCCTGTAGTGAAGATTGTTAAACTCAATCGGTAAACAACTTAATACTTTTAAGAAGTCAATAAAACGGACCAAATTCTACTCGGGCCTCTTTGCGGGCATACGAGGCTGTAAGTACTGCTGAGAGATACTCCATCCAAGTTGAACTATGTGGAAGAAGCAGAGACCAGCCAATATACTTGCAAGAGACTCAGACTACCTGAGATTCCTGATACTCTAAAAAACTTTCGTCATGCACTTGAGTTGTGTGGTGAGCTACAGATTTATTTTTTGAGCCATCACCCATGATGTTGTAGCCATTTGCTGACACAGCTATGATGGAGTGGCTCTTGTAAGGAATCCCTCAGCCATAAATCCGTAAGTATACATTCACTCACACTCTTGTAAGTGACCCAAGCAAAAGTCACTGGTTCACCAAGTAGGACTTTTGTGGTATCCCTACTTTGGCTTGTTGTCAGCACCCTGGATAGGCTGAGTGTTTGATCATGTCTCCGCAAATATAGTGTAACACAAGTAGAATGTGGCTGATAGGCAGATAAGATCCTAGGATTCAAATGGAAATTGTTTCTGCCACTTATGATTTGACTCAGGATGAAGACAACAAAAGAATAAAAAGACACCTGAGAGGTTTTTAAAATGGCACCTGATTCTTAGACCAGCACTGATTGGTGTATCTCTTCCTTTCCACTCATTATCATTTATGAATCATACACACACACACACACACACACACACACACACACTCACGGGGTAGGGTAGTGCAGAAAGAAAGAGAGAGGCACACACACACACACACACAGAGAGAGAGAGAGAGAGAGAGAGAGAGAGAGAGAGAGAGAGAGAGAGAGAGAGAGAGAGAGAATACTCCTTAATTAAAATGTGATTAAATGTATTTCTTTTTCTGTTGGTGTGATAAAATGTTACCAAGAACATCTAAGAAAATGGTGTGTTTTGATTATAGTTCTGGAGAGGCAGAGTTCCTCAATCATGGTGGAGAAGACATCAGGACAGGGAGGGAAATCACAGAGTGGCAGGAGCAGGAAGTTGGGTGATAACATTGCATCTGCTCTCAGGAAACACAGAGAGAAAGCAAGTCAATCCAAACTACCAAAACGCAAAGTGATGTATTTTGTCCATAAAGGTTGCACCTAATAAAAGATCTATAATCTTCTTTAACAGAAGCACCAACTTGGAAGCAAATGTTCAAATGCAGAAGTCTTTGTGGGATAATTCATGTTCAAAGCAATCTGAATGGTATTTTCTTTGCTTTGCTAATTTGCCCATTTTTGTCACATATTTGAGTTTCCCACAGTTTACTTCTGAGTGAAATATGGAGGAAAAGGTTATTTGAGAGCTGATGACAGTTTACTTAAATGATTCATTGCCATGAATTAACTTTTTATAGAGAATTCTACTACTTTTACCAAGTATAGTAGATTTTAAACTTCATCTGGCTGTAGGAAGCAATTGTGTTGCTTTGTCAGTGTCCAATACAAAGCTGGTACACAAACTCTTTGTGTGCTGTGGGAATAGAGCCCACCACCAGCACATCTCTTAATCTCATCCATTAAAACCTGAAGTCAGTGGCCCCATTGTGCCTTACTCTATCTTTTAATTCCCTTGTCACAGAGCACAATGGCCCTATCAATCTATGATATAAATGCATACCTGTCTGTTTCAGTGAAAGCAGAATCCCTTTGGCTTGGAGGTAAGGTTGTTTCTAAGACAAACATTTTTATACATTGTTGTAATGTCAGGATACCTCACACTGTCTCCATCTTTTAGAATTCTGAATAAATAGGAAACGAATGTCTATATTGGTCACCTAAATTATATATATAATTTATTATATATAAATATGAATATCTTTTTAAACAATAGATCTAATATACTATCTATTGTTTTTCTTAATATAATAAAGCATTTTTTGCTATATTTGTATAAGATAACATCTAATAAGAATGTGAATCTATGACAAAATGATTACCAGAAGTTATGTTTATCTACTTTTCAAAGAATACTTTAAATTGTAGTCATTTATCCTTAAAAATGCAAAAATTCTATAAGAATTTACCAATTGATTACCTAAACCAGCAAAAAAGTAGTTAAAATGCTATTAATCTTACATGTAAAATATATGTAAATCCTGTTAAATAGATTATAAATAGCCATTGATCTATTAGTTATAACACAGAAAGGGCATAATCAATAACATCTTTAGTAAAAATATTACCTTGAATTCCAAATAACAAAATCAATAGAAAGTTTTTTTTTACATATAAATATTGCTTCAGATAATGGAATCTAGTGAATCATGACCTGAAGATACATGAAGAGAAAACAAATTTCATGCATTAGTGACTGGTGTACTTTACATTCAAAAGCAGTTAAAATCCTATTAAGAAGCCTGTGATGGCTAATATTTATCAGCTATCATTTATCTATGTACCTGTCTATCCTCTCTGTCTATCCTCATTATCTTATTATCTACCTACCTATCATCTGTATTGATCCATACATAAATGCCATGTAGTTGTAGTATTTAACATTGTTCAAAGTTGATCAAAGTTAAATAAAATTCTAAATTCAGTTCTTGTGCCACACTAGTTTCCTCTCCAGTATTTAGTAGGTGTAGGTGGCTACATGGAGCTGTATTGAAAAACATTTTAATATTTGGTATTTGAGTTTGGGATTTAAATAGCTCCACTATAAGAACTAATTTTAAAAAAGTTTTCATTCTTGAGTCAGTGAAATGACTCGGCAAGTATCGGGGCTTGTGGCCAAGCCTGATGACCTTAGTTCTATCCCCAGTACCCAGTCTGTGGAAGGAGAGGACTCCTACAAGGTATCTTCTGACCTTCAAATGTGGTGCTGGGGTATACTCACATCTCTAACCCACCCCAACACACAATACAAATAAATAAAATGGAATAAAAAGTAGTGACTCTGTATCTCTATTTGCCAATCAAGAGAAACCTTTCTGATATACAAATAAATAAAATGGAATAAAAAGTAGTGATTCTGTATCTCTATTTGCCAATCAAGAGAAACCTTTCTGATTTAAGATGAGATGGCATTTAACCTAGTCATTTCACCTAAAGGCCTTTTGGGTTCTAATAACAACTTAAGAGTGAGCCATGGACTCTTATCTCAGCGACCTCCCAAATGTGCAATGGTATCACAGTGTGCCAAAAACTTGCCAGTTGTTTTTAAATGTCAGAAATATATTAGTTCCAGAAAACACACACCTATGCTGTGTGCATGCCGCAATAAATTTGTAATTCTTAAGATACTTTGTTAGGGAATATTTGGTTGCACTGTGAAAACCTGAGACTGTCTTAATAAAATTAACCTTGGATCAAGGGGCAGAGCCACTGACTAGTTGACAGGAATTAGCCATAGAGAGTGCAGAGAACCCCGGAATATGGCGAGACTCATACACAGGAAGGAGTGGGGAGAGACTTAGAGATTCTAGGTCTTTTATGGGTTGGGACTATTGAAGAGATGCTTGACTTGCAGAGTCTATTTCTGAAGAAGGTAGCTGGTTTCTTCTCAGCTTCTCTGATTTAGCAGGTTTTCCCCACAATATCTGTCTTCCAAGTCTTCATTGGTAAATAAAATGATAGAAACTTAACTAAAACCTACATTTGGTGTCCATGGGCGAGCTCGTGCAGAGAGGACCAGAAATCCCTCCAGGCCAGAGTCTGAGGGGGGGGGTGCTGCTGGTGAGGCTGTGGAGCACAGACCTTAGTGAAAATGTCAGTAGATGCAGGTGCAGCCTCTAAGCTAGCAGAAAAACAGTATCTAACTTCAAAAAAATCCTACTTTCCTTTGCTCCAATTAGGTATACTTACACAAATTATTTAAATTTCATGAGTTCTATTTTCTCATGGGTAAAGTGGGAATAATAATGCCTACTGCAAGGTGTTGCTATGAGAATCATTAAGAGCTGTGATGTCTCCAAAGCCCTGAGCACAGTGGCTGGTGGTATTAGTGAGTCAATTACGCGAATAAAGTGAGTATCAGACTTAAATCAACAGTAAATCACAAGTGATTTCAGTAAGGAGAAGAAGATGGTGTCACTAACTGACAGCTGGTGCATGATTTTTTTTATCTGTAATATTAGTAAAAATACTCATTTTTAAGAGGTATGACTCATAAAATATAAAAAACTTTACTTTTATGTGCTGCGGGTGTGGAGTGTTAAAAAATATATATGTTACATATATGGTGATTATGGCTAAGTCTATGAGTGTGTTTCTTAATTTGTTTGGATTTTCCTTTGGATTACCATGATTACTTCAGCATATTTTGTGTTATCCTTCATGCCCCATAGCAAGTTTCAATCAACAAAGAAATGGGGCCACAAAAGGCAGATAAGGAAAGAATATTAATTAATTATCCAAAGCCTAAGTTCTGCATATTAAGACCACACATATCTACTACAGTTACACAAGTAAATAAGTAAATGCCTACAGGAAGCTAAGCCAGTCACTTAGTTGAAATCTAGATAATTCAATAGTTTCAAGTCTTTTACCTCTTGTATTATGTGGTTCTTGCTTACTTTGTTTCTTTATCTTCATTACTACATGTAATTTAGCTGGAATACTAGTAAATTTCAGAATAGATGGTAAAATGCTTAGCTATGTTCAAATTTATGAAATGAAATTACATATGTCAACACAAATATGGACATGGACAGAATGTCAGTGACAATTCATACAAAAACTCTGATTTTTATAGGCAATGCAACAATTTCATTGCTATAACCATTTTGTCATTTAGAGGCTTCTGATAGCATCATGCTACACCTTTTACACACAATGAAATTTTTTAAGCGAACAAAATATTAAGCATATATTCATAATTACTTTAAGTATTTTTATTAAAACTGATTCTGATTTTCTGAGACCATTCTGTTTCTTGCACTTCATAGAAACAGCTGCTTGTTGTTACTAACACTGATTTCTCCACTCATCTATCATAATTATTATAGTATTTTAGTAAATAAGCTAATTTAGTAAATAATTTTAGCAATTCCAAAGTATGAACCAAGTTTCTCTTTTTAAATATGCTTAATTCATCTTTAGATCTAATTAATCAATAAAAAAGTATCTGTTTATTTTATCATAGATTGGAAAACATATAGTCCGAAATTAAAAAGAAGATAGATGGGATAGAAATGGAAAAGGCAGGGGAGTGGGAAAAAAATCCCTCTTATATAGGCTAGACTATTTTACACACCCATATTTCAGTAGCTACCTCAACAGTATGTGCTTCAGTATGTTTGTGCATTCTAGAGACAAAGTATATCAGTAGGCTTCCTCCACACAATAATATAAAGATATAGGAACAGCCTTGTCACAAGTACACAGCAACTTGGTAGCCAAGAACATACCTGTTTCAACTAAAGTGTATGTTGTTAGCAAAGTATCATTCTTAACTGCTTATCTATTGCATATGTACTATCTGTCATATGCTAGACTTTTTTACATGTACAAATATTTCTGGTGAATGAAATATATTTTTAAAAATGATTCAAGTCTGGCAGTAATTAATAATTGATAAGTGATCACAATAGATGATACCTTCATATTAGTAATTATATGTACATACTGATATGTGGTCAATGAAAGTATAACATGAAGATATGCAGAATGTGTAAAATGGTATCTATGGAGAAAGATGATGTATCTTGAATTCTATTCAAATAATTACATTAGAATCTAGAATGCTTATATTAATTTGTTACAACAAAATGTAATGATATAAACATCTCTACTCAACTTATAATATCTCCATTATATTAACATTATAAATGTATATAATATTGATATAGATCTAAATTTAGATATTTTGAAAGTTAGTATCACTCTATTCACACTTCTGTGTAGCAGGAATCTTAAACGTTCTTATTAATAAAATCAAACCCGAGGCCAGTTATTGGGGTCAATGCTGGTAGGTCAGAGAGACAGAACAAGCCACAGCTAACCTCACCTGGTCAACTTCTTAGCTGGTCTTGTTTCCTCAGACTGGAATCTTCTGTGTCCTCATCCCAATGGCTCTCAGCTGAACTGCTGCTTAAAAGCCTGAATGCTTAACCAGTCAAATGCTTAACCAGCCAATTGCTTCTAGTTTCTGGTCCTCACGCCTTATATATCTTTCTGCTTTCTACCACCACTCTCTGGGATTAAAGGTTGGCTTTCTGCGATTAAAGGCATGTGTCACTACTCTTGGCTTTTTCCAATGTTGCCTTGAACTCACAGAGATCCAGAGGGATTTCTATCTCTGGAATGCTAGGATTAAAGGTGTGTGCTATCACTGCCTAACTAGTGGCTTTTCTGTTCTCTGACCCCAGATAAGTTTATTAAGGTACACAATATTTTGGGGAACACAATACCACCACACTTCTGATTTGTCCTTAATGAGAAAAATCAATAATTCTCCAGCAAACTTTTGAATATAAATCCATGGGAAATGGAAAAAATATGCATTTTAGTTCAGCTTCAAGTACAGTGGCAAGCACACATTACAAAACATAATGGATGAAAAAGATTGTGTTCATGGAAAATGATGCAAACGACAGAAAAAAAATTCCAAGAAATTCCAACTGATAATTAGATTTGTTTCTTAGTGGAAATTCCTGGATAGCTCATTACTGATCGTTGTCTATTACAAGGAAGATCCAATGATCAGCTCTCCCCGGTGCACTCCAACCACACCTGTTTTTATAACCATAACATTTCATTTATGTTTGTCTTCTGATTATACTTTAATGCTGTTAATTACTATAAATTTAGATAGAAAATAAGTTTAATATTTGTTTCAGTTTTTGTAGTCTGAACCAGGGTGTAATTCATCATATTAATATGAGAACATAAGAAAATATTACATATAAACATATTTTATATATCATAGAAAATAAAAAATATATAACATATAAAAATGATATAAGTAAATCTTGTACACCAATGTTACTGCTTCAGTTTAAAGACCATCTGTTATACAAACACTGTAAAACGAAATAATCATGAATCTGATAAGTGTTCCCAGACATACCATTTATGAACAGTGGCTTCAGATCAGCTCCTTTCACCAATGAGCACCTGCTTTTGTGTGATGTACGTGGAGATCCCATAAGGGCTATCATTTTATCGTTTCAGTTCATCCTTAGTTGATTAGACCATGAAATGAGTCCTATGAAAATTGGCAAACATTCCTTTGGTTATAAAACTATGCCATAAATATTACTGTTGTTCAATAATAATAGTTTGTCTTCAACTTTAATTGGCGGAAGCGCAGTTTCACAAGCCCTTTTAAGAACAACTTTCAGTGAATGATTGTAAATCAGCACCCAAGACAAGGCCAACACCATAGAGCCAATTCTCCAAATGGTAATGTTTCATTACACCAAATAGAAGGAACAAGATTTATTGCCTAGAAGAGAGTCCTTGCATTACAGGCCTGCCATTGGTTAAAATGCCCACAGAGCAAGCAGAGCGAACCTCCAACTTACAGTTTGAGCAGCTCCATAGCTAGAGCCCTGGCTTTTCTGTTGGGGAAAAGTCCTTCTGCCCCAACTCTTTCCTTTTATGTGTACATCACAAGGACAAATACTGAGGCCTAACAAATTCAAATCTAGAAGGAAAGGCAATGAAGGAGACTCAGACTGCCTTCATCACTCATACATCTTTATTAATGCTTCTCACCTAGAGGCAAATCAGAGGGCTCCTACCTCTTCATAAGGTTGTTTTTTTTTTTGTTGACTAGCATTGAATACTGTGTAGAAATGAGGCCAAATAAAGAATCAGTTCAATCAATCATTCTATCACGATTAACAAGAAAATAAAAATCAACATATTTTCACTGTCCTCCAAAAATAAATTTGATTTAGTGTTATGAGTTAAGCAGATATGTATAAAAATGTTTTGTATTAACATTATAATTATTAACAGGGCTTTTATTGCCTTTTAATAAATCAATTATCATTATTAGGTTTGGGGGAGGAGCAAGGTGAGGTCTCTTGGGAACACTGGTGGTCACACTGTAGTAGAATAGAAAGTATGAACGCTAGAATTCAAACTGAATAACAGATTTGACAAAGATAATGAGATAGCAGGTGTTTAATGATGTAATATGAATATGCAACATATATTAGTACAGATTTTTGAAAAATAATTTTAGGCTGTCAAATAATGAAATTTTAAAAATTATTTGAGAGAGTTAAGATTTCCACTAAGTTTCTCCTTGATTTTGTCATTTAACGACTAAGATATCCATTCAGAATTTTTATTTCTGGTAATTGAGCTACTTAAGTGTCTAAATTGAATCCTTTACAAAACAGAATAAATACAAAATTTGCCACATTATTGGTGGCATTATGGTTTGGTTAGGGATAAAGGAGAGCTCTTCCATTTGTCAGTGAGCTGGAGGAAATGTTTTTCTTATTAAATGTCATGTCCAGTAGGCTGTTGGGTCCTGTCTGCTCCACTGGATGGGAACTGCAAGGAGGCAAACAGAAGCTCTTCTAGGTTGGGAAAGTCTGGGCCCTGCATCTCAACAACTCATGAATTGCATAAACTCACAGTCCAGGAAATTAGTGACTCATGGATGCAGGCAAAGAAAACAGTCTTTGGGCTGGAGTCATGGCTCCTTGATTCCCTTCACAGTACACTTCATGGCAGCTCACAACTCCAGTTTCAGGGAATTTCAACACACACTTCTGGAACAGGAATACTGGAAGCAGGAAAAGCTTCAATAAAATTTAGATGTTTACAGACCATGGGTCTTTTGAGTTGAAGCGCTGAGCTTTGTCATCTAGAACCTTGCCATCCCAAACTTGGTACTTCTTTGGACCTCTTGAAATTGCCATGCCTTGTGGTCTATCATCTTCCATCATCTGCCACCGTTGTTTGCTGCATCACTGACTCGGGCCCTGCTGGAGCTCCTCAGCAGCTTTCTCGTTGTTGTCCCTCTGGCTGCTACTGGCAACGGCTCTGCCTCAGGCCTCTCTTGCCATTAAAAAGAAGAAGTATAAAATGAAAATAAACTATAAGTAAGAAATAAAGGCCCATTTAAAAAGAAGCCTATTATGTAGTACAGTAGGGAAATAACACAGTAGCACACAGATGACTAGAAAGTAGGTTGAACATGCCAGGAATATAAGCAGGCATAAGTTCTGAATTGTAGAGTCACTGATCCTCACTAAGTTGCTGAAGAGGATTCCACCTCCTAATGTAATTGTAAATATGTGAAGGTTCCTCTAAAGTTTACTGAGGCTTTTTTTGACTGATGTGTAGCCATTTCCGGACAGTACACCCTGTCAGGAAGATTAAGACAGTAGCAACTCTTCCTGTACTATGAGTTGTCTTTCATCATAGTGGTCCTTGCAGGCTGAAGTGTCCTCACAGAGATAGTCTAGTTTTCCAAAGTCTGGCTAAGACTGTTCCTCTGCTAGTTTAACTCCATACACTGGGTGGATATGGTACTAGTCTATCTGCTGCCATTCAAAGATGTGAAAATCTCACTCAGCAGTTTTACTTATTCCAAGAAAAAAAATAACAAATAACAAACAGGTCCATGTTAGGGTCCTTAGATTAAATACTTAGAGAAATGCCAACACAAAACTAGTATTTTAGCAATACTTAAACGTGGTTAAGAAGAACCCTAGGAAGAGCTGAAAAGCCTCTGAGCTGTCACCAGGTAAGAAGAGAAGAGTCACCAGAGATATAAGAAGAAGAATGAATGAGGTATTCACATTCTGTTTATTCAATCTGAGATTTCTTTGGCTTATCTCACTTAGGAATATGCCCACAAAATCTTAGAGGATTCCTTCCAAATCTATTACAAATGGACAAAATGTAGACATCTTCACTATTGCTAAGGAAGAAACATCTAGGGAAATGTGCTTTTTGAGCATTAATACGGAGGAGAATATGGGAAAAAACACAATTGTGAATGTGCATCAGTGCAGAATGAGGGTCCAACAGTAGATGCTGCATTTATGTTTTCCTACTCATATACTTTTAGAGTGTTAAAAGGCAAAGACCCACACAGAGGACAACTAGTGTGATGCTCAAGACAAATCTCTTTATTTTTTTTTCTGAAAGCTTGAGGAATTTCCAATTTTTCTAATTACTAAACTGGCTGGGACCTAGAAGACAAGGTGTTCTGTGGATCATGTGAATTACAGGCATGGGTCATGGACCTTGCAACTAAGAGTTCTATGGAAATTCTTTTTCTTACAGACCTGTGTTCTGTTGTTGTTTTTTTCTGTTGTATGTGTTTGTGTTTGTATGCCTTTGAGTGTTTTGGGTGGTAGTAGTAGTGATGGTGGTTTCGAAGACATGTATAGGTAGTCTGGAATTGGATGCTTGTATCATTGCAGTTGCTCTTTTCCTGGTGTTAGAATGGATATATTCTACAGAATCAGTGAAAACACATCAGGGTGCATGAGTTTTATATACTTAATATGATCAGTCACAGATTTAAATTTTCATGGAACTGACATGAATTTTCTTCTTTAGGAGTGAATAGCATATTTAGGTGTATATCCTTAAAAAAATATATTTTTCTGCTAGTGATTAGCCAGCCTAATTTCATATTTTGACAATTCCAAATACTAGCACAGCAAATAAACATTGTTATGTTTAATTATGCAGGTATCTTTTGGGCATGCTGATATCCTTACTCTTGACTGAAAGCTGGATCCTACAGAATATTGAAATGAGTTCACTATCTTTCACAATGTTAAAAACAAACAAGTTAACATGGGTCAAAGTATTTAGTGAAGACCAGACATTCTTAGCAGATTAAAAGAAATATGGGTGAAATACAAGTTGTTGACATGGCAAAGATTTTAGAATCATGACTTCAAAATTCAGGAAATAAAAGTATGTTTGGATCCATAGAGCTTCACAAAAGGAAAAACTTATGCATAGCAAAGGAAGCAATCAATAGAGGGAAGAGGGAGCTCTATACCAGGAGACAATCTCTGATAGCTACTCATCTAACAAAGAACTAATAACCAGAATATATTTAAAAACCTCAAGAAAAATAATAAATCAGTCATTCTAATTACTATGAGGGCCAAAGGTCTGAACAGTCACTTTTCAAAAGCAGAAATTGAAATGACCAATAAATATGTGGGACATATTTGGGGTATTTATTTAAGTCCCTATAGCCTTAGTGTTTACTTTTCTTTTAAGATATTCTAAGCAGGTCACTCGTTTTCTCTAAGTCTGTACTGTGTCTATTGTTTGAGCACTGGATGATGATATGAGGAGTGGACAGAATTCATTATTATTCTTTTTCGGGAAAAATGAGCCACATGATATAATTGATATTGTTTAGTACTTAAAGAGCTGATAAAAATTCAGTGAAACATTTTTGCCCTGTACTTTTCTTCATGACAAACATTGAAATGGTAGATCTAATTATGTTAAAAAGCAAACAACTGTCCATGGTACCTTTGCCAAGCCCCTATTCTAGACAGGAAGCAGATGGAAAAAGAAACAAAATGGTATTTCAGGTGTGTGTCTCAATTTTCAAAAGGATTTTTTAGAAATTCAGCACAAGAATTTCACTTCTTAGTACGTAGAGCAGATGTTAGCCCATGATCATGTTCGACTGAAGTGAAGTCTGGGAGGTCAAATTTTCTAACTGAATGTATTGTTACAAGTACAGGCATTTTATATTAAGCAGGAAGGACAGACTGGCACAAACAAATGACTCAGCTTTAGATAGACACCGTATTAAGCATAACAAGTCTGAAACACCAGTGGATCAAAATTGACATAATTTATTATATCATAATGAACTACCCCACACTTCAGAGAGATAGAGATTAGGGAATCAAAAAATGCCTTTTGATACTATTGAAAAGGGTGTGAAATTTTATGAAAGAAATGTGAATTACAGAATTCTACCTAGAATATTTTTATCTAAACAATAAGGCTATGCTGCCGAACTGTACTGTAATATTTAATGTTGACGACAAACTGGCTTGATTATCAGCAGATACCTTAGATCCTTAAATCTTCTTGAATTGTCTCTCATGGGACTAATGAAGAGACAATTTTTTCTATAATTTACTTATGGTATGTAACTCTATGGCAATCTCTAATAATTATATTCTTAAATACTCCCAAGGCTTTCAAATTATTCACAGCTTTTTTTGTCTTATTTTCATCCATTTATATTAAGTGAGATCATACTTTCTCCTTTGGTTATTAAATCACTTCTTCTGCTTATTTTATCTAGAAACTATATTATTTGAAGAGGTTCCCTTCAAGGAAGACTTTCATTTAAAAAATTTGCTATTAGTCACAATGTATTTTATATTCATTTTATTTTTTATTTTTTATTGGAAGTGGTCTACCTCAGCATCCATTAAGCGTTTTTCATCTTGGAATATTTAAGTTCAATAATGCATAGAATCCACTATGTGAATGCATTTTTTCTCTAGGTTATTGCCCCTCTCTTTAATAAGCATAGTATGATATCATATATTCAGAGATTAATTACATTATATAAATCTTTAAGTTTTTCCATTACTCCTTATGTATTTTTGCTGCATGTTTGATTTTTATTTTCATTCCTTTCTAAAGCAGAGAATTTTTGAGTGGTTTGTTGTATTCAAGGAGAGCCATTTGTTTTCAATAGGCTTTGTCATCCTGTGTCTCAGATGATTTTCTGTTGGGAATTGGCCACTTTCATAGAAGGATCCTCAATACGAGAGTTGCCAGTACATGTCTCTCATTGGTTTGCCAGTATTTTTTCTAAAAGAGAGTTCTTTTTTTGTCACTAAGAGAGTGTGAGCCTGACAGCTAACATTTGGCAGCTAATCAACAAAGGGTGCTATGTTCTTACACTTGAGTGTACTGATTTAGCCTGTTCTTTCCCCAAACTTTCTGAAAAAAACGTTTTCTAAAATTCTTGCACTTTTCTTGTTCAAATTCCACTAACAATCATGCTTCAAGAGATGATTTGCTGTGTAGAGAATCATTAGGTAGCATGGTTCAGTGGTAGGGTATTTGAGTTCAAAATGTGACTTCCTAATCCATCCTCCAGTTTCCCTCCTTTTCAAAGCAGTTACAAGCCTTGATGGGCTTTTACCTAATACTTTCCAAGGCTTATGAATTTTATTGATTGATTGATTTAGTTATTGTGTGTGTGTGTGTGTGTGTGTGTGTGTGTGTGTGTGTGTTATGAGTGTTTTTCTATATGCATGTGTGTGTGCAACAGTCATGTGTGAAGCCTGTGAAGGCCAGAGAGGGTTCAAATTTTCTGAAATTTAAGGGAAGGACAGTTGTAAGTCTCCAGGTACATGTTGGGAATTAAACCCAGATTCTCCAGAAGAGGAAACCAGTGCTGTAACCACTGGGCCATTTCTCTAGCACATAGCCCAATGTTTAGTTATTACTTAGTTCTGTGGCACAGATAATTACTGGGAGATGTCCTCAGGTATGCTGTGAATATATGTTGTTCCCATTGGTTAATAAAGAAGGTGCTTTGGCCTATGGCAAGGCAGCTTAGAAGCAGGCAGAAATCCAAGGAGAGAGAAAGGAAGGAGAAAGGTGGAGTGGAAGAGACACCACTGCCACCCTAGGAGCAGTATGTGATGGGATGCAGGTAAAGCCATGGAACACAAAGTGATACATAGATTAATAGTTATGGGCTGAGTTAAACTATAAAAGATAGCTATCAAGAGGCTTAACATAGGCCATACAGTTGATAATTAATATTAAGCCCCTGCAGGATTATTTTATAAGTGGCTGAGGGACTCCAGGGGCCAGATGGAACCAGAAGAAAGCTGGACCTCAGGGAATGGCAGGACCTGAGAAAACTTACAGCTACAGATAATACTAAAGATTATTACCATCCCCTACTATTGGTTCTTGACAGAAAGAAAATAGAATTAGTATTGACTCGGTGTGTCAATAATAATATCTGCACACTCAAAAGCTTTAGACCACTCTCAATTTTCATTATTCTATTTTTACCGTTTCAGTAGGATATACACATAGCATAAACCTAAACATGCCTTGCTTCTCCTCTAAACTTGAACTATATTCAGAAATAACTGCATTTTACTTTCTTTGTTTAAGGTGGCTCCTGCAGCTCCTAAGCAAGTATGGGTGAGAACAATGGAAGAACAGAACCAACTTATTGATTTTGCCTTCTGGCTTCTCTACCTTCTTGTGGCACACGTGTGATGATATATACTTACACATATATAATACACACAAACAATAAAAATGCATCCTTGCAGTATCATCACTTTTTGTACCTGAGAATACTATACTTCTGAGGGCTGTGAAGCAAAGAACATCGGGAGAAAAGAACAGCTAGGGTTAGAGGTGTAACTCTGAAAGAGCACTGGACTGCCATGCATGAAGTCTTGTATTTAATCCTCAACAATACCAAAGTAAACACATCACGGACAAATAAATAAAATAACTAACACCTGATGCAGCTCCTGTTGCTTGTGACCTTTGAGAAAGGGTACCTGAATATAGTCTTATTTCTGGCTTTATTTTCAGTGAGACAGGCAAATAACACCTGATATATTTTTTCAGAATATAAAACAAGTATAAGGGAGCCATCTCGATTCAGTTTCCATACTCCAGCCAAACAGAAATGCCACACTGGTGACCATTTTATTTTTCCTGAATGCGACATCAGACATAAATTGTCAGAAACTAGAACACTACATCTTCTAGTTTTGTATCTTCTTTTGGGATAAAACATTGACTAAAATCATATTGGAGCAAAAGGGTTTTATTTGAATTACAGATTGTAGTCCATCAGTAAGTGAAGCCAAAACAGAAAATGAAGCAGAGACCATAGAATAACTCTGCTCACTGATTTACCCCCTTTGGTTTGCTCAGCTACATTTCATATATAACCCAGGCCCACTTGCCTAAGGATGATGCTCCCCAAAGTGCCCTGAGCCTCCCTACATCACTTAAAAAGTAAGAAAATGTTGCATAGTAATAGACACAGGCGAGTCCAGTATAATTCACTTTTCAATGGATGTTATCTCTCTACAGATGTCGTTAATTGACAACTGAAATTATTCAAACAAAATTTATGGAAGTACCAAGTCAAAAATTAAAATGTATTCTAAGCTGTCAACATTATATTTATTTGGTATCTTAGAGACATGGAGCTGGAGTAGATAGAAAGTTTTCCAAAAGTAAAGTCATGTTTTCCCACAGGTATTGTTTTTAAAATAAAATATTTGAAATATTTTTTACTTCCTACATGTCATTTCAGAAGATTCAAACTCCTGGTAAGATAGTTAAGATGAGTATCCAACAAAAATATTGATGCTGAAATATAAATGTGTTCAACAACAACATTAATAATAATAATAATAATAATAATAATAATAAATATAAATAATAAATAGTAATATAAAAGAAGTGTATTCAACAGGATGTGATGGTTAGTTTTGTATATCAGCCAGAATGATGATACTGCCTAAGGATAAGAAATGAATCAATGCACTGTAAGTAAAGCTGATTGTCTTCACACAATGGGAATAAACCTTATCCAATCAACTGAAAGCCTGAATAGAATACAAAGACCACACATTCTTCCTTCTTTCTTCCTTCCTTTGTCTCTTTTCTTTGTTTGTTTGTTTCTTTCTTTATTTATTTATTTCCTTCTTTCTTTTTGTTTTGTTTGTTTGTTTTTCAAGACAGGGTTCTCTGTGTAGTTTTGGTGCCTTCCCTGGATCTTGCTCTGTAGACCAGGCTAGCCTTAAACTCACAGAGATCTGCCTGGCTCTGCCCCCTGACTTTCTTAAAGATAACTTTTGGAACACAGACTCCCCTGGGCCCTCATAATACCTCCCTTCAAACAGGAGCTTAGCATTGGTTACACTGAATCTTTATATTACTAGCCTATGTGGATGTGGCATTAAGGAATGAAAAAATGGGACTTTGTCTTGGAATATTTTGACTAAGACTTAAGACCAAATTTGAATTCTCTACTTCTATCTCTGTGTCTTTTGTCTATTTATAATTTGGAGTCTGTGGTTTGTTGTTGTTTAGTGTGTGTGTGTGTGTGTGTGTGTGTGTGTGTGTGTGTGTGTGTGATCTGTCTGCCTGCCCCATTATATGTCTTTGTTGCCTGTGACTAACAAAGGATTTTTCTCAGTATTTATTGAATAGCATAGGAAATATGGTATGGGAAAGAGATGAAGAATACGTTTTTATAAAAATCTATAACAATTTTCAGAGGGAAGAAGTTACTTTACAGATCCTAACTGATAAACAACAGCACAAAAAAACAAACAGAGATGATAACAACCTTGATTCACAATTCACTTTTAAAATTATTGTGTATTTGTTTCGTTTGAGGTTGGTTTAAACATTTTCAGCATATGATTACTAACACACACACACACACACACACACACACACAAAACACACTATTTGGGCTCAAAGGTATGAATGGGTACATAATTTAATATTAAAGCTATGCACGTAGCTTGAGTTGTAAAAATGCACTACATGTGAAATAAATGAAAGGCACAGTAAAGCTGTTTGCATTGTTTTCATAAAAGCAAGGTAAACTTCAACAGGCTGAGTACACAGTAGGAAAGCAAGTTGAATACGCAGTGATAAATGATCTCAAGGTGTATTATTAACTTGTTTGCAATGTCTAACAAAAGTTCAGCCCTTTTTCTAGCAAGAGATGTTTTCAGGGAAAAAAAAGCCTCCACAGCATCCAAATCTATGAAAGAGGATATATTCAGCCTTCTAATCACTTGAAGTTATTCTCTGAAGAATAATGATACCAGGGGACTATGCTAATTTATTTATTCTAACAACAACCAAAAAAAAATCAGGTTATTATTACTTGATATTTTCCTTGGTATAAAGTGCAGTGTCATTAAGACATAAAAAGAATTTTAATGTATATATAAATTTTTAAGAAATTGATAAAAGTTGCTAATGAAAATCTAAAATGTGTCCAATATACCTTAAATTGGTACTGTTTTGTGTCCTGTGCCATATCTCCGCTAGAAACATTGTTAAAAATGAAATTAGAATTAGAAGGATCTCCTGCATAACTGGCTCTGACATTTCCTGTGTGCTCACAGGGATGATTTCATTTGCAAAAGGATTTATGCTGCCTCTAGGAACAAAAGGCAGATGACAGGTGCTGCCAACAGTGATATGGTAGCTACTCGGCCAGCAAGACAGGACTCAGAATGAGAGATTTTACAGGTACTGTTTCTCTGCTCCATGGAGCAAAGAATGGTAGATAAACTCAGTTCATTTTGTTCCACATCCAAAACAGTTGTGGAGAAAATTAATCCACCAGTACCTGTTTTATTAAATTAAAGTATTTGTAGGATGTGGAAGTTAAATTTTAAGTCTTATATAGATAATATGCAGCATAATTTTCTTATATTCTGAAGCATAGTAAATATATATATATATATATATATATATATATATATATAAAACTTTTCCCTGGCACTAAATAAAAGATTTAACAAAAAAAATTGAGTAAGTGGTGATTTGTGAGCCATCTTGGCAGTTAAGTACCCTGGCTACTCTTCTTGAGGACTTGGGTTTGGTTGCTAGTCCTCACAGGGCAGTTACCATCTGTAACTCCAATTACATAGAGTCCATGCCCTCTTCTGGCCTCTGCAGACACATGACACATATACACATATATGCAGACAGAACAAGCACACACATAAACTAAAGTAAACAATCTCTCAAAAAGTTCATTTCGGTTTTTCAGTAAGAGAATAAAGCAACAGAGGAACAAAAGGTTCCTAATAAGCATGCCATTTCTGATAACATCGGACGCAATAAGACTTGCATATGAAGCAGGTAATTTATTTTTATTGGAAATAACGTATCTATTAAAACTGAATAAAAATGTATATGAAATGTTATTCAATAAAGGTATGTAAGATAAAAAGTAAAATTTACGTTTAAGTTTTGCTCTTTTAGCTACCATAGTGATGTAGAACTTTGCCAAATCAAGATGAACCAGTAAATTCCCCTTGTTGAAATTGTTCATAATCTGACAAGCTATATCAATAAATTTATATCATAAATATATGCTACTTCACTTTCCAGTTACTTTCTCTTTCTGCTTCATAGAGTTTGTGAAAGGTGTTTTAAAGATACAATACTTATACTCTGTTGTTAAGATTGTGTAGTTATATTATGTGGCCTGATAAACTTAAGTCGAGAATCATTTGAAAAATTATTTAAGCTGAGTGTGATGGTCCTCTCCTTTAATCTCAGCACGCTGGAGGCACTTGAACCTCTGTGAGTTCCCGGCTGTCTTTGTCTACATGTAAATCCCCAGGCCAGTTGAATTTAGATAATGAGAGCCTGTCTTAAAATATTTCACTTCTTTGGAAATGTGATTCTTTCAAATCACACAGGAAAACTATAAAACAAAAAATTCAAAGTTTCAGTATGGGACTATTGAAAATTGATTTCTGTACAAATGGAAAACATACTCTACCGTTTTTATTAGCTTAATTTTTTATTTTATTGTTTTTCAATTTTTTAAAGTTTTAGTTGAAATAGAATTATTCCACTTTCCTCTCTCCCTTATCTGCTTCCAGATCCTTCCAGATGTCCCTCCACTAACCACTCTCATGTGCCCCCTCACCCCTCAATTTAATGGCCTATTTTTAATATTGGTTATTGCTGTTGCATGAGTGTGTCTTGTGTGTGTGTGTTCATACATATTATATTACAGTCACACATTTACATATCATATACTCATAAATAAAATACATCCTGTTAAGTTCACTTCTGTTGTTTCTGTAGTTCTTTGTCTCAGGGGTGAAATTCTCCCACTTTCCACATCAACATGTCCATTGATATCATTATTGTTGCAGAGTTGTTTACACAGATATTACTAGGAGAGTCTAGTTCACAGCAGACTTTCTATGAATCTTGGCTCTAACACTCCTTCTGACCCCTTCCTACTCAATGATGGTTCAACATGCAGAAGTTGTAACGTCGATATATCAATTGGGCCTGTTGATCCCGATGATCTTTTGGAGTCTGTATTGTGTTAAGTTGTGTTTTTTAAGTAATGGTTTTCCCTTTGTTTCAAGTAGAAGCTTTGTTGATGAAAGGTAGTGCCTATGCTTTCATGTGGGTATAAGGATAAGATTTAGAATGCAGTTAAGAATTATGCTGTTCTAGCAAAGTGGTCTTAGTAGATTATTTTCTAATGTCCATGATCTCACTAGTTCTGGGAAGCTGGCTAGGATTCCCATAACAGGCATGAGTTCCAACTTGATGAGCAGTTCATATGTCCAGTTAGAGAGCTGTTGACCTCCACTAACATGTGAGTGACAGTTAGTAAGCTGGTATGTGTATCTTGACATGCTGGTAATTGTTTTAGTTCACAGGTGTACTAGCTGTGTAGAATTATTTTAATTGCTCCCCTCCCCTGACAGTCTACATAGTATTTTCTGGAACTAAAGGATATATATTACAGAAAAAGGCTTTGATGTTGGACCCAGTTTAAATATCCTCAGTCCTGTCTCCTAAGTGTCCAGTGTTTCCCTCAAGATCAACTTATTAAAAGGACCCTTGATGAGCAATTTAATAATTTAGAAAATTCCTTATAGAGGAGAGAACTATACTCTTGAGGAAAGACACAATTTTCTGAGTATGTGTTGGAAAACCCACATTTCATATCTCTAACTTGGTTTCCCTCATCTAGGTATTTATGTATTTTGAGTGTATAATCACATCTAGATACAGTTTGTGGTTGTAAGCTTTTGTATCAGGAAAAACTCTCTAAATTGAGCCCGTCTTCTATTTACCACATTTAATTTTGTATTTTAGGCTTAATCACAGAAATCAAATCTACTGGAGTAGGCTCATCAATCCTTTCTCCAGGAATCATCATCTGATTTTTGCCTGTGTATTTCAGTTGTTTTCAAAAGTGGCACTTTGTTCTCCATATGCAAGCTTTGAATCAACAGAGAAACAGACAGGCGGGAAACAGCCTCAAATCTCCACTAACCATGAAGTACACTGAGGCCTAGGCTTCTTGAAGCAATGTGTTTCCTAACTCAGAAACACTAAACTAAGATATTTTTAATTCAGTCATATGTCATCCTGAGCAAACACAGCCTCTGGACTCCAGGGTCAGCACTTGCATAATTTATGGCTGAAGCAAGAGCAGACAAAGAACCCTCTGTGTAGGAAGACAAATTCTGGGCAAAAAGAAGAAAAGAGCTAAGATGTATGCATCCATTTCCTCTTTAACATTTAACAATAGAATAATATATCACTCTTCTCTTCCAAATAGAAATATATGGGAGGAAGAATGAGAGTGCTCTATATTAGCATATCCATATCCATTAGGATAGCCCTCCAGAAAGAAAGAAACATTTTAAGTGGTGAATATGGATGATGTTAGTTTTTGTATTATTTGCTTGTGTGCTTTTTTGTCAAAATGAAACATAGTATAACGAGACAGACATTAATTCTGATGTAAGAAAATATGGATCCAAGTCTTGCTTTAACAATTTTTACTCAATATTTTACAATAGTATGCTTTAAGTGAGCCCTTAAAATTGTCCAACATTTCAGCTGTGTTACTCTTATACAGTTTATTCGCATTCTGTCCTTGCTTTTTTTATAAATCCATGGTTAGTTTAAATGTGTGTTAATTCTCAATGTGCTATCTTATATAACAGGACTCAATAACATGTCCTGGGGAAATTATGAATGAATATATGATTTTATAGTGCCTGAATATTAATACTATCCATTTTTAAAATCACAATCTCTCTTGCTTAACTATAGTCTTTCAATAAAAGACTGCCTGTTTGCCACTTTCTGGTATGCCTTACAACATGTCATTAATGTTGCTGAGATACTTGATAGTATTTGCCTGCTTCACAACTGAAGCTAGATGCATCTTGTTTTGACTAATGAGAGGTAAGCAGAAGTGACAGGAAACATTTCTTAGCAGAATTTCCAACAGCCAATGCAAGGTTCTTCATTAACCTCGATTACGACATAGCAGTAATAGATACACAGCTAGAGATAAGCCAGCATCAACCTAGATTCCTGATCAAGACAGGTTGCAGAGCAGTGTGTATCTCTTGTGTGACAAAACATTTCTGGGGAAGAAGCAACACATATCTACTCACCCCAGCTAGGGAACCCACAACAGACCAAAGTACATACAGCTAAAGTCCAACTTGATCAACCAATGAGTTTTATTGGGGTCACCTACAGTAATATGGGTCAAGGGTTACTCAAAGGAGCAAAAATTACTCAAAGACAGCTGCATCACCAAAGCCCGCCTCAGCATGAGTGCCAGCTTGCAAAGATGGGAACCTGGCACACACTGTACAGCTTGCAGGCAGCTCAACAGGATGGAGAGTGTCCTGTCCAAGAGGTTTAGTTACTCTAAACCTCTTTCAGGCAGCTGTTCTGGTCTCAGGAGCTTACCTTGCAGTTTTCCTCCTCAGAGAGTCTCCTTTGAAGCTCAGCTTCCTTTGTCTGAGCAGGACTCTGAGCTTTAGTGGTTTACTCTGGCAGGAAGGGCATATCTGGTCACATTCAGGGACTTCTTGAAGCTAGTTGGAGTTGTTTACTTTCCTGCTGAAGGAACTTCCTTGCAGAATGGAACATTTCTATCTCAGAAGAGACTGTTACCCAACAGCAACCACTGTCATATGCCACATGTATAACATATTGCTGTGGCTTCAAGAAGCTGAATTTGTATATCATTCCGTGTAACACTGTATAGCCACATAGTCCGTTGGATCCTTCCTTATCTGACCTTCACATGTGTTTTTCACACCCTCTCACTCTTCCTCCAGGAATTTCCCTCATTTATCCATCTGACAAAACCATTTTATACAGGTTCTGGGGCTGCAGCATACAGTATATCTAAAAACAAACAAACAAACAAACACAAGACAAACAAACAAAAAACCCCATAAACATTCCCATTTTTCTGAGGGAGGAGCTAAATACATGAATAGAATAATAGAATGAAAGCTAGAGTGAATGCTACTGATTGGGATTTTGCAGATCTCAGTCAAGCAGTCGGATTGCACAGCTGCCCCCAAACTAAACTGACCAGGTACTTTCAGATATTTGTCTTTCCTGAGCTCAAGTTTAACTCTCACTGATGGAAACCCTTCTCTGCTGTTCAAAGTGGGAAAAAAAAACCACAGTTGTCTGATTTGCATAGGGAGAGTGACATTGACATGTTTCCTAAAACTTCTGTGGAGTTTGTCCCCACATATTTTTGCAAAGAAAATTATATTGTCATACTTTTTCATATTATATGTACATATTTAAGCACAAAAGCCATGGAGTTGCTGAAAAATGTAAAGACATACACAGATACCTGTTCAGGATTAATTGTACAAAAAAAAATTAGAAGAGAAAGGAGAACCTGCTATTTGTACGCTTTGGATAAAACTTTCATCACTGTTCCTTTTGAGCTTAGTCTACATGTGTGGGTGTATGCCCATGTGTATATGTGTGTACAAACTAAAGTAGATTTATCTTTTGTGATTGGGAAATCAAAGATCTGTCTGGAGTTACAATGTGTGTGTCAAATGCTTAGAGTGAAGAAAACTTGAAAAACTGTGTGTAAAGAGTGCTAACATAAAGAATCAAGAGGCTCTTGTTCAGACCTGACCTGAAATTGAAAAATCTGTAGCTCTGACCAGCCACTAACTAACCTTAGCCAATTAGAATTTATTAATATAATTGCAACTTGCATAAGCCAATCATATCTGCAGTGACCTAACTGCTCTAGGGATTTCCCCTTGGCTATGCTTAACAGGAGCCCACACATCCTTTCTGGGCCATTGCCATTTTGTCTGTGCACTTGCTGATTGCATACATGGGTGATGTCAGTTTGTGGAAGGCCACCAATGGCTTTGGCAATGCTTTGGGTTGTTTGGTGGGTTCCCATTGGGACCCTTTTACCCAACAACTTCATGAGGTCTAACCCATTCCCAGGAATGGAAGTTTCTTTTGGTGATGATAGATGGCCAGTTGGGGCTGTCTTTCTGGCGTTCTTTGGAAATTTCATTAGATGTGTATATTATAGGAAGCTTCTATTGTATTAGTGTACATGCAACCCTTCAAAGGGCCCTCAGTTTTAGCTGTTCCTCCTCATGTTTCTTTTCTTTTGCCCCTATTACATTCTCTTTCCTATTTGATTCCCCCATTCCAATACATCTCCCATCCATCTGTAAATATCTGTGCCATTTCCCTTTCCCAAGGAGATACGTCCCTACTCTCTAGCCCACTACTCTCTACCTAAACTTTGCAGTTATAAAGATTTTAGTTTGCGTATAAATGACTTAACAACTAACTATTTAAGTTATCCACATTTAAGCAACTATGTAATTTATAAACATATATATATATATATATATATATATATATATATATATATATATATATGTATCATATCGTATTTGTCTTCCTGGGTCTGAGTTACCTCACTGAGGTTGTTTTTTTCTACTTCCTTTCTTTTATGTGAGGATTTCAAGATTTTATTTTTTAACAGCTTGGTAATATTCCACTGTATAAAGGTACCACATATTCTTCATCCATTTATCCATTGATGGACACCTATGTTTTTTTTTTTAATTTCTGGATATTATGAATAAAGTAGCAATTAGCATATTTGAACAAGGGTTCCTGTAGTACAATGAAACATCTTTGTATACCCAAGAGTGGTATAGTTGGATCATGAGGTTGATCTTTTTCCACCTTTCTGATGAATTGACAAGCTAATTTCCACAGCGGCTGTACATATTTGCCCACCCACAAGTGGCAAAGCAAAGGTGAGTGCTCCCCTTAATCCACATTCTCAAAAACATGAGCTGTGATTTATTTTATTGATCTTTGTCTTTGTAACCTGAGTAAGATGACATCTCAAAGTAGTTATGATTTGCCTTCCTCTGATGACTAAGGATGCTGAACATTGCTTTAAGTGCTTCCCAGCCATTGAAATTTCCTCTTTGGAGAATTCTGTTGAGATTTGTACCCCATTTTAATTGTGTTATCTGTTTTCTTGACATCCAGGTTTTTTTTATTTCTTTATGTATTTTATATATTAGCCTTCTCTCTTGTCCAGCACTGTTTATTGAAGATGCTATCTTTGTTCCCTTTGTTCCAGTGTGTATTTCTGGGTTCTTCATCAGAAATCAGCTCTCCATAGGTGTGTGAATTTATATTTGTTTCTTCAATTAGATTCCATTCATCATCATGTCTTTTTTTTGTGCCAATACCATGCTTATTTTATTACTATATCTCTGAAGTACAATTTACTATTGAAGATGGTGATATCTCAAGCAGTTCTATTACCACTCAAGGTTATTCATTCTAGCTATCCTGTGATTTTGTTTCCAAATGAAGCTGAAAATAGTCACTTCAAGATCTGTGAACCACTGCATTGGAATTTTGATGAGGATTGTATTGAATCTATAGATTGCTTTTGGTAGGATGCCTAGAATGGAGGGAGAGATAGAAGAAAAGGCACAGACAGTAGTCTGCTAGAGTGCTGGGAAAGAGACTGGGGGATTGTGTTTTGAGAAGAAGAAGGAGAGTGAAAATTCAACAATTACCTACCTGCTTCCCTGCCCTATCTGTTTCCATGACAGCCATGGCAGGCGGATTCAAGGGAATGCCTGTGGGTGTTGTAGGCTGAGACTAAGAGATGGGGTGGTGATGAGGATATACAAGAAGATCTGCATGATTATATGGAGAAGGGGTCAGAGAGGGAGGGGAAGCCATTGCAGGAAGTCTGCTACAGAGCTGGGGAAAGGACTAAGGGATAGGATTTTGATGAAAGGAGAGAAATTGATGGTCTAAAGACTGCCTAGCTGCTTCCCTGTGGATATTAGTAATTCTAAAAATCCAAAGGAAACTCTGAAACTAAGTAAACTTACTTGTGCCCCCACCAACATTTGGAATGACAATTTGCAAAATATATCTACAGGAATAATATCCTTTTATGTTCATATAAAAGTGGATCGTGAAATGTAAAAGTACATTTCCTAGAAGCATAAAATGTAAATTTTCTCTGCCAAATTTTGTCAAATGTGCTGTTCAATTATTTCAGAAATCCTATATCTATGTCATACAATGGCAACTGCCTGTATTCTTTCCTACATTGCCACTTGTTAAATGGATGTTATAGCAACAGTTGCAGCCTAGAGGTGGATCAAAGAGAGAATTGGTTCCACAGATGACAAGTGCTGTGATGGTATCCAGATAGCCTCTGAAGTGGAATTCAGGTGGTCTCTAAGGTAGGAATCAGATGGCAAAACAGGAACTTCATCCACAGGAAGTTCGATTTCTTCTCTCATCATTCTTGCTGTCTGCTTGACACCTGGATTTCAGGGATAGTGCTCTTGGCTCTCTCCTTGTTGTCAGTTTGCTTTTCTTGCCAAGAGCTGCCTTTGAGTTTCTTCTTCCTAGCATGCCCTTCCCAGATCATGAGAGAGATCCTCCTGATTCTTCACACTAAGATCTCCATGCTGACACAACAGGGTCATAATCTACCACTACTCATAATTACCATCGTTAATAAAACTGTCTTTTGGATGGATTTTTATATCATTTAAGTGGTATAGAATCCCAGCATGCAAGAGATGAAAGAGGAAAATGAGAAGTCCAAGGCTCCTTTAGACTACAAAGTAAGGCTTGACTTCACACACACACACACACACACACACACACACACACACACACACACACACGATCATTTGAGACTTGATGAATGATGTTTTTTCCTAATATTTTATGATTTAGAAAATGTATGTGGAATTCTATGTAAGTGATTAGAATTCTTCTAAAAATTTACATAAGTTGGGTTGCAAGAAAATGGCTCAGGTTTCAAAGTGCTAACAGTGCAAGGAAAAGCCTGGAGTCTGAGTCTCCAAATCTCCCAGGTTGACGATAGAAAAGAGTATCTACAGGGCAAGCTGCTATCTAGTCTAGCTGAATATGCAAGCTCTGGTTCTTACTAAGAGAGACTATTTTATTTCCAACATTGATCTTGGGCCTCCTACATAGAAGTACACCCTTGAACATGCATGTACACACACACACACACACACACACACACACACACGGGAACATGTATATACTCATCTGTCCACAATACATACACATAAAAAGAAGAAAACCAAAAAGAAAAATTTTATCTTGGAACATGAGAGTCATGGCTACTACATATCATATAATTACAGTAAAATGTGGAAAACTCACATTGAACCTCTCCGTACCCATCTCAGCTCTTTAAATTGAATGCAGTTGTATGAACTAAATATATCAAATGGGTTCCACCATGCAAAAATAAAGAAACCAATTAGAAATTAAAAGTAGATATCAATACCTTTCCAAATATTTTCAGCCTCTTACAAATGCATTCAATTAAGATATACAGTAAAGGTATCCTATATCCAAATTCCACTGCAGTACAATCACTGAATTGCCTTTACAATAATAAGCGAAGAGTCATTGAAACTGAGTGTTGTATATCTAGTCTGGGAGTTTGTATTGCAGGGAAGAGTTCAGTGGTTATAAATATCTATTAAGCTATTGTGATGTTTTACGTCTATTACCAATTTTAAAGGATCTGAAATCAATTAGAAGATAAATCATAAGGCACAACTGTGAGAAATTATTTAGATTAGGTGAGCCTCTGTGCATGCTGCCACAGTCTCCGTGAGTACATTTATGCATTGGTCCTACCATGCTTAGCAGCCCTAGTTTACTTGGTGTATCCTATCTCCTGTGGCTCTTTACACTCTTTCTGCCTCCTCTCCTTCAGAGTTCCCTGAGAGAAGGGAAATGATGGAGACATCCCATTTAGGGCTAATTGTTCCAAGGTCTCTCACTCTCTGTATTTTGTCTGGCTATGAGTATTTCTGTTTGTTACCATGTGCGGCAGGATGACTCTTCTCTGATGATGGCTATGCAAGGACTGATCTATCAGTCTAGTAGAAGGTTGTTAGGAGCCATTGCTACAAACTATTAGCAGAACAGTAGTATGGGGATTTCCTCTAGGAATTTAGACTGTCTAGTCTTGGGTTCTTGGCCACCCATTTTATTTAACAACACACTTCTTCATTACACAACATTAAATAAAAATCCAGCTTTAGAGATCAAAAGTATAAATTAATTGTCATAAGATTTATCATTTTGATGGGGTTAGGTAGTATTTTTGCATACTTGGGATGTAGGCTACATGCATTTACTTGGAAAAAAATCATATTTCAAAATAATTACAATTAGAATCAAATAGAACACTTTACAGTAATAATAAATTTAAAAGAAATGGGAAATGGGCAAAATACATCTTTCTCCTCTTTATTCTGGTCATTTGCAATTATGTCAGAAACTGTTTTCAAAAAAGAAAAACCTAATCATGTGAGTTTTAGCATGACTAATATCCTCCTGGTGAACGAATTTTAAAACTGGTCTGAATATTCAAACCAGTTTTGGCACACAACATCCACTTTACATCTATGAAGGGAACACAATTCTTTGTAGTTGGTAGGAAAGACCATGTCATAGGCACTCTTTCTGCCTCCAGTCAACACATCAGGTTGTGCCTTGAACTCAACATACTCCCATATCACAATCATATCCAATATCTGTGGCATTGCAATGTGTGGTGCTGGCTTCCCTGTATCTCATACGGGAGTGCTCTTTATGCTTTGATGTGTGAATCTGAGGGCCTTCATGCATGCCCGTGGACTTCAAAATTGAAAGAAGAGGCATGGAAGTTAATCATCACGGTGGAGAGCAGTTTATGTGGACAGACTATCCCGTAGTACCTACTGAAAAAGTGTCTATTTGGTGATAAAGGATTAGCACACACTATGGAAGTTCATCTTGCCCTTCTTTCTCCATGCAAGGAGATTCTTGATCCACTCCGTTTGGGGCAGGGCTTCATTTTTATTGGTGAGTTCAATGCAGAGATGTGGTGGCCAGATGTGCTTAGGTTCTTCATCTGGGATAATTTTCTCTACTACAGTTGATAGCCAATTTACTTTGTTCTTCTACACAATACTTGCTGAAGAAATGCAACATTTAATGATAATTGCTTATTCCCCCTGCTTTAAAGAATCACTCTCATGGATACACTCAAAGTAAGACTGTTAGTCCTTTACTTTAGAACCTTGGATTCAATTCTCTGTAGTTTATACTAAATGTCACATGATTATGGCAAACTTATGTTTGCTTCTTTATTCAGGAAAGGCTTGTTTTTTCTCAAAGTATACAAGAATAAGACACATTTTCCCAGCCACTTTTTGAAGTAATATTTTCTTCGGTGTCAAATTTATAGCATTTGTCATTATATTTTGGTGGCAGCTGCTATTATGTATATGCAAGGACCTGACAAAAAGCACTGTGGATTGAAATGGTTCGTTTAGGGAGAGTTGAAAAATAAACATGAAATATATTTGGAGTAAATAGAATTGACAATAAAGACAAAGTTTCTAAGCAGTGAAACATATAAAGTTAGTAGGGGTTAGTGTATTTCAGTGCTTAATATATTTCAAAACTGAGCAAAGTTCAGTTAGGGCTCTGCTGAGAGAAATGCTTTGTTCAAAGAGGAGCTGTACTTGTAATAGAACTACTTTCGATATGATCTGTCTGTGTAGACTAGAGTCTTGTTAATGTAAAACAGAATTTGTAAACAAACTGAGAGAGACTAAATAAGAATCCAAAGACATTAATGAAGAGAAAGGGATGACCCTTTAATTGCTACCCCAGTTTATATGAGAATAAGACACTGGTCTCCTAGAATTATCAGATTTACAAAGGAAGCCACTTGGACAGGACAGATAAATTACACTAGCAGCTTGGACTATCTGCCTAAGGATGTCTGCTTCTGGTTATGAGATGGTGAGGGTCACACTTGTCCTCTGACCCATCTGAATCCAGACAGCACCAGTGAGCCAAGGCCCTGTAATTCATGTCAATTTGGATGAGTTCTCTCATAAAATATAAATTTGAATCACATAAAATTACCATTTTGTAGGTCAAAAACAATAAAAATCAGCAATCTTTTAAATAGATCATTAAAACTTCTCCTTGGGAGAGAACAGGTGTCATTGGCATCTTTTAGGCATCTTTTGGTTGGGTGGCTTTGTTATAATTTTAATTTATTTGATTAAGACCTGTGTCACTTGAAAGTTTTTATATGTTAGTGCAGTGTTCATATATATATATATACTTATAAACATATATATGTTGATCAATAACCATATCTATGAATCAAAATTGTGCTATTTGATTAAACATGTGAATGTTCATAAGGAATATAAGTAAAGAATTTGTCTTTTTCTCACATGTATTAAGTTTTGGTTGCAGTTATTCATAAGCAG
Organism: Peromyscus maniculatus bairdii; assembly: GCF_049852395.1. NCBI lineage: Eukaryota > Metazoa > Chordata > Mammalia > Rodentia > Cricetidae > Peromyscus > Peromyscus maniculatus. Next base: position 63,872,949 of record NC_134872.1, on the reverse strand, counting down.
CCATTGAATTTTCAGTATAATTCTCTCACTGGTGTTACTGGGTACTTTTTGGCTTGAATTTTGCATCAGAGAACTGCTCCTCGATTAAATTTAAATAAAATTCATGGCACAGCAATAAATATAAACTGGCATCTTCATAATTGATATTTGGGAAATCTTACAGTTTGTGACAGGTCAAAAAATTATACCTTCTCAAATGCTGTCAAAAAATTTAAATTACAGAATAATCATATAGTTTGAAACTTGGAAGTAGGATGATACATATTTGAAGTAAATTATATCTTATATTTTATTGCAATCATAAAAATATTAGAAGATACACCAAATAATTTATTACATTTTCAAAAACTATTTTCTGATAAACTCTTGGCATGCTTTTAATGGTAACTGTCACTAACACAACTTGCAGGTATTTTTCACATTGTGAGATGTGATATTTGTCTTCTGGAATCAACTTAAAATGGGCTTAAATGTCTTAATTAAATTTTTCTTATTTCCCTTTTGCTATTAAAGGCACAACTGTACCAGAAAAAAAAAAATAACAGTTTTTCACAAATATACACCTTACCTTTCTTTACTGACATTTTGTAAATTAGTTGACCTTGACAATTACTGATCTACATTTTTTAAAGAAATGTGTATGTTTTACATTCTTGTGTGTATGTGTGTGGAGGCAAACAGTCTGGGTAAATCTCATTTTCAACTGTGTTCTATCTTACTTATTGAGACAGCATCTTTCATGGACCTGGAAGTTAACCACATTAAGCTGAAGTAGCTGGCTAGCGAGTTGCAGGGATCCAGGAGTGTCTGCATCCCACCAGCAGCCCTGGGACAACAAATACAAGCCACAGTGTCTAGATTTTTATACAGGTCCTGGAGTTCTACTCGGGACCTTACAATTTGGAATTCACTTTGTGAACTGAGCTGTCTCCTCAGAAAACCACTGTTTACTACTTTTAAAAAATCTTTTGTAGAAATCCAAATAACCCTCATTTCTTCTTTATAAAAAATGGTTTTAATGGTTGGCTTAGGTGTTTGTTTTACGTAGCTGTAGGGCAAGTGAGGTTTCCATTTCAGTTGTTCAATGTGAGTAAGAAGAGCTTTAGGCAGCTAAACCTGAGGCACAGGAACAGTGAGAATCAACCAGAGACGCCTGCTTGGCAATAGAGGAAAGCAGATCAACCCCAATGGATGGTCCTGATGAGGAGAGCGACTTCAGATTAACCATGGAGGGACTCATTTCCAGATGTATATGTGAGGAAGAACAGGCCTAGACAGGCTGGAAGATTAAGTACAGGGGTAGTAAGCATCCTAAACTTGCTTGATTCCAAACGAAGAAGGGATTGGCTCATATAAAAAAAAATGACTCGTCAGTTTAGCATAGGTTGGGTGCAATACAGCTCTTTGCTGCTCTATTTCTTAATCCCAAATTCATTTATATTTTATATGGACTCTATAATTCTATTACCTTGACTCTGGAGAATATATGTGAGTCCTAAGAGCAGTCCAAGCATCAGTTTCTCTTATTTATAACAACTTCTTATCAAAAAGCTCTATCTTACTTCTACAGACTCTTTTTTTAGCCTCTTTTTTATTAATAAATTATCAACCTTACAATGGGTAAATTCTTTTGACTGAAGAAATCCAACTTTCCCGATTAATCCAGTTCTTATGAATTTAATTTAGGCAAGACAGCTCAGCAGGGATAAGCACTTGCTGCAGAAGTCTGTCTCATGACCTGAGTTCCATAACCAGATGTCATGATGAAAGCAGAGGAGGAATTCCTGAAAGTTGTCTGCTGGTCTCAGCACATGCTGAAAACCCATGGGTGCCATATTCTGTTACACATATTACACATACCTGCACACACATCAACATAATAGCAATGAATACAACTTATTTCTAAATGAACTGCAAGTTTGGAATATAAAAATGTTCAGTCTTTCATTCAACAAAGGTATATAATTTGATTACCAAAATGCCAAAGCATGTACATTCCCTATAAAACATAAGCTACTAGTATTATAAGCTACGCTAAGAAAATTGTCAGTAAGAAACAAATATTAAAAAAATGAATATTAATACAGAGAATATTTTTGAAAATTTCAAATGAGTTATTGCTGCATGTTTGAAAAATGAATATACTACATTCCACTTCCTTAAAGATTTATAATTATGTGTAAAAGAACACTCAAACCCCTCAATATTTGTATTAATTTACATAAATACACAAAAGTAAAGTGATTTCAATAAGCCTGTATGAAATATTCTACAAAAAAGCAGTAAAGTGAATACAAAAGCAAAATTAACTGCAATATTTTATAATTGGAGTTAATTACAATTAATACAATATTGGTTTATTAAATTATTATAAGAGAAATTAATATTTTTTTTATCTTAATGTAAACTATAGCTAGCCATACAATATACTAGTAGTGATATATCAGGGTCTCTGTAGCAGCCATCTGTGAAAGTTTGATTAAATTTGCAACATTTTAGCAGATATTTTTCTTCATAAAACTAACTATATCATATTATCATGTTCACATGATATGGGAGGTCTTCACTTTCCATGATAAAGCAATCAGTGAAATTGGAGAGGCTAGTATCTATATTTCAAAGTACTGCCTGGTTTTCTGTCTTAGCATTAGGCATTACATTAAACACAGCCCCCTGTTCTTCTCTGGCCTTCTGAGCATAAAAATCTTTCAGTGTTCTTCATGGAGGATTTGTGTAAGACATGCAAAGTAAGAGTCTTTTAAGGGGACCACCATCAGTCAGTCAACCTTCTTCTCTCTTAAAAAATAGCCATAAAGCTAAGCTTTCCTTATGGTTTTCATATTTATTTAATATCCCTCTGTGCATGTCTGCAGATATGTAGAAATATCCACCTTGAAATAATTTTCCAGGACTCCCACAGTTTAAAATGAGACAAAGATCAATGTCAATGCTGAGCTGTAGAACTATATTTATAATTTTCTAATAATCCCACTTTATAAATTTGCACATTATATACCATTTTACATCTGTGAGTATGCATGCTTATATAAATATATAAGAATGCATGTTTACATAAATGCATGATGTAGATGTAACCAACCATCTTATTAAATAAGAAACACAGAGTCAATACAGAGATGAAAGCCAAGAGGTCAGAACAATAGCTAAGAGCTAAAAACCTTACCCTTCACTGTCGCTGTTGTCCTACCTCTCCGAAAGAGACCCACTTCCTGTGTGTTTGCAACTTTTTATTGACTTTCTGTTCTGCCTTCTCATTGGTTGTACACCCAACCACATGACCTCTTTGTCACTGCCAGTCTGTACAGACCTCCAGGTCTTCTATGGTTGGTATTGAGATTAAAGTCATGTGTCTCCATGCTGGCTGTATACTTGAACACAAAGAGATCCACTTAGCTCTGCCTCCCAAGAGCTGGGATTAGAGGTGTGTACCACCACTGCCCAGCTTCTGCAAAGGCTTATTATTAGCTCTGACCCCCAGGCAACTTTATTTATTAACATACAAATCACATTTTAGTACAAATAAAATATCACCATAGTTTGAAATGCAGATGTACTCATCTGAAACAATACAGAAGAGACAATATGAGTATCTCAGAGATTCCATGTTCAATTTTTTACCCTGGTACAAGTTGATACAAGAATTTAGAACATGAACCTCCTGTATAATCTAACTCTAAGGATCAGAATTTCCACGTTGGCTCGACATTATTTGCTTCACTTTGCCATGTATGAACCAAGGACTGTAATACGTCCTATTTGCATCACTAGAATGTTAATGAGGATTAGAGAATCAAATAGAAGTCAGCTGTCATTTGGAAACAATTCAGCTGTGAGGAACCAGTGCCTGAATGACCTAGGAGTTTTACTTGATGTAGAATAGACCTCATTGAGAATTGTGTGTATCTCAGTAAGCCTGTAAATTGCCCCATTAGGTATTAGAGTTTTACGTTTTCCAGGTAATCGACATAAGATAATCTTCCGAAAGGATAAAGGACATTTGTCAATGTCTATCCATGTCTAAGCATTGCAGCTCAATGGGTGTGGCTGATACATTGCTGCTAACAAGGCATCTCACATGTGCTAGTGAAAGTGCAGGGGGAGGGAACTGCAGGAGATGTGCTGCTTTTCACTCATCCACTCCACTTTCTTCCACTCCAGAGGTCCTGAGGAGCTGAGAACAACATGCCATACTCTAATGCTGACCCTAAGGCTTTCAAAAATAAGTTTTACCAGTGGCATTATAGACATAATGGACATATTTGAATTTATAATGAACAAAAGCAACTATGGGTTTTCAATATATTGTTTATACTCATAATGGGAGAAAATGTATATTAAGCACTTACGTTGTTTTATTTTTTTTTTCCAATACAGCGTGTAACTAGTTGCCTCAGAACTATATATGAACTATTTCAGGGTCCCCCCCACCCACCCAAAAAGTCTGCTTTTTGTTTGTTTTTCATTTTGTGAAAATATCTTTAAACTACAAAAGGGAAATTTGCTTTTGTGAATACTTTTCTTAAAATGAATAAGCCCATTGTGCCAGTGGAGGGGGGGAATGAATGTTTCTACTAATGGGAGCATAATAACCACTAATTTTATATTTAAAATGTTGACCTGGACTTCTCTGCTGTGCTAATCTTGTGGGTTTTTTTTTTAATGGAACACTGCAAAAGGAGATCTATCAGCACCTGCTTCACAAGGCATCACTAGCAAAATGGATGTGTGCAGATAGCTGTCCCTTTATTCTGACATTACTTCAGAAAAGCTAGCTTTGTTCTTCCAATGGTGCTGTAGGAACAGAGCCCCATTTGTCAGTGGCTGCCTGCCCCTCCAGAGTCATTCTGCCCTAGGCTTTAGCTTTCTGTCTTTGGGTACTAATTGTTCTTCACTGGCAGAACAAAAGCTGAAAATATTCTGAGGACAATTAGCCAAGTTTCCTAAACTCCATCCTTCCCTAAAGAAGCAAAAACTATGAGGCAATCAGACACCCTGCCCTCCTCTATTAGTGTACACATAGAACACAATCCCAATGCCTCCATATGGAGTAATAACCTCTGAGGCCATGCTATCACTTACATTTGTTTTATGATTCATGGCGATTTCCTCTTACCTAAGAAATATTTGTGTCAACTATTTTCCCAACATATTTCTCTACAAGGTTTTATGGGTTTAGGTTTTACCATGAAAGCTATAACTAACTGGGAACTAATATTAGTGTACATTTATGTAGTTATTTGTTGGAGCTATTATTTTGGTCAAGGAGGAGATACAGACATCATGGATATCAAGAGTTCCTCCATGTTTATGAGAAAGATTCTATTGTTGATCATAGCTTCTTTGTTGATAATGAGCTGCTACACACACACACACACACACACACACACACACACTCACACACTACTAGACTCCCCAGTGAGTACTATTAAACTAACTAGGTGGTTACTATTTCTCTGGAGTAGGAGAATCTTGCTCATTGGAGTTGTGCAGTTTGCAATGAAGCTAGATGTGGTCTTAGCAGAGTCAAGTAGATGATTTCTAAAAAAATCAATCTGTTTTGTATGTTGAATACTAGATGATTTATTTAGAATCAACTTGAAAAATTAATGTCTAATAATATTTGGTTTTGTGATTCATGTGCTTATAGTATCTGATGCATTTATTTAGGTCCACTGAGTTATAAAATCAATGTTACACATTTTAAATATTCATATGTATGTATATATGTATGTGTGTATTATACATATGTCATTTTATTCACATGTATTATATATATAGTAATATTGAAAGTGGTAAATAAAGAAACTAACACATATGATTATCTTATATATAAAATAACAATTATATTTTCCCTTTGTGTCATAGAGCAATGGAGCATATATTTCATGAGTATGTTGTGATATCCATCCACTACATACTATCCCTATAGACCTCCTCACTCCCTACTTCTCTAGTCTCTGGTAATTATTATTAACTTCTTTTATTTTCATATCAACACATTTAGTTTCAGCATACCAGAAAAATGTGTACTATTTGTCTTCCTGGGTCTGGCTAATGTCACCAAATGTGATATACTCTACTTTTGCGCATGTTGTCCCACATACCAAGAATTCACTTAACTTTATTGTTGAGTAATATTAAACTATTCACATGTAACATATTAAAATGTTTTTTCTCTTTTATTCAACATAGATTCTCTTCTCATATAGTATATTGTGAATACAGTTTTCCCTTCATCTACTCCTCCAAGTTGTTTACCTCCTCAGAGACACTCCCATTCTAGTTCTCATTAGAAAAGAACAAGCTTCTAAGATATAACAACAAAGCAAAACAAAATACAACATAATAAGATGACACAAAAACCATAATACTTGAATTGGACAAGACAAGCCAACAGAAAAATAAAAGAGCCCCAAGAGAGGGCAGAAGAATCAGAGACCCACTAGTTCATACATTCAGGAGTCCCATAGAAGGGCTAAATTGAATGCCATGGCACATATCCAGAGGACCAAGAGCAGACCCCTGTAGGCCCTATGATTGCTGCTTCAGCCTCTGAGAATTGCTATGAGCTTATGAGCATTTCTCAGTTGTTTCAGGGGCCCTCGTTCTCAAGTAGTGCCCTGTTTTCCTGACTCCTTCTACCTCCTCTTCTGCAAAGTTCCCTGTGCTCTGAAGAGAGGGATTTGATGGAGATTATTTTATTTACAGCTGTGTTTTCCAAGGTCTCTCACTCTTCTATCTGGCTGTGTGTCTCTATATTTGTTTCAGTCTGTTGCATGAGAAGGCCTCTTTATGACGGTTGATTAAGGCTACAATCTATGAGTATAGCAGAATATCATTAGGAGTCATTTATTGCTTTTTTTTATAAACCAGTTGTATTTGGTTTTATCCTTGGGTTCTGGGCTATATTCATTGATTGATTGATCATTAGCACCTATGGTGACTATAGGAAAGAGTACTTGTCAATAGTGTTGTAATAAATACTGCTATAAAATTATCTATTTAATGTGTTGTTTTCATTTTGAAGGGGTTTTTCATCCACAAGTGGAAGAGCTGAATCATACTTAAGAATTTTTTTTATCTTATCAGGAACCTCTATATGGCTTTCTTTAATTGATTTTATAACTTACATTCCCACAAGAAGTATGTGAGAAGATTTCCCCATCCTCACCAGCATTTCATGTCTCTCACCTTTTACATTGATTTTAAAATTTAAATTTATATTTTAATTTTTTTATATTTTATTTTATAATTTAATTCAATTTTACATATCAGCCACAGATTCCCTTGTCCTCCCCCTTCCCTCTCCCCCCACAGCCCACCCCCAACCCATCTCCTCCAGGGCAAAGACTCCCCTGGGGATTGAGTTCAACCTGGTAGATTCAGTCCAGGCAGGTCCAGTCCCCTCTTCCCAGGCTGAGCGAAGTGTCCCTGCATAAGTCCCAGGTTCCAAACAGCCATCTCATGCACTGAGGACAGGTCCAGGTCCCACTGCCTGGGGGCCTCCCAAACAGTCCAAGCTAATCAACTGTCTCACTTATCCAGAGGGCCTGATCCAGTTGGGGGCTCCTCAGCTATTGGTTCCTAGTTCATGTGTTTCCATTCATTTGGCTATTTGTCCCTGTGCTTTTTCCAATCTTGTATTTACATATTTTTTCTCATCCTTCTCCTCCCTCCAAGTACCTCTTTTCTTCTTTCTACTACCACTCAAGTTCAAGGTTTCTTTTTCTTTAGTTATTATTGTTAGAAATATATCAGCAGATAAATGTATACATACAAATAGTCCATTTATTGTTTCCTGTAAGTATATAGCCTTCAAGGGTAACCACCTGATATTGGATAACCAACTGGGAAACATGTTCCTGGGGAAGACTAACACTCTTTTTCTCAATAGTCTTTAATTGCCTGTTTTGCCTAATCTAAGGGTGAGGCCCCATGAGATTCCCTTCTACATCAATATGGCAATTGATGTTACTGTGGTTTGTTTAATAGGTTAAAATAAAATGTAAGCACCTCAAAAGATTCATGATACATATTTAAAATTACTATAGGCCTTATGTTTTACAAATTTTAAAATCAACATTATTAACTCCATATTATTCGGAAGTAACAAAGTATATGTATAGTTGTTAGGAATAAATTAAGCCTTTAAAAACGAATCAGACATTACATTCATTCTGATAATAGTGTTCAGATGTTGATTTTACCAGGTATTTCAAAAAAGTGAGAGGGGAAATGAAAAAAACATTAATGACTAATCCACGAACGAAAAAAAAATAGAAGAAAAAAACAACTCAAAATTGTTTCTACAATGGATATAATTTTTCAAGATGACATAATTTAAAACCTATCCCTATTGTTACAAATAATTTCATATAAAATAGAGAAGTGATAACCATACATAACCAAACGAGATTGGCTCAGCTTTAGGAATTCTTTATGACCTAATATACAAAGCAAATTTTGAGGAAATGAAAGCAAAAAATTCAAGGTCTCCAAGATGTGATTTCTTTTCTGAAAGGTGACATATTAAAATAATCTCTACTAAAAAGACTAAGGGTGACATATTAAAATAATCTCTACTAAAAAGAGTACTGATGAAACTGTAGAATTAAAGATGCCATTTCATGGGCTGGAGAAGATGGCTTAGAGGTTAAGAGCACTGACTGCTATTCTAGAGGTCCTGAGTTCAATTCCTAGCACCCACATGGTGGCTTACAATCATCTGTAATTAGATCAGGCACCCTCTTCTGTATTCATAATAAATAAATAAATAAAATAAATAAATAAATAAAGATGCCATTTCAGAAGGTAAAAGAGGAAAGTCATGTATCCAAGTCAATAAAACAAAGTAGCATAGCACACATGTTATAAATTTTTAGAGTTCTCACACTATCTGGAATCTCCAGTTTATTGAGGTGATGATGACAATATTTTAATTCACAAACAATTTGAAAATTAAAGAGGTGGTGCAGTGAGAGATTATCCTGGTTTGAGAAAGTGGCAGTAGTTTGAACTCCTATACATATGATACCAGGAATGAATTTTGTCTTTTTAAACTGGACTCATATCTAGCTAGACAGATGTGATATGAGTAGATACGTGATATAGTAGACAGTAGTTTATGAGTACTGCTTTTGAAACTTTGGCAGAAATCTGACCATGCTAGTCATAGTTGTTGTTCATAGGCACTTTACGTAGGTTGATTGATTACTTTTCTTCCTTGGCAGCTTCCATCACCGTTGCCAGTATTATGAAAGCTATCCTTAACTGAAGAAGCACCCATATCAAATCCAGCTCCAGTCTATGGAGTCCTGGATTTGAAGTGTGTGGTATCTTCAGTAAGACACCCTTGAATTCGGACAGACAATTCAGCACAATAGCCATAGTCTACATTTGGCGACTCAAAAGAATGTCTTGTTTGTATTATCATTATTATTCTCTCATATAATGCATCCTGACCCATTTCCCTTACTACAGTACTCCCACCCCTCTCCCACCTCCCTTCCACCCAGATCCACTCCTCTTCAATTTCCCTTCAAAAAAAAAGAAGGCCTCCTAAGGATATCAACTGAATAAAGCATAACAAGATACAATAGGCCTAGGCACAAACCCTCATAGCAGAGCTGGGGGAGGCAACTTAGTAGGAGGAAAGTGTTGCAACAGCTGGTGAAGGAGTCAGAGATACCCCATTCCCACTGTTAAGAGTCCACAAAAACATCAAGCTAAAAATCACAACACAGGGGCTGGAGAGATGGCTCAGAGTTTAAGAGCACTGGCTGCTCTTTCAGAGGTCCTGAGTTCAATTCCCAGCACCCACACAGAAAGCCAGAGGCTATGGATTTGTTCCAGATTAAGATATATCAGGTTTGAGCAGCCAAGACCACCTGAAAGGTCTCCGATGACACCATGGCCCAGATGATCCAACATCCAGAATTGTTTCAAGGCAACTGGCTCAGACGATACAGCCTCATGGACTATTCCATGATCCTAAAATTTTCTTTGTGTCCCCATAGATACAGTGACCCCCTTCAGCAGGAAATAGTAAGAGAAGATATGCCCAAATTCCCAAATATACCAAGCTGGCTTAGGAGATGTGTAAAAGTTAAAAACTTCCTTTTTAAAAAAAGAAAAGGGGAAGTGCTATGGGATGGTCTGTATGTCAAATTGTTCTGATTGGTCAATAAATAAAACACTGATTGGCCAGTGGCCAGGCAGGAAGTAGGTGGCCAGGCAGGAAGTAGGTGGGACAAGGAGAGAGGAGAATTCTGGGAAGCGGAAGGCTGAGGCAGAGAGACACTGCCAGCTGCCGCCATGACCAGAAACATGTGAAGACACCGGTAAGCCACCAGCCATGTGGAAAGGTATAGATTTATGGAAATGGATTAATTTAAGCTATAAGAACAGTTAGCAAGAAGCCTGCCACAGCCATACAGTTTGTAAGCAAAAAAAAAAAAAAAAAAAAAAAAAATCACAACACATATGCAGAGGACCTAGCAAAGACCCATGAAGGCTCTGTGATTGCCCCTTCAGTATCTGTAAGCCCCTATGATCCCTGCTTAGCTGAAATCAGGAACAAGGCAAGGCTGTCCACTCTCACCATGTCAATTCACTATAATACTTGCGCTCTAGCCAGGACAACTGAAGGAGATCGAGACAACACAATTTGGAAAGAATGACATTGAAGTATTGACTGGCAGATGATAAAATAGCATACACAGAGCAGGCTGGTGGTGGTGCACACCTTGAATCCTAGAACTCGGGAGGCAGAGGCAGGCAGATCTCTGTGAGTTCAAGGTCAGTCAGCCTGGTCTACAAAGTGAGTTTCAGGACAGCCAGGGCTATTAAACAGAGAAATCCTATCTGGAAATTATACAATAATAACAAAAATAAGTGAAAAAAGTAAACACAAATGGTCCCAAAAAAATTCTACTAAAGAAGTTCTGCAACTAATAAGCACCTTTGGCAAAGTGACTGGATCCAAGATTAACTCAAAAAGAAAAATCTGTAGCCGTCCTGTATACAAATGACAAATGGACTGAGAAAGAAATCAGGGAAGTAACACCATTCATAATAGCCTCAAAAAGCTAAACAAGCTTGTGAAAGACTTTTATGACAAAAACTTCAAGACTTTGAAGAAATCAATTTAAGAAGGTATCAGAAGATTGAAAGCTCTCCCATGCTTATGGACTGGTAGGAGCAATATAAAGGATAAGAGTGATCCTTAAACCTGGTACCATGAATTTTGTTAGCTATTTTATAATTCTTGATGGGAATCATTTTCATACCAAGTGTTAGAGTTTCAATTTAAACTATATATATTATATGTACATCTAAATCATTAGAGTTTTTAACTGTTCGTTCTTCTCTCTCTATGTATTGTCTTTCCTTCTCTCTCTCCTATTAAAGACATCCTCATTTTCTCTTAGCTCCATTCATACTTTTCCCCTTTTGAGAGCCTCTTCTCTCCCATCCAATTGTGCACTTTTAATGTCCTATTTTTTAATGTTAACCCCAGGCTATGGACTCATGTTTGATTATTTACAGATTAGAGAGAACATAATATGTTTGTTTTCCTGTGTCTAGATTATCTTACACAATATAATATTTAATGAGCATGACTGAGAAATTGTCTGTGGAGTAGAATGTAAAGACCCTCAGGCATATATCAAGGAGTCATATAGATGGATCATATGGTAGATTTACTTTTATCTTTAGTTCTTGCAAATTCACCACAACACTATTTCAGAGTAGCTGGGCTAGATTAGCATTTTACCAACAGTGAAGGAGGGTTCTCTTTTCCCCACCCCCTCCTAAGAGTGTGTTGTCAATTGGTTTAAGGAAGACATCTTTTATTTTTGTAGTGTGTCATTTTTTTTGTGAGCTGGAAACCCAAAGAAAAATTAATCCATGTGTGTATTTGTGTTTATGCCTACAATGTTCACAGAAGCTGGAAAAGGAACTAGAACCCTTTAGAGCCTGAGTTACAGCCTATTGGAAATCACCAGAAGTGGGTTCTAGAAAGCAAACCACTCCTGTGTCAGAGCAGTATGTGCTTTAAACCACTAAGCCATTTCTTCAGTCCCCAGATCATGTGTTCTACACAATCCATCTCTGGATTCCTTTCTATCTCTTTCTGCTCCTATGATCTGTCTACAAACTAATATATTTGCCTTTAGTGAATCCATTAAACAGACCTTTAATCAACTTTATTAATGCCAGGATGTGTTGTAGGTGTATGCTTTACTGGAGAGGAAAATGGTCCTCGTTTTGCTTGGCAGCTCTACTGCATTTGCCCTGATACCAGTGGAGTAAATGAATTTATACTTCAGAAAAAAAAATATTCATTACAAACTTCAAATACAAAGCAGGCAGTGAAAAGCTATTTTTGTATGTTTCACTTGAGAATTCTATCCTACAAGTTTTTTTTTTAAATAGATATTCAAAGCCCTCAGGATTTTCTATTTTATTTAACTTGTTGAGTTGAGATCTGCACAGGATAATCTTTTTGAAGACAGCCTAATAGGAGTTGAATCAGTTTGAACAAATTTAATTGACAGATCTGCCAGCGTAACACCTTTATTTAAGCACCTTTATTATAAATTTTCCATTGTGTCTACTTCCTACAATTCATAAAAGAATAAAAAAAATCTATTTGATTACAAGTAATATGAAACAGTAGATATCATTTTGAGAGACTCTTCCTGGGGAAAAAAATCCAAATACATGTACTTGTAATTTTATATTAGAGAATATTAAAGAATAGAATAGAATTGGACAATGTTAAATTTCTTTAATAACAGAGGAAATATTTGATCTAGCATGTGTCTCAGATGTAACTGGATTTTGTATCTTTGTTTATTTCAGGTTGTTGTTTTAAAATGCTATGACTCAGCCGGGCGTGGTGGCGCACGCCTTTAATCCCAGCACTTGGGAGGCAGAGGCAGGCGGATCTTTGTGAGTTCGAGGCCAGCCTGGGCTACCAAGTGAGCTCCAGGAAAGGCGCAAAGCTACACAGAGAAACCCTGTCTCGAAAAACCAAAAAAAAAAAAAAAAATGCTATGACTCTGTCCTACTGAGGTAAAAGACATCAGGGCATTCCTTTTCACTTTCCTCTTCCATTCCTTTTTTTCCTCCCAATTCATACAATGTTCTCTTGACCTTTTGACTTTCCTAAGCTCTTTATCTCCTGTTCTTCTTTCAGAAATCTTTCAAGTATTTTTTAATGATGATATCTAGGGTATGTCAAAGGTCCCATGTCAAGGTAAGATGAAATATGAATAGCTGCAATCAAAACAAGCTTCAGGGGTTGGGGATTTAGCTCAGTGGTAGAGTACTTGCCTAGCAAGTGCAAGGCCCTGGGTTCGATCCTCAGCTCTGAAAAAAAAGAAAAAAAAAGAAAGAAAGAAACCAAACAACCTTCAACAAACTGACAAAATGTTTCTGATCTATATTTGAAATATTCAAACAAGTACTATTATGAATACATTAAAAGGACATAAACAAACAAGGGAAAATGGGGAATAATAATGATGGGAAGAATTCTCCAACTCTAAATTATGAGATGAGGGTATACACATTTATCAGTACAAAAATATGACATATAAATGAAAGAAGGAAAAAAGAAGAGAGAATAATCAGCTAGTAGAGAAATGTTTTAGAATGTATTAGCTTTGAAATATTACCTTATTTCACAATGTTTCACAGTTAATAATAATAATATAAAAATCTTTAAACATCAAGAAGAAAATTGAATATTTTTTAAAAAATATAAATCTAGTAGAGAGGATAACCTCTCAATTAATTTCCAGTCCCATATACCGGTGGCATGAACATTTGATTGCATTTCTTTAAAAGGCAAATAAAATACTTTTCACTTGCATATAAGAACACACTATAATTTTTATGAAGTAAATGTTAAAAAATAAATTTATTGGAAATATGTCACCTTAAATAAATTATTGAATTAGCACAAAATCTAATTGTACAGACATAAGTGGTAGAAATAAAAATTTAATTGAATACAGATTTGATAATTGAAGTGTCGAATAACCCAATTAACACACATGTAGAATGACGGCATTTCTGGAGGACAACCAGGAGAAAAAGAGACAGTGAATAAAATTATGCGAAAAAGATCAGAGATGTGAGTATTAGAGCACAAAGTATGTCTAACACCCAGCGACACGATTCATGTTCCATCTGTTACTCACCCATGTATCAATGGGGGGTATGTTGTCACAGCTTAGACAGTTGGAGAACAGTGGTGTTTGAGTTTACATTTTTTTTTTTCTGAAAAGTACTCCAAAACATAAGAATAATATTGTGGCAAATCAGATTGTGGCAGGGAAGTCACAGGTTGCTTCTGGTTTTCAAATTAAGGAGTGAAAAATAAATACAATGAGACTGCTAAAAATCTATGGTATGTTTTTCTTCCTAAGTTTTTAGTGTGCCTAATTTATGAGTTAGACTATAATTATCATGGACACATAGGTGATCCCAGTGTACACTAGGAAGACACGGCTAGAGTTTCACATCCTTTGAGAAACATGCCCTGAAAAAAGGAAGGGAATGAGATATTTATGTCCAATTTTCCAGAAACATGAGCCATATTAAAATATTTTAATTTGTCTCAAACTTTAAGTATGCTACTGTATATAAATAGGTCAATATGGCAGAAAACAAAATTTGATGAGATAAATTGATAGGAAGTTGATTTCAAGAGATGTTTTTGTCTACAGATACCTTACTTTTAGTATCAGTTACTGCATTTATTTTATTTGAAATGAAATTGATGTTGTGAAATAAATAGTGGTGTGTTTACAATGTCTAGGATACTATATTATAATATCATCAACCTTATTCAATAAAGTGAATAATTGCTGTGCTTTTCTCCTGCCAATTTCTTCAAACGACAACTACTATCAGCAGATACAACTAACACTGAGTATTGTATGAGTTTTTATTTACTGTGGAAATTATTTTATTCTATGTTTATTTATTTATGTTGTGGATTTAATCGGTAAACAAAATATTATGACACTTGAAAGCATCATTTCTTTTGGTGAACCTCCTACCTCTATCTTTCATTGTGAATTATAACTTGAAATTTCAATATGCCTCCCTTCCTCCATTTCAAATCTAGGGACAGAGAATATTGTTGTATTCATCTGAATAGGAAAGACTTTATTGTGAGAATAAAGAAACTTGAAAACTATGAAAACCTTGATGAATGGAAGAACTTTAAACAGAAAAGTTACCAAAATGGCGGTATTCTTTCCAGGTCTGTTACGAATTGTGTTGGGATTTTGATGGGGATTGCATTGAATCAGTAGATTGCTTTTGGTAAGATTGCCATTTTTACTATGTTAATCCTACCTATCCATGAGCATGGGAGATCTTTCCATTTTCTGACATCTTCTTCAATTTCTTTCTTCAGGGACTTAAAGTTCTTATCATACAGGTCTTTCACTTGCTTAGTTAAAGTTACCCCAAGGTATTTTATACCATCTGTGGCTATTGTACAGGGTGATGTATCTCTGATTTCTTTCTCAGCCCATTTGTTATTTGTACAAAGGAGGGCTACTGGTTATTTTGAGTTAATCTCGTATCCTGCTACATTGCGAATGACAGCTCTTTGTACAATGAGAACTCTTCTCTCTCTCTAGATCCAAATAGAGCTGGGGGTTGGTTCCAAGCCTCAGGAAGTGCCACTTTAAGGTTCTTAAAGGTAATATATATTATATATTCATTGAATATAATTTATTCATTTATTTTACATACTGACCTATAGTTTCCTCTCTGTCCTCTTCACCCATTACACCCCCAATCCAATCCTCCTCTGTTTCTGTTTTTTAATATCTATTTTGAATCCTTGTCTTGTACTTCAGTTATATTGCATTTTGGCAGACATACTGTAGTAGGGTTGCTAGCTTTAAATGAAATATATTGTCCTGCCTTTAATTACTTATGCTTTTATGTTGACATCTAGGCATCTGTGTTTGAGATGATTGCCATGTCAATTCTAGTAATATTTCTCCAAAAAGTATAAACAAAATGTGTAATGACTCGAAGTTTTGGCAGAATTTGGAAGAACATTGAAAATAGACTATCATTTGGGGGTTCTATTGGACTCCCCTGTCCAACAACTCAGTGGGAAATTCCTCATTCTGTTGTGTGACACTATAAATTCTTTGCAACCTTGAACAAGTATTAATTTGCTCCAGATAGAGAACCTAGAATGGATCAAATAAGGATGGCACTAAAGCATAAATTTGTGAATCAAAACTTTTACTAGGGTCACAACACCAAACAACATACAATGTTCAGACCAATATTTTGACACAATAAAGTGCCCCTAAATTACTTTTTGGGTGTAAGTAAACATGGACAAATGCCTGCAAATCAAGAGAAAAAAGAGAAAGAAAATACTAGTATTCATATGCATGAGAAGATCATTTACATTTTTATTTGAATAATCTGTTGGAAAGTGTCATTATATACAATCAGATTGGGTTATTTATCTCACTACATCTAAAACTAAGGTGCTTCTAAGACACTATCTAGAGTGTTGGCTAGGGTCTCTGTTCCTGTCTTGACACTAAAATCAACTCTCCTATCTCCAGTTATGTGGAGAATAGCTTATTTTTAGGGCACTGCCTCTTGCCTGCTCAGTCTACTAATCTGGTACCTTTGCCAGTTCCATTTCTACATACTGGTAAAATCCATGAAGGATAAAAATCACTATAAAAATATGAGCTCACATTAATATTGCTTTTTTCTCAAACACAAGATGAATAGATGTCATATTTGTTGATAACTTGCACAGCTGTTTAATTTTATCTTGATAGTTGCTATATGATTTTACTAAAAATAGTTTTTATGTCTCACTAGACATTGCTTAAGATTAGTTTCAATTACATTGTTTTAATGTTATTGTTCCAAATTGAACAAATAACAATTTCTTTTTTTTATCATGTCAAGCTTTTTTGATATTTTTGCAGTCTTTTTTTCTAAATGTCATCATATATTTTACATAATAAAGGACCAAGGATATATCAAAGAAGAGGGAGTATAAATAATATAAGAGCCTCTGATGAAAATTAATGAACAGTTTCAGATTTAATTATTTGTTTGCCTTTATGGTCTTCTAATTATAAATCTTGCTAAATGAATTACATTCTCATGTAGAAATCATCACAAACCACATTAGAATATATACATTTTATCTTTAAAGGTGTTTTATTGGGTTAGTCTTTGATAATGTCATACTAACAGAATTAATTATGATCACTGTAGCCCCACCATCTTAATCCTTCTCCTATCGGTGTTACTCCTCCCTTCCACCTACAAGGTCCTTTTACTACAGTCATGGCTTTTACTGTTAGTGGTTTTGGTTTACTCTTGCTGTTGGTGATGGTGATAATAGTGTGTGTGTGTGTGTGTGTGTGTGTGTGTGTGTGTGTGTGTGTGTGTGTGTGACCGACCCATTTAGGTAAACCAGGATCATCAGAGTAGCCATGAGTTTGGAAATATTGCTTGGAACCTAGTGGATTCCAAGTGGAAACACAACTGGAGATGATGAATTCACCTCCTTGAGAATTCCTCAACAGCCTATAATTCAGTAGAGTGGTGTAGTGCCTTATGACGCACTCTGTTTGATCCATGGCTGTTGATTAGAACTGTTGTATTGTGTGGAGCTACTGAAAACAAGAGCAATTGCTCTGAGACGTGTGTATTTTGGTTGTCCCATGCTCAGATGACACCATTTAAAAGTTCTTTCCTTAATATTGTGGCAATTATATTATTTTTAATTCCTCTTTTTGACGTCCCCTCAGTCTTTGGAGGATATAATATAAATGCCCTACTTGGAGCTGAGCACTTGATCATCACTTACTCTGAGTACCTTGGACAGTTGTGCATTACCACATTCACTGACATACATTGCATCCTCAGGCTTTTCTGATTAAAGCTGGGGGTAACATTTTTCTACTCATATAATCACAAATATCCAGAAAGCAGCTTTGGCATGATGACAATGTAATTGAACAGCAGTAGTATGTTCGCTTACAGGGCCTAAGAACTCCCAAGACAAGAGATTTTGACAGAGTTTAGAGGACCAGGTATGATTTCTCTATTGAAAAATGGAGATGGAATCCAACTACAGGGCAGTTAACCCCATAATAATAGTTGGATCACAGTTCCAACAAATTTGAATATTAACTAAATAGTACCGTGCATGTTTCCAAAACAGAAGGCAATATTTTAGATCTTAGACTTTATTTTTATCTCTACTAATGTGCTTTTGACAATTAAAATTTGTATTGTTGAAGGTATAAATCACATAGACATTACAAAGTAGTCACATTTTGTATACTAATTAGTATATCTACATAGATACATTTTTTAGCAATAAGAACTCTTCATCTCCATTCCCTCACAGATTTTTATGATCATAATATTGTATTGTCAACAATAAACAGTGTATAGGATGACAACTTGCTCAAACTTAATCAATCATAAAACAGCAGTATATTTTCTTTCTATATTTTTATATAATGTTAAATTCTAAGAGTTTCTTGTTTAGAAAATATTTTAAAAATAAATACAACTTGAATTTCCTTTTATTTTTAACCAATTAGTGTCCAAGGGTAATACTATTTTTCATAATTAATTATTCATTGAATATACTAAAATCTAAATATTTGCCATATGAATTTGTTAAAGTCTTGTTTTTATACTCCTGCACTACCGTACTGCCATATGAAGAGAAGGTGTAAACAATTCTTAGTAAAACTGCAAGATGAATGACTAAGTGCAGCACCTTTCCAGAAAAAAACATTTACGATACAGGAGGAATATTAGCTCAACTGAAAAAAAAGTATTGAGGACACACACACACACACACACACACACATATATATACTTTTACAAAGATCTTATTTTATTTAAAATTATAATTAAAATTAATTATATTATAAAATAATTTTATTTAAAATTATTTATATTTTATATAAAATTATAAGTATGTAAGTGTGTGTGTGTGTGTATGTGTGTCTATTTATAAAAGGGCATGTGCACGAGCATGCAGATGTCCTTAGATGACAGAGACATCAGATTACCTGGAGATGGAGTTGTAGGCAAATGTAAACTGCATAGTGGCTCTGGGAATCAAACTTGAGTCTTCTCAAAGAGAGTATACACTCTATATATTTGAGCATCTCTCCAGAACCAAGTTTTTTCTTACGGCATTTTTTCACGCAGTAAAAATTTTCTTGAACTATAAGGACACCCCTCCTTGTCCAACTTATCCTGTATACACTCTCCACAACTTTCTGTTCTCTCTCTCTCTCTCTCTCTCTCTCTCTCTCTCTCTCTCTCTCTCTCTCTCTCTCTCTCTCTCTCTCTCACACACACACACACACACACACACACACACACACACACACACACCTCTTCTCTTCTCCTCTTTTCTTCTCTTTCTCTCTCTCTCATTGGGGCCAATTTCTGTTGACCATCCACTTCTATCTGGGGTCTATATCTTGGAGTGTAGTGGATACAACAAAGATTAAAAAAAAGAGTCTGCCATTGCCAGTAGCTCTCAAAGTCCAGTGGTTCTTCAGTTAAGAACAAAATTATTAGCCAGCAACCCCTGCCACACCCAGCAAATGCATCCCTTATGCTGTCACAATCACTGTGAGTTCACACGTACATCGGCCTTCTTATGTCTAGAAAACAGTATTTCCTTGCAGTGATTTGCCACCTCTGGTTTACAATTGTTTGGCCTTCTCTTCTGTGGCAACCCTGGAACCTTAGAGAGAAAAGCTTGGTAAATGTATCCCATTTAGGGTAGAGCACTATGCAGCATCTTATTCTCTTCATGTTGAAGATTTGTGGGATGCTCTTTTAAATACCATTTACTATAAGAGGAAGCTTCCCTGATGAAAGCTGAGAGATATACTTATCAGTGTACGGAGCAATAATTCACTAGGAATCATTTTAATGTCATGTTATTTAGAAAACTGAGAGCAGTAGTATTTCTGTATGGTGTATGTCCTATCTTATCTAAAGTTCTTGCTCTCATTTACTGTATCATGTTTTGGTTCCATTTCACAGAACTTCTCTTTAATTGCATAAAAACGTGAGTGGATATCCTATAACATCCATGTCGTTATTCACCAGTGGACATATGTTGCCAGGCAGGTCATTATTAGAGATCACCAGTATAGGTGGCTAGATGATACTTATGATTACATTTCTTCTCTGGTAGTGTGACTGACAACTTCCAATACTATGAAAGCTAATCAGTGAAGATGAAATTGGTACCAGCTTTATTTCTCCATGTTTATTTTTTAGAATGTGGTGTCTTCAGCAATAGAATACTACCATTAAGTTCTGGAGGGTAACTAAGAGCAATGGCAATAGCCTATAATATTTGTGTCTCTATGGAACCTTCACTAGTCTACTCAAAACTAGGTAAACCATTTTTAACACTGAATTTTTATTTGAGAGCTTTTATTTTTATCAGCGAAGTGCTAGAGAGGTCCCCAGAAATCCACAAAGATACCTCCACAATAGACTATTGACAATGGTTGAGAGAAAGCCCAAGCTGACCTACTCGGGTGATCTGATGGCCGAACACCCTAACTGTCATGATAAAGCACAGGAACAAATAGCCAAACGAATGGAAACCCATGAACTATGAACCGAAGGCTGAGGGGTCCCCAACTGGATCAGGCCCTCTGAATAGATCTCTGCAGTGTTCGAAGGCCACCTGGCCAAACATCCCAATTGTTGTGCTAGAAACCCCATCCAATGACTGAGGGAACTGGATACAGAGACCCATGGTCAGGCCCCAGGTGGAGCTCAAGAAGTCCAATTAGCAAGAAAAAGGAGGGTTTATATGAGCGAGAATTTTTGAGACCAAGGTTGGATAAAATACAGGGACAAATAGGCAAACGAATGGAAACACATGACCTATGAACCAATAGCTGAGGAGCCCCCAAGTGGATCAGGCCCTCCGGATAAATAAGACAGTTGATTAGCTTGATCTGCTTGGGAGGCATCCAGACAGTGGGACCGGATCCTGTCCTCAGTACATGAACTGGCAGTTTGGAATCTGGGGCTTATAAAGGGACACTTGGCTCAGCCTGGGAGGAGGGGACTGAACCTGCCTGGACTGAATCTACCTGGTTGAATCTACTCAATCCTCGGGGGAGTTTCTGCCCTGGAGGAGATGAGAATAGGGGGTGTCTGGGGGGAAGGTGGAGGTGGGGGGTGGGGGAATGGGGGTGGGAGGGGGGAGAACAAGGAAATCCGTGGCTGATATGTAAAATTAAATTTAATAAACAAATTTAAAAAATGAAAAAAAAAAAAAAGAACTCTCATCCAGTGACTGATGGAAGCAGATGCAGAGATCCATGGCTAAGCTCCAGGTGGAGCTCCAGGAGTCCAATCGGCGAGAGGAGGGATTATATGAGCAATAGATACTGAGATGATGATTAGAAAATCACAGGGACAAATAGCCAAACTAGTGGAAACGCATGAACTATGAACCAATGGCTGAGGAGCTCCCATGGAACTGGATCAGGCCCTCTGGATAAGTGAGACAGTTGATTAGCTTGAACTATCTAGGAGGCCCCCAGGCAGTGGGACTGGGACCTGTCCTTAGAGCATGAACTGGCTGTTTGGAACCTAGGGCCTATGCTGAGACAATTTGCTCAGCCTAGGTATAGGGAGGAGGGGACTGGACCTGCCTCAGTTAAATCTACCAGGCTGAGCTGAATCGCCAGGGGAGACCATGCCTTGGAGGAGGTGGGAATGAGGGGAGGATTGCGGGGAAGTCTGGGGGGTGGGAGGAGGGAGGACAGAAGAATCCGTGGCTGATATGTAAAAATAAATTAATTATAAAATAAAAAATGTGACTTTGAATTGTTTTTTTGGAGTGAATTATTGTAAATACCACATTGCAATTTTAGCAATATTTTATAGTTAAAATATGACTTTCAATTTCTTAAACATTTAATTCTAATGTGCATATTAATTGAATGCTCACTTAAAGTTAAGTTAAATGTTATGGGTACTGAAAATATTTACACTTAACATACTTTTTATTATGCATAAAACATGCATGTATTATGCGATATAAATATAGAAAGTAGGACATCTCTAAAATTGGATTACAGCATATTTATTTGTACAAAGACTGATTTATAGTCTGTAAGTACTGTTTTGTTCCTACAAAAAACTTTGCTCATCCTTCCTCATGACTGCTTTAGTGTTTGTTGGCAAAATATCTTTCTTAGGTTCTCAATTTTAGCTCAATCATTAAGTAACATAGTGTTTTGAAGATTTGTTCTCTTTTTAAGAGTTCAGTTCAAGTAAAATACTGTTTATTAAAAGAAAGCAAGTTGGGAAATCAAAGTTGACCATAGTGTCTTGCTTCCTAAGGCCACTGTGCAACAAAAGAAAAACATTTCCTCCACACAGAGGCAGGTGAAGTACATCGGGGCCCTGTGTGTGAGAGAGAGGCAGGGGTTTTACAATTTTGTTTTGCCTTGTTTTATTTGCTTTTGTGAGCAAACTGACATTTTAAAATTTCTATTTAATAAGAAAAGACATGCAGTTTTATCTGCAATCTTGAATACAATAGTGGATTATAGATCCAATGGTCATTTTTTAAACATAGCCAGAAACACAATAGAGAAATAAAACAACTTTAGTGGCTGTCAAGATATGCTACTTTCCCGAGGTCTCTGATTTTATCCATTCTCCTGTACGCGCACACATAAAATCACCTGCAGAAAAGACATTCACCCACATCAGTATGAAGAATTGAACATTGAAGGGGCAATATTTGCAGTTAAAATTGCTCAGTCTACAATACAATATTTTAAGACCAGTCATTTTGGTGAATAATCTCCATTTATGACCAGGATCCATAACACCCTTTCTTGATGAATGTCTTTGCAATAACACAAGCTAAGGCATTATCAGGAGAGCATATCTACCCTTACCTGTTTCCTCCACAGCCCTGGATTTGTTTTTTTCTTAGTTAGAAATGTAATTTTTAAAGGAAAAAAAAAAACTAAAAAAAAAATCAAGACCATCTTCTACTTCCTGCTGGTATGATTAAATGTAGGTTTCTACACTGCAGAACATCTCCTTAGCCTTTGCACATGGAAATATAATGTGAGGTACAGTAAGAGTTCTGTCCTAATTTATAGGTAAAATTGCATTTTTAATTAAAAATATGAATCTCTTTATGTCCATTCATTATTTTAGTATTCACAATAAAGTTGAAGTGTTTATATTTGAAATGATTGACTTTAAAGTGTTTTTTAATGACAAAAATTGGACAACCAAGTAATTTTTCAAGGTTGTAAGAATTAGAAAGATCACAAAACACTGAGTTTATCATAAAATAGCAAGATCTATATATGAATCAAAATCCAGATCAATTCTAATTATTGTTCTATTATCTCCTAAATAACAATTTTGTGATCATATATAGGCAGATCTAGCCCCCTCTTTGAATTTTCCAAGCTGTTAAGGACATGCTTGACTTAAAGCTTTCAGAGACTTACCTTATGACAAACTGCCTTAACTGCTTTGCTGGAAATAAAGTGGTCACTTTTTAGAAATCAGATCAACTGTTCCTTCGGCAGACTAGCTGCC
This sequence comes from Peromyscus maniculatus bairdii, assembly GCF_049852395.1. NCBI lineage: Eukaryota > Metazoa > Chordata > Mammalia > Rodentia > Cricetidae > Peromyscus > Peromyscus maniculatus. The sequence goes on along the minus strand of NC_134872.1, from coordinate 63,849,252 downwards.
ATGACCATATCACAGATGCCCTCAGGAAACTGTTCTTAAATTTCAAGACCACTGCAATGTTGGGTGTGGCTACAGCTACAACTTTTGCCTTAAGAGACCCATGTTCATGCTAAATAAGCTCCCTACACCATACACAGGATCTATTACACTTTCTTTTAGCTACAACAGACCTCATGATCTCTAGAAAATTCTGTCCTCAATTGATGTTAATGGTGCTGATATCATATAGCTCAGCCCACTTGTGGCAAAAAGAGCATGGATGGACCTTCCTGATCACTCAATTAAGCATCTATAACTGGCAGTGCAGGACTCTATGCACAAGCCTGTAGTGGACAGCTGTTCTGTCCATGACCTTGAAGCACTACCCCTAGACGTGCAGCAGGTAACTATTCCACCTGCCTATGACCTTGAAGTACATGACCCTGGGGTGTGGCTTCTTGGCCACCCTTAAGAAAGACCTGAGATGCACATTAGTGTTGCTTTCTTTGCTTTCTCATGGGACTTGAATTCGGTACTGATTCAGGCAGCTGGAACAGCATTCCATGACCTGTGTCAATTCTGTTCTGTACAGTGAGATTTTCCCCTTAATAAATTATTTTGCCCATTAATCAGGCTCCATGGATTTCATATTATATCTGGTATGCAAAAATATCAGCCTTGGATAATTTGCACTTATATGGATTATTATATATTGATATAAAAGTAAACTATTTTTATATTCCTTTTTATGATAATTTGTATATTGATACAAATATAAAACTATATTTGTCATTTTGTACAGATGTTCCCACTCCTGTTTGAAATAATTTGTATATTAATAAAATGTAAAATTATATTTGTCATACTGTATGTATGTTCTACCTCTGCTTAGGATATTTTGTATATTGATACCAATTAAGGATATTGTTGTCATATTGTATATTGACTATACACTTCTACCTCTGATTAAGATATTTTTGTATATTGTCACAAGTTCAAGGCCATTGTCCCATTACTGTACATCTTTTTATAGACTCTATAATCTGATTCCTTAGTCTTTAAGTTATTTAGGGTGATAAGAATTACAGGTTAATAGTCACCCATAGTTGTCATGTTTATAGTTATGTTAATTAGGTTTTCCAGATTTACAGAAACATAGGTCAGATGGAGAGGTAATCTTCAAATACTTATAGACCTAGAGAATATGGAATTTAAATGTATTATTAACTTAGATTTCTGTTGACATGAAACACAATTGCTCCTGGCACCAATCTGATCCCAAGAGAATGATGGGCTTCTAAGACACTCCATTTGGAAATTTGTCTTCTTGACACAAAATAGTCTGCTGGGCAAAGAAATTCCCTTGCCTCAACTGATGACACTATGAGTGTTGTCCTTTCCATATGAGCAGGACACAAGGAAAAGTGACTACTGAACCTTGCCATGACAGGATAGGATGATCTTTCAACATTCCTGCTTCTGAAAATGGTCTGTCAGATATTCTAGGCCAAATTGGATGTCCCAACGATACTGAGAAAGTTTAGATGACTGTCCAGGCTTCCAGCTGTTGCTATCTATTTTTGCAAGAATTTCAGAAATTGCTTGCTTGCATTTTCTGTTTTCTCATGTATTATTGTATTCCTTCTTAGGTCTTAGATGGGGTTGAAGACTAATTAGTTACTGTTACAACCTTCTTGTACCTTAGCTAGTACATATTAATTACTAGATTCAGATTCTTCACAATAGGATAGCTATTGTCTCTGTAACATGCCATTTACCTATGTTCTGGACATCTCTGGATTTTAGTATGTGTCTCTTATTTGTTTTTTTTTCTTGTTGATTATATTTCTATGTTTGTTTAGGTCATTACCTTTCCCCTCTCCTGGATGATACTTGATAATTGTTCCTATTGTATATAGTTTTTATGTAAGGTTAGAGCTTTCTTATTTAGACAAAAGGCAAAGATGTAGTGGACAGCTGTTCTGTCTATGACCTTGATGCACCACCCTTAGAGATGCAGCAGGTAACTACTCAACTTGCCTATGACCTTAAAGTATATTTCCCTGGGTGTGTCCTCTGGGCACACCTTAAGACCTGAGATGCATGTAGGCATCACTCTCTTTGCTCCCTCATGGATCTTGGATGTGGGCCTGATTTAGGTGGCCGGAACAGCTTTCCAGAACCTACGTCAATTATGTTCTGTACAGTGAGATTTTCCCCTTAATTAATTTTTGCCTATTAAACAAGCTGTGTGGATTTCTCATTATACAAGCCTGTTATACAAGCAGCCAGTCTCTTCCTCTATTCTAGATCCATTTAGAAGACTGTTTCCCTGCTCCACCTTCTCAATGAGCTTTAATTATTAATGTGTGGACTATATTGGAGGTACAATTGGCTGGAGAGATTACCTTAGTAACAGCCCTACAACCTCTGTGTTTTTAGGGCATCTAAGTAGGAATATCTGTAGTATGACCATAAGTCACAATAAGTTCTCTAGAAAGCAACTGAAGAGTTTCAGAGAATGGCAGGAGTAAAAGGCAGCAGAGACTACAGAAATACTAAGAAGGCCAGTAGTGTGGCAAGATGTTAGAACTGCTGAGGTCAAGAGGTGGTGAGCAGCCAAGACTATAAAACATGAGGAGCTATGTATAGTTCAGGAGAAGAACCTAGACCCTCCATTTTAGAGGACTTACAATAAATCACTGGGGATTAAATGCTGAGGGTTCCAAGTTGGGGAATGTTGAAGCTGTAATGCTCCTCATTACTGTGTTGATGATAAAAGGAAAAATCAACTTTGAAAGTCTAGAACTATAATTCCTTATTTTTCAATGACCATGACTGTACACATAGCACTGGCTTCCAAATCTTAGAGAAATAAGTCTATAATGCCAAATATTTAGAGTCATAAATCTGTGGACTTTGAGTGTCCAAATCTAAAACTCTTGGATTCTCAAATCCTATAATTCTAAATCTCTGAGCTTCAAATATAGGGGATAGGAAGAACTCTATGTTCAGGTCTTCCAAGGGAGCCATATCCATCACATTGATGTTTACATCTAAGTAGAACAGAAGGACCCTCAGTCATTTGTAAATGCCATTCACTTTTATGCCATCCTCCTCATATTGATACTGTCCAAAATATTTTTCTAACTTCTCTCCTATATTACAGCAAGTACAGAAGTGTCCTTGCATGCTGCTTATACATTGTTCTCTAATATTTTTGATATTTAGTCTATGGAATGTATTTTTTCTGGGATATTAATGTCTTATTTTGGGGTATTTTTTATATTAAAATGGTTGAAGCCCAACATTACACATCTTATTTCACTGTACTTTTGTTTGGTATATATTTACTTATTCTTTTCACCAGTTTTTCAATTGTAAATTATAGCTAGATATTTTGTAAGGAATAGTGAATTATAGAACTTCACAAAAAGCTGTATTTTACTGCATCACACTACTGTGATTCTTTGGAATATTTTGTTTTGCTTCTTGTAGATTGATTGATATTGATAAACTGAGAGTCAATAAACATTAGTTCTCCATGGAGCTTATAAAACATTATGAGTCTTCATTGGTTTGCCACTATCTACAGAATGGAGTCTTATGTTTCCAGAGAGTTATGATTCCTAAGAGGTTTTTTTTAAAAAAAAAATTTCCAGTCTCTGTAATTATCTATATTAATTTTAATTTAAAGGAAAGGTCTGTGAAGTAATCCTTCCACACACCCATTTTATATCTACATTTCCATTCCTTCCAGGTCTTACTAAGTATCAAACTCTCAGAGTAGCATATATCTTGTATTTAGTCTTTATTATGAACAGTTTCCACAGAGAACAAGATATATCAGCCAAAGAGGACTGTTTCAGTCAGTGTTCTTTTTCTATGAGGAGACACCATGACCATGGCAACTCTTATAAAGGAAAGCATTTAATTGATATTTGCCTACAGTTTCAGAAGTTTATTCCATTGTCATCAAAGCATGGAGCATGGTGGCATGCAGGAAGACAAGGTGCTGCAAAAATAGCTGAGAGTTCTCCATCTGAATTTGCAGTCAGTAGGAAAAAAATCTGGGCTTAGAATGGGTTTATTTGAAACCTCAAAGGCCTTCCCCAGTGATACTTCCTCCAACAATGTCATATTCATTAATTCTTTAAAATAGGGCCACGCTGTGGTGACCAAGTATTCATATTTATGAACCTATGGGGGGCATCCTCATTTAAACCACCATAGGGAATTTCTTCTAAGATCATTTACTTGATTTCGTGGTAGAAGCAAAGATCAACGTTTTAAAGTTGTTTTTGATGCTCCATACATATGTTGTAGCATGCACTCCTATGTGTACACACACACACACACACACACACACACACATACACAATACACACACACATCCCCACATACACACACCACAAAAGATTAACTATATGAAAATATCAACAGTTCACAAAAGGTGTAAACGATTGCATTTTATGCTATTTTGTAATTCATAGAACTGAAAATGTTTTTTAAATATTAGTCCTGACTTCAGGATTCATTCTCAAGACTTAAGACACTGCACTGTAGTTATAGTCCATTGTTCCATTTATATAACTTATAAATACAGTAAATTTTATTCATATGTATTTATAAGCAATTCATATGGTGAAAACATGTTTTTATTTATATTAAGGAAATGTGAAAATAGATGTGGTGAATGTTCTTTTCATTCTACCTTATGCATGTGTAGGAAATTCTAGGACATTGCCCAGAACAGCTTTAGAAAACTAACATTGCTTAATATAAAACCTTTACAGCATATATGATTTAACATCTAAATATACAGGCTTAATTTCATGATGATAGTATGGTATTCATATAATAATAAGACATGTAAATGAATAAAGTAAAAACTAAGACCATAGCCTGCAAAGGCAAAACCATTGAGTCATTTACAAAGATGACAGAATCTCTTGAAGATGGAGTCTTCAATAAATGCTGTTGGGAAGAGTGGATGTCTACATAGAGAAGAATGTAGTTATATACTTATTTATCACCTAGCACAAAATCTACAAATGCAGCAAGAAAACTCAATGTAAAATGCACAAGTTACAAATTTCTGAAAGATAAAGTAAGGACCACACTCTAACCTATAATAATAATTAAGATTTTTCTAAATAACCTTTTGTCTTTTTCTAAATAAGGCTCCAAATTGACAAATATAACCTCATAAGACTAAAAAAACTCCTATATAACTGCAGCTGGAGTTTCCTGTGTCCACCTGGCTCCTGCAGCCACTCATACTCAAGTAAACACACAGAGACTTATATTACTTATAAACTGCATGGCCATGGCAGGCTTCTTGCTATCTAGTTCTTATATCTTATGATAATTTCTATTAATCTATAAGGTGTCACGTGGCTTGTGGCTTACCAGTACTTTTACATCCCGCTTCTCTGTGTCTGGCTGGCAACTCCTGACTCTGCCTTCCTGTTCCCAGAGTTCTCCTCTCTGCTTATCCCACCTATACAATACTTCCTGCCTGGCTACTGGCCAATCAGCGTTTTATTTATCAACCAAATCAGAGCAACACATTCACAGTATACAGAGCAATATTCACAGCATATAACAAAGTAAATATAAAAAGTAAGTCAATGGATTGAAGATGCAATATAATGTGTTCTTCAAAATGGAAGTTTTGAAGCAGCAGAGCTGCATCATTGCTAAGTAACATGAACTTGCTAGAGAGAAACTGAACATCATATAGTCAGTTCTTTGAATTTAAAAACTCAGGATAAGTTAAATTTGGAATTTTTGGCATGCAATGTTTTTCTTCTAAAAAATATCATCCTGAGTGTTTATCTCAGAACATAAAAAAATAGGTCAAATAACTAGTGGAGAAACAAATATAAACTTAAGTAAAACATATGTCAAATGTAAATGGGGTGTAGTTGAATAAATATAATATTTTATTAAGTAAGTGTTTTATTATTTAAAAAGGTCTATACAATTTATTTTGATCATGTTTTCCCCCATCCCAGCTCTTAGATCCTACCATATCCATACTCTTCTAAATTTAGGATTGATTGATTTCTGTGTATCTCTCTTTGTAAAAAAAAACAAAAAACAAAAAACGAAAAACTTATAAAAACAAAATCAAAACAAGTAAATAAAAGATCAAAAGTGAAAAAATGGTTAAATAAATCATAAAGAAACAAAAAGAAACTATCAGGCTCATTTTGTGTTGACCAGCAACCCTTAGGCATGACCTGGAATGTGGTATATATCCAGTGACAGGCAGAAAGCTGATTTTTCCCTTTGCCAGTGGGTGTCAATTGCAAATGGTTTCTTGGTTAGGAATGGGATCCCTGGTCCAATTCCCCCTTTCAGGGATTGGGCACCATGTGATTTGAACTTGTGTAGGTCTTATGCAAGCTGCCAGTCTCTCTGATTTTATATGGGAATAGCCATGTTGTATCTGGAAGAGAATGCGTCCTTTGAGTCATCTATCATATATCATTCCTACAATCTTTCCATGTCTTTTATGTAGATCCCTGTGCTTTGAGAGGAAGAGGTTTATGAATGTACCTCAGTAAGCAAAGACTGCTCCAAAATCTCTCAATCTCTACATATTTTCCAGTGGTAGATATCTGTATTAATCCTTATCTCCTGCAAGAAAAAGCTTCTCTGATGATGGTTGAGAAAGTCACTGATCAATGAATATGCCAGTAATGTGTCACTAGGAGTCATTTTATTGTTATATTCCATTAGCAGAATAGTAGTAGAAGGCCTTACCTTATATCCATGACATAACTAGGCTCAGAATTCTTGAGCAGTTTAGTAGTCACAAGTGTGGGTTACATCTCATATAGTGAACTTTAATCTCAGTAATAAAAAGCAGGGTTGGTAATTCCTATAACATCTGGGCTACTATTGCACCACTATAATCTTCCTTCCTTCCTTTCCTTCTTTCCTGCCTTCCTTCCTCCACCTTCTCTCTCTTTCTTTCTTTGAGACAAAGTCTCTCTGGTATGTAGCTCCAGCTTCCCTGCAACTCCATGAAGATCAAGCTGGCCTTGAAATCCCAGAGATTCACCTGCCTCTACCTCCTGAATTCTTGGATTAAAGGTGTGAAATACCATGCCCAGACACATCAGTATATCTTGCAGGTAGTTCATTGTTGTATTCCATACGATTTGTAGCTATATGATACTGGTGATTAAATGTATACATCATCAGTCTAGCACTGTAAATGCAAGTAAGTAGGGGTGAAGCGTCTAATAGGGACCCAGCTTGTTTTCTCCATGTTCAATGACATAAGCAATCATTATCTTCAGCATTACAGCTTTACTATCAGGCTGTGAAGAGTAATCAATAGACTTATCATTAGCCTTTGATGAATGAAGGCATGAATGGTACCCCATTGACCACTGACTCAACAAGATATAACCTATTCTTGGTACTGCTAAAGTAACCAAGGTTTTACTTGGTAGAATATGATGCCTAGTTGGGGCATTGCCATCTCCTTTAACCTGTCTCTCAAACCCTCCCCCATTAAAGAGTTCTATTTTACACTTAATTTCTGTGGTTATTTGGAATGTAGCATACATTTTCAAAGCATAAAATTAATGAACGCATTATATATATATATATATAATATTATATATATTATTTATATATAGTATAATTATATATATGTAGTATATAGTATACAATACATTATTCAGCTCTAAAAAAATGAAGTTGTGAAATTGGCAGTAAATGGATAAAGCTAGAAAAAGTAATCTTGAGTAAGGTAACCAAGACCCAAAAATATAAATATTCTATTTTTGAGAATTTTAAAATGATTTTTTTATTTTTTCAGAATTCCATACATTTTCATTTATACTTTTTACCCTCCCCCATATCCTCCAAGATTCTTTCCCTCTTCTTTAGCCACAAAATTTTTTATCTTCTTTTCTTAATGGTGGGAGATGCTGACAATAACAACAACAAAAACCTATTTAAAAATGGATTAAATTTCTACTAACCAAATACTCCTGAACAGAGGGACCACCCCTTAGTGTGGTTGATATAACTAGTATCATACCATTGAAGAAAACTATTTTCCCCTTTTTCAGAAACTATTTGTTTAAAATAGATTCTTGCCTAGTGGTAGGACATTGTGTCTACTTTCATTTCACTTGGACTTTGGCTTGAGCTCATTCAAGTCTTGTGCATGCTATTACAGTTTCTGTGAGATAATATAACATTTCCTTGAAGTCAAGCTTATGGCACATAGAAATTTTCTGTACTCTTTTCCATAGGTATTTTAGCTTTAGTGTTAGGCATGTGGTATAAACATTTCATTTAGGGCTGACTGTAGTGGGTAGCCATTCCAGCTTGGTTCTGGAAGTTCCAACCCCCATTGAGACTCTGGCAACTGTCACGCCTACGAGGCGGGGCGAGGGGAGGCGCCTGGGGACCCGAGAGCTGGATGGGCCAGCGCTCGCTCTGGGCGCTCTCGGTGCCGGAACGCTGACCTGTGCAGATTGACTGTGCAAAGCTCCGGAGAACACCACTGGACTGCATTACACCTTCCCCAGACCCTGCGACCTACCCATTACTTAATTTGTGAGTTACGCCATTTAATAAATATCCTTTTAACTACGTGGAGTGGCCAAAATAATTTCTCCAATATCTGGCGCCCCACGTTGGGCGCCATTTGTTGCTAGAGTTTTCCTGCCTTGCCCACAGTCAGGACAAATCTTGGTCACCCGCCAGTCCCACAGCCACTCAGACCCAACCAAGTAAACACAGAGACTTATATTGCATACAAACTGTATGGCCGTGGCAGGCTTTCTGCTAACTGTTCTTTTATCTTAAATTAACCCATTTTTATAAATCTATACCTTGCCACGTGGCTGGTGGCTTACCGGCGTCTTTACAGGTTGCCTCTCCTGGCTGTGGCTGCAGTGTCTCTCCCTCAGCCTTCTGCTTCCCAGAATTCTCCTCTCTCCTTGTCCCACCTACTTCCTGCCTCGTCACTGGCCACCAGTGTTTTATTTATATAGAACAATATCCACAGCACTAAAAAATAGATTAATAATTAGTCATCTATGATAGTCATATCTGTAGCCATGTTAGTTAAGTTTTCTAGGTATACATAGATATATTTCAGATAGATAGGTAATCTTCAAACACTTCATAGACCTGGAGAATATGGCATTTAAATAACTTAGAATTCTGTTGACGTCAGACACAATTGCTCCTGGCTGCACTAATTGATCCCGAGAGAATGTTGGGCTTCTAAGACATTTCCATTTGGAAATTTGTCTTTTTGGCACAAAATGGCCTACTGGGCAAAGAACTGCCCTTGCCTTGATGGCTGACAGTACAAATGCAATGCTGTCCTTTCTGGACAAGCGGCACACAAGGAAAGTGACCACTGTACTCTGCCAAGACAGGGTAAGATGGTCTCTCAAAATTCCTGCTTCTGAAAATGGTCTGTCAGATATTCTAGGCCTGTAGCCAATCTGAATGCACCAACAATGCTGAGAAACATTAGGTGACTGTCCAGGCTGCCAGCTGTCTTGGTCTACTCTTGCAAGATTCCCGAAAGTTGCTTGCATCCATCTACCATTTCTCAGGTACCATTATGTTCCTTCTCAGGTCTTTGATGTAGTTGAAAACTAGATAGTTGTAATTTCCTCAGTTATGATAAAAGATAAGTTAGATATAAAACCTTAAACTCACAAATATAAGATAGATAGGACATCTTCTTTAATATTGTAACTATAATTCTTCCTCGGTAATTGTTTTGTTATATATAATTTTACCATGTTAAAGTTAAAACCTTCCTTTTTAAAAAAAAAAAAAAAAAGAAAAAAGGGCAAGTGCTGTGGATATTGTTCTATATAAATAAAACACTGGTGGCCAGTGACGAGGCAGGAAGTAGGTGGGACAAGGAGAGAGGAGAATTCTGGGAAGCAGAAGGCTGAGAAGGGAGAGACACTGCAGCCACGGCCAGGAGAGGCAACCTGTAAAGACGCCGGTAAGCCACCAGCCACGTGGCAAGGTATAGATTTATAAAAATGGGTTAATTTAAGATAAAAGAACAGTTAGCAGAAAGCCTGCCACGGCCATACAGTTTGTATGCAATATAAGTCTCTGTGTTTACTTGGTTGGGTCTGAGTGGCTGTGGGACTGGCGGGTGACAAAGATTTGTCCTGACTGTGGGCAAGGCAGGAAAACTCTAGCAACAGCTGACCATTTCAAAGTCTCTAACCATCTTCATATTGTCCAGTTGTGAGTCTCTAACCATCTTCATATTGTCCAGTTATGAGTCTCTTCTTTAATTAATATATACTGCAAAAAGAAGCTTCTCTGTTTATGGTTAAAGCATGCAATAATCTATAAGTATAGCTATATGTCATCAGAAGTCATTTTATTATGTTCATTTTTGAGAAAAATAGTAGATTTTCTTCTAGGGCTGATCTCTCTTATTGTCATGCAGGTGGGTGGTGGTGGCACACACCTTTAATCCCATCACTCAGGAGGCAGTGCCAGGCAGATCTCTGTGACTTTGAGGCCAGCCTGGTCTACAAAGTGAGATCCAAAACAGGCACCAAAGCTACACAAAGAAACCCTATCTTCAAACACAAACAAACAAAAAAAAAAAAGTGTCAGGGTTGGGTTCCACCACATGAGGAAGGCTTAAGTTCAATAAAAGATGTGGTTGGTTTCTCCCATGACAGTTGAACAATTACTGAATAAGTGTTCACAACTTACAGGCAGTTTTTATTTCTCACAGGTTTCATGACTGAATAAGATTGTTTATTACTCATTTCTTCTATTAGCTTGTATTGTCACATCCAGTACTATAAATACTAGCCATAAAATATGAAACTTCCAAGTGAGTGTTAGATTTCTAGATTTCATCATGTTTGATGATGCAAGAGTTATTACTGTCTTCAGCAATAGGTCTTATAGTCATGTTTTGGGAAATATAAATTAGTATTGGCAATAGCCTTAGTGTTTTATGTCACGGAGGACATGTACAGTGAGTGCACTTTTAGCCAGTGACTCAAAGGAATGTAACATGTTCTTGAGAATGAGGTTTTACTTGGGATCATATGATGATTACTTGGGTTAATGCCATACCCATTATAGGGTAACTCTTTAACATATGTGCTGAGGGATGTCTTTCTGTACACTGAAAATATGGTTTGCTCTCATTGGTTTTAAATAAAGCTGTTTGTCCAATGATGAGGCAGAATAAGTTTAGGTGGTACATTCAAACTGAACACAGAGATGAGGAAGGGTGGAGTCAGGAAGATGCTGTGAGCCACCACCAGGTAAAGCAAGATGTGAGAGAACCGGTAACACCACAAAACCAAGGGGCAATGCATAGGTGAATAGAAATGGGCTGAGTTAAGTTGTAAGAGCTAGCTAACAAGAAGCCTAAACTTCTTTTAATTAATATAAGCTTCAGTGTATTTACTTGGGACCAAGTGCCTGTGGGAAAGACAAGGCCACAGGAAAACTTTCAGCTACACATATGAATTTTTTATTATATGAATATATTTTATGAAGCTTCTATAAAAGTATGCTTCCATGCTGATTTTCAATGCCTTTAGTACCAATTTTCTTTTCCCATTTTCTCTCCCCTGCCTTGACATCCTATCATCTACTCTATTTAGTCCTCCTATTCTATGTTCTTTTTCATCCTTATTTTATTTCCCCATTGCTTGGAAGATCCCTTCCTCTGCTCTATCCCCTCACTTGCTACCTCCCTAAAGTCTATGAGGATTATAAATCAAATACACTTATCTAAAGTTTAAAAGTGAATATCTACATACCAAGAGAAAATATTTCATTTTTGACTGTCTGGGTTTGCATTACCTCCATTGGAATGATTGTTTCTAGTTCCACTCGTATACTAGCTAATTTCATTCTAACAGTTGGATAATACTCCACTATGCTCATGTAACACATTTTCATTGTCAATTCATCACTTAGTGAATGTCCCACAACAAACATAGTTTTAAGCCTTGTGTATCAAAGCATTCAGGATTATCAAACTTCATAGAAGGAGCCATACCACAACAAAACATAATAATGCATTACTATTGAAAAAGCAGCATATTTCTTGCTTGATGAGGCAAAAGCAAAACCTCATTCTCAAGAATATGTAACATTCCTTTGAGTCATTGGCCAAAAGTGCACTGTAGATGCCCCCCACCCCCACATCACTAAGGGAGAATGAGGCAATAGCAATATGGAAAAAAAAAACATTACTATACTTTAGGGATATTGGCAAAAGGAAAGCTAAATATATATGGAACCCCATGAAACTTGAATTTGATGAAATGTTTTGCTGTAGAGTTGAAAGTCTGGCAGCAATAAGCTGATTGGAGGCTGAAATTTGAAAGGAAATCCTAGAGAGCATCAGGTATTGATAGAAATAAAATGTCTAATAAGCAGAGAAAAGAAACTAAATCAACTTGGGTATTAGGTTGACAGATAATAAGTCTGAGCAAATACAAATAAAAAGATGAGTAAGGCATTTCTGTTACATAGAGAAGCTGCAAATACTGCTTAGCAAAATCTAGACCAGGGTACTACTTAGGACTTTGAATTATTATCAGCAAAATGATGGCATTGTTTACAGATTTTTTTTTTTTTGTTTTTTTGAGACAGGGTTTCTCTGTGTAGCTTTGTGCCTTTCCTGGAACTCACTTGGTAGCCCAGGCTGGCCTCGAACTCACAGAGATCCACCTGGCTCTGCCTCCCAAGTGCTGGGATTAAAGGCCTGCGCCACCACTGCCCGGCTGTTTACAGAAATTTAATTATCACATAATATTTTTGTGTTTATACATCTGGTTAATAATTTTTGAAACAGGAATTCACTATGTAGATTTACCTTGCATAGAACTTGCTTTATAGAGTAGACTGGCCTCAAACTCACAGAAATCCTTCCAATTCTGCCTCCTGAGTGCTGGCATTCAAGATCTGTTTCATCAAACCTGTTCTGGTTAATTTTGTCAACTTGACTGGATTTTGAGATGTATCTTTGGATAAAGGAGAATCCATAGACATTGGGCTGAGAAGAAATGTCTTGTGAGTGGATTGCACTAACCCATAGTCTAGAATCTCACAGTGAATACACTGAAAAACATACAAAGGAAGTTGTAAAGTAAGCACGAACATTCTTTCCTCTGTCTCCTGACTATGAAAGAGAGAAATATGAGAGGCCACCTCACATTCGCACTATCTTAAAATCTATACTAGACAGGATACCATGGCTGTGATGAAATACCATGACCAAAGCAACTTGGAGATGAGAGGGTTTATTTGACTTACACTTCCACATTGTAGTCCATCAATGAAGTGAAGGAATTCAAGACTGAATCACAAATAGTGTAAGAAATGGGAGGCAAAAACGGATTCAGAGGAAATAGAGAAGTTCTGCTCTTTGGCTTGCTCAACCTGCTTTCCTGTAGAACCTCAGACCACTCTCCCAGGAGTGGCACCACCAACAATGGACTGGGGACACTCATATCAATCACTAATTAAGAAAACACACAATAGTTAGATCTTGTAGAGGGAATTTTTTTCAGTTGAGGTTGCCTTCTTCCAGATGATGCTAGTTTGGGTCAAGTTGACATAAAACTAGCCAGCACACCAGCACACCCTCTTAAACCATGAGACAGAATCAACTCTTACTCCCCAAAGCTGTTTTTATTTCAGGAATTTGATCACTGTAATGAGAAAAGTAAACGTGTGTGTGTGTGTGTGTGTGTGTGTGTGTGTGTGTGTGTGTGTGTGTGTGAGAGAGAGAGAGAGAGAGAGAGAGAGAGAGAGAGAGAAAGAGAGAGAGAGAGAGAGCACATGTGTGCATGTATATGTATGTGTATATAATCATTAACCATAATGCAGAGAAGACATATCTGGGCAGCACATATTAAGACCACAAAAAAATTAGTATCTGGGAGGAGGGGATGAAAATTGAATATTAATGAAAAGAAATATTTTCCTTGTTTATTATGTTTTTTTTTTATTGAGACAGGGTTTCTCAGTGAATCCCTGGCTGTCCTGGAACTTGATCTGTAAACTAGATTGTCCTTGAACCCATATATTCACCTGCCTCGGCCTCTTGAGTTATGGAATTAAAGGCACGCACACCACCTCAGCTTTAAAAAGAAAATTTAAAAGATCATATTTAGAGACAACCTTAATAATAATTAATTCAACACAATTTGGTAAAGTAGTGTCTTAAGTGTCATGAGTGTCTTATATTGAAAGAGTGTGCAGTCAGGAAAAGCTCACTTTGATTGGACAGTTCAGAATGGTCTTAGAGATTTGGAATTCTGTCAGGATTGGAACTACACAGCCAACCTTTATAATAAAATAATAAATCTGTACTTAAAACATAGTAGCAGATTATATCTTTCATCAATGATTTCACATTTGATTATAATGATAATGTGAATATATAAATGAAGTAAACTTCATTTATTCTAAGCACATAAAGGCACCAAAAAATCTATTTAACTACTCTGTTGTATGAATTCTATAACTTCCTTTCTATCATAGACCCTTTAACTGTGATATCAGTCAAAGAAAGTGTAATGTTACATGCATTGGGAAATAAAAAGAAATGCATATGGAAAGAAACCATTTCATCTGTCTTCATGAAAGCTGATTATGGCCACTTGTAAGCTTTAAAAAATCAAATAACTTCACAACTTGTAGTAATCAAAACATCCTATTTCAGTAGATATAAATAGGGTTTGTCTGCTTTGAATGCTCATATCAAAAAGACTCAGCAGTTCATTAAGCCATAGGCCAGTTATATGTCTGCTTCAGTATGTTATATTAGTGTTTTGTTGTGGTGGTTTTATCACCCTGTCTTTGACTGTCCTTTTATTTCCTCTAAATAAAATATCTCCTCTAGCACTTTGTCAATCTTCATATCCTATGTGCATCCTACATAAACAGCCCTCTTCTTTAAAACCATCATTCCAAAGTAAAAAAAAAAAAAAATCTGTCTTCTTTCTACAACTTAACTTTGACATCTGACAAGAGTAGTCCCTAGTGATTAAAACTGGTAGGAATTTAGTGTAGAGAAATTCCACATTCGCACAGACAGCTACAGATTTTGTAATTCTGTAGCCCTTGCCTCCATCTGGTAGACGCAATAAAGCTTCACTCTATGTAGTCTCAAGTAAAACAACCTAAAGTGATTCATTTTTGCAATATTTTAATGTAGCAACAATTTTTCCCCAACTATAAGCCAGCTGGATAGGATAATTTGATGGCAGATTTATTTGAGAAATGCCAGTAATATATTTTAAACAGTTAAGTGGTATTTCTTTCTACTTTGTTCAATTCTCAGAATTCAAGAAATATCGAGACAGGGTAGCTTTGTCTGGTCTCTTGAGGATTCTCAATGATATCTCTTTACCTATACTTTGTTTCCCTCAAAAGAGTAAACAAAATCTCATACTACTTCCAGTGTGGTGGTATTCTAATTGTACTGAAATGTGATTTGGATTGTATGTTAATAAATAAAGTAGCCCAGGGGTCAGAGCTATTAGATCCATAGACAGAGTGTGGCGGTGGTGGCACACGCCTTTAATCCCATAGATCTCTGTGTGTTCAGGGATACAGCCAGCATTGGAGACATATGCCTTTAAGACCTAGGGGGCTGTACATTCAGACAGTGACGAGGCAGTCACGTGTTTGGGTTTACAACCAATGAGAAGGCAGAACAACATACTATAAAAAAAATGAACAGACAGGATATAGCTCTCTTTTGGGAAGCTGGGACACCGCAGGCAGAAGGGTGAGATTTTAGCTCTGAGCTCTGACTTCTCAGCTTTCTCTTTTACATTGTTTCTGTGTTTCTTATTTAATAAGACGGTTGGTTACATCTACATCTGGCGCCCAACGTGACAAGAATCCATTAAAAACTGCTTGGCTTGGTGGCAGGTCTGCTTTCCCGCAAGGGCGGTAGGCGGCGGCCAGCAGCGGGCAGCTTCTTAGTCCGAGCGGCGGCTTCTTAGCCTGGGTCTAGGTTTGCTTGACCTCAGGCTGGACTATCGGTGAGCTGCTTGCTTAAATCCTGCTTGCTTAAAGCTGGTGTTACAGGTGTTACAAACAACTCAGACCTGCCCTGCCGAACAGGGCCCTGCCTGTAAAGCCAACGCACGTGGTCGGAGCTTAAGGAAGCCAGACCCAAGCCTTGACTCGGCACAAGAGGGAACATGTGGCTGGATTTAAGTTTAGCCGGCTACGCTTTCTTGTGTGTTCTCTCTCTCTCTCTCTCTCTCTCTCTCTCTCT
Source organism: Peromyscus maniculatus bairdii (assembly GCF_049852395.1). NCBI lineage: Eukaryota > Metazoa > Chordata > Mammalia > Rodentia > Cricetidae > Peromyscus > Peromyscus maniculatus. The sequence continues at coordinate 63,832,967 of NC_134872.1, read as the reverse complement.
CTCTCTCTCTCTCTCTCTCTCTTTCTCTCTCTCTCTCTCTCTCTCTCTCTCTCTCTCTCTCTCTGCCAATACTTTGTACAACAGCCATTGGAAGTGATATGTAAAAAATTTCCTAAATCTATAATTTATTATTATATGGACGCACTAGCTGACTCAAATGCAGATACTTTAGAAATAATATTTGAAGAAGTAAAGAAAATTTTGCCTTGCTGGGGATTACAAATTGCTCCTGAAAAGATACAAAGAGGAGATTCTATTAATTATTTAGGATATAAAATAGAGCTACAAAAAATTAGACCCCAAAAGGTGCAAATTCGGAGAGATAGACTACAGACTCTTAATGACTTTCAAAGATTATTTGGAGATATTTCTCATCTACGAACTATTGTTGGGGTAAAAAATGATGAACTGACTAATTTGTTCAGAACCTTAGAAGGTGACAAGGACTTAAATAGTCCAAGAGAATTATCACCTGAAGCTGAGAAAGAATTGGCCCTGGTAGAAAAGAAAGTGCATGAAGGACACGTGGATCGTATTGATCCAAAGCTGGATTGCACTTTGGTTATTTTACCTTCTAGGCGTTCTCCTACTGGAATATTAATGCAGAGGGAAGATATTATATTGGAATGGATATTTTTACCAAATAAACCAAATAAAAAATTAAAAACTTATGTGGAAAAAAATCTCTGACTTGATTTACAAAGGAAAATTGAGACTTCATCAATTAGCAGGCATAGACCCAACAGAAATTGTCGTACCATTAACTAAGGAGGACATTGAAAAATTATGGACAGAAAGTGAACCTTGGCAAAGAGCTTGCAGTAATTTTTTGGGAGAAATTAACAGCAAATATCCCAAAAGCAATAGAATTGATCTTATAAAGAGAGCTGATTGGATCTTGCCTCGAATTGTATGGCAAAAACCCATATCTGGAGTTCGTACATTTTATACAGATGCCAACAAAGAAGGAAAGGCAGGTTACAAATCAGAAAATTTAAGTAAAGTGGTTCAAAGTCCATATAATTCAGTTCAAAAATCAGAATTGTATGCTATTTTGTTGGTATTAATGGATTTTTCAGAACCTCTCAACATAGTAACTGACTCTCAGTATGCTGAAAGAGTGGTGTTACATATTGAGACTGCAGAATTTATCCCTGATGCTTCAGAAATAACTTCACTATTTATTCAATTACAAGATACAATCAGGAAAAGGAATCATCCTTTATATATAACTCACATTTGATCCCATACTGGTCTGCCAGGCCCTCTAGCACAAGGCAATGATGAGATTGATAAATTATTGATAGGAAATGTGCTGGAAGCCTCAGAATTTCATTAAAAACATCACGTCAATAGTAAAGGTTTAAAAAAGGATTTTTCCATAACCTGGCAACAAGCCAAAGAAATAGTAAAGAAATGTCCTACTTGTTCCTTCTACAATCAAACGCCATTACCAGCAGGATGTAAACCAAAGGGTACTCAGAGAAATGAAATCTGGCAGATGGACATGTTTCACTTTGCAGAATTTGGAAAATTGAAATATGTACACCACACTACCGATACTTATTCAGGATTTCAATGGGCAACTGCTTTGAGTTCTGAAAAATCTGATTCTGTAATCACTCATTTGCTAGAAGTTATGGCCATCATGGGTATACCTGCACAAATCAAAACTGACAATGCTCCATCATATGTCTCTGTTAAAATGAAACAGGTTTTTGCTTATTACAATATAAAGCATATTACAGGCATACCACATAATCTTACAGGTCAAGCAGTTATAGAAAGATCAAACAGAACTCTAATGGATATGCTCAATAAACAGAAATGGGTAACAAAAACCCCCAGAAATAGACTGCATAATGCTCTTCTAACTTTGAATTTTCTGAATGCCAATGAGAAAGGAACAACAGCTGCAGAGAGACATTGGATAATATAAAAAAACTACAGAATTAAATCAGCCTATATACTTTAAGGATGTGCTGACCTCAGAATGGAAACCAGGGTATGTATTATTACATTGGGGATGAGGTTTTGCTTTTGTTTCTACAGGAGAAGATAAGCTGTGGGTACTATCAAAATTGATAAAGGTTCTATTTGAACAAGAGAGACCTCTTAATTAGAGGAGGTGATAGTTCATCAACCAGCATGAACATCCAAATTAAACTAACTTGTATCAATAACACATGCCTTTTCATTTAATCAGATAATAACTTGTCAAAAGGAAACATCCCCAAAATTAGTCCTGGGGAAAGGTTTTTGTTTTTGTCTTTTAGGAGAATGAAGGTTAAGGAATCTGAAGAACACTGGAAGAAAAGGGACAAATCATCTATCCCAAGAAACAGAGTGAAATGGTATATGGGTATATATTATTTAAAAAATTTTATGTCTTCCTAAATGTTTGTTTCTGCTTTTCTCTAAAGATTTAACACTATTGGTTTTCTAATAGTCCCAGTTCAATTAAAATTTAAAGCTGACTTTGGAGTTGGAGAATGGCTCTCTCCTTCTTTAAACTCAAGCATGTTGTTAAAAGGAAAATTCAAACTCCCTGTATCATGCCAGAATAAAAGAGCCATCTTCTGCTATGGTACAGGACAAAAGCAAAATTAATTAAGGGACTATTCTATTACTAATCTCAACTCTTTTGATTCTATTCTGATTCTTTAACTTTTCTTAGAGTATAAATTTTATATCAAAATTTACAAGATTAATATATATATACATTTTAGACTTTGTTAAGATATGAATGGTCATATAGAGTACTAACTAATTCTAGAAAAAAGGCTAGCTGCATATATATGTTTTTATGTTCAAGTCTCTTAACAGTTTTCTGCAGGAAATCATGGCCAGGCCTAACATCAACTGAAGTCTCCAGAAAGAAGATGGGGCCCCACAACAACAACAATTCCACGTGGACAATAATAATATTATTAAGCTGACAAACATCATCCACAGATCAGCTTTGAACTACAAGGTGCTCAGAGCAATTTTGAGATGACTAGCTGAGATGATCCAGTCTCAAAGACTACTTGAATAAGGACTTGAGATAAACCCTGAACTTTGGCATTATACATAGACTGGATAATGAAGGATATAGTTACCTCTCCTAGAATTTGACAATTAACCTAAAATTTTTCTTTCAGGATAAAGAAAACTTCACCCATACCCAGCAAGAAGCAATTTTAAGAATACAATGCCCACATTCCCAAAGAGGTGGTGTGGGGCGGGTGGTTTTTTGGTCTTTTTAATGGGTTTTGGGTCTGGGATAATTTTCAGTATTTAGGGGGGTTGGTTACAAGTTATTGTCAAGGGTTAGGAAAAAGGCTAAGCAAAGGAGATTAGATTTAAGGTTCTTGTTTAAAAAAAAGAAAAAGAAAGAAAGAAAAGAAAAAGACAATTACTAGTTTTAAATACTTTACATTGGATTGGATTGTTTTATATTGTAAACAAATTTGAAATTGATATTGTTAGAAAATGCTATATGTATATTTCTAATTGTATTTATACCATTAATTTAACAATGTAATGCAAATTTCTGATCCTTGAATATTATTATTACCAACTATTAGGATATAAAGAAATGAAAGTTAGTAGTTAGACATTACAATAGAACTTGTAGTCATATTAGATATGTTTTAAAAATTGAGCAGAGATGTTTTAGACAGGTCATCTTCAAACCCTTCAGAGATCTACAGAATATGGCATTTAAAATGTTTTAATAACTTAGAAAATTTTTCTTTTTTGAGACATGTCAGCTCCTGGCAGTACCAATCTACTTCAGAGAAAATATGGGCATTGAAGAAACTGCATATGGAGTCAACTTTCATTGTGGCAAAAGTTATCCACTGGACAACAAAGTATCCTCGAATCAACAGGACAAAATGGACAGACAGAACACGAAACAAAGGACTACTGATTCTTGCCAAAACAAGTGTGGTTATGGCTTTATCAAAAGGCATCTTCTGAGGCCAGGACAATATGGCCCCATCCCTGAAGTGGCCTTCGCATCCGGAAAAGGTACGGTGCCCTTTTCTTCGAAGGCAGCTTAACAGGCAGAGGGCCGATGGCTTCTGTTATGCAATGGAACAGCAGCTGAAAGGTCATGCCTCTCGAAAGTAGACTGGCATTTAATAGAGGGATGTGGAGATGAAGGGGATGCTGAGATGAAGCCATATATACACAGCCAAGAAGAATGAACAGCTGAATTAAAAAACTGTCAACAATTTCCAGAATTTAAAATCCTGAATCATGACAGGACACTAGTGGAATTCAGGTGTTTCTGGTACATGGACTGCTCTCACCCAATGTGAGATTGAACTGTTGACCTTGTGTACATCCTACTTCCCAAATGAGTCTGTCAGATACACTAAGCCTATAGGCTGAAGATGATGCCCCAACACTGCGGAGAAACCTCAGGTGACTGCCCAGGCAGCTGGCTGTTTCTGTCAACTCACAAATTTTTTGGAAGTTGCTTGCATGCACTTCCTGTTTTTTATTTTTGTTAGCTAATATTATTCCCTTCTTGGGTCTCTTAGGGAGTTGAAGATTAGTTAGTTATGGTTGAAGATTAGTTAGTTATAGTTGAAAATTAATTAGGATAGAAAGTGCATTAGATACATCTTGGATTTACCAAAATAGGATAGATGATATAATTATTTTCTCTGATTTGTCAAATACCTGTTTAGGTATTTATTACTTGTATATATTGTATATAGTTATTGTACTTTTGTATATAGTTTTTCTTTTGTTAGTTATAACCTTTTGCTTTTTTTTCTTTTTATTAAAATAGAAAAGGGGAAATGTGGTGGTATTCTAATTGTACTGAAATGTGATTTTGATTGTATGTTAATAAATAAAGTTGCCCGGGGGTCAGAGCTATTAGATCCATAGACAGAGTGTGGCGGGGGTGGCACATGCCTTTAATCCCATAGATCTCTGTGTGTTCAGGGATACAGCCAGCATTGGAGACATATGCCTTTAAGACCTGGGGGCTGTACATTCAGACAGTGACGAGGCAGTCACGTGTTTGGGTTTACAACCAATGAGAAGGCAGAACAACATACTATAAAAAAAACGAACAGACAGGATATAGCTCTCTTTCGGGAAGCTGGGACACTGCAGGCGGAAGGGTGAGATTTTAGCTCTGAGCTCTGACATCTCAGCTTTCTCTTTTACATTGTTTCTGAGTTTCTTATTTAATAAGACAGTTGGTTACATCTACATTCCAGTGTGTGTATGTATGTGTGTGTGTGTGTGTGTGTATTGTGTGTGTGCATTTTACTTCAAGAACCAACATTTTGGCATTGATTTTTTTTTTTAAACAGGGAACATTCATTCATCAAACTGCACTGCTCTGATATTAATGTTGCTTTACATATCATTTGTACAATACTCCTCTTATCTTCTTAATTTTAATTTCAACTTGTTCTTATATTACCTGTAAGTTTCTTAGAGAACATGACTTACTTGGGCTTTTTTCTTTATTTAATATTCATCAAACTTTTTAAACCAAATATCTCAGTGTGTTGCCCAGTGTAACCAGCAATTTGAGACTCAAGCAGTCCTGCAATTTTGTCCTTCCAAGCAGCCAGGATTATAAGCATATGTCACCATACCTTTACAAGTTTTTTTAATTACTATTTTTATGAATTTATATTTTGATTGAGTTATACTTCTCATACATAATTTAAAATACATAAAACATATGGGCTTTTTCTGAATTTTTAAAATTGTTCAACTAAGAACACTAACACAAAATAATTTCTTCATTCAGAAGTAAATCCCAAACCTATTATCAATTACTCAGACGACTAGACACATATCCTCATATCAAGGCTGGATGAGCCAACTCATTAGAATGAAAAGAGTTCCAAGAGCAAGCAAAAGAGTATGAGATACTCCTCCTCCCAATGCTACTGGTCTAAAAAAGAAAACAACAACAAAAAAACACCTCAACTAACAACAATATTTCATATGCAGAGTCTACTGCAGATCCATGCCGCCTCTCCGATTGCAGCTTCAGTTTCTGTGAGCCCTTATGAGCCATACTTAGTTGAAGTCTGTGGGCCATGTTCTCCTTGTATCCTGGATCCCTCCAGCCCCTACATTTCTTATTGTATTTTGTTATGTCATGTTCAGTGGCTACTCCTGAGAGGTCTGCTCATTTACAAAGGGAGACAGAGGAGTGGTAGATCTGGGGGAGAGGGGATATAGGATGAGTAGGAATGAGGGAAATGGAGGAAGGGGAAACTGTTGTTGGAATGTATTGAAAATAAAACAAAACTAAAAGGACTCAGTTCTCATTATATTGCTAAACAAGCAGTGTGATAAAAAGTGCTCATCCTGAAAAAGCAGGTTTGGCAGCAAAATAAATAATAACTTATACAACTGCACCAGTTTAGACCATATCAGTCTGAAGAACAGGTACGGACCACAGCAATTAGAAAACCAGGCTACACCTGTAAGAAAAACAGAGACACCCTGCTGTAACAAAGGACAAGCTAACCACCAGAAGGCCAGCTCCCAACCTAGACAGAGACTCCCTACTAGATCTAATGGTCATACTGGATACAAGAAATCCAGGCCACAAAAACTAGAAGACAATAAAGGAAACAGAAACCAAGGAACAAAACCCAAAACCCCACCCAACAATGATAAACTCAGAAATCAGGACCTAGACCTACACTCATTTCAAAACCAGATGCCTAAACACCACTGTAAGAATATAATCAATAAATGTCAGAATGATATCAGACCCCAGATAACCCATTATAGCAAAAACTGAATATTCCAGTGCAGCTGAAGCACAAGTAAACAACTTTAAAAATAGCTTTATGAAGATGTTAGAGACCCTAAAGAGGTTCCTAAAAGAAAAAAATTGGAGGAAATCAATAAATCTCATAAAGAGTGCCAAGAAAACCAAGGGGAAAAAAACAAAGACATGAAGGAAACTATTCAAGATCTGAAGATCAAAGTAAAGGCAATAAAGAAAACAAAAATTGAGGGGTTCTGGAAACAGAAAGTCTGGGTAAGTGAACAGAAATTACAGACACAAGCATCACCAACAGCATACAAGAGATGGAAGAGAGATGCTCAGGCTTTGAAGCTTTGATAGAAGAATTATATTCATCAGTCAAAGAAAATGGGAAATCCAGTAAACTGCTAGCAGAAAACATCCTGAAAATTAGGGGCACTAGGAAACGACCAAACAAATGAACAGTAGGAATAGAAGAAGAATCCCAGCTCAAAAACCCAGAGAACATATTTAACAAAATCATTGAAGAAAATTTTCTTAACTTAAAGGACATGCCTATAAAGGTACAAGGAGTTTACAGAACACTGAATAAATTGGGTCAGAAAAGAAAGTTTCTGGGCCACATAGTAATCAAAATGCTAAACATATAGGATTAAGAAAGAGTATTAAAAGATGCAAGGGAAAGAGGCCAAGTAACATTTAATGTCAGACTTATTAGAATCATATTTGACTATTCAACGGAAAACCTAAAAGCCAGAAGGGCCAGGACTAATGTTCTGCAGACTCTAAGAGACCAAGGATGCCAACCCAGAGTACTACACCCAGCAAAACTTTCAATCAACAGAGCTGGAAAAAACAATATATTTCATGACAAAGTCAATTAAACAAATCTATCCACAGATCTAGCCCTACAGAACATACTCAAAAGAAAACTCCAACCGAAGGAACTAAACTACATCCACAAAACACAGGTAATAGATAATCACGGACCAACATAACACAAAGAAGGGAAACACACACACACACATACACACACACACACACACTGGTGCATGTATGCATGCATGCATGCACACAAACATACACACACTACCAACAACAACAAAAATAAACAAGAATTAACAATCACTGGAATTAATATATTCCAATATCAGTGGACTCAATTCATTGATAAAAAGACACAGGCTAACAAATGGGTAAGGAAACATGATCCATCTTCTGCTGCATACAAGAAATGCATCTCAACATCAAATATAAACATTACCTCAGAATAAAGTGTTAGAAAAATATTTACCAGTCAAATGGCTCCAAGAAGCAAGTTTGTGCCAATATTCTAATATCTACCAAAGTAGACTGTAAACAAAAATTAATCAAAAGAATTGGAGAAGGAGATTTCATGATCATCAAAGGAAAAACCAACCAAAATGATGTCTGAATTTGAATATCTATGCCAAAAATGCAAGGGTACACATATTTTAAAGAAAACATTACTAAAGGTTAAATCACACATTGAAATCCACACATTAATAGTTTGAGACTTCACCAACCCACTCTCACCAAGAACAGGTCATGCAAACAGAAACTAAACAGAAAAATAATGGAACTAACAATCATTATAGCTCAAATGGACCTGCCAGACATCTACAAAACATTTCACCCAAACACAAAAGAATATACCTTTTTCTCAGCATAGACCCTTATCCTTAACTAACCATGTACTCCAGAAACAAGTATCAACAGATTTTAAAAAATGAAATAACCACTTGTATCTTATTAGACACCTTAGATATAAGCTAGATTTCAACAATAGAAATTATAGAAACCTAAAAACTCATGGAAACTGAAAAACTATCTTTTGAATTACCATTGGGTCATGGATGAAATAAAGAAAGAAATTAAAGACTTCCTAGAATTCAATGAAAATGAATGCAAAAAAAATCCTGAATTAAGGGACACAAAAGTAGTGCTTAGAGGAAAGTTCATAGCATCTAGTACCTTCATAAAGAATTTGCTGAGATCTTATAATAGCAACTTAACAGTATACCTGAAAGCTCCAGAACACAGGGAAGCAAACACACCCAAGAGGTATAGATGGCAGGAAATAATCAAATTCAGGGCTAAAATCAATAAAATAGAAACAGAAAGTACAGTAAAAAGATTCAATAAAACAAAGAGTTGGATTTTTTTTTTTAGAAAATAAACAAAATATACAAACCCTTATCCAAACTAATGAAAAGGCAGTGAAAGAATATCAAATAAACAAAACCAGAATGTGGTGGTATTATGTTCCCCAAAATATTGTGCACGCTAATAAACATATCTGAGGTCAGAGAACAGAACAGCCACAATATTAAACATGGAGGATAGGCAGTGGTAGCACACACCTTTAATCCTAGCATTCCAGAGGCAGAGATCTACCTGGATCTCTGTGTGTTCAAGGATACAACCAAGCACGGAGACTCATGCCTTTAATCCCAGAAAGTGTGCCTTTAATCCCAGGGAGTGATGGCAGAGAGCAGAACGGTATATAAGGCGTAAAGACCAGAAACTAGAAGCTTTTAGCTGGTTAAGTTTTTAGGCTTTGAGCAGCACAGTTCAGCTGAAATCCATTTTGGATGAGGACTCAGAAGCTTCCAGTCTGAAGAAACAGGATCAGCTGAGGAATTGGCAAGGTGAGGTGGATGTGGCTTATTCTGCTTCTCTGATCTTCCAGCATCCACCCTAATACCTGGCTTCAGGTTTGATTTTATTAATAACAGTCGTTAAGATTCATGCTACACCAGAAAGTGGAGGCAAAATGACAGACACTAAGGAAATCCAGAGAATTGTTAGGACATACTTTAAAAGCCCGTACTTCACCAAATTGAAATAGCTAAACCAAAAGAACAATTTTCTTGATAAATATCAGTTGCCAAAATTTAATCTGGTTCAGATAAATAATTTGAATAGACCTATAATCCCTAAAGAAATAAAAGCAGTCCTTAAAAGTTTCCCAACCAAAAAACCCCAGGGCCAATAGTTTTAGCACAGAATTTTACCAGACTTTCAAAGAAAATCTAATACCAATACTCTCCAAATTATTCCATGAAATAGAAACAGATGATATATTGTCAAATTCATTTTATGAGGCTACATACATGATGATATTCAAACCACACAAAGTCACCACAAAGAAAGAGAACTGCAGGACACTTTCCCTCATGAGCATGCATGCAAAAATTCTCAATAAAATATTCATAAACTGAATCAAAGAACACACCAAAAAGATCATCCAGCATGATCAAGTGAGCTTTACCTAAGAGATGCAAGAATGATCCAACATATAAAGAAATCTGTCAAAGTAGATCACCATATAAACAGAAAAAAAAGGCATGATCATCTCATCAGATGCTAAAAAGCTTTCAGTAATATTGAGCACCCTTTCATGATAAAAGTCTTGGAGATATCAGGGATACAAGGACATACCTAAACATAATAAAAGAAATATACAGCAAGCTGATACTCAACATCAAATTAAATGGAGAGAAACTCAAAGCAATTCCACTAAAATCATAAATAAGACTAGGCTGTCCACTCTCTCCATACCTATCCAAGCCAGTACTTAAAATTACAGCTGAAGCAATAAGACAACAGAAAGAAATCAAGGGGAAATAAGTGGGAAGGAAGAACTCAAAATATCCTTATTTGCAGATGATATGGTAATATACATAAGTGACCCCAAAAATTCTATCAAGAAATACCTATAGCTGAGAAACACCTTCAGTGAAGTAGCTAAATACAAGTTTAACAAAAAAAAAGTGCAGTAGAACACCTATATACAAAAGACAAATGGGCTGAGAAATAAATAGGGGAAACAATACACTTCACAATAGCAACAAATAATATAACATATCATGGTGTAACTCTAATCAAGCAAGTGAAAGATCTGTATGACAAGATCTTCAAGTCTATGAAGAAAGAAATTGAAGATGATATCAGAAGATGGAACAATCTCTCATGCTCATGGATCAGCAGGATGAATGTAGTGGAAATGGCCATCTTATCAAAAGCAATTTACAGATTCATTAAAATTCCAACACAATTCTTTGTAGCCCTTGGAAGAACAATATTCACTTTTTATGGAAAAACAAAACAAAACAAACAAACAACAAAAAATCAGAATGAGCTAAAAAAAAATCTTGTAGAATAAAAGAACTTCCAGAGGTATCACCAAGGCATCAGAGACATTTTCCTGACTATAACATCAGTTTCACAGACATTAAAATCAACAATTAATAAATGGTACTCATTGAAACTGAAAAGCTTCTTTCAGGCAAAGGACACTGTCAGTAGGTAAAAAAGACAGCCTACAGGTAGGAAAAGATATTCACCAATGAAGCACCCGACCGAGGGCTTATTTCCAAAATGTACAAAGAACAAAAGAAACTGGACATAAAAAAAAAAAACCCGAATAGCCCTATTTAAAACTAGGGTACAGCTCTAAACAAAGAATTCTCAACAGAAGAATCCCAAATGGCAGAGAAAATCTTAAGTAAATGTTTACCATTCTTAACCATCAGAGAAATACAATTCAAAAGGACTCAGAGATTCCATCATATACCTATCAGAAGGACTAAGATAAAAAACACAAGTGACAGCTAATGCTGGAGAGGATGTGGAGTCAGGGAAACACTCCTCAATTGCTGGTGGGATTGCAAACTTGTATAGCCACTTTGGAAAACAATATGGTGGTTTCTCAAAAAACTGGGAATCGATCTAACTAAGACCCAGCTACACCACTCTTGGATATATACCCAAAGGATGCTCAATCATACCACCAGGACACTTGCTCAAGTATGTTCATAGCAGCTTTTTTTGTAATATTCTAAACTTGAAAACAGTCTAGATATTCCTAAACTGAGGCCTGGATGAAGAAAATGTGGTACATTTACACAATGGAGTATTGCTAAGCTGTCAAAAGCAAGGATATCATGAAGTTTGCTGGTAGAAAAAAAATCATCCTGAGTAAGGTAACCTAGACCCAGAAAGACAAAAATGATACACACTCACTTATAAGTGGATATTAGTTATAAGTTGAAGAAAAATCATGCTACAATCCACAAACCCAGAGAAGCTAGGTAACAAGGGCAACACAAGAGGGGAAATCAGGTCTTCCTGATAAAGGGGAATAGAAGAGATTTCTTTTGTTGACAGAGGGTGGGTAGGGATGGGTATTCTAGGGATCAGGTTGGGGGTATGGAGTGCAAGAGTACTGAGAGGACTGGAAAGGGGGAGCATTTTTTGGGTTAGACAGAACCTGGTGCAAGGGAAACTCCCAGAAATCTACAAGGATGACCTCAGCCAAAACTCTCAGCAATTGGAGATAGTAGCCTGAACTGGCCATCTCCTGTGATCAGGCAAGTCTTCCAGTGGACAGATTGGGACACGAAACCAGTCACATAACTTTCCACCTACAGTTTGTCTTGCCTATTTCATGTGCAGGGGTAAAACTGGCACATTGTGGGAGTAGCCAACCAATGACTGGTCCAGCCTGAAACCCATGCCATGAGAGTGAGCCAAACCATGACATTACCTGGATCATCATGACCTAGAGGCTAGATGGCAAAAAAACAAAGTATAAAACAATCAAACAAACAAAAAAGCCTGTCAAATTAATGATGTGTAATGATATTCTGCTATACTCATAGATTGGTGTCTACCAGGTAGATCTCAGTCCTTGGGGGAGGCTTTGTCCTGGAGGAGATGGGAATGGGGGTGGGCTGAGGGGAAGGGAAGAGGGCAGGAGGGGGGAGAACAAGGGAATCCGTGGCTGATATGTAGAATTGAATGGTATTGTAAAATAAAATAAAAGGAAAAAATAACAGAAATTAAAAATAATAATAATAATACTTATTTTTACTCAGATTTTTCTGGTTACTTCTTTTCTAAAAGAAAACAAACCAAACAAGCAAAAATCAGACAAAATTCTTTATTTTACACAGGTAGATGTTACAGAAAGAGCTATAATAGGACCGTGCAATTAATTCAAACAAAAACACTTTTAAAACTAATTTTTCTCTGATTATGATTGAGGAATTCAGTAATTAAATACTTACTGGCAAATATATGATGAATATTAGATTGCCAGCATCTGTGGGCAAAGACAAGATCCTAACAAAAAAATCAGATACTTAACTTCACATTGTAGATGAGTAAATCTTAGGTATTGTTTTATTTTATTTGGGAATATTGAATTCTAACTGTATATTATATGAAATGTCTATATTCTTTGTAAAGTAAACATAAAGGTAAACAGAATTAGCATAACTTAAAACAAACAAACAAAAATATTAAGATGCCCCTTCCTGAATCTCAAGTGATTGTAGGTCTACCTTCTTTCTGGATAAATTTGCTTCTTCATGGTATTTCACATATATGGAATCATACAATCTGCAAAACACTGTCTATTTTACTTACACAGAGTGGTGTCTTCCAGATCAGTCATGCTGTAATAGACTTTAATACTTATATGATTGAAAAACTTATTATATAAATGTTCTATTTCCTGTTTGTCTTTTAAGATTTGATGGATATTTGAATTTTTACTTTTTTGTGGTATATCTAATATTGTCCCAAAGAATATGTGTAAGCACATACTTTTTATGTTCTTATCTCTGTATCCAAAAGTAGAATTACTAGATCTATTGTAACCACCATTTTACTTTTTGAAAATAGTTAAATCATTTCCTCAGAAAAAATTTTATCTTGCTTCCTTGCCAGCAAAATTTGAGGGTTTAAAATTATCTACAACTTTGAAAATTAAGTATTGCTCAGGTCTTGGTGCTAACTATTCTCCTGGTTTTGATGTTTCTGTGATCTTGCTACTAATAATTATTCTGGCCACATTTATTGGCTTCTTGGCTACCCCTGTGGAGGAAATGCACTCAAATCATTTGCCCTCTTATGTCTTTTACATTGATGACATAAGATTTCCCCAGATAATCTGAATAATCAAATTTTGGCAGAGGCATAGCTTAATAACATTGCATCCCATTAATAAATACAAACATATTAAATACATACATACATACATAAAAATAGAGAAATAGATGATAGATACTGAGAAAGTTTTTCTTTCTGTTCATTTGAAACATATTTGATTTGTTTTTATATAATGCAATGTGGTCATAATAGTTTAAGTAGGTTTTCTGACAAATTTCATATCTGAGTCATCTTGGAACTGGCAATTATCAGTAATTTGATACAAATAAAAATGTTTTGATTCAAATTCATTGGCATATAAGTAAATACCAGATTATCCAAATAATGATTATTAAATATTAAAAATATTTTCCTGTATATAAATTGTTAAATGCACAAACATATATGTGTGTGTGTGTGTGTGTGTGTGTGTGTGTGTGTGTGTGTATACAGAGTCTTCCTTCTTTCTAGAGTCTAAGCTCCATATATCTTTTAGTGTTTTACTTCAAGACTGAATAAAATTCATATTATTTTGTTTAGCTTAAACTTTCTTTTTATCCCTTAAATGTAGTTTTGCTAGATAGACTGGATAATAGTATTTTCCTTGTTAATATTTTCATTACATTTATTCAGCTTATTGAACAGGAGGAGAAATAGCATACTCATGCATGAACAAAACAATTGGTTTGTAAAATGTAAGCATGAATAATTTTACATATATTTTGTATGCTATTTCTGTGAATAATTTTAACCAATTATCAAATTTTGAGAAGTAGTAACAAGTATGTGTTCAGATATTGTGGGTAGGCCACATTCAGAAAAATGAAATGAAGTTAGTCTTAATTCAGTACTACAATAGTAGTTTTATTGTTCTCTTAAACAACTTTAGCCATTTCAATCTTATTTTCACACATTTTAAAAGTAATTGCTTTAGCTGGATAGTGGTGGTGGTGCACATCTATAATCTCAGTACCCAGGAGGCAGAGTCAAGCAGATCTCTGTGAGTTCCAGGCCAGCCTGGTCTACAGAGCGAGATCCAGGACAAGCACCAAAACTATACAGAGAAATGAAGTTCCATATAAATTTAATATATCTATGAGGGTAAACCTTGCAACTCATTGAAAGAAATATCACTCTTGCAATTTTCCAAATTTTGAAGAGAATACAATCAGATTATAAATAGAAGTATTACACCACGTAGGCATTCTATATCAGGCAGTTAGAGTGATCTAGCACGCATTTAGAGAACTGTGGAGCCTCGGTGATACCCCTAAGCCAACACTGTAGTGTTACAGCCTATGCTTCTTCTGCCAGTAAAGTTATGGTCCTCTTGTCTTAATAACTTATTGTCACTTGGCTCATTGGACCACTAAAAATTTCAAAAGATGTTATATTCTATAATAAGACATGGAGACATTAAGTACTTTTTTGAAAAATTCATTTTTATCTTTTCAGTCACTAATAGGATTTATATAAACAACCCAATTTCATTCTACTGTAGGCAAGTTATATTTTCCTTTTATATTGGAGAAAATTGTTACCTAATTGATATTTTGATGTAGCATCTATAACACTTCCTTTGAGGATGTTAAGAGCCATGATAAGTCAAGCATCTGTTAGCGACTGATAGAAGACAGTTAATTGTTATCTTTGAAAATATGTATTTTCAGTGCAAAAATATGCTGATTATTAATAACGCCATCCTAAGTGGGTATAAGACACTCAGTAACTCCACAGTCATCTGAAGAAAAGACTGCTTTCTCTTCTCTTCTTGTTGAAATTGTCTTTTCCCAGGTGGTCAATTGCACTTGTCAGCTGTTATTTTGGAAAACGTACAGAATTTAATACATGAGGTATATCAAACTAGCTACATTAGGAATGCACCAGATGTCAACATGGCGTCCGCCCAACATCATCTTCGGGGAAAAGCAAGTTCCAAATGCAGACAGTCTACGATTAGCCTGGAAGAATGATGATAAGTCTCACCATCTGTTGCACATTTTACAACTAATTGTGATTTGTTTTCTCTAAAATGCATATTTTCTTTGTTATATGAAAAACAAGATATCATGGCATGCCCCTGCCTTGTTATGACACAATAGAGTTATCACATAGAGGTCCATATTTACACGTTGATTTTCCAGGGAACAGAGCATATGTATGTATATATATAATATATATATATATAACAGAGCATATATATTATATAATATATATATATATATAACAGAGCATACATATATATAATAGTGCCATTCTAGTTAATATAATTTTAGTTATATATATATATATATATATATATTTTTTTTTTCCATAATGGAAAAAAATAGAAGTATTGTATTAAAATAAAATAAAATTCTGCTCTAAATTTTATTGTTCTTATAGTTTATTCTATAATATAGTGTTCCTGTTTATCTTTTTACTGGTCAAAACGTTGAGTATAAACATGTTTAAACTGATTATCCAAACTGTTCTTGAAGTCATCTAAAGTTGAGAAACTTTCAGATTATTATGTAACATAAATATTATATCTTAGTTCTATTTTATAATTATAATAGAATTATACTGTAATGCCCTATTTTATAGTGATAACTTGAACATTTTCTTCTTTTTTTTTTTGGTTTTTCGAGACAGGGTTTCTCTGTGTAGCTTTGTGCCTTTTCCTGGAACTCACTTGGTAGCCCATAGAGATCTGCCTGGCTCTGCCTCCCAAGTGCTGGGATTAAAGGCCTGTGCCACCACCGCCCCGCACATTCTCTTATTTAAAAAAAAATGCAGGAGAGTTTTCAATTGTTTTGATTGGACAAAAAGTTTATTTTAATTCTAGCTTACTTTCTCTTTTCCCCATTTTATTTACTCTGACATTTTCGTAATGTGTATTTTTTTCATATTCTTTCTTATCCTGGACCCCACTCAGATTTTCAAACCCCAATTATACAACTTAATGTTCTCTCTCTCTCTCTCTCTCTCTCTCTCTCTCTCTCTCTCTCTCTCTCTCTCTCTCTCTCTCTCTCTCTCTCTCTTTAAGGGAAGAGGAAAAGAAAGGAGAGGAAAGTAGAGGAAAGGGAAGGAAAGGAAAGGAAAGGAAAGGAAAGGAAAGGAAAGGAAAGGAAAGGAAAGGAAAGGAAAGGAAAGGAAAGGAAAGGAAAGGAAAGGAAAGGAAAGGAAAGGGAAAAGGCCACTTTTAAAAGGAGAAAAAGTAGAATTAATTTTGACCATCTGCTCTGAAGCATGTGTTCTACTCTCGAGTATGGTTGATGTGTACAGAGTCACCCCATTGAAGAAAACTGACTTTCTTTTTCTCAAGAGCTATCAATTGTGAGTAATTTTTTTTTTAAATCAGGGAATAGGGTTGCTTTGTACTCATTTTGCCTCCTTCATGATGGAATTCTAGTCTGGTTTGAAGATGTGCAGGTCTTGCACATGTTGACACAGTCTTGTGAATTCAAATGCGCCCTCTTTCATCTAGAAAACAGTTTTTCTTAAAACTGTATGTCAACTCTGGCCCTTACAATCTTTCTGTCCCCTCTTTCTCATAGACCCCTGAACAATGAGTGAAGAGAAGTAATAAAGATATGACATTAAGGGCTGAGAATTCCAAAACTACTCATTCTCTGCACCGTGTTCAGTTTTGGTCTCACTGTTCATTATCATCTACGGCAAGATGCTTCTCTGAGTAGGGTTGAGAGAGGCAGTGATCTATGTGGTAGAGCAATGTCATTACAAATCATTTTGGTGCTGTGTTCCTCTATGAGAACAATAGTAGTAGGTTTTCTTCTGGATCAGTTACTTATCTATTCTCAGGTTAATGGCTTCATTAAGAGTATGAGACATGGAGTGTTAGTTGGCGGTGGGTGGTGTCTGACCTCTGGGTGCTATATCCTGCCAGGTATCTGGCAAAGCAGAAGCCCAGATACGGTGCCAGGAAGGGGGCCACAATCTAGTTTTGTTGGGCAGATTTAAGGGGTTTTGTGGGTAGTGGGTGGCGTCTTACCTAGTGTTCTTAGGACAGACCACTGCGGACTCCCATAATGCTGCTGGACTGTGGACCCTAGTATGCAGCCCAGGGGAGAGGGTGCAGTCAGGGGTTATTGCACAGGTGTTGAGTGTTAGCTGGTGGTGGGCAGTGTCTTGGGGTTTCTAGATCCTGCCTGGCCTATGGTAAAGCCTAAGACATCTTCCAAAGTAGTAGGCAGGGATGTGGAGCCCAGAGGTGGGGGTGTAGTTTGGAGTTATTGGACATGCTTAAAAGGGTTTAGTAAGCAGTGGGTGATGTCTTCCCTGAGGTCCCTAAGGCTGACCATTCTGGCCTCTGGTAAAGCTGCCGGGTCTGTGGGCCCTAGTGTGGAATCCATGGGAGGAGGTGCAGTCTCAGGTTGCTGGGCTGGCAATGGGTAGTGTCTTACATGGGGTCCCTAGATCTGGCCTGGCATCTGGTAAAGCTGAAATCTTCTTCCAATGTAGTAGGCAGGGATATGGAGCCCAAGGGTAGGGGTGCAGTTGGGGAGGGTGAGAATAGAGTGGGGTGAGGGAAGGTACTAGGAGGAGAGGAAGAAAGGGAAACAATTAATTAATTAATTATTAAAAAAGAGAATGTGAGATGTGGTTTCCATCTCATGGTTTGGGCTTTAGATCCAATGTAAAATTGCTGTATTCTCCCTTAACATTTCTCGCAATTGTAATGGGGGGGGGGCATATCTCACAGTTGCACCTATTGCTCATAGAGTTCATAGCTGGGTAACACTGATAGTGAATCTTCTTCTCCACTAGTGTTTATAAAAACCTTCTAGCACTATGATCAATAATCAGTAGGAATAGAGCTTCCAGTTGAGTGCCAGGCAGACTTCTCCATGTTACATTTCAAAAGTATGTGTTGTCATCCCCAATAGGGCTTACTGTCAATTTGGAGAGTGTAATCAATACCATGTACCAGAGAATCAAAAAGATGTAACCCATTTCTGACACTGTGTGTTTAATTTGATATTATATGAAGACTAGTTGCAGCACTGTCTCCCCATTGCATGATTATCACATTTAAATCCATTGTATATGTGTATATACTTTAGGCAATGTGTACAACAGTAGGCTTTCCTATGTCCTTTTAAAGTCTTTAATGTTAGGCATCCCTACCCACCTGCTCTCCTCCATGTTATCCTCCCTTCTCCCTCTGTCTTTAGCCTTCCCGTTCTAATTTCCACTTTACCCCAATACAATACTAGATTATATTTTCCTCTTTTGGAAGAATCCCTCCTCACCACTACTGCTCCCTTTCTATCTACCTAAGCTTTGTGAGCATTATAAAGAAAACACATATATTCAAAGCATAAAAGATAAAAAACATACAATAGGAAACAAGCAACATTTATCTTTCTGCTTCTGAATTATCCTATTCAAGGTGATAACTTCTAGCACCATTCATTTACCTGCAATTTGTATAAATTTCATTTTTCTTAACAGCTGAATAATATTCCACTATGGAAACATGTCACATTTTCATTATTCATTTGTCTTAGTTACTTTTCTATTACAAAGAAGAGACACCATAGACCAGGCAACTTTTTAAAGAAAGGATTCAATTTAGTGGCTAAAAGTTCCAGATGGTTAGAAATCATAATCATCATAGTGGGAAGCGTGGTACCAGGTGGGAAAGTATGATGTTGGAAGAGTAGCCGAAAGGTTTACCAAAGCAGCTGAAAGTTTACTAGCATGAGAGAGGCAGGGGGAATTGGATATAACAAGGGATTCTGAGACCACAAAGCCTAAGCCACACTGACACACTTTCTACAACAAGCCCATACCTCCGAATCTTCTCCAAAAGGTTCCTCCTACTGGGGACAAGTATTCAAACATGTGAACCTATTGAGTCTACTATCATTCAAATTACATAACATTCATTAGTAAATGAATGACTTCTAGGCTGTTTCAAATCTGTAGCTATTATAAATAGAGTGGCAATGTACATGATGGAGCAAGTACCTTTGCAGTAAGATATAGTATTCTCTGGGCATATGTCCAAGAAGGTATAGATGGACCATGGGGTAGATCTTATTCTCAGCTTCCCAAGGAACCACCACACTGATTTCCATAGTGGCTGCATCCCTAGTCGCTCCAGTACTTTTATTATTAAGGAGTGTCAGATTTTCATCAAAGAACTTTACAGAATCTAATGAGACAATCATGTGGTTTTTTTCCCTTTAGATCTGTTTAGATGGTGGATTACAGCTATTGATTTAAGTATGTAGAGCCATCCCTGAATCTCTGGGATGAAGCCAACTTCATTATGGTAGATAATCTTTGTGATATGTTTTTTAATTCAGTTTCCAAGCACTTTATTGAGATCTTTTGTATATTGCATTTGTTTCTGTTGAGTCCTTGAAAGCATTTTGGTGGACAGAGTAATAATAGAACCTTGCTAAAAGAATTTTAAAAAAATGTTTCTTCCACTTATATTTTGCAAAGTAATTTGAAGAGTATTGGTGTTATTTATTTGTTGAAAGTTTGGTAGAATTTTGCAGCAAACACAATTTGAATGGATCTTTTTAGTTGGGAGGTTTTTTTTAAATTTTTGCTTCTATTTTATTAGCAAGTACATGACTGTATAAATTATTTAGTTCATCTTTACTGAATTTGTGTTAGGTTGTATATATCTACAAATTCTTCCATTAAAGTTGTCCAGTTTGGTGGAGTACAAAGTTTTGAAGTATATCCTTCTTCTTCTCTGAATTTTCTCATTGTCTATTGCAATGTTATTGATGTAACCAACCGTCTTATTAAATAAGAAACACAGAAACAATGCAAAAGAGAAAGCCGAGAGGTCAGAGCTCAGAGCTAAAATCTCACCCTTCCGCCTGCGATGTCCCAGCTTCCCGAATGAGTGCTCTATTCCTGTCTGTTCGTCTATTTAAAGTATTTTGTTCTGCCTTCTCATTGGTTGTAAACCCAAACACGTGACTACCTCGTCACTGTCTGAATGTACAGCCCCCTAGGTCTTAAAGGCATATGTCTCCAATGTTGGCTATATCCCTGAACACACAGATATCTATGGGATTAAAGGCATGTCCCACCACCGCCACACTCTTGCTATGGCTCTAATAGCTCTGACCCCCGGGCAACTTTATTTATTAACATACAATCAAAATCACATTTCAGTACAATTAGATTACCACCACACAATGTTTACCTTTTCTTCTCTAAGTTTAACTTTTGATTTTATCTATCACTCTTTTGGTTTTCATAAATGTGTGTCAATTCTACTGACTTTTTTCAGATAACCAACTATTTTTATATTTTATCTGTTCCTTAAAAATCTTTTATTTACTTATTTATTATTTTTTTTAATTTTATAATTTGATTTAATTTTACATATCAGCCACAGATTCACCTGTCCTCCCTCCTCCCACCCCCTCCTGCCCTCTCCCCAGGCCACCCCCCATTCCCATCTCCTCCAGGGCAAGGACTCCCCTGGGGATTCAGCTCAACCTGGTAGATTCAGTCCAGGCAGGTCCAGTCCCCTCCTCCCAGGCTGAGCTAAGTGTCCCTCCATAAGCCCCAGGTTCCAAACAGCCAGCTCATGCACTGAGGACAGGTCCTGGTCCCACTGCCTGGATGCCTCCCAAACAGATCAAGCTAATCAACTGTCTCACTTATCCAGAGGGCCTGATCCAGCTGGGGGCTCCTCAGCTATTGGTTCATAGTTCATATGTTTCCATTCGTTTAGCTATTTGTCCCTATGCTTTTTCCAATCTTGGTCTCAACAATTCTCACTCATACAAACCCTCCTCTTTCTCGCCAATTGGACTTCTGGAGCTCCACCTGGGGTCTGGCTGTGGATCTCTGCATCTGGTTCCCTCAGTCATGAGATTTTTAGCACAATTAGGGTGTTTGGCCATCCTGTCACCAGAGTAGGTCAGTTGGGGCTTTCTCTCGACCATTGTCAGTAGTCTATTGTGGAGGTATCTTTGTGGATTTCTGTGGGCCTCTCTAGCACTTTGCTTCTTCCTATTAGTCTATTAACTTTACTCTTAGAACTGCCTTTATTATGTTCCTAGACTGTCTATATTGTGTTTTTATAAGTTCAACTTGATATGCCATGTTTGGCTGATATGTAAAATTAAATTAAATTGTAAAATAAAAAATAATATGTGAAAAAAGAACAATAGATCATGTTTTCTAATCTAACATGTCAGTCTATATATTTTTATTGAGGAATTAAGACCATTAATATTAAGTGCTATTGATGAGCAGTGTTTATTAATTTTATTGTTGTGTTGTAGGTTTTGTTCTCTCTCTTCTGAATAATGTTTCAAGATTAACTGGTCCTTTTGTCATCTTGATTGCGATTAGCTTTCTCTTCAGATTGAAGTTTTCCTTCTTGTGTCTTCTATATAGTTAGATAAGTGGCCAAAAACTGTCTAAATTTGAGCCAGAAATCTAGCACAATGGAAATTCCCAGGAATCTATGAAGATAACCCTAGGTAAAACTCCCAGTGATGGAGGATACAGAGCCTGAATTGGCCATCTTTTGTAATGGAGAAAGACTTCCAGTGGAGGGTTTGGTACACCAACACAGCCACATAAACTTCAACCTAAAATTTGTGCTGTGTACAAATTGTGCTGGAGTGTAGGCATCATAGAAATTGTGGGAGTGGCCAACCAATGACTGGTCCACGTTGAGATCCATGCCACTAGAGGATCCCAACTCTGAGACTGCCTGGATTGCCAGGATCCTGAGGTTGGATAGCCCAGAGACCTAGGGAAGAACCAAATGTGACTGGGAACATAATAAATAAATAAATAAATAAATAAATAAATAAATAAATAAATAAATAAATAAATCCTAATGACATTTTGTTATAGATTGGTGCCTAACCCAATTGTCTTCAGAGAGGCTTTACTCAGTAACAGATGAAGAAAACAGATGAAGAGACCCACAGCCAAACATTATGTGGACCTTGGGGAATCCTGCAGAAGAGAGGGAGGAACAATTTTAGGAGCTAGGGGGGGTTAAAGTTAAGAACACCACAAGAAAAACCACAGAATCAACTAATCTGGGCTCATAGGGGCCCACAGAGACTAAACCAACAACCAGGGATCCTGCATGGAACTGGCCTAGCCCCTCTGCATATATGTTATGGCAGTGTAGCTTGATCTTCTCATGGGACTCCTAACAGTGGGAGCAGAGGCTGCCTCTTTCTCTTTTGCTGGCTTTGGGGACCTATTCCTCATACTGGGTCACCTTGCCCAGCCTTCAACTTGATATGCCATGTTTGGCTGATATCCATGGGAGGCTTGCCATCCTCTGAGAAGCAACAGAGAAGGAATAGATGGGGGTGTGGGCAGAGGGGAAATGGGGTGGAAAGACAGAGAGGAAGGAAGGGAAACAGTGGTCAGATTGTAAAATAAATAAATAAAATATGTATTTTAAAAATTGTCTAAATTTGTTTTTATCTTTCTACACAATCAATGTGAATCAATTTGTAGTCTTCTAGAGTTCATGCAGCATCTATCAAGGCTCTTTTTGTCAGAGTCTGCATGAAAAGTCAGGTGTTATTCAAGTTGGCCTATCTTACCACATGACTTGATCTTTGCACCTTTCATCTCCTAATACCATTTCTCTGTTCTGAACATTGAGTACTTTGTTCAATATATGTCACAGTGATACTACTTTCTAACGCTGTCTATTTGGTGTTCTATGTGCCTCTTATATCCTGGTAAGCATATTATTCATTAGAGTTGGAAAACTTTTCTTTTATAATTGTATTAAAAATCTGTTATACCTTTGACTGGGCTTTTTCTCCTTCCTCTGTACTTATTATCTGTGCTGTTTGTTTTTTCATAGTGTTGCTGATTTTCTGGATGCTTTGTGTCAGGATTTTTGGGGGGAGGGAGGATTATATTCTGACTGGGTTATTTTATGTGCAAGACTTGCAACTTTCTTTTCTACTTCATTTAATCCATTGATGAGGTTTTCCTCTAAGCATTTTCTTTACTTAGTTTTTTTTTGGGGGGGGGTTGTTTGTTTGTTTTTTGTTTTTTGTTTTGTTTATGTTTTTTTTTTTTTTTTTTTTTTTTTTGCTTTTTCAAGACAGGTTTTCTTTGTGTAGCTTTGTGCCTTTCCTGGAACTCACTTTGTAGACCAGGCTGGCCTCAAACTCACAGAGACACTCCTGCCTCTGCCTTCCGAGTGCTGGGACTAAAGGCAAGCGCTACCACCTCCGGGCAAGGTTTTTATTTCAAGTTTTATTTAGTCATTTTATCTCCATTAAAAATTCTATTTTCATAAGTTGAGTTGTTTTCAATCAAACTGCATTCAGTTGTTTGAGTTTTCACAGTATTCACTGAGGCATATATTCATAATCTTTTAAAAGTCCTTGAATATATTCAGAGCCACTATTTTGAAGTACTTTTCTTATGCTTCATCTATGTTGCTTTTCTTAGATAATATTATAGTACAGATTTTGAGTGGAGGCATATTGTCTTGGTTGTTCATAAATTTGCTTCTATGGAGAGATCTAGGCACATATCCAGTTTCAATGTTTTTGGTGTTTAATGTTCTGGATATCTGGTCTTATCTTTGTTGGGTGAGTGTTCAGTTCTTTGGTTGCTGTTTCCCAAATTTGTCAGATTTGGACTAGCTGAATAATGCTCAGTTTTCAATCTTGGGAATACTCTGTGTTTTAGGTTTCTGACTTTACTAGTCCCAGATCTGGAGTTATGGTTGGAACTGTCGGTTCAGTCACAAAGAAGTCCCAGACTGGTGCAGTGGAGGAGATGTGTAATAGGCTGGCAGCTGGGTGAAGGGGACTGACTCTGGAGACCTTACAAATAGGGCTTTTATGGAAGAAGTAGAACTAGGGCTTCCTTGTCCATGCCTTGTATATGCCAAGGGAATAGAGAAGGGCTGGGGGTGGGGTTATGATTCAGTGTCATTGGCAGGTCAAGGGGTACCCTAAGGGAACCAAATGAAGTGAGGGCAGTGGAGACATAGGTAGCCTACCTGGGTCTTCAAGACTATGAACTGTGGAGTTCCTGGAAGACACTGGGTCTAGGTTTGACAAAGGTAACAAAGGAGTTAAGATTGTTTTAGAGGATGTGTATGGGCCTACTTTCTAAAGAAAAAAGTTCAGATAATTAATTCCAGACATTGTTAAACTAATTTTAGATGCTTCTATTTATAGGTGATTATATTTTTACTTTTTGTTTTCTCTCTGTATCTAAATTGGTCACACTGTAGGAATATATTAGTAGTTTTTTATTTTATTTTTACTATTATTTGGCATATCTGTGCTGTTTTATAAAATATAGGTAATCCTACTTAAGTTATATTATTTTTGTTCATTAATTGTATGACTTATTACATTATAAAAATAGTTCAGCTTTAAATAAACACGAATATCACATAGAATTTTTGAATCAGGTCAACTGAAGCAAAATTCACTGCTTGTCTATCACTGATGTGTATGATAACTTCAAACAAATAGTGAAGAATTCACTGGTGCTACTTACTGTGAGAATACATGTGGTGATGTTTTATGTGTACTTTAATAAATAAAGCTTTCCAGAGGTCAGAGGAAAAAGCCAGCCACAACACCGAAGTCAGGCAATGGTAACACATGCCTTTAATCCTATCACTTGGCAGGCAGGATCTCTGTGTGTTTAAGGCCACACTGTTAACAGAGCCAGGTGTGGTGGCACATGTCTTAAATTCCAACACTAGTTAAAAAATAAAAGTCTGGAGGTCTGTACAGGCAGACAGGAAGTGACAGAGCTGGGCAGGAAGAGGAAGTGATGTAGTTGAACGGAGAGAGCAAATCAAATGGCAGAATAGCAAGGCATATAGGCACGGGTAAACAGGAAGTAAATTGCATTTGGAAGCTGCAGAGTTGGTGAGGTAAGGTTAGTTGGTGACTTTCCCTGTTTCCCTGATCTCTCTAAGGCTTTCACCCATATTTGGCTCTGCATTTTTTATTTAATAAGACCATTTAGAAATTTATCTACAAATACACTTCATAGTAACATGCTTTTTGAAAATGTATCACATTAATACTGAAAAGGTGTAAAAATTATGGACCTCTTTCTTACCATAGACATCAGAAAAAAATATTTTGGTCAATTTCAAAATTAAATATAAGATTATTTATCCACCTAGAATAATAAATATCAATATTATTTTTCTGAAAAGATGGATGGAAACTTCAACAAAGAACTGGTAAAAATGAACAAGGAAGAATCTAACAAACAGATGAAAAATTAGTAATTCATTATCTCCATATCCTAAAACTTTAGAGAGTGGTTTGAATACTATTGCCAGGAATAATGATCCGATTTGGTAGTGACGTGATGCTTATATTCCCATTTCTCAGAGAGAAATCTCCAATATGTACTAGCTCTTATTAGATATTTTTGTACAAAAATAGGCTGTTGAATGTCACAATGAATTAGGCTTTGCTCTTTGAATGCTAAGTATTTTTTATGATGGTATAAAAAATCAATACATGGAAACACATTATTGTTATAATTATTAATATAAATAAATAGTCTGAGAAAAAGATTGGCAGTATGAAATCCTGTTATGGATGAACATTGGATGATCAGTAGTAGCAATCGAGGTAAAAATCATTATGCTGGTTACTTGAATTGCAATTTTCATAGTTTATATGTGTCAAGTGATACCTGCATATTTAGTAAAATGTGTTAAAGTATAGGAACATATAAATATCATAGCATTACTTTCCTGGACATGCAACATATACACTGCAGAAAGACTCATGATTTTTTTCTTTATGGATGATTCTTATAAAACATTTAAAAGAAGGATAAAGAGAATAAATGTTGCTAATACTTTTGTATAGACATGTACAGAAAATTAAGCACTACCTCCATTTACATTCATCTCTAATATGCATAATGCAGGATGATAAATAAGTACATGTTAATCAGTATGCTTTCCAAAGCAGTAAAGTGAAACAGTAAAGGGAACAGCAGTCACTGTGTTAAGCAGTATTACAGAAAATATGTTTCAAATATTTAAATGGTTAAAATATTAAGATAAGTAAACACATAAGGTCATCTTAATGAAAATCTACTTTATTGGAAAATATTATTGTAGGTTCTGGGGAGTTGACTTGGTCGTTAAGAGCAGTTGTTACTCTTGTAGAGGACCAGAGATTGGATTTCCAACATCATGTTGAGCAGCTTCCAACTGCAATGAGCACTAACTATATCACGAAGTCACTAAGCCCCTTCCTTCTAGATACCACAGCCTAGCAGATGAAATCCCACTGCCATGCCTGGGCAGCCTCCTTCATAGCTGGTCATCAGAGAGGTAGCATAGACCATCAAACACCACAGGCTATTGCTAATGTTTTCAGTTACTCTACAGTAAGACCATGTTGGTGAAGGTATCACATACTTAAGTCACAGAACATGAACAAAACAAGCTGGTACTCATCTGGAAGCTTCTAGACCACGAGGTGGCTCAAAAATTTAAAAGGTGGTATGCACATTTCCGAAGGGAAAAAGTCAACATAAAGCTTATTGGGTTATGGACTCTGAGAGAGACAATAAGGACCTTCCTTGTAAGATACAACCACCAGTGTGACAGTGAAACAAATGACATGGTTTGGGGATAAATATTATAGAAATGAGATAAATATTATAGAAATGAGATAAATATTATAGAAATGGGGGATAAATGAGACTATTGTGATTAATAGTCTCATTCAATAATGTGACAAAAATTTGTAAATAAACTCACATATTATAAAAGCAGAAATAAAAGTTTACAGACAAAAAGTTAATATAATAAAAAACCAAACTAATTTCTCTGACAAATGTGCAAGCTAAAGATCAATTTTTCTGAAAATTCAGTAGCAGCAACCTATGCTCACAGAATGCTAGTGTAAAAGTCAGCCCATACCAACTTTCTGAGAAGTAATCTGCTAAGCCATTTCTTATTCAGTGCCTTAGATTGTTCCCAGAAATTTATACCCAGATACACTTAATAAGATGTTGTTAGTCAGGCTGTACAAATACAGTTGTTCTTGTTTTCATATATGAAATCTGTGGAACATAATATCTATTGATGAGAGGGTCACTTATCATAATAGGTTAGGATTCCCAAGAAAGGAATGGTTAGAACTGGGAAGGTCCATGCTGCAACCTAAAATCTGATGATAGAGGCAAAGTTTTCCTTCTATGACACATGAACACATCAACTTTCCTCCACTTAGTGATGGGGTACACCCAAGTACTTGCTGTTTGTACAGACAGTTGGCACTGCATGAAGGTAGTATAGAAAATGAGCTTTCATACATCTAACTTCTTGAAGGACTCAGGGAGGCTACATAATGTCAAAAGTGAGATGTTCCTAAGCTTCAGCCTCTGGTTCAGTATATACTCATTCCTCTAAATAAGGTTATACATTTTAAAGAATACATACATCACAGTTACAGTGATTTTCTCTCTTACCATCGATATATCTCAATATATATATGCAAACCTAGATACATCTACCAATTATTTCATGTATAACATTTTAAATCTATAGGTAGTTAGATCATAAGTAATTTAGATATTTGTTTAGACAAACTTCAAGTATTCTGCTTTCACATCTCCAGATCTTTCATGTAAATGGTACTCTAGAACTGTAAAATCAAATATTTTTTAATCTAAATATTTTATCTAAATATTGATATAAAATCCATCAAACTATAAAAGTTTATAAGTATATATTATATTGTTGTATATAAAATAGTACACATTTTTTAAAACAAGTGAAATTTTCTATAATATTAAAATAATTTGATAATTTAATAGTTTATATTAATTATTTAATGATTTTCTGAAAGATGTTTGTCTCAAGAAAATAAAGTGAATGAAATTATTAATTATATAAAAAACACAAAGCAATATTTGTCATAAAATTCAAATGTCAGTAAAATAATGCTTAAAATATAATATAAATCATTAGATACATATAAATAACATGCTGCCATATTAGTATATATTATATAATGAACAATAATCTTGTGATAATATTTTATATGCCAAATAACTTATCAGTTGCATTTCCTTTACACTGCAACATTTAATAATGACAGTTTCTCTTTTAATATACAATGCAAAGGATTTTAAAATGGAACTTTCATACATATATTACTTTTACTTTGCTCTTGCTCATGACTCACCATTTTCATTTCCTTTTGCTCTTCTACATCTACCACAGATAATTATTTTATTTTCCTGTCCCACTATTTCCATTACCATCTTCCCACTCTGAAGATCTCTTTCACCTTTCTAGTATGTACTTTTTTACTTTCATGTCCAACCAACAGACATACAGCACAGCCATAGATAGAGAGTACATATATGAGCGAAAATGTGACTGATATTCATCATTTTGAGTGTGGATTATTTTGCTTATCACGGTGCTCTCCAGTTCCATTCATTTTCCTGAAAAGTTCATGCTGCTCTATGGCCAAGTGAAATTTGATTATATATTTATACAATTTTTTCTTTATCCATTCATCAGATGACTGTATAGGCTGGTTCTACAGTCTAGATGTTGTGAAAAATCCATCAAAGACTTGCATGTGGAAATATTTCTATGAATTATTGTCTCTAAATCCTGTGAGTGTATACCCAGGAGTCTTCTGCATATATATTATACCTATTAGACTCCTGACTCTGAAAACAAGAGGGTCTCTGACTCTATGTCTGCCTTTGGGACCTTTTTACTCCTATTAGGTTGCCAGGTCTTCCATATGATAGTTTTCTTTATCTTATTTTTTTATTTTGTCATATTAAAAATATTTTAAGACAACTAGGAATAAAGCCGAAACAAAGGAGATAAAGGCGTCCTAAAAAGAAAGCTTTAAAATACTAAAGAAAAAAATAAAAGAAGGTAGTTGAAGGTGACAATATCTTTCCTGCCTGGATTGGCAGAACCAGCACTGAAGAATGGCTATATTGCAGAATTATACAGATCTGACATAATCCCATCAAAATTGCAATGACTTTTTTGTAAAATTATTCAAATAAGCCCTAAAACTCTTATGGAATTTTTTTTAAAAGGCCACTAATATCCAAAGCAAACCTATATAAAAGGACAATGTGGGAGGTATCACAATACATGTACTCAAATTGTGGTACAGCATGGTCTTTGGGAAAAACCGGGCACATAGACAAATATAATAGGGTAAAAGACCAAAAAGCATAACCACAAAGCTATGGCGACATAAACTTTGACAAAATTCAAAAACATACATTGGAAAAAAAAGATGATCTCTTCAGTGAGTTGCATTAGGAAAATGTATATACAATCCTAGAATAATGAAACTAGATCCACATCTCCCATCCTCTAAACATATAATTCAAAATATAGGACCTGAGACTGAAACTTCTAGGCAAAGTGTAGGGCAACCATTTTGATGTACTGTCATAGGCAATGGCTACCTGGAAGGAGCCACAGCAGCTCTAGAAAAAATGTCAATAATTGCCAAATAAGCTTATTCAATCCAAAATCTTCTGCAAAGCAAAGTGTGTTAAGAGATAGTTTAATGAATGGGACAAAATTGTTTCTAAGTGGATATTTGATAAGGAATTGATTTATTAGATCAAAGAACTCCAAAAATTAAACACACCTAA
This sequence comes from Peromyscus maniculatus bairdii, assembly GCF_049852395.1. Taxonomy (NCBI): domain Eukaryota; kingdom Metazoa; phylum Chordata; class Mammalia; order Rodentia; family Cricetidae; genus Peromyscus; species Peromyscus maniculatus. Next base: position 63,802,606 of record NC_134872.1, on the reverse strand, counting down.
AATAATTTAACCAAATAATGAGCTAATTAATTGAAAAGGAAGTCTTCAAAAGAATAAATTGGAATGACCAGTAAACATTTGAAAAAATGTTTAACATCAAAAGCCAGCAGAGATAATGAAAATTAAAATATCCTCGTAACTCCATTTCATATCATTCAGAATAACAATAAAAAAGATGCTATGAATTTGGGAGAAAAGAGAGGTATATGAAGGTTTTGAAGAGAGGAGAGAGAAGTGGTATTTGATATATAATTATATTATGATATCAAAAATAAAAGATAAATTATTTAATAAAGAAAACAATGGGAATCAATACTTGTATATTTATTATGCATATTTTATGTGTTATGGGATTAACCTGTAATATTACTTTTGGGATGTATTATATTAAGTACATGATGACTCTGAAAACATCAGAAATGCTTTTCACATTTCAAAAAAATAAAAACATGATTTGTAGCAATTAGTTTGTTAAAGGTACAATTTCCTTAATTTGGATTTGGTAACTTGGTATACATTATTGCATTGATGTAAGTGTTCCCTTCAAAATAGATATTGAAATGTGGTCACTATGGTGTTATTAATCAGATGAAGGGCCCCTATTTGATTATTAGGGATTATTAGGGCATAGAGTTTTGACCACAGGAATGGAGTATACTGTTTACAAAAGAATGAACACTCGCCTCCTCTATAGATTGTCCTTTTTTGTCCTTTTCTTCCTTTCCTCTTCTTCTGTGGCTAAGCAGGAAGTTGCCCCATATCAGTTGCTATGGTCTTGATATTTGTGGTTAAACATGCCAGAACCATAAACCAAAAATTTGTTATAAATTATCATGTTTGTGGTATATTATTATTATACAAAATTTACTATCACAGTTAAGATACATATATATGAAAAAAATTGTGAAAATATGCAAAGTTTATGATTTCACACTAACCTAGTTGCAAATAAAAATAATACCACTGTATAAATATGAAATTACCTGTTGGAACTTTCTAAACTTTACACAGAATGCAAAAATGAGAGAAGTATAGGCCTGTTGTCCAAGACATACACTCTCCTCAGGACATTCTCAAGATAAGAGGCAATTTTAAGCAACTATTAAGGCAAGAGTAAGTTCTATTACTGGAAAGGAGACAGGTGGTAACATCATGTTTTTATCTGAGAAATATGTAAATAAGGACTATTGCTTGCATGCAAAAGTCAACTCTGAGCATCACTGGACTCAATTTAGGAAGTATTGTGACTAAATTTGCATTGAAAACTATGACAAATATAGGGGAAGTTTATATTCACAGAAAAGAGTTATAGTAATATGGCACTGAATCTGGAATTATGCTAGGCATGTATCCATAAAGGAATGGAGGAAATAGTTTACATTTGTCAAGACTTGATTAAATCTTCCTCTCTTTGTCCCTTTTACTTTTCTATGTATAGAAAGTGCCTTTTATAAATTTTTATAAGCAACATTATATACCAAGTTGAAAATTTTACCTCTAAATTTTCCAAAGAAAAGAAACCTAAATGAAAAAATTTTACGTCAAATGTTTTGAAGCATCTTTTGAAAATTAGATCTTGGGAATTATATCAGTTAACATATATTGAGTATTCATTAGTTTTGCATACATTAATTTAATCCCTGTTTTACAAAGTTTTCTTTCTATTCTCCATTTTAAAACCAAATCTGAACCAAAAGTACTGTCATGCTACAAATCTACAGAGCTAGGAACTGACTGAGAATGTGTAGCTTCAGAATCCTGGGTCCTAGTCATTTCCCCAGAGCTGCCATGAGAATAACAACCTTAGTACCCCATGAAAGTAGACTCAATTGTATTTGCATCAAACATTAGATAAATGTATATATTGCCTTATTTTTCATTTAAATTATTATTTGTGACTTTTATCCTGCAGGACACTGTGAACAGAAAACAGATAGATGTGATGTAATTAAAAAATATTATTCCTTGAAAAAATGTAATAGTTAAATTATTTCATGATAAAATGATTTTGAAATCTTCAGGTACAAAATAAAAGAAAATGTCAGGTCATTGTGCTATATATTAAATATGAAGACTAACTCCAGGTCACATGAAATGAAGACATATAAAATTATACATTCTGTAAACTTATTTACAAAACAATCATGCATCTTGGACATATTTCTTTTTTTATCCTGAAATATGTCCAATGTCACTCATATACTGTATGTATAATACATAATTCATCATAAAACTATCTAACAGAACCAATCATATTTTGAAAGAGATGGTGAGATCATCATTAAATCCAGTGTGTGTATCTGTATATGTTTTATTAGACATGTGTATGTGTTATATTTGTATTGACATATACAGATATAGGAAGCATGCTTTCTCATGTCATATCAATATCATAATTCAAAGAAAATAGTATTTAGTTCTCTTCTGTGTATATTCATCACAGTATGCCAACAACTTTCCAAATTTGTAGAAGAAATATATTCTATGAGTACCAACATAGAGATCTTATAGCTAGGTAGTTATCTATTATAGTATCTACATGGACTAACTTCATAATTAAGTTATCTTTTTTGATCTGAAGTCCTCATTAGGAAAATACAAGATTATATATACTAAAAAATAAATTTATTCATCTGTAGTATAAAGATGCTAATTTATAAACTTAATTATTATAACGGAATATAATAAACATCTCAAAAATAGAATGAAATGTACATGTTCCAGTCATGAGAGATAACCTGAGACAACTTTGTTTATCTAAAAATTAATAAAAGATCTAATGTATATATGAACAATAGTATTTGATTGTAATCCAGATAAGAAAATCAAATCTACAAATTTATCAAAATTATCAGTGTAATATGTTACTAAACAGTGAAAATAAATAAATCTTCTTGGTAAAAGTACTCCAATAATTACATAACTAGGTTGATGAATTGGAAAATCTCCATTATCTTACAAAGGGTGTTACAAGATTCTTTGAAGAAAGTTGAAATCAGTGATTGAAAACCAAGAATATTAATGCACTTTCTTCCATAAAGTGAAATAAATAAATACTGTTGTTGTCAACTAATCTCCTTGAAAATGAAATATTAAAAAGAATTGTGATTTTATGTAATAAACATAATATAGTAACTTAATAAATTAGTTTATAATCCATAGTAAATGCTGAGTTATTGTCATGGCCTATGTCTCATACTATAATGCAAACAACAGAGACCTCTGGTAATTTAGGGAAATAATATAGAGTTTCAATATTATCATGAGAATTTTTCAGACAAACTGAAATTAAGGGATGCTGTAAAGCACAACTTGTTAAAATAGGTTGAGATCCCACAATACATCATGACACTGAATGACAGACTCACCAAAACACAACGACACCAAAAATGACAACAGTGATAATCTTCTGACTACACAATGAAAAAAAAAATGTAATTCAAAGTCAAATGCTTAAGGTATTTCCCTACTAACTATGTTTTATCTACTAACTTCCTGCAGCCTTGCTTCTGAAAACACAACTTGTTTTCTTTAGACTGTGCATGCCATCACATCATGCTTCACCACTGAGCAATACATAAAAATCTTAGGCCCAATATGTGAATTATGCACCTGATGAATGGTGGTATTTTATTCTCCATATGATGTTATTTGCACTTATGAATCTATGATGATTCAGTTATCATTAATAAGGCTTCTAATATTACCTTATAATTCTTCAGCATGTATTAAACTAGCATATCTTAGGTCTGTATTGCAAAAATGTTTGATGTTAAAGATTGCTATTTAAATTGCTGACAAGTTTCATAAAGCTTCATTTAATGTATTTTAGCTTGGGGCTAGGCCAGAATTTCCAACATTTTATGGATTGTTCTTAAACATACTTCTGCTATTTTGGGCTATGTTATTGTCCAAAGTGGTGCATTTTCAATGTTCATAAGTATAAAATCAATGAATTAACTAAAAACAACAACAAAAAACTCTTTAAGAGGCTCTATATTATGTATCATCGATATTTAGTAATGATTTAATACTTTAGATAAACAAATACATGTATGCCATGAGAATGAAAATTAGTTCTCAACTTTAATTACATTTTAGTTAATTAACTGATATCCAAATTGTTATGATGGACTCAAGCAAAAATAAAGTATTATCCCATAAGTTTTTGTTGTTCTTCTTTTGCCAGGGAAACAGGAAAGGTGAAATAGGTATTAAAATGTGTGTTATGTTGTAAACTAGGAAACATAATGACTTGCAGGTGTCATAAGACTGTATTGTGGCTGGTTGTGAATTTTACCATGGATTCGTTTGGATCAGCATTTGTCATGGAGCAGCCTTTCCCAGTGCCCAGTCCACCTTAGATGTTGTTGGATATTTTAGTTCAGCTTTTCTATCTATCTATCTATCTATCTATCTATCTATCTATCTATCTATCTATCTATCTATCTATCTATCTATCTACCTATGGTTTTTAAGGTTTCTCTGTGTAGCCCTGCCAGTACTGGAACTTGCCCTGTAGACCAAGCTGGCTTCAAACTCAGAGATTAAGCCCCCACTTCCTCCCCAGTGCAGGGATTAAAGGAAGGTATGTGTGACCATACCCAGCTTAGTTCAGCTTTTCTAATGGTCTGGTCTCAGGCATTTTAGATCCATGAAGTGTGTAATCAAACTTTTCAATTGGTCACTCTGTCTGTCAAGCTAGAGGTCCAACAGTGACACAAGACCAATGTTAACTGAAATTCATTTTTATCTCTAGACTCACTGGTGCTTTCTTAGTATCTTTATCACTTCACTCATCCTCTATTCTTAATTTCTGTCTATGTTGCCTGCACATCCATGACCAAATAGAATCCAATTGCTCCTAAGAAATACCTAACTGCTTCCCAGCATTACATGAAATCGAGTCACTCAGAATCATTTCAAAAACCTTCTGACTAGTTACACATTTTTAATCAAATTCTGGATGATACATTAGGAAGCCCTCAATTAAATTAATGGAGTAAGTTCAATCCCTTTATGCAATTATTCAATGCTACTGCTAATAGTTACACATTTATAATCAAATTCTGATTGATGTGGATGGGAAAACTCAATTTAAATTTGAAAATGCTGGAAAAAATATTGACGTTCAAGGCCAACCAAGCAGCAAAAGGCCAGATTTCAGTTAGTATATAAGAATGATAAATTAACAGAGCAATGTCAAAGTAGAAATAGAGATGCCTTTTCCAACACTACAGCTTAACTATAACTAAGCCCAACCTCGGCATGCCCCTACCTAGCTTTCCTTCAGGGTGCGAAATAAATCTTCTCTAGAAGAATGATGATATCATGCAGATTAACAAATGAATTCATACAATATATATTAGCATCACCATCTCTTGAAGGAATTTTTTATTGTTTTTTTAACTGTTTTTACATTTTGTTCTTTGAGAAATACATACACTATCTTTGGATCATATTCACCCTCCCTTTCTTAGTTAAGGTTTTCATTGCTGTGAAGAGACACCATGACCATGGCAACCCCTAGAGAGAAAAAAAAAATATTTAATTGGAGTACCTTACATTTTCAAGGGTTTATCATCATCATGTTGACATGGTGACATGCAGGCAAACATGGTACTGCAAAAGTAGCTGAGTGTCCCACACCTTGGCTTGCAAGCAACAGGAAGTTGTCTAAGACACTGGATAGTCTCTTGAGCATATATGAGACCTCAAAGCCTGCCTCTACAGTGACACACTTCCTCCAATAAGACCACATCTATGCCAACAATGCCACACCTCCTAATAGTGCCATTCGCTTTGGGGGCCATTTTCTTTCAAACCACCACACTCTCTCGACCAGCTCTTTCCAGATCCACACTCCTTCCCTTCCTATCCAGCTTTCTGGTCTTCTTTTCACCATGAGGGCAAGATGTGCTGCTTAAATATTCTTGGGTGTATGACCTTCCATTGAAGCGTGGTCGGTCAACTCATCAGGACCCTTTCTCTCTTAGCACCTCACAATTGCCAATATCTTCTTTACTGGGGGTGCAAAGTCCTTCAATATTTTGTTCTCCATGCTGGTATTTAGTCTGACTTAGACTTTCCCAGATCTTGTGTATGATGTCATAATCACTGTGGGTTCATATATTCAGCTGCCTGGGTGCATCCAGAATGCATTGCTTCCTTGTATTCACCCATTGCCTCTGGCTCTTTAAATCCCCTATTCCTGACACAAACCAGTGGGCGAACCGCACTATAAAAGTTGCCTTAAATATAAGGCGAGCGCTTTACTCTGGAGCCAGAATATGAGTGACCCAGAAACACAGATTCATTGTACCTCAAATACCATGTTCCGGTGTGGGAATAGTTTTGTGAACTTTTATAGTAACAGAAAAAAGAAAACCATAAAATAAGAACATCTTCAAATATACTGTGGGAAACATCAGGAAGGCAGGTTGTGGAACAGGGTAGGAATCTCAACAATACGCATCAGATGATATCTGATGACATTTTTAGTGTTGGGGTAGGGTGTCTTCAACATGGGATGGTACCCTTCACTGTTGAGAAAAGACTTTCTTCACTAAATCTACTGGTTTAAATGCTAATATCTTTTAGAAACACTCTCAGATATCTAGAAATATTATTTTACCATCTATCTGGGTATTCCTTAGGCCTGAATATTTGATACATAAAATTCATTGTTCATAGATTTCTTTTCGCTACTGTGTTATAGACATTTTAACATTTTTCTTAAAAGGAGAAAGAAATGACTTTAGTGACTGCGTTTCAAAATAATGGTAGTTTAGATCTAGGGAAATGTCGTATAGGAAGTAGTTTGTTCCACATGACCCACATAACATCCAGTGTTTCCAATTTCAAGATGTGAACAATGTTTCAGTCAGAACATAGATATTTCATTGTTCATTAATTCAGCAAGGATTTCTTTCATGGCATTATGTAGCATGCTTTGTACTAGTTCCTGAGATTCATCAGTTAAGGAAATAAACATTTCTGCTCTTGAAAAAAAAAATCCCCTATTCCTTCCTTTAAAAATAAAAACTCTTAAGCATTTTTCCTTTTACTTTTTAAATATTTTTTATTTCACTCTAACGTTTTCATATATTTTTGCAATGCATCTTAATCATATCTTCTACTCTACTTCCTCCATGCTCCTCCTGATGACCCCCCTCCCCAATATATCCTTTCCACTTTTAAATCTTCTTTGTTTCTTATATAACCTGTTGAGTTCTATCAGTGCTTCCCATATGTGTTTGGCTGTAAGATTATAAACTTGCCAGTGGCCAACCCTCAAAATAAAGTGACTTTCTTCCCCCTAGCAGTCATCTACAACCAATAACACCAGAGATTTGCCACGTCCATGCTGGAAGCTTTGCTGACTTGATCTTGTGGTGAACTTGGGCACATAAGTATAGTTTTCATTAGTTCATGCATATAAGAGCTATGTCATCTTCAGAAGCCAGCATTTCACAGTACTCCTCCTCACCCTCGTCTGGCTCTTGTGTTCTTTCTACCCAATTTTGTTGAATGGTTCCTGAACACCAGAGGTTGGGATCTTTTCAGGTATCCCCATCTACTCTTAAATACTCACAAATATTTGATCTCTGTTTCAAAAGAAATAGAGAAAAAATTTTTGATGAACTGTTTCACTTTTATTAGTAATGGAGTTTTATCTGAAAATTTGCAAAGTAAACAATATTTATGAGAAAATGGGATTATATTTGAATATTTATGCTTGAAAATATTTACTATATAATAAACATATTATTTATATTTACACATTTACATAAGTATTTCTTATATATTAAGTGTTATAAATTATAGCATTGTAAGTAGAGCAATATTTGTTATGATTAACTTAATGTTAAGTATTAACTTAAAAGACCAAGATATTTTCTAGGAAATGAAGGATCCATCTAATATTTGATATTATCTTTTCAATGTGTATACAGATATACAGTTTACCTTCCTTGGTGATTTGATCATTTCTTCTCCTGTTTGTAATTACATGTGAGTACTCTCTTGGAGCTCTTACATAAACTTGTCTTCATTATTTTACATTCAATTCTCAAGAGACACTGATGAGGCCCCTTTCCGAGCACTGTAAGGTAAAAATATTTCAAGTTTAATTTGTTCTTTTATAATTTTATACATGCACATAATATACTCTCATTACTCTCAGTACCTACTGTCTCTTACCTTTATCCTACTCCTTTTAAACATCTCTCTCCATAAATTTTCCTCCTCCATATGCATGTCTTTTTGTTTTGATTTTTGATCTAGTGATTTTAACCAATTCTTCCTGCATAACCATGGAATTGGAACTATCCCCTAGAGACTGGTGGATTCTTCAGTAGGTATACCCTGATGACAATGGCTGTCCACTCCCAGAATTGACCAATAGTTACTTTTCTACAAAGAGGTATATCCCTGTGAGCCTATTAAAGGACCATAATTAACTGTTGCCAAAACCCATTTTGTTCACACTCTGTATAGGCAACACAAGCTGCTGAAAGATTATGTTAGAAGTTTGTGCCATATGCAGAATACAAAACTTCCCATCTAATCTCCTTATCTTGGAGTTCTTAAATTCTTCCTGATCCTTCAATAGTGATGCTCCCCAAGCCTTAGAAGGAAGAATAAAGATCCTGTCTAGGGCTTCACTTGCAACTTTCCATTATTTTCAGAACAGACCAGATGAGAGTCTCTTCAGTCACTTCAAAGAATAGCTTAGGTGAAAAAGGATTGGAATAGAATGCATTACACCCATAGAAAGTCTGTGGGTGTAAACATGAATATTTAGAAGTCAGTTTGTTGCCATGTTCCACCCTCATTAATTCCCTGTCCATAATGTTTGACTGTCCTTCCCTTAAGGCATTCCCCCCAGCAGACTAGCCTCTTTCTAGATTGCTTGCTTCTATAAATATTCACAGTTAAATACACCAATTTAAATATTCAAGACTAGGACCTGCATATAAGAGAGAGCATGAAGAATTTTTCTTTTTTCTTTCTGATCCTGAGCTAGCCAACTCAATATATATATATATATATTACTTTCCTTTCTGTCCATTTATTTGTATAATTGGATTAAATTTCTTTGTATATAGGTACCATATTTACTATATCCATTCATCAATTCTTGGAGTATTATGAATGAGTGTAACTTTCCTGTCATTTCTTGGAGACAAAATCTCATAGCCAACTCCCTGTTCTTCTGATTCTTAATATTTCCACTCACTCTTCCACAACTTCCCTGCATCTGAGGAGGAGGAATTGCACAATAGTATCTGTGAGGGCTAGCCTCCACACAGTCACTCCATTGACCTTTGCATTATGAAGTGACTATTGTTGAAGGCAACACATACTTGTGACATGGGACTTGAATAATTCAAGCTGGTTATTATGTAAAAGCCTCCTTTCTATGATCTAACTTTCATAGTATCAAAAAGTGCTGTGTAAGCTAACTATGGAGGCAAACAATCAATAACAGTCCTATGCTGTGGGATGTTAATGTATGTCCTGTGGGAGCCCTTCTTGGGTTCCTTGTGGCGTTACCCAGCAGGTTTGCATAGAGGATGATTAGGACCATGGGCCTGAGTGCAGGTGTCTGAGATGGTCTGCACTTGGCTGTACTGGGGGATGGTCTGTATGTCAAGTTGCTCTGATTGGTCAATAAATAAAACCTGATTGGTCGTGGCTAGGCAGGAGGTATGGGCGGGACTAACAGAGAGGAGAGATAAAAGAGCAGGAAGGCAAAAGGAGCTGCTGCCAGCCAGCCGCCAGCCAGCTGCCAGCCACCGCCAGCCACCCGCCAGGACAAGCAGCATGTGAAGATGCTGGTGAGCCACGAGCCGCGTGGCAAGGTATAGATTTGTAGAAATGCGTTACATTAAGATATAGGAACAGTTAACAGGAGGCCTGCCACAGCCATACAGTTTGTAAGCAATATAAGTCTCTGTGTTTGCTTGGTTGGGTCTGAGCGGCTGTGGGACTGGCGGGTGACAGAGATTCGTCCTGACTGTGGGCAAAGCAGGGAAACTCAAGCTACAGTCCTATACAGTTGTGATGTCAATGTACTATATTAATGGCCATCATATACAAAGCCCTAAAAGTGCAAGTGGTGCTCATCTCATAGAAATAACCAATAGTTATCTAATTGTACTTAAGATCCACACAACGGGAATGAAATCATGCCTATTACTAGAAATCTGAAAAACTAAACAGGGATAATATGATCTTTGATTTTTAGAAGGAAAGCTAACACAATTCACTAGACCACCATAATCCTTAACTTCATTTGAAACTTATCCTTAAACTCATAGATAGTAGTTCTTACTTCATATTAAAAAAAAAAAACAACCCTTTTCTTTCCAAGAAATCATGACCATTTTATGGGGTAGTTGGTTTCTTTTAAAAGATTTACTTCTATTTTTACTTTATGTATCATGTGTGGCTATGTGGCTGTATGTTTAGCATGTGGATGGTGTGGGGCATGGAGAAAAGTTGCTGTCAGATCCCCTAGAGCTAGAGTTTTGGGTTGTTGTGACATATACAACATGTATGCTGTGAACAGACCATGGGATCTCTGGACGGGTAGCAGCAAATGCTCTTCACTGCTATTCAAAATTCATAACTTCAGGGATGTTTGTTTGTTTATTTTAATTTTGAATATTTTGTAGACTCTAGGTATCAGTATTCTGATTGATGTATAGTTGGCAAAGCTGTCCTCCATTTTGTAGACTATATTTTTATGACTGAAAATTTCTTTTGTTATAATGAAACTTTTGAATTTCATGAAGTCAGTTGATGTTGTCCCTATTTCTCTGTAATTGGAAGTTTTCCTGTGTCTAGCCTGATCTGAAGCGGCTCAGACCCAAGTAAATACACAGAGGCTTATATTAATTAAAAACTCTATGGTATTACCTCAAACTTACCACTGACTAGCTCTTACACTTAAACTCAGCCCATTTCTGTTAATCTATATATCACCATTTGTTCTGTGGCTTTACCTATGTGTGATTGCATGCTGCTCCCTGGATGGTGGGCTGGCATCTCCTGACTAAGCCTCCCTCTTCCCAGAATTCTCCTTGTCTGCTTATACTGCCTATACTTCCTGCCTGGCTACTGGCCAATCAGCATTTTATTAAACCAATGTGTAAAAGCATTATTCCACAGAATTTATCAAACTACTAGATTTCTATTTGAAAGTCCTTGACTTTACCAAATCTTGTAGACCTTCAGCTGTTCCAATTAAATATTCAGGCTTTTGACCTGTTAAGATTTAATTGTTTTTTTCATTGTGTTGAAGTTTTTCTTTTTTTTTTCATATGATATACTCTGATCAGAATTAGCCTCCACCACGCTTCTCCCCAGTTCCTTGCACCTACCCTTCCATCCCTATGCACACCCCTTCTGTCCTTAGTTAGAAAACAAACAAACATCAAAGGAATAATAATAAAAATAAATAAATAAATAAATAAATAAATAAATAAATAAATAAATAAAAGTAGGAGCTGGGTGGTGGTGGCACATGCCTTTAATCCCAGAATTCAGAAGGCAGAAGAAGGTTGATCTCTGTGAGGTCAAGGCCAGCCTGGGCTACAGAGTGAGTTCCAGGAAAGGTGCAAAGCTACACAGAGAAACCCTGTCAAATCAAAACAACTCTGAGATACCACCTTACACCTGTCAGAATGGCTAAGATCAAAAACACTGAAGATACCTTATGCTGGAGAGGATGTGGAGCTAGGGGAACTCTACTCCACTGCTGGTGGGAATGCAAGCTTGTACAACCACTTTGGAAATAAATATGGCACTTTCTTAGAAAATTGGGAATCAATCTCCCCCAAGATCCAGCTATACCACTCTTGGGCATATACCCAAGGAATGCTCAATCTTACCACAAGAGCACTTGCTCAGCTATGTTCATATCAACATTGTCTGTAATGGTCAGAACCTAGAAACAACCTAGATGCCCTTCAACTGAAGAATGGATAAATAAAATGTGGTACATATACACACCGAAATACTACTCAGCAGAGAAAAACAATGACATCATGAGATTTGCAAGCAAATGGATGGATCTAGAAAAAATCATCCTGAGTGAGGTAACCCAGACTCAGAAAGACAAACATGGTATGTATTTACTCATAGGATTATACTAGATGTGGAACAAGGATGACTGGACTGCTACTCACATCACCAGGGAGGCTAACTGGAAAACAGGACCCCAAGAAAGACACGGGGATCGCCCAATGATGGAGAAATAGATGAGATCTACATGAACAGCATGGACATGAGTGGGGTAATGAAGGGCAAGGGTCGAGGGAAAGAGAGCTTGGGAGAGCAGGAGACCCCAGCTAGATCAAGCACAGAGAGGGAGAACAAGGAATAGGAAACCATGGTAAATGAAGACCACATGAGAATAGGAAGAAGTAAAGTGCTAGAGAGACCCACAGAAATCCACAAAGATACCCCCACAATATACTGCTGGCAATGGTCGAGAGACAGCCTTAACTGACCTACTCTGGTGATGGGGTGGCCAAACACTCTAATTGTCGTGCTAGAAACCCCATCCAATGACTGAGGGAACTGGATGCAGAGATCCAAGGCTTGGTCCCGGATGGAGTTCCAGGAGTCCAATTAGCAAGAAAAAGGAGGGTTTATATGAGCGAGAATTGTTGAGACCAAGGTTGGATAAAGCACAGGGACAAATAGCCAAATGAATGGAAACACATGAACTATGAACCAATAACTGAGGGGCCCCCAACTGGATCAGGCCCTCTGAATAGGTGAGACACTCAATTGCCTTGATCTGTTTGGAAGGCATCCAGGCAGTGGGACCAGATCCTGTGCTCATTGCATGAGTTGGCTGTTTGAAACCTGGGGTTTATGCAGGGTCGCTTCGCTCAACCTGGGATGAGGGGACTGGACCTGCCTGGACTGAGTCTACCAGGTTGATCTCAGTCCTTGGGGGAGGCTTTGCCCTGGAGGAGGTGGGAATTGGGAGTATGCTGGGGGGAAGGGGAGTGTTGCAGGAGGGGGGAGAACAAGGGAATCCATGGCTAATATGTAAAACTGAATTGTGTTGTAAAATAAAATAAAATTTAAAATAAAATAAAATTATGAGCTGGGTGGTGGTGGCACATGCCTTTAATCCCAAATCTCAGGAGGCAGAAGAAGGTTTATCTATGTGAGTTCACGGCCAGCCTGGGCTCCAGAGTGAGTTCCAGGAAAGGTGCAAAGCTACACAGAGAAACCCTGTCTCAAAAAACAAAAAACAAAAAACAAAATTAGAATAGAGCAACCAAACACAAAAAGAGACAAAGCAAGAAACACATAATAGACATAGTGATGATGGCGGTATGTTCAGAGACTGTATGTGTTTACAGAAATAAATCACTTGAGTGGCTGTCAGTTGGGAACAGCTTTTAGGAATAGTTAAGGATGGGGTTGTGTCCACATCTCCTCTCAGATCTAGGACCTCATCTGCTACAGATCTGTGCAATTCGCGAGCATAATACCACAATCTCTGTGAGTTAATATGTCTGCCAGCCCTGTTATATCTAGAATGCCTTCGTATCCACCATTCTCTCTGGCCCTTATACTCTTTCTTTCTCCTCTTCAGCAGAGTCAGATTTCCCTGAGCCCTGAAGTGAGGGAATTTGATGGAGGAATCCATTTTACGGCTGAGTGTTCCAAGGTCTCTCACCATCTGCTTGTTATCTGGCTTTGGCCCTTGGTATCCATTCTCATTGGTTGCAGGAGAAAGCTTCTCTGATGATGGTTGATCAAGACACTTGTCTATGAATACAGAAGAATATCATTAAGAGTCATTTTATTGCTATGCTTATTTAAGAGAACAGTATTGTTTGGTTCTTCCCAAGGTCCTTATGCTGTCTAATTTTAGGTTCTTGGCTAACCAAGTAGTTTTTGGTATGGATTTAACTTCTGGAGTGGACCTTAATCCAAATCAGATATTACTTGGTTACTCCTACAAGCTTTGCGGACCTATTGCACTAGCACATCTTGCAGGCAATCCCCTCTTGTAGACTGAAGGGAGATTTGATTTTTGTGTGCATGATTGTTAATTATATAATACTTAAATTCCCACTATAAACCAAGGACATTCCCTTTTCTAAAACTTTAAGTATTCTACACTCTCTGGAAAAGCTCCCTACTCTTTACATTGCTAACTACCAATCCTTCTCTATTACCCATTCTAAATGCTATATTTTGTATGAAAGACTTCTGGGAAAACAAAAGTTAGAACAGTGCTGTGGATGTCTCTCTGTATGCTGTGAATGTGTTGCTCTGATTTGGTTGATAAATAAAACATTGATTGGGCAGTAGCCAGGCAGGAAGTATAGTATAGACAGGACAAAGACAGAGGAGATTTCTGGGAACAGGAAGGCTAGGTTAGGAGTTGCCAGCCAGACACAAAGGAAGTAATTTGTAAAGATACCGGTAAGCCACAAGCGATGTGGCAAAGTATAGATTTATAGAAATGGGTTAATTTAAGATGTAAGATCTAGCTAACAAGAACCCTGGGCCATTAGGCCATACAGTTTAATTGATATAAGCCTCTGTGTGTTTACTTGGGCCCAAGCAACTGAAGGACTGGTGGGTGAGAGAGATTTGTCCTGACCATGGGCCAGGTGGGACACAGGAAAACTTCAGCTACAGAACAGTTCCCCTGCTGAAGCTTTTCATTCACACTTTGCCTATGCTTTAGAGAATTAGTCACGTCTGAAAAATACATGAAAAATAGCTATTCTGATTATATTATTTTCTGTTTGTATTTATTCCAAAAATCAGCAGGATAAAATATTTTTAAGCAAAAGTGAAACAAAAACTGACTATTCAAGAACTAATAATGTAAATGAACATAGGTATCAAATGAAAAAATACCTTTTCTCCTGAGGAAACACCTAAAATAAACTTTGGACACAGGTGAAAATATGAAATGTTTGCTCCTATTATAGATTATATGTGTCTTTCCCTAGAACACTGACGGTGTGAATTATGTCTGGGCCTTAGTGCTATCTCTGATGGAACTTATTTCTAAAATGGTTCTTTGTTCAAAAATGTGATGATTCCAAAAATTGTCTGCTACACAAGTGCTGTGTGATGAACAAATACCTAGTCTCCCTACTTAGAGCCCCAACAACAGATAAATGGAACAATTTATTTCCCTTAGCCTCACTTAGTGAACCAAGGAGTTTAATTAGAACTGTTTACAGCAACATGAGACAGTTACAGGGGGCTATACCACTGAAGATTTTAAAAAGAAATCTCTCCTAAAATGCCTTTTCAGTGGGGGCCACATTCTAAGAAACCCCTCCCCTCTAACAATTGCTACACATTTGGGAGGTTGTGAATGTCTTATGCACCCCTTTCTGCTTCCATAATGGAATGTTAAAGGGTCAGTCTTGTGTAGGTGCCCTGTGAGTAAGCATGTGTGCTGAGGATACTGAAAAAACAATAGTCATGTGATTCCTAGAAGACTGTGCTTCCAGATGAGACTTTGTGGCAGGTATATCATGAACTTGTTTTTCCAAACTAAGTATTTTAGTTTCTTATGCTTTTTTCCTTATTTAAATTTTTAAGCCTTCGGTTCTATTTCTCAATTTTCTACACATTTCTTAAAATATCTGTAGGTGGAATTGGATTCAATTTTCTTTCTGATTCTTTGCATGCTATTCAAATCTGTAGAAACATATCCATTGTATACCAACCCCTACTGCATTTATCATCTCTTGACTCCTTCTATCATATCTGCTCTTAATTTTAAAGAACATATTGCTCTGGCTAGAAACCACATAGTACTAATTAGTGGATTACTCTCCCACTATGTTCACTTACACCTAAATAATTACATTGCTATAGAAGGGTAAGGTAGTGTGAGAAACACCTGTCAGAGTTATTTTACAGCCAGAACTAAGATACCTAGCCAAACATGAAAAAAAATCTAATAGCAATTATTCTGGTGCATGCTGATAGAACAGCATGAAATAAAGGCAAGTCAGGATCCCAGACCACCCATGAAACTGTTAATGGGGTTCCCAGGAGAAAGAACTCTGTATCATTGATGTACATAAGGAAAGCTTTAATTGAAATCTCTACAGAATTATAGTAAAATAAAGAATTTCATGTTGTTCTCTTGATTCAACTGTGTTTCAAAATGTTTATTACATCTTAAATGTAAAGGCATACTTTTCCTATTACAATACTTATAAGCATATGATATGTATTAGTGTTTTATAAAATTACATTTTGACTGCTTTATAGGAGACATTTGTTATGATGAAAAATTGTTACAAAGTAGTTGTTATAGTGCATGCTGGTATTTGGTATACATCAATGTATTGATGTTCAGTATTAATGAGTACTCTGTGAGAGTTTCTTTCACACTGAGGAAATTATCTAGGAGGACAATAAGTGTATAAGACATATTTCCTTTTACTTCATTTAACCCACAACTCTGAAAGTATCAATCATCATGCCCTCATATGTCAAAAACCTTATTCATCAAACAGTTCTTTAAGAGTTGACATTATATTCCACACATAAACAATCTTGCCAATTAGATTAGGTCTATTTTGTTGTTTTGTTTTGTTTTTTTTTGTTTTGGGTGTTGTTGCTCTATAATCTCAATTTATGCTTTTTCCTGATAGCTACAGGTTATAGGCTAGTCCCATGTATAAGATTTGTGAACTCATCAAAATTGATAGATCCAGGTAAATATTCTTACGTACTCTTTAAGATCTCCTAAATAGTCTAGAGGACTTGGAAAAAACTCTGACCTATACAGCAACATTACAAAATGAGCCATGCAAACCAAACAAGTTTGGCAGCAATTGCCAAGAGGTGCATATATTTCCCTTACCTTTAAAACATCAGTACAAGTCAGCAATATAAATAACTTCCATTTCAGTGGGTAGTCAAGACTGATTTCAAACTCAGAGCTATCCTCTGCTCCAGCCTTCCAAATGCTAGGATTGCAGGCATGATCCACCAACTCAGCCTTTCCTTTATTGTGTAAGACTTTTCTTTGCATCTGAAGTCACTTTTGAAA
Organism: Peromyscus maniculatus bairdii; assembly: GCF_049852395.1. Classification (NCBI taxonomy): domain Eukaryota; kingdom Metazoa; phylum Chordata; class Mammalia; order Rodentia; family Cricetidae; genus Peromyscus; species Peromyscus maniculatus. The sequence goes on along the minus strand of NC_134872.1, from coordinate 63,785,529 downwards.
TGCTATGAACAAAGGAAGGCTCACTTTCAGCTTTCAGGCATTGTTTCATAGGAGCTGGTGTTTAGTTATGTCCCCATGTCCCATAAATAGCATAGCTATGACAGATGTTTCACAACAATATTCAATACCAGGCAGATGCTAGTTACTGACTTCTTAATTCACTTGACTTTCTGTCCTGTTGTGTTTTTTTTTTTCCTAAATCTTTTTTCATTCATTCCTCTTACTCAAAAAAGAAAATATTCAAAAGGAAAAATTGACTCACTATGTATTGTGTGTGTGCATGTGTGTGCATGTGTGTGTATGTGTGTGTGCGCACGCGCGCATGTGTGTGTGTGTGTGTGTGTGTGTGTGTGTGTGTGTTTAGCTTTGGATATTTAGAGTTGTTATGTACTTGAGGACAAAATGCCTTTGTTGTAAATGATTCAAAGGCTTTATAATGAATGTTTCGTTGCTTATTCTTTGTAAGTTCATACAGGCAGAGATAGAAATAGTATTGATTCTGCCATTTCTAAATAGGAAGTTCAATGTTACATATCTAGAACTTTCTAAATCAGCAAGATTCCAGTGTCAATCACTTGACCATAGGTATTCTTTAAGGCTGTTTCTTATGCTTCAATCAGGGAAGGATAATCATATCTTATTCTGCTATGAAAAAGGCAGTACAATGTTAAAATGTTTATTTTTGAATTTTCAGAATGAAATCTTGATGGTGGCTTTTCTGCTTCCTGTCATAAGAGGTGCTGAAATGTAATTACATTGGAGATTCCATAGCAAAGGCAGAGGTAATGCTTATTTTCTAAGTGAAGATTTATACATTATAATGTGTGGAAACAACTTAGTAAAAAAAAATAATGCAAGATTTCAAAAACTGCTCTATCATCCAAGTATAGTTTCTTAGGTGAAAGTGTGTGAATTGGGAAGCTTCAAAACTTTTAAATTGTACAAATGAGAAAAGCTGAGGATGTGGACACCCTCATTCTTCAAGTAAAGGAAATTGAAGATAGTACGTTTAAGGAAATTTCCCAAATCACCACAGTATTCCTAATACCCCAAATTTTGAAAAAAGTATTGAGAAAATCTTTATCACAATATACTCACTATCTATTTTTAACTCCTTTATTATTAGAATACATTTTAACAGCTTACTTCATTTCCCTTTTTATTTTGTATATCTTGCTAGTAGTATCTTTAACCACTGTTAAAGATTTCTTATATCACAGATTCTTAGAAATTTAAATACTGACTCTGAAAAGAATATTAACACTTGCTGAATTAGTCCTCCCTCCTTTTTACTTCCTCCTTTTTTACTCTCCCTCTTTCTTACTTCTTTCAGAAACCATATACATATGTGTGAGTGTGTATATGTGTGTGTGTGTGTATGTGTGTGTGTGTATATATATATATATATATATATATATATATATATATATATATGCACAGTTATATTTTGCCTTATTGAGACTTCAGTTATAATTAAGTTTAAAGACTTCCCCATTTATCATTAACTCCCAATAACTTCTTAAATTGAACTATAACAATTTTTTGCTTTAATTTTTCCAATATAATATTCTACTGACTATTTGGGAGTTTCATATAATGTACCCCAATCACATTAACTTGGAAGTATTCCCAGGTCCAACCCCTATTCAATTGTTACCTCCCCCAAAGAAAAGAAGGAGAAAAGAAAACACCAAGTCTAACTTGTGTTGCTCATATACTCCCCTTGAACATGCTCAAATAGCACTCATTTTCTTCACATGCTTTGTAGTATTTCTCCTAATGCTCACTAATACATTGAGAATATTGGAATATATACTTTTTCTACATCTTGACTTCTTTTATGTTTCATTAGTGAATATCATACTTGATTCAGAGACTTCACTTTTAAAATTTCAGTTGCTAAGCACAGCTTTCTTCACCACTCATGGAAATCTCAGTATTCATATTGCTGACTGAATAGATTCCACGGATATCTCTCTACACTCTAAATCTTGTATCTGACTTAATACATCTTAGAATGCTTCCCTATCAACACAAATCCTCACGGTATCTAAATTAGATAATTACAATGGGTTGCATACAAAAGATAGAACCTTCTCACATGAGAAGTAGCATACACAATTTCTATTGCATTCCAGTGTCCAGAATAGTTATGCATTTTTTATTCTTTCTTCCTAGACTCAGTCCTATTAAATGAATGTTTTGGATAGTTTTATGTCAACTTGAAACAACATAGAGTTATATGAAAGGAGGGAGTCTCAACTGAGATAATGCTGTAATATCCAACTGTAAGGAATTTCTTATGTATGCTTTCTTAATTTAAATTTAGATGTACTTATTGTATGAATGCATTAGTCAGGGTTCTCTGGAAGAAGAGAAAAAGATGATATCATATTCTTCTCCCAGGAACAGGAGCTACAGATAGTTGTGAATAAACATATTAGTTCTGGGAACCAAAGAATAGTGCTCTGTAACAATTGCTCTTAACTGCTGAGTTAGTTCTCCAGGTTCTGTTTATTCCATGTTTTGAGACACAGTGCCATACCTTAACATGGGCTTTTCTAAAACTTACTATGTAGACCAGGTTAGTCTTGAACTTATAGAGATCCTCTGGGCTTTGCTCCCTTTACTACCTCCAGAGTACCTTCATTAACACTTTGTTGTAGGAAGCCTAATTTTATACATCATGAAAATCTCAATAGACTCTGCCCACAAGCATCCCATTTTATTTTGTACTATGACTCATTAAAAATCAGGCAAATTTCTTTCACACCAACTTCATATATTTATAAAGTGATTTAAATTTTAAATGAATGCTTCATAAGTAGAAAGCTACTTGACCTGCAAAAAGAAAAAAAAATTGCATTGAAAAGTTTTGGAGGTTCCTTCATAATGAAGAAATGTATTAAAAATTACATGGAAGCTAGGAAGATGATAGGATAATAAAAAAAAAATGACAAATGAGAGTTCCAGATACGTGTACCTTACAACTTGTGAGAGCAGCTGGCTCTCCCTCCCTGTGGCTTCATGACTGCATGGACATCCAGCACATGGGTAAATGCATGCTTTGTAATAGCAGGAAGATGATCAGAGTAGAGTCACTGTTTTCTTCAGCTCGACACAGCTCGCCTAAATTTCTGTTTAAATTCACATTTTGTCTATCTGATTTTGCATAAAAAAATGAATTCTTTTATGGTTTGAGATCCTTACAAGCTTTTTATACAGTGCTTTCCTGCCTGGTCCATCTCAACTGGTGTAGTCAGGAACACATAACCCTGTATAGGTGTCCAGCATGGATTAGTTCCTTTGCAGGGTAGAACTCTGTTGTTCAACTTGTTACAATCTTTCAAAATTTCTAGAGATGGCAAGCAGTAGTGCTCCCTGGCATGAGTCATATGACTTCATTGGGGAACAAGGCCTGAGTATCCCACAAATGGCTCTCCCTATATGATTCTGGGCATCACCCTGGGAGAGTATGTGTCATGGGCTCTCCTTGCTTTCACTATGCTAGCCATACTGCTGGCCTGAATGAGTCATAGTAGATCATGAAATTTAATATGACATATTTGTATAACTGTTCTGGGAAGAATAATTTTAACCACAGGTCTTGGAGAAATGTTATTAAATAGATGATATCAGGAGTTAATGGGAGCAGTCTAGGAACAAGGAATGAAGTAGAATCATAGAAATCTATAATTCCCTCATTTCTAATAACTATGCCAATACCTCCCAAAAATTAAGGGAGATAGACATAAGGACAAGGGACTAAACAGCGCCAACTACTAAGAGTAAGTTTCCAAGTTATGTCGCCTATTGGATAGATGGAAAAACTGGGTATATCCCCACAGGAGATAGATAGTACAAAATGTAGAATCAATTGATCTAACTTTGGCTGGTAAGTTGTTCATGAGAACCCAGGCCCTATCAGATGTAAATATCACAAGAGACAAAACTGTCTCTCACCCTGCATGATGCTGTAACTGCATAAGCTGCCAACTGGGCACACTATTCTACCTTTAGGAGTGCCTAGTTAGAAAAGAGTAGAGTTAGGAATCAAAAAGGTAATGGCAACCAGTGAGAGAGTTAGATGGAAAGGGAAAGAGGACAGGAACAAACTGGTAACTACTGTAACCATTTTTAGAAACTTAAGGAAGCAAAACTGTTTGTAAAACTGTACAAGCCTTCCCCCTAAAAAGAAAAATGTTCCTGCAAACCATTGAAACTGCATAAATAAAAGCGGACCAAGCCACGTGGAGCCATTTGTTTGAACAACAGGAAGTCACACTTTCTTCATGTCTCTAACTTCACACATCCATCCCAGGTCATCTAACCCTTCTCTAACAAGGCTTCCAGCAGCTCCCACTCCAGACCTACTTAGACAATGAAAATAAGAAGTAGGACTGTGCCACTCAGACTATCATATCATGCCATCGGCTCCTGTTGCTCTCCATGCATAAGGTCCTGAAAGGCATGAAAATTAAGGTTAAGAATCTGCAGTTGGCTCTGCATTCAACCTCTCCCACCTTCATCTCCATGCTCCAGCCTTGTGAGTCTCTCCTCCATATCCAAGGCTTATCCCAAACCAGGAGCTCTAGCCTGGGTCTCACAGCCAGTGCACTAGCCTAGTCTGGCCACCTGGCTAGCCCTACAAACAGTCTCTATGATACCTCCAAGACAAGCCCCATTTATTTACTATGTACATGTTTCTTGTGTACTTCATTCAATCTCTGGTTAACCCTACAAACAGTTTCTATGATTCCTCCAGGATGTGCCCTAAATATTTACCATGTACATGTTCTTTGTGCACTGCATTCAATCTTTTAAAATTTTTCAGTAGATTCTTGGAGACCTTGGAACACCTGTTTCTCTGCAGGAGCTTTTCAACACTTATTATTGTCCTCAATAATATGTCTTTATGGAGTTGCTTGCAAGTTTCAGCAAGGCAAGTTTCTGTCATATCAGTGTTACAATTCCACTTCTCTAAATAGTGCTCTTTGTTTTGTCTACCATGTACTGCTAATTTTTTTAAAATTATTGAACATAATTATACATGAGGAATTGTATTAGAAAAGCATGCATTAGGCACATATTTTGATGGAAGGAGCTACTAAATTTAATAAATGCTGAGTATTTCATTTGCCTAGAGTCACTGAATTGTTTAAATCCTTGCACTTAAAAATAATTATAGACTTTGAAATTTCATATCTAAGTAATTTCTCTTTAGAACTGGTGATGGCAGGCACAAAAAAAAGATGCCAAGGAAATGTAGAAAATGTACTTTCCTCTTCACTGAAGGAACTATTATTATTTTTCCTTATCTATGTAAGACACTTGGCAATGAAAAAAGGTGTGGCAGCATATAAATGTAGGAATAAGTATCTAATACCACACACACACAGACACATACACACACATACAGACACACACACACACACACATACATCCAGTGCATTAGATCATAAGTGCTTATCAAAATATTCTAGTGGCAAATGTATTCTTAGTAATTTCTGAGTTTCCTTTTCAAGTTTTGTCTGCTTGTTTATTTGGAGGTAAAGATTATCAACGAAATACTCAGAAACCTGAAATTATTTCCTAAGTTGTATTTGTCTGATTTTTGTGACTCTACTGAAGGATAATTTGTGTTCAATTAGATGTGTGCTGTGTATGTACATATGTGTGGAAACAAAAATCACAATCAAAATACATTTACAACAGACTCAAAGTATGAAGATTCTTGCTGCTTGCTCATTCTGTTCCTAGGCAACCCTTGCTTGAATTTTTTTATCTGTCATTATAGACTGCTTTGTTTAAATTATATATCATGGATTCTTTTTCATGTAGATGTTCTAATCATAATAATTACACACCACGAAAATTTCTCATAGTTGTTGAATGCAAGAATCTTTATCATGCACATGAAGATTCTTTTACTCATCCATTCAGTTGTTAAGAAAATTTCATCTGTTGGAGTATTGATTTTTGTAAATACAATCACAATGAAGTTAGGAGTTTACTTTTCCTTGATGAATACCTAAGACTGGAAATGACTTGATAAACAATATGTGACTAAATTTTTAAAATTCAGTCCCAAACTGTCTTTCAGAGTTATAGTCAAATTACTGTATCATATCAATAAACTACCATTGCCATTTGAATATTATAGTAAGAGTGTTTTAATAGGGTAAACTTATGACATCTACTTTTACCAATTAAAATAAAATTTCAAAATTGCAAAGAAAGAAAATCCTAGATTATGTGCATGAGGAAATATTTACATAAGTATTTTTCAGTGTTTGCTAGGCATTTATATATATTAAGAGTATTTACCTAGAATTTTTTAATGACAATGTTTCAGGGACTTTCTGCTGCTTATCTTGAATCTAAAACTAGAAAAATTTTCAAGTTCTTATTTCACAAGTGCACACAAATAGTATGCATTAAAAGCCAATTTAAAAAGCAGTATTCTCTATGTACTAAGGAGCAAATAAGATATAATGAGAAGCAGGAAGTGATTAGAACAGAAATACAGGGGCAGATTATGAGCAAACATGTCTTGGGAGTGTCTCTGAGGACTTAACCTTTGAGGTGAATCATAGCTGAGGATAAGGAAGTGATCACAGAAGGACTGGGAAGGTCTTCCTAACACAACACATAGAAAACATGTGCAGTAAAAGATGAGCAATAGAAGACAGCTATTTTATGGGATCTGGAGTATGTCAAAGAAAAGAAAACATTGAGGGTTAATTTTGGAGAGATGGATTGCCTATGAATGGACTGCAGTTATGATACTCAGAGAGGGAAATTGGGTTTTGTGTAATGGTTTGTTTCAAAACACATGGACCATGCAACTTGATTTAGAATAGTAAATGGCATTTCAGTTGCTTAATAGATGAGGTAAATATGAATGTGGAATAAGAATTAGGATAGTACTGCAGCTGAGTCAATGAAAGTATGGGTTAGTTAAGAAAAAACAAAAAAACAAACTCTAGAGCCTGCTGCTGGCATTGCAGTGGCAGTATAGCAGCTTTGAGCTCTTAATTCTGTGGCACTGGTGTCGGAGTAGATACTAGTCAACACTTCTGCTGCTCACTGAGCTACTAATGCTGTTGAATTCTCTGATAGTGATAATATCAGACGACTTTGAACCATTAGTGTTCATGCTTAGGGGCACTTCCTCCAGAAAAGTCTCTTGTTCTCCAAGATGCCACATTAAAGAAGTCAAATGTAATTTACTGGATATCAAACTCACAATAAGAAAGGGATTCACAAAGTATATAAAGCATCTTGGGGATATATATTCATTAAGTAGGCACTGGTTTGTTTGTTTCGTTTTTATCAACAGACCTGGGTTTAATAAGACATTCTTTTGCATTATATTTATGAACCAGTAATGTTTCAACTAATGTAGTATTGTAGTAATATTTGGAGACAATGTAATTTATAGATAATTTTTTAACAGTGAAGAGCATCAGTATTCAGTAAACTGAAATCTTAATAAAAAGGGGTGAGAAAAGAAATATCATATAAGATAGTAATTATATGGGTTGTCATTATGACAGTTAGAAGCTGGACTTCTTTAGATGTAGAAGAGAAGAGATTAAAGAAAATTCTGGAGAAATTAGGAATAGATGGAACATAGTTCAAAATGATAAAACCTATCCAGGATATACCTAGAGTGAACATATACTAAATGGAGAAAAACTGCAAACATTCTACACAACATATGGGAATCTCAAAATCATGATGAGATAAGATAAAATGAAAATATAAAAGGCATAAAATGAGTAAAAGAAAATAAGTTATTCCTATTTGTGGACACTATTTTCCTATTCTTAAGAAACCCTACAAACTACCAGAAAACTCAAAGACTCAAGCATCATTTTCAGTAAAATTGATGGATACAAATCAATATAAATAATCAGCAGTTTTTATAACTACCAATAAAAGGAAAACTATTTAATAGATCACCCCAAAACTGAGTAACAAGAAATATTGCCTGTGGTGATGTTGTGTTCCCCAATATATCATGTACCCTAATAAATTTATCTGGGGTCAGAGAACAGAATAGCCACTAGACAAACATAGAGGTCAGAAAATGGTGGCACACACACCTTTAATCCTAGCCTTCTGGGGGCAGAGATCCTTCCATCTGTATCTCTGTGAGTTCAAAGCCACACTGTAAATAGTCAGGCATGGTGACTCACGCCTTTAATCCCAGGAAGTAATGGCAAAAGCAGAGAGGTATATAAGGCATGAAAACCAGGAACTAGAGCTGGTTAAGCTTTGAGCCTTCTGAGCAACAGTTCAGCTGAAATTCATTCTGGATGAGGATACAAAAGCTTCCAGTCTGAGGAAACAGGATCAGCTGAGGAATTGGCGAGGTGAGGAAGCTGTGGCTTGTTCTGCTTCTCTGATCTTCCAGCATTCAACCCAATACCTGGCTTCAGGTTTGATTTTATTAATAAGACCCTTTAAGATTCGTGCTACAGTTGCCAATGCTCTGAAAGATACCTACAATGAAAACTGTGACAAAACTCCTTCAATGGAGACACACACACACACACACACACACACAAATAAGTTGTGAGGATATCAGATGATGGAAAGGCTTTCAGTTGTCCCTGATTAACATAGTTAATATTGTAAAAGTGAGTATTACTAAAATATTCTATATATTCCATGTAATTCTCATCATAATTCCACGGCAGTTTTTACAGAACTACAAAAACAATTTAAAAATCTACTTTGAAACAAAATCCCAAGCATACACCAAGCAATCCAAAATAGGAAGAGAAGTGGTTGGGAAGGGAATTAGAATTCAAGTTCTCAAATTGTACTATGGAACTATAGGATCAAAGATAACATGATACTGACATACAGACAGGTAGAACAATGAAATAGAATAGATGGCCGAGAAATAAACTCATACAGGTATAACCATCTAACTTCTGACACTGTTATTTAGAATATTCACTGAAAAGAAAAAGAGAAAATTTGTTCATCAAATATTACTTGGAAAACTGGATACATACCTACAGAGAAGTTAAATTAGATCCACTTCTCACCTTTATTAAAATCAACTCAAAGTGGATCAAATTTTATAGCTCAAAATATGAAAGAAATGCTAAAACTAATAAATAAAACCATATGTAATACACTTAAGTTATAAACATAGAAACTACAATAGCAAAAAAGATATTCCCAAGATTCAACAATTGGCACTCAGGATATTAAAAAGTTTAAAAGAAGCATTTAAAAGATTCTGCAGATCAAATGAAGCTATTGTCAGGGTGTCCACAACCTACTCAATGTATCATTGTAAGATAAGATAAATCAAAACTTCTTTCAGATTTCATCTTACATCTTTGAGAATGACTAAAGTCAAGAACACAATGACAGTTCACGCTAGAAAGGATGTGGAGCAAGGGGAACATCCCTCCACTGATGGTGGAAGTGCAAACTTGTGCAGGCACTATGGAAATCAGTATGCTATTTTCTCAGGAAGATATAAATTGATCTATACTAAAACCCAGCTATACTACTCTTGTCTATAATCCCAAAGGACTACCCATTCTACTACAATGATGCTTGCTCAAGCAGATTCATTGAGACATTATTCATACTAGCCAGAAACTAAAAACAATATATGTGTTCCTCAACACAGGAATGGATAAAGAAAATGTGGTTACATTTACACAACAGAATATTACTCAGTACTTAAGAAAAATGAAATTTTCAGGAAAATGAATGGAACTAGAAAAAAAATCACCCTGACTGAGGTAACCCAGACCTAGAAAGACAAACATGGTATGTATTCATTTTTAAGTGGATATTAGCTGTAAAGAATAACCAATGTACTATCCATAGATCCAGAGAAGCTAAGTAATAAGGAGGGCTTAAGGGTGGGAGCATAAATCTCATTGGCAGGGTGAACTAGAATAGATTTTATAGGCAAACTGTGGTTGTGTGGGAAAAGGAACAAGGAGTGCACAACCTGCGGTGGAGAAAAGGAGTAGAGAACGAGAATGCTGAGAGAGAGGGCAGGAAATGGGCAAGTTTGGGGGGTGGTAAATTATGGAAACCTAGTGCATTGGAAACTTCCTGGAATGTATGAAGGTGATGAGGGATATGGAGTCTCAACAGGCCACCTCTTGTTACAAGGTAGGTTTCCAGTTGCAGGACTGGGTTGAATTCAATTGGGTCAGTCAAGAAGGCCCAATTGAAGTCCCTAGGCAACTCAGGCTGTTGCTAAGATGAAGGATTTCTCTCAGAAAACTGGCAGGAGGGCCCCATCACTAAAGAAAACACCCATACAACTCACTGAACATGAATAATTTGAGCTGATGCCTACACGGAGCCTTAACTTGTATGTTCCAGTCTCTTTGGTGCAGGAAAGTACTCTCTGAAGGCTACTGAAAGAAACAAGTGGAAACCAAGCCAGCCACAAAACCTTTGACCTATAATCTGTCCTGCCGGCAAAATACATCAGGGCAGTGGCAGCACAGAACCTGTGGGAGTAGGCAACTAATGTCTCATTTGACTTAAGGCTCACTCCACAAGAAGGAACTCATACCTGACACTGACTGGGTAACCAAGATCCACAGACTAGATAGTCCAGAGACTTAGGGTATAACCAACACTGCAGGTCAAACAAACAAACAAATACATAAATATTAATCAGATGACTCCTAATGATATTCTGACTATAATCACAGAACAGTGCTCCAGGCAGTCATCATCAGAGGCTTCCTCATGCAGCAGATACAAAGAGATACAAAGAACGACAGCTAGACATTAGGTGGAAAGAGAGTCTAAATGGGATATCTTCATTAAATCTTTCCCCTCAGAACTCAGGCAGCCCTGTGGAAAAGGAGGTGGAAAGATTATAAAATCAAGAGGAGGTGGAGGACACCAAGAGAACAATGCCCTCTGAATCAACTATGTAAGGCACATATGAATTCATAGAGAGTGAAGCAACAAGCACAGGGCCTACATGGGTCTACACCAGCTCCTCTGCAGATATGCTAGAGCTATTATATTAATATTCTAATGGGAGACTTGATTGTGAGAGTAACAAGTGTGGTGATACATTGTGCACCCCAATAAAGCTTGATTGAGGATCAGAGGACAGAGCCAGCCACTAGATTAGATATAGAGGTTAGACAGTGGTGGCACACACCCTTATTCCTATCACTTGGAAAGCAGAGATCCTTGTGGATCTCTGTGAGTTCAAGACCACACTGGAAAGAGAGCCAAGCAGTGGTGGCCCACATGCCTTTAATCCCAGGAAGTGACATGGCTGTGCAGAGAAATGTATATAAGGCACGAGGAAACAGGAACTAAAGCAGTTCAGCTGAGGTCTTTTTGAGTAAGGGCTCAGAGGATTTCAGTCTGAAGAAACAGGATTGGCTGAGGACTTGGTGAGGTGAGGTTGGCTGTGGCTTTTCTGCTTCTCTAATCTTTCAGCTTACACCCCAAAATCTGGCTTTGGGGTTTTATTATAAGACCATTAGAAATTCAAACAACAAACAAGTGGATCTCTTACTCTTGTGACTGCTCTTGGGACTCTTTTCCTCCTGTTTGGTTGCTGTGTCCAAATTTTAAATGACAGTTGTTGCTTTAATGTATTATATTTTATTTTGTCATGTTTGGTTGTTATCCCTTGGAAGACATTTCTTTTGTAATGAGAGACAGAAAGGGAATTGATCCAGCGGGGAAAGGAACTGGGGAAGAACTGTAGCATGAATCTTAAAAGTTCTTATTAATAAAATCAAACCTGAGGCCAATTATTGGGGTGAATACTGGAAGATCAGAGCCAGAACAAGCCACAGCTATCTCACTTTGCCAATTCCTCAGCTGGTCTTGCTTCCTAAGACTGGAAACTTCTGTGTCCTCATCCCAATGGCTCTCAGCTGAACTGCTGCTAGAAGCCTGAAAGCTTAACCAGCCAAATGCTTCTAGTTTCTGGTCCTCACGCCTTATATATCTTTCTGCTTTCTACCACCTCTCTCTGGGATTAAAGGCTGGCTTTCTGGGATTAAAGGTGTGAGTCACCATGCCTGGCTGTTTCCAATGTGGCCTTGAACTCACAGAGATCCCAGATGGATTTCTGCCTCTGGAATGCTAGGATTAAAGGCGTGTGCTACCACTGCCTAACTAGTGGCTTTTCTGTTCTCTGACCCCAGATAAGTTTATTAAGGTACAAAATATTTTGGGGAACACAATACCACCACAAAGAACCAAGAGGAATGGAGGGAGTGAAAGCTATCATCATATATATCATGTGTGAAAAAAAATCTGTTTTCAATGAATGGGGAAAGGAAAAAAACAGCATTTTTGAATGCGTTTTTATGAATGTTGTACAGAAAATTTGATATATTGTCATGTTTCATTTGAATGGCATCTTGAATATTGTAAATAGAATACAGTAATATAATCTCTATCATGTGTTTATTCATTTGCTTTTCAAATCAAATACAGTTTGTTCAGCAGTTCATCATTATAGTCAACACCTACACAACTCAGTGAACATGGAGAACTTGAAATAGTGCCTAGAGTCTTCACCCTTATGTTCTAGTATCTTTGGTATGCTACAGAGAAGTACATACACCAATCCAACTACCCTTGATCTAACATAGTGTCCAGTAAGAAATGCTAGTATAATGACACAAAGCTTGTGAGATTAACCAAACAATATCTAATTTGAGCAAAGGCCCACTCCGTTAGATGAAAACCATGTCCAACATTGTTTTAGCAGCCAATAACCTGAGACTAGATATCCCATGGATCCAGGGGAAGACCAAATACTGCTGTTTTACCAAAAGTCCATAGCAATAAAATGACTCTAATGACATTCTGCTATACTCATAGATGGTCTCACTCGGTCATCATCACAGAGGTTTCCTCTTGCAGAAGACAAGAAAAAATATGGAGAACCATATCCAGACAATATACATAGATGGAGAGACCTCAGAAGAGTCAGCCCTACTAGGGATATTTTCTTCAAATCCTGCCCCTTAGAAGTCTGAGAATCTTCCACAATAGGAGTCAGAAAAACTGTAAGAACCAGAGGTTATGGAATACACCAACAAAACAAGGCCTTCTAATCAACAGAAACAACACACATATGAACTCACAGAGACTGACCTAGAATGCACAGGAACTACATGGTTCTCCACTAGACGACATTGTAGAGCTGAAAGTAGAAGTGAGCATGTTCTCCCATTCATAAGCCAGAAGCAATCTCCAATTGATAACCATCTGCAAGTGAAAATGTGGTTCCTTCCCAGGGTGTCTCACTGGGGAAAGGACTAACTCTCCCAGCAATTAAGGAGAGAGTGCCTGAACTGGCCCTATCCTGTAATCAGATTGGTGATTACCGTTATTGTCATCAGTAAGCCTTCAGCCTGTAACTGATGGAAGCAGATACAGAGATCCACAGCCTAGCCCTAGGCAGAGCTCTGGGAATCCTGTTGAAGAGAGGGAAGAAGGATAATATGAGCCAGAGGGGTCAATGTTATCACAAAGGAACCCACAGAAACAACTAACTAGGGCTTGTAGGAACCCACAGACTCTGGACCCACAGCTAGGGAGCCTGCATGGGACTGACCTAGGCCCTGTATAGATGTGTGTAGCTTGGTCTGTTTGTGGGACTCCTATCAGTGCTATCAGGGCCTGTTTCAGCTGGCTTTTCATAACCTATTTCCCATAATTAGTTGCCTCCTTCCACCTCAATACAAAAAGAAGAACTTAGTCCTACTTCAACATGATATGCCATGCTTTGTTCACACCCATGGAAGGCCTGCTCTTTTCTGAACAGAAATGGAGGAGGAGTGGATGGAGGAGAGTGTAGTTGGGGGAATAGGGAATGGGAGGAGAGGAGGGAGGGGAAACTGTGGTCAGGATGTAAAATAAATGAAAAAAATTATTAATTAAAAAAAGGGGTAGACTGATTACCCAGTAGTATATGGCCAACAGAAAATGGACCCAACATAATCTTTACAGGTTCCTTGTCTCATAATATTCTGTCATATAAGAGATTTTTTATTTTATTTTAATTTACTTTATTTTTTAATTTTACTTTTTTCATTTAACTGTCAGGTCCTTTGCATATATGTTATGGCTTCTAGGTTGGTGCTTTAATGGGATTACTTAGTATGGAAACCAGTAGGTTTCTACATCTCATTTGTTTCTTGTGCCATATCTGGAGCTCTTTTCCTTCTGTTTGTCCTATACTGTTCAGATATGTTAGATTTTGTTCTATCTTAATGTATTTTATTTCATGAATATCTATTAGAAGCCTGTTTTTTTAACTAATGACAGACAGAAAGGGAGTAAATACAGATGAGAAGAGATATAGGGAAGAACTGGAGAGAGTAGAGAAATGGGAAACTGTAGTCAGGATATATTTGAGAAAAAATACCTATTTCAATAAAGAAATAAATATGTATTCACTGAATTTCCTTAACTTGAGGTTCATTTTCATTCAAAATTTAATTCAAATCCAAGTAGATCAAAGGCCTCAACATAAATCCAGCTACACTGAACCTGATAAAGGAGAAAATAGGAAGTAGCCTAGAATGCATTGGCAAAAGAAACCACTTCTTAAATATAACACTGGTAGCACAGATACTGAGAGCTAGAATTAATAAATGTGGCCTCCTGAAACAGAGAAGATTCGGTAAGACCAAGGACACAGTGATTAAGACAAAATTACAGCCTACAGAATAAGAAAATGTCTTCACCAATCCCACATCTGACAGTGGGATGATCTCCAAAATAAATAAAGAATTCAAGAAACTAGACAGCAAAATTTCAAACAATCCAATTTAAAAATGTGCTACAGTGCTAACAGAGAATTTTCAAGAGAAGAATCCCAAATGGCTGAAAGACATTTAAGGACTTGCTCAACATCTTTAGTCATCAGGGAGATGCAAATCAAAATGACTCTGAGATACTAGCTTACACCTATCAGAATGGCTAAGATCAAAAACACTGATGACAGTTTATGTTGGAGAGGATATGGAACAAGAAGACTCCTCCACTGTTGGTGGGAGTGCAAATTTGTGCAACCACTCTGGAAATCAGTCTGATGACTCTTCAGAAAATTGGTAATCAATCTACCTCAACACCCAATGATACCACTCTTGGGGATATACTCAAAGAATGGTCAATTATACCACAAGAACACTTGCTCAACTATATTCATAGATGCATTATTCATTATAGCCAGAACCTGGAAGCAACCTAGATGCTCCTCAATTGAAGAATGGATAAAAAAAAATATGGTACATATACACAATGGAGTATTATTACTCAGCTCTAAAAACAGTGTCATCATGAAATTTGTAGGCAAATGGATGGAACTAGATAATATCATCCTGAGTAAGATAATTCAGACTCAGAAAGACAAACATGACATGTACTCACTCATAAGTGGATATTAGATGTAAAGCAAAGAATAATCAGACAACAACACACAGCTCCAGAGAGGCTAGGAAACAAGGAAAATCCTAAGAGGCACATACAGACCACATTGAGAAGAGGAAACAGAGATCTCCATGAGTAAACTCAGCATGAGGGTAGGTTGTAGAGGGGAGGGCTGGGGGATGAGAACATGAGGAAATGGGATGGTCGAGCTGAGGAAGGGACAGAATGGGAAAGCAACAAAATAGATATCTTGATAAAAATAGACATTATGAGGTAAGGGAGTAACCTTGTGCTAGTGAAATTCCCAGGAATCCAAAAGGACCACCCCAGATTAGACTACTAGCAATAGTAGTGAGAGTGCCTGAACTGGCCTACCCCAGTAAACAGATTGGTGAATACCCTAACTGCTCTCAGAGAGTCTTTATCCAGTAACTGATGGAAGCAGAAGCAGAGATTCACAACTAAGCACAAGGCTAAGTTCTGGGAGTCCAGTCGAGGAGAGGAAAGAGGGATTATATGAGCAAGTGGGGTCAAGATGGAGAAGTCTATAAAGACAACTGAAACAAGCTCAAAAGAACTCAAAACTTTAGACCAACAGCTGTGGAACCTGTATGAGATAGGACTATGTAGTTGAAACATTTCTTGTGTCCTGCCTGGTCCACAACTGCACAGACCCAAGTAAACATACAAAAGCTTATATTAATTAAAACTACTTGTTCATTCACTCAAGCTAACTACTGACTAGCTCTTACACTTAAACTCAGCCCATTTTTTGTTAATCTATATGTCACCACATGTTTCCTGGCTTTACCTGTGTGTCATTACATGCTGCTCCCCGGACAGCAGGCTATGTCTCCTGACTCACCCTTTCTATTCCCAGAATTCCCTTGTCTGCTTATCCCACCTATACTTCCTACCTGGCTACTGGTCAATCAACATTTTATTTATCAACCAACAGAGCAACACACATTCACAGCATACAGAACACATTCCACAGAAGGACTAGGCCCTCTGCATATGGGAGACAGTTGTGTAGCTGGGTCTGTTTGAGGGGCCCCTGGCAGGATCTATCTTTGGTGCCTGAGCTGGCTTTCTGGATCCCATTATCTATGGTCAGACAACTTGCTCACCCTTGATGCAGGGTAGAGGGGCTTGTTCCTGTTGCAACTAAATATATCAAGCTTAGTTGTTCCCCTATGGGAGAACATTGCCTTTTGCAGGTGGGCTGGAGGGGGCGGGGTAAACGAGGGTGGGTGGACCAGATGGAGGGATGAAATGGGATCTGTGGTTGGTATGTAAAATGAATAAATTATTTTTCAAATAAAGAAAAGATGGGAAATACACAGAGAGTCTGAATCTTGTATGCTATTATGTTGTGTTTAAATATTCTGACTGGTAGGAGACACTGGATTGCAAATACTGCTAGATTCAAGGAACCCATATATTTTTAAAACAGTATGACTTCAAAATTATGTCAAAAGATATGTTACTTTGTAGGGGGAGATTTTTTTTGGCTTAGGAATTGAGAGGTTTTACATTTATTCTATGATAAAATCAGGTTTTATCAAGGAAGACTCTTTAAAAATTTTGGCTACAATCATAAAGAAATAAACCTGGGAGAACTACAGGACACGTCACATATATTTTTACCTGCTCAAACACAAAACAAAAAAAAAATCATTTTTGGCTAACTTATGTACAATGCAGAGTCTATGCTTGTATTACTGTAGGTACATATTTTACCTTTAAAATTTATGTATTTTCAGAGCAAAGCGGCCCAGATACTAATGAATGAAAATGGGTGGCTCAGATGATTCAGCATCCAGAACAGCTTCCAGGCTGCTGACCAAGATGATCTCACAGAATACTTCAGTCAAGACCTAACAATTATCTTGATTATCTCAAGGTTCCTCTAAAGATGTCAGTGAATCCAAACAACAAGAAGTAGTCTAGAGAACCATGCCCACATTCCTAAAATACTGGTTATGGATGTTTGTTGTCATATAAGGGGGTTGGTTACAAGTTATTATTGGTAATGGTTAGAAAAATAGCTGAACAAAGGAGATTAGATTCAAGAATCTCTTTCTGAAAAGAAGAGTATTTTTTATGATATAAAAATCATGAGATAAAAGGATATATTATTGAATCTACTTTAATCCAAAAAACAACTATGAATTTCAAAATAATTTATATTGTTGTAGATTCTGGTTTATTGAAACAAATGTAAAGTGAATTTTTGTAACACAAATTGCTAAGTAGTCTTATTAATAGAAAACCCAAAGCCAGATATTGGGGTGAAAGCTGAAAGATCAGAGGAATAGAACAAGCCAGCCACAAGTTCCTACCGCTATGAAATCCTCAGCCCAAAAGAGCTACTTCCTGTATTCTCACGCCTGATATACCTTTCTGTGCCTTGCCATCTTACTTCTTCTCTCTGTCCAGCTATATTACTTCTTCTTTTCAACCAGCTCTATTACTTCCTGTCTGTCTTTACAGACCTCCAGACCTCTAAGGTTAACTAGTGCTGGGATTAAATGTGTGGGCCACCAAGCCTGGCTCTATTGCCAGTGTGCCTTTAAACTTGCTGAGATCTGGATGAATCTGCCTCCAGAAGGCTAGGATGAAAGCCAGGTGCTACCACTGCCTGACCTCTATGTCTAGTCTAGTGGTTGGCTCTGTCCTCTGATCCCCAGATAAGTTTATTAGGGTATAATTGGTTCTACTTCAATTTTTCTGTCTTCTCTCTTCTTTCTCTTCCTCCCCCCTTTATCTCTGTGTGTATGCTTACATACATGGAAACACTGAAAATTAAATGTGAATTTTAAATTACCTATGTGCCTTATGCACCCAAAGTTCTATAAATAATACTTTTAAAAGAAATGACAAAAAGAAAGATCTTTAGGCAACAGCAGAAGATTTAATTTAACACATTATGTTGGATATGACTGTGGTCAAGTTTATTAAATATATAGTTTGAATGCAGAATGACTCATATATTAGCACTTCAAATATGTTGAAATCCCCTTGGAATGTATAGGTTTTATAAAGAGTAAATTATTCATATATACAATGTTTATAAAATTCATTTTTTATATTTAAGTTTGTTTTTAATTTAGATAGTGATTATAAAAAGAAACTCAAGGCTTTAAAACTATATGAACATTAAAGACATATATCAGCATTTATTAGTAGAGTTGAATTGAAGCCATTTGGTTGAATAAAATTATGGAAGTTTAGTCAAGGGATATATGTGATAGAAATAATAGGACCACCTTCAGGAATTCGATATTGTGAAGCTTGTTATAGAAGCAGAAAATACAAATTGTGTAAAATTGTGAAAGAATAGCAATTAAGGAAAACATTCAGCCTGGGAAACTAATGTGGAGGGTTAGTGATCTTGACAAAAGTATTTTCACACAGTGTTAAAGCCAAAAGAGGAGCTGTAAAGTAGTACTCCTTCAAGACAGGCTGGTGACGCTACATTGGGACAGTGTAGGAGTCTACAATGTGTGCGAAGAGTGGTCCATTGTAAAAAGCACTGCTTAAGAAGGCAGGATCAGGAAAGTTTAGGCCATTTTATGTTGTCAATACCGCAATAGAAATATTGTTTTTG
The DNA here is from genome assembly GCF_049852395.1 of Peromyscus maniculatus bairdii. Taxonomy (NCBI): domain Eukaryota; kingdom Metazoa; phylum Chordata; class Mammalia; order Rodentia; family Cricetidae; genus Peromyscus; species Peromyscus maniculatus. The sequence goes on along the minus strand of NC_134872.1, from coordinate 63,766,487 downwards.
CTAGGAAGAGTGTCATATTTCCACTGTAAAAGAAACAACAACAACAAAAGTCTGTGAATTTGTCTTCTTGGTATTGGATAATCCTGACATCTTACTATATACATGAAAATACCTTTATATGACTTAAGTAGGTTGTACTTATGTATTTATGAATATATGTATATGTATATTTAAATATGCACAAAATAATGAATATATATTAGGAATATATGTATATATATGTATATTTAAATATACATAAAATAATGAACAAGCTAGAGGCTATGAATATTAGAGATAGTGCAGGGACTCATGTGAAAGGCTGGAAGGAGGAAAGGGAAATTATATTTTAATTTTAAAATTATTTTTAAAAATTTTAAATGTGTGGAACATAATTTTTTGTAATTTTATAAGCAATATGCCATGGGACAGTCTCTATATTCTTCCATGCTGTATATTATCATTTATAAATTTTAATATTTCTTATCAATTAAATTATTATTATTTTATTATTATATATAATAATTAATATTATTACCAATGGGGCTAGGTAAGTATTCTGTCAATGAGCCATGTCCCCATGAATATGGTTTTATTTTTAAATGATGATAACAATCTCAGAAAAAAAATCAGGGGGTTGGGAGAAGGGAGGAGGGGGGATCTGAGGGTGGCATGTGGCGTGAGTGGACCTGCCTTGACTGAATCTACCAGGCTGAGCTGAATGCCCAGGGGATTCCTTGCCCTGGAGGAGATGGGAATGGGGTTGGGCTGGGGGGAGGGTGGGAGGGCAGGAGGAGGGAGGACAGGGCAATCTGTGGCTGATATGTAAAACTAAATTAAATTATAAAGTAAAAAATAAGTAAATAAAAGTAATTTTGAGACAGTTAAAAAAAAGAAAATTTCTTGATAAAGAAAAATGAAAAAATAAATAAATAATGTGCTGCATTATGTAAATTCAGCACAGCCTCAAAAAAAAATCAACATGAAAATTCCAGGAAATTTTTTGAAAGATAGCTCTCAGTAAAAATGGTTAAAAGGGGAGGTTTCTTCTCAGAGGTTTCTTAATGTTTTCTAGTTGGTCTGAGTGAAATAATAGTCTCAAATGAGTAACTTCCTGTAAATACTTTCAACAATGATAGTTGAACAGGTTTAAGAGTCAACTGTTTTGCTGATGCTGGATCTTTCTATGGCAGGTATGGAGGACTATGGGGGTCCAGCCCCTCAATAGTCCCCTTCCAGGTTCCGGGAAGAATCTACAACCAGCTGATAATTAATCTTTAATGAAAAGAAATGAATCTATGTACACAAAACTCCTTAGTTCATACACTTTATTATTTTGTGATAGTTCTCTCTCTACACAGCTTCTACTCTGCTCTCATGCCTAGCTCCTTTCTTGTCTGATTTCTTTCTATATTTATCTACTGTCCCCTCTAAGTTCTATCTTAATCCCTTCATCTAGTTCTGTCCCTTCTAGGTTCTCATCCATCTAGTTCTTTCCCGTATCAGCTCCTCTCCCATCTCCTTCTCTCTCATCTGGCTCTTCCTCATCTTGTTCTTTTCCATATGGCTCTTCCTCATCTTCCATCTCATTCCTCTAGTCCTCTCTTCTAGCCCTTCAATCTAGTTCTTCCCCATCTCAGTTTGTTCCTCTCAAGTCTTTACCCATGTAGTTCTTCTATTCTCTTTTCTCTTCTCCATCCTGTGACCTGGAAGTCCCAGTATATAAAGTAAGGGTCCAAGCTAAATTGTGTAAAGCTATTACTTAGCATCCACTTCTCCTAGGCTGTGTCTCCTTGTGGAATTTACCTTAAGTCAGGAGATTTGCATGTGGGCTACTATCATTGTTAGTCCTTGGAAGTTGGATACTTGCACATGGGCTGTTATCATTATTATCCTCGGAAGTTGGGCACCCACCTGGGTGGTGTTTCCTATAGTCCTTGAAAGTGGCAAAGGGATATATCTGATTCCAGAGAAAGCCTTCCCTGAGGCTGTTCTCCAAATACCTGGAATGTGTATGTCCAGAATATGATCAATCCACACTGTTAGCCCTTCTAAGGGAAAAGTCAATTAGGAAAACGATGAAGGCACACATGATTTTCATAACAGAATACAGCTGATATATAACAAACCAAGTAACACCAAAAACTCCTTGGGATTTGGCTTCCTCTGGAGGAATTCCCTGATTTCTCCAGGTAGTGACTTTGCCATAACCAGCTTAGTTCTTATGATATATTCTGGCGGCCTGCAGCAGGCAGGACCTGTGAACATCCAGGGTTACTTTTCCATCTGTTCAGAAATCTCCTCTGCTTTATGAAATCCCTGTGATTTCCTGCTGTCCTTTGTTAGCAGTAACACAGCCAACTTCTTGCATCTAGAAACCCTCACGAGACTATTGCAAGTAGGCACTGTATCAGCTTTGTAGGATTTATTTTACTTTCTTTTTTTGAAATCAAAACATGTGCAAACACACACACACACACACACACACACACACACACACACACACACACACACACACACACACATCACATACCACTACACTTTTAGGGGCCATAATATCTTCAGTTTGTACACAATCATACTTCTTGGTTTCAAGATATTGGAAAGTTTCAAGTCTAACTAATAGAAACTATGCAGGTAACACTGAACAGGATTTGGGTTAAATTTTGAGATACACAAAATTTGCTTCAGGATCAATACATAATTAGTATAGTCAATGAGCTTTAATACTTTTTAACATGCAGTTATTCAAGTTATTTGCCTGATAATGTACCATACTGTGCTTTTCATTTTAAGCCTACTAAGAAAGTAAAACTTAAATGTCATAAGATTGTTAAAATGAAAGTAGGATAAAAGAGGAAGCTTGTATAATAATATTTTCATTAAAATTATTGATTTCTGTAATGATAAGCTTCTCATTATCAAATATTCTACAAAAGTAGAATTACATGTTACATAATATGCAAACCTAATATGCTACATGTATTATTTACTTTCTGTATATTCTTTATTAATTAATTTATTTACTTTATATCGGGACCACAGCCTCCCCTCCCTCCTCTCCTCCTACTCACTTCCCTCACCTCCCTTCTGCCCTACCTCAATCCACCTCTCCTCTGCATATATGTGTAGGTTTTTTTATTTGTGGGACTCCTGGCTGGCACAGCCATAACTGAATGGAACGGCAGAAGTCATAAAGCCAGCACAGCTGCCTGACAAAGATCTAGCAAAGATGAGCCACATGGTGGCTGCCCTACCACCTTTGGTTTTCACCTCCACCTGTTACATACTTGTGGTATTTTTAATATTTGTATATTTGGGGGTGTTAGATTGATGGAAAATTCCTTATGAATCATTTATGCCTTCTCCCAGGAATGCTGTTTCTAAGCTCACCCAGGACAGTCCTGAACATACTATTTCCCCACACACACTTTGAGGGAGATATCCTTATCTACTTGAAGGTTTTCCTTATGTCTTGGAGGTTGTGACACATAAAGAAGAAGCCAGAGGTCTCTTTATGAGGAGATGAGACATTCTTGAAACATCTGTCCCTCTACTTAAACAGGAACAAGATATTCAAGACAAAGTAAAATTAAAAAGGTCAACAAGATTTGGTGGGCTAGAGGAATTGTCCACAATTCAGATTACAAGCCTCTTCCCACTGTAAACTCAGACAATTACATGGCATGCAACTCTGCTCTACATAGAGACATATTGATGAGCAAAGTAGGGAGTGGAAAGATGATAAAAGTATGAGGTGTTAGGACCTCCTTCTGTTAGAAGTTAGCTCATTTAGAGCCACTATAATGCCATATGACCAAGGAACAACAAATTGCCAGGATTAGACATATAGACAAATTCTATAAGGATATAAATGTGAACACTGATTGTATTATATCAGAATTTGAATAACAACTGCAACAGCTTTAGCCTGAGGATTTTTTCTGGGCACTCTGACCACTAAGAGTTAATAATACATTACTTGAGACATGGCAAAATGCCCAGGGTGGTTGAAGATTTTGTTTTGGTCTAGTGTCCTTGAAGCAACCAAAACAACCAGCCTGAGCACAGGCTGTCATATGCCTTTAGATTCTCAAAAATTGGGTAATGGGGTTAATGAGTAAGAATGATAACTCTTTATTAATAATGTCAAAACTTGAGGGAAAATGATTGGAAATGATAGCTCTGTTCTGTCATAGTTTATTAATGATGACTAAAAGATGAGCAAAAGAAAGTGAAACACATGTCCAAAAACCAAAAATGATATGATCTATGTTTTGGAACATCATGAATGTATCCCTGCTAAATAAATTCTGTATAAATAAAGAAACACTCTGGCAGCTAGTCAGTCAGGCTGCAAGATTCTCCTGACCACCATGGCCTGGCTTATTTCCTTCTCCCACAGATTCCTTATATCCTCTGCAGGACCCATCCATGGCCGGGGATGGCTCCAGACACCTGGCAATGGAAGGAGGGATGTCCTGTTACTTTCTGCATTTCTGAGATAAAACCGTCAATGCGAGCACCTTAAAGAAGGAAAGGAGAAAGAAAGGAAGCATAGAAAGAAGGAAGGAAGGAAGGAAGGAAGGAAGGAAGGAAGGAAGGAAGGAAGGGAGGGAGGGTGGGAGGGAGGGAGGGAAGGAGGGAGGGAGGGAGGAAGGAAGGAAGGAAAGAAAGAAAGATTTATTTTGGTTGAGGGTTTTTTTATTTTATAATTAATTTAATTTTACATATCAGCCACTGATTCGCCTGTCCTCCCTGTTCCCCCCCCCCAGCCCTCCCCTCCTCAATCCTCCCCCAATTCCCACCTCCTCCAAGGCAAGGTTTCCCCTGGGGATTCAGCTCAGCCTGGTACATTCAGTTGAGGCAGGTCCAGTCCCCTCCTCCCTACACCAAGACTGAGCAAAATGTCTCAGCATAGGCCTTGGGTTCCAGAAAGCTAGTTCATTCACTAAGGACAGGTCCCAGTCCCACTGCCTGGGGGCCTCCTAGATAGTTCAGGCTAATCAACTTTCTCACTTATTCAGAGGACCTGATCCAGTTTCATGGGGGCTCCTTAGCTATTGGTTCATAGTTCATGTGTTTCCATTAGTTTGGCTATTTGTCCCTGTGCTTTTTCTAATCATCATCTCATATTATTCCTCTTTTCACTCACTGATTGGACTCCTGGAGCTCCACCTGCAGCTTGGCCATGGATCTCTGCATCTGCTTCCATCAGCCACTGGATGAGAGTTCTCTCATGACTGTTAGGGTGTTTGGCCATCAGATCATCAGAGTAGGTCAGCTCAGGCTTTCTCTTGACCATTGCCAGTAGTCTATTGTGCAAATCTTTGTGGAATTCCAGGGACCTCTCTAGCACCCTGCTTCTTCCTATTCCCATGGGGTCTGCAGGTGTAAAGCAAAGGATAGCCAGACTACCTCATAAAGAAGACCCTAAGAAAGAGACAGGGATCACCCAATGACAGAGAAATGGATGAGATCTACATGAGCAACCTGTTCATGAGGCTGGGAGGTAATGGAGGGCAAGGGTGAGGGGAAAGAGAGCTTAGGGGAGAGGGAGGTCCCATCTGGATCAGGAACAGACAGGGAGAACAAGGAAAGAGATACCATGATAAATGAAGGTTGATGTTAAGCTCATAATCATAGAGAATCCATGGCAGTAGGAGTTTAATATGAAATACCAGGGTATATCAACTCAACAGGAAAACGGCAGCAAGAAAACGGCATGAGGTAACTCAGGTCCTGTTCTCCTTGTATTCAGTCTGAGCCTCAAGCAACCAGAATAGTGATGCTTACTGTGAATCTTCTAACCTCAGTTAACCTAATGTAGAAATGCTGTCACTGATATAGCCAGAAGTTAACTTAAACTAGATAATCCCTCGCAGTCATACCCAAGACTTGTTTCCTAGGTGCTTCTGCATTCTGTCAAGTTGATGATCAATATTTGTTATTACAGCACACAGCTCATTTAGATATTTCTATAACTAGATGGATGGCTATAATGGGGGATATGCATGTGTATGTAAAAAGATAAACCTATAACATGTTCCTAAAAAATAATGTACTTGATAAAATATAACTAATAGTTAAAAACTGACATTAACAGAATAATGTAAAAAATAATGTACTTGATAAAATATAACTAATAGTTAAAAACTGACATTAACAGAATAATGTGTGGACACCAGACAAAATCATATTCAAAGTCTTACACTAATTGGATACTCTTATTGTACAAAACATTCCTTTCATTACTTTCCTTATATTATATAAGGATATCTCCCTGTGTTTATGGAGTAACTATTAATATATATACACACACATACACACACATATATATATGTATGTATGTATGTATGCATATATGGGTGTATGTATATATATATGTGTATGCATATATATGGATATGTATATATGTAGTCCATATATATTTATATATGTATGAACTCACATAGAATTCAATTAAAAATTTATCAGGGACTATGGGGGTCCAGGCCCTCAATAGTCCCCTCCCAGGTTCCGGGAAGAATCTACAACCAGCTGATAATTAATCTTTGATAAAAAGAAATGAATCTATGTACATGAAACTCCTTAGTTCATACACTTTATTATTCTGTGATAGTTCTCTCTCTACACAGCTTCTATTCTGCTCTCATGTCTAGCTCCTTTCTTGTCTGATTTCTCTCTACATTTATCTGCTGTCCCCTCTAGGTTCTATCTTAATTCCTTCATCTAGTTCTGTCCCTTCTAGGTTCTCATCCATCTAGTTTTTTTTCCCCTATCAGCTCCTCTCCCATCTTCTTCTCTCTCATCTGGGTCTTCCTCATCTTGTTTTTTTTTTCCATCTGGCTCTTCCTCATCTTCCATCTCATTCCTCTAGTCCTCTCTTCTAGCCCTTCAATCAAGTTCTTCCCCATCTCAGTTTGTTTCTTTCAAGTTCTTACCATCTAGTCCTTTCATTCTCTTTTCTCTTTTCCATGCTGTTCTTTGTCTGTCTACAGAAAATACCTGCCTTTTCTTTCCTTGGGCAAGTGGTTCCCTGCCTCCTCAGGAATGTTGTTTTATCTCTCACCTTGATATGTATAAACCTCTTTTGTTCTCAAAGTACTCTGGAGAACCACTAGGCCTCCTCAAGGCCAGGCATGGTCTGAGCTTCATTAGCACAGGAAAAAAGCTATGTGTCTCCCACCAGCTTGTCTCCTAAACTCAGCAGGGCAGTTAGTAACTTAGTAGGTCCAGTAGGTCTGTGGAGCTGAACTGTTTACCAATTAGTCTGGGCACACAAGGATTTCATAGCAGAAGACAGCTGAAATATTAAAGGCTGGGTAACACCAAATATTCATAATAAATGGCTTTCTTTTTGACAGACCCTTGGCCGGTCCAAGTTCAGCTTTATACACAGCTGAATCTCTATGATATATTTTTGCAACCCGCAAGAAAAAATAAAATAGATTATCATTAAATTATAGATTCTATGTACATGTGTTATTTATATGCTCAGTGCCAAATTTTAGGATTCACCTTAAACATTTAAGCCTCTGATACTAATGTGGAGTAATGATACAAAATTAGATACTTTATTTTTAAAAGCTGTAACTCAAATTTTGTTACTTTTATCATGATGTTTGTGTTTCATAACACTAAATTTTTAAAGACATCTTTTTTCTTTCTGTTTCTTTATTAAGAAATTTTTTTTATTAATTTTACATACCAACCACAGATCCCCTCTCATTCCTCTTCCCACTCTCCCCCAGCCTTCCCCCCAGTCCACCCCCAATCCTCTCCTCCAAAAAGATAAGGCCTCCCATGGGGAGTCAGCAAAGCCTGGTACATTCAGTTGAGGCAGGTCCAATTCCCCTCCCCAACCCCACATTATGGCTGTGCAAGGTGTCCCATCATAGGTAATGGTCTCCAAAAAGCCAGTTTATGCACCAGGGATGTATCCTGATCCCACTGCCAGGGACCCCTTAAACAGATCAAGCCACACAACTGTCTCCCTATGCAGAAGGCCTAGTCCAGTCTCAAGCAGGATCCACAGCTGTTGGTCTAAAGTTCATGAGTTCCCACAAGCTTTGCTCAGTTGTCTCTATAGCCTTTCCCATCATGATCCTGATATTGAATCCCTCTTCCCTCTCTCTTTGACTAGACTCCTGGAGCTCAGCCTAATGCTTAGCTGAGGATCTCTGCTTTTGCTTCCATCAATTATGGCAGGTAGGGAATTCACCAATCTGATTACCAGGGTAGGCCAGGTTAGGCATCCTCTCCATTATTGCTAGTAGTCTAATCTGGGGTCATCCTTGTGGATTCCTGCAAACTTTCTTGGCACGGGGTTCCTCCCTACCCCCATGATGTCTCCTTGTATCAAGCTATCTCTTTCATTGCTCTCCCACTCCATTTCTGATCTAGCTACACCACCTTATTACTGTATGATCTCATCCCCTCTCCCCTATCCTCTATTACCCCATTTTACTCAAGAGATCTTATCTATTTCCCCTTCCCAGGGCAATTCATGCATCCCTCTTAGGGCCCTCCTTATTACCTAGCTTCTCTAGAGCTCTGGGTTGTAGTCTGGTTATCCTTTGCTTTACATCTAGTATTCACCTGTCCTTCTGAGTCTGGGTTACATCACTCAGGATGATATTTTCTAGTTGTATCCATTTGCCTGAAAATTTCATGATGGCATTGTTTTTCTCTGCTGATGACTAAGGATGTTGAACAAGTTCCTAAATGTCCTTCTGCCATTTGAGATTCTTCTGTTGAGAATTCTCAATTTAGATCTGTAGCCCATTTTCTAATTGGATTGTTTGGTATTTTGATGTCTAGTTTCTTGAGTTCTTTATATATTTTGGAGATCAGCCGTCTGTCAGAAGTGGGATAAGTGAAGATCCTTTTCCATTCTGTAGGCTGTTCTTTGAAGACATATCGTATAATCAGCATTGAATAGGACTGGAGAATTGGTTCCATGGCTAAGAGTAGTTGTTCTTGTGATGACTTAGGGTCAATTCCCAGAATCTACATGGAGCCTCACCACTTCCCCAGCCATCAGATATGTATGGACATGTATGTGGTGTACAGGCATATGTGCAGGCAAAACACTCATATTAATAAAACAAATCTCAAAAACGTTTAAAAAAATCATGTGACACTATAATCAGCATTCTATAAAACCTGCCTCTTGTTTTAATGCTATTACTTTTAAGCAAAGCTTTACTCTGACAATGAAATTGAAAGTTCACTCATCTAACTCACTTTGATATAAATATTTCAGTTAATATTTAATTTAAGCTTATGATATGTGAACTATAAAAAAATTATTTCTACTCCAGTGAATAAAATTCTTCAAAGAAAAATAACCATGCTTGTGCTTTATAATCTTTTCCCTAGAGAAGTGACTTGTGTAATGACTACAACATCACATTATTTTTTTTCCATTTTTATTCAATAAGTTGACCAAAAAAATCTTTCTTACTTAATGTTTGAATGAAATGACTATAGTTTCAGCTACCAACACCTAGAAAATAAATTTAAGGTCTTGTGTGTGAAAATGATCATTTATAAAATATACATTTACTAAGGCTGGACAGATGGCAGCTCAGAAGTTGAGGGGACTGAGTGTTCCACCCCAGGACCCACGTTCATTCCCAGCATCAACATGGAAGCTAACAACCACCTGAATCTCCAGTGCTAGGGGGTCCTCTCGCCTGTTGTTGCCTTTGTGGGCACTTCAAGCGAGTGGTGCAGAGATATACATGAAAGCAAAGCACACACATGAATAAAATAAAGATAAAGGAATCATATGCACACATATATGTGTATGTTTTCTAATTTCATTGTCTGGACTGCATGGCATAATAGTTGTAAGGAAATCTTATTTTGTGAAAATAATCTACATGTCACACATATCATGCCACCTTATCATTTACATGACATAACATTTGCACCTGTTAAAAAGACAGTCTCTATTAATAATGACTTACTAGTAATGACTTACTGGTTACTAAAGTGCCTGTTTATTAGCATTCTTAACAAATTTTACATATATTTTGGAAACTATATAACATGGTTTTTTTGTACATATACTGTTACAAACATATCTTCATAATGGTTAAGAATGTCACCTTTGGCTGGGCAGTGGTGGCATATGTCTTTAATCCTAGCACTGGGGAGGCAGATGCAGGTGGATTTCTATGAGTTCTAGACCAGCCTGGTCTACAAAGAGAGTTCCAGGAAAGGCGCAAAACTACACAGAGAAACCCGGTCTCAGAAAACAAACAAACAAACAAAAAGAATGTCACCTTAAAAGTCAGAAAGAACTCAGCTTCATTTATTAACTGCCAGCATGAGAGTGAAGATTATCTCTAACAGCTAGTGTTTCTATCCAGTAAATGTTAATATAGACCATAGAATAATGTTCAGTTCATTGAAGAACCGAGGTTAAGGATCTTGCTGTGGAAAATATAAAGTGTTTATGTAGATTAGGCAATGCTATTCATATTTGTATATAACAATTTCAGAAATAGAATAAAGAATAATGCTTATCAGACATTCTATAAAGTTTAATTTTGTATTTTTATTTTGACAAGCATCAATATTTACCTGTACATGCATAATGTTCTCTCTAACAAGCTAAACTGATACTTATTCATTTATATGCATCCCACTTAAATATTCCTGATTTATAAATCTTTTTCAAATAGATTCATCCCACTCTGATGCAGACAGAATTTTCCACTTGTTTGGGCTTTCAGAGCACTTTGTTCACAACTATGAAGAGCAGCAATTAATGACTCATAGATCTGTCTCTTCTAATAGTCCAAATATGTCTAGAACAGGGAGCATATGCTATTTCTTTTGATTATTACCAGGTCTCTGTCAGTGTTTATTGACTGTGCATGAATACTAAATTGTTTCCAGCCCTAAGTAGAAGGGGCATGGCACTTTTCAAATATAATTGTAACTGATTTTTACTATAAATATGAGCAGATTTACCAAAATTCACAAAATTAATTGCACCATTTCCTCGAATATTAGTAGTCATATAAAACCTTCAAAATGTCCCTGACAAAGTGCCAAAATAGCAAAATTCATTATGAAGTTTATTGCATAATATTCAAAGCCATATTTGTAAATATGAATACAAGTGCCTGTCTCATTTCATCATTTCAAAGAACTATCACTTTGCATTTCAAATTTGTGTTCATCAAGTAATGCAATAATGATCAGCACTTGGAATTTGAACATGAGAACTAATCAGTAGATCTGTATCAAAGAAGCAAGATCATTTTAATTAACTACATTTAAACATGTTCTATATAAACAGGACAATGACTAATAAGGAAATCAATCTCTGTGCATCATGTTCAGTTGAAGCAATTCTGTCAGAACTTGTATTTCCAAAGCCATCCTAATCTAATAATATTTTTTAAAAAACACTCAAATTGACTAGTCATCATTTTCCTCAGTTGTAAACATTTTCAAAACCCTTATATTGAATATTCTGGTTTGATTCACAAGTATATATTTTATACAGATGTATATTAGTATTCAGACTTTGCTCACACGCATATGTTATGCATGCACTTTGAAACTGGATATAATTATGTAGAGTATCTAGGAAACCCCTACTCAAAGGAATTTCAGCAATTCTTTTTCATAGAACTATGATTGCTTTAGAGGAAAGACAATTAATAATGATGCTGTGTGTTTGAAAACAGCAGATTCCTGGCTATATCAACAGATAAAATCAGCCTAAAGAAGTTACAAAATTCTCACATAACCAAAAAAAAACAAAAATTAAGTGTATCTATGGTTAACCTTCAGCAACTCCACTTTGAAAACAAATTTAATTATCATCTCACTTATTAACTCTAAAAGAACAAAGAAGCTATAAAGTATGGGAAATGTAGATATTATATAAAAATTAAGAGCTAAATATGGCAAAAATATAACAATAAGCCACATTAATCAAAACATAAGTAAGATTTTGTAATGATATATATTACTTTGGTGTTTTCATTCTCAACAGGGACAGTAGTAGGAAGATAGGGGAGAACAGAAAATGAGATGATGTTAGTCAACATGAAAGGGATTTTGAGTAAACCAGGTAGAAATCTATTACCTTGTAGCTGGAGTTTTCTCTCCAGGTCCCACCAAGCCCCGGCAGTCTGACAGCCTACTTATAAAATAAACACACAGACACCTGTATTATTTACAAACTGTATGGCCGTGGCAGGCTTCTTGCTAACTGTTCTTATATCTTAAATTAACCCATTTCTATACATCTATACCTTGCCACATGGCTCATGGCTTACCAGCATCTTCACATGCTGCTTGTCATGGTGGCAACAGGCAGTGTCTCTCTGACTCAGCCTTCCACTTCCCAGAATTCTCCTCTCTCCTTGTCCTGCCTATACTTCCTGCCTGGCAACTGGCCAATCAGTGTTTTATTTATACAGAACGATATCCACAGCACTTCCCCTTTTCTTTTTTTTTTTTTTTTCAAAAAGGAAGGTTTTAACTTTCACATAGTAAAATTACAGATAACAAAACAATTACCAAGCAAGAATTACAGTTATAATATCTAGTCTATTTATAATAACTAGTTTATTTGGCAAAATTAAAGAAGATATCCTATCTATCTTATATTTGTGAGACTAAGGTTTTATATCTAACTTATCTTTTATCATAACTAAGGAAAATTGTAACTATCTAACTTCAACTATATCAAAGACCTCAGAAGGATATGCTGCCTGAGAAATGGGAGAAGGATGTAAGCAACTTTTGGGAGTCTTGCAGGGTAGACAGAGACAGTTGGCAGCCTAGACAGTCATCCAAAGTTCTCTTGTAAAGTTGGGGAATCTGTCCTCAGCCCACAGGCCTCAAGTCTCTCAGTCATTTTTACCTGTGTCCTGTAGAATGTCTGGCACTTTCCTCTGTGAAGCAGGAACCGAAAGGACCATTTTGCCAAGCAAAGTTCAGTGTTCACCTTTCCATGGGTCCTGCATGTCCAGTCAATCAAGCAGTCCAGGCAAGAACAATTTCTTGTGCGAATGGCTATTTTTGCCTAGGCGAAGATAAACTCCATATAGAGTGTCTTCGATGCCCATTCTCCTCTCTGAAGTAAATCGGTGCTGCCAGGAGCAGACGTGTCTCACTGTCCAGAAAGTCTAAATTTTTAAAATATTTTAAATGCCATATTCTGTATGTCTTTGAAGTATCTGAAGATTACCTATCTGAAATATATCTATGTATACCTAGAAGACTTAACTAACATGGATACAAGTATGATTATTATAGATGACTAATTATTAATCTATTTTTTAATTATCCATTACAATTTTAAATGAGCTGTACAAACAATTGTTGTAGAATATTATTTTAATTACTTTTGTTTATGCTCTGGAACATTTGTTTAATGGTGCCAAGATGTGTTACATTTGTTTGATTAAATAAAATTCACCTGCAGTTAGGAGGCTGAGTCAACAACTAGCCTACAGGAAGTGCTAGGGAGGAGCCAGGTGGAGAGGGCTTTAAGTAGGGGCCAAGAGAAGCGTGAGGGCTTTTTGGAGGAAACAAGCAAAAAGAGGAAGTGATCTATTTGGTGTTCAGCCTTTCTGAGGGGCAGAATTCCACCTTAACCTTAGAATCTTGAGTTCTTCAGAGGGACAAAGATTTAGTTAAGTTCTCTTCACAGCTTTGAAAGAGTTAGTGTCTGAGCGATCAAAATCCTCTGTGGTTAAAGCCCTTGCAGCCTAACTGCTGCTGCTATTTACTGAGTCACAGTTGCTGATTCAGACAGTCATGGCTTAAAAGGCAGCAACAATTAAAAAAAAAAAAAAGACCACAGCCAATTCAAAAGCATAAAAGATACATTGAAAACAGAGACCATGAAAGGCTAGACAAAGCTGGGACAGCAAGTTGTCACCAAACACAAAACCCATTGCCCAGTGTAATATACCTGTATAAGAGTTCTTAGGTCAGGTTGAACCCAGAGATTCACAAACTATATGACTTCTTGCCATCCTCCTTGGCTACTCATCAGAACCAGTTTCTAAGAGCTTCTTGTCAAATACACAACACACCTTGAATGCAACAGATAGAGAAATTAAACAGGAACTCAGGGTGATTCTTCCTTTAACCTGGCTAGCTCTCATAGTATGGTAGGACTATATAGGTGGCTGGGGGAGGGAAAGTTGAATAGGCATTAACAATCATCCCCAGCTATTAACTCTATGAACTATAATGATCTTCAAGAAAGGTGCTGTCATTGGTGCAAGAATAGCATGAATTTAACAGGGGTAAACAACCCATACGCCATTGCATTTGAGGCTTGAGGTACAAGGATAAACTCATACCTAGTATGTAAATATGGTTTCAAACCAACAGCTTAAGAGATCTTAGTCCCTAGCAAGGAATTTAAGACTTCTGCTTGCCTAAATTGACATAGCACCAAACCACCTTCTAAATACCTATGTTTCTAGCCACAGACAAAGCTACTCTCATAGTTAAATGAAATTTCTCTCCTTGCAGTGAACAAGATGAAAGAAAAGACATAAGCCTGCACATAGATTCTCAGAGTAAAGGAAAGTTGAGGGGTCAGCTCTACACAAGGCACTTAAACAGTCGCTTAAAGCCCAAGGTATGTTATAGAACAGTGGGTAGAAAGAATGTAAGAGTGGTTAGGGAAAAGGACAATGAAATACCACATCCAAGCATGACATGGCTGTGGCAATTATGAACATCCAATAGCTATGCCTACCAGTGTGGACCTATAGAGTCTGATGCTCAAAACAGCCAACTGTGAAGGGTGAAGAGGCTCACAGTTCCCTACCACAGATTGCTGATCTATTGGTAACTAATAGATTCTGGGAGAGAAGTGGGGATATTATCTAATTGTGTGCCTAGTTGTAAACCCACTAGGCTCTGGTGATTAGTAGCAAACTCACAGCAGCACAAGTGATTCTAGTTAAACTCTGGAACATTAAACAAACCAGAAACTACCAAATATGGGCAGAGATTTGTAAGAAAGAGGGGAAAATAGGAGTGGGAAAGAAATAAGAGAGGAGGAAGCCAATAAGATAATAATATTTTTGAGTGCTTTGATTTGAGGTAAATGTATAAGAAAATAAATAAGTAAATGAATAAAATATCTCCCTGGCAGTCATAAATAGTAAAGTGTATGAAAGATTTTTTAAGTAATAATCAGAGAGGAAGGTTACTAGCTCTAGTAGGACCCAACAAAATTAACAATCACCCAAAATTATGAATAAATTGTCCAACACAATTTACCAGATTATGATATAGGTAGCATACCCCGATGTTGATTTTTCTGAAATCTCCTCAGGCTGGTACACTGCTATGCTAAGCATTTTGCAATGTGATTTTAAGAATAGCCATAGTAGAGCAAATAGAGTAATGAATACTTAACATATATCATAAGCTCAGACCTGCACCAACCATGGTAATATACTTATTTACCCATTGAAGCTGTCTGCTTTAATATTGTAAGGCAGTTTTTAACTTAATATGACTGAAAAAAAATCCACAAACATTATTGACTTGCCTTTTTTCTTACATAAATTGGATCAAAATCATCCTACCTCAAACTCCAGGATGAATACAAATCAGGTAAGCTCATTCATTAAATAATTTTTTCCTAAATGTTTAGCCACATGTTATAGTTTTTCTTTAGATATTTCTTCCTCCATTTTTGAATGTAACTGCTTCATGTTTTGGTGGAATCAATAGTCTATGATTTCACCTTTAATGAAGGTCCTACTCTCCATTTAAAAATGGGCCTCTTTGCTTATTAAACTTTGAAAAGTGTCTATTGTCAATTAGGGAATATAGCATATATTTCTCTATTTTCTAACCTGTTAGCTTCTCATTTTTATAACAAATACCTGAGATAACCACCTATAAAGGGAAAAGATGTGTTTTACTGTATGATCTTTAAACCTTGGATATAGAACCAGATATCAATCCCATCATGGCCCAAGAATATGGCCAGAAAACTTCCCACTTCATGGCTTCAAGTGATATTAGTAGAGGAGAAGGCTGAAATGAAGCTTCATTTTCTCATTCAAACAAATGCCAGCTCTTGGAGGCACAAAGATTTCTTTAAAGGCTCCACCATCTGCAAAAAGTTGCCCCTGAAAATCAAGCTGTTACCACGTAATCTTCTGGGGGACACATAAGCTGTAGCTTAGTTCCACACTATTGAATCTCATATAAAATGATTTTAAAAACACTGAAAAATGCTCTATGTAAAAGTATTTCTGTGGGTTCTTAAAAAGTGTAGATTTGACAGAAATACTAAAATACATATACGAAGAGAAAAATCAAAGAAAACACTAGTAGAAATAGTATAATGTAACAAAATTCAATATTAACAAAATTAATAAAACTTAGTAGGTAAAAAATATAAGAAACATGAAAGAGGAAGAAATGAGTAGAGGACTTCATCAGGTACAGTTTATAGGTGTCTTGAGTTGGAAGGCATATAACACAGGCTAAAACATTAAACAAACAAACAAAACAAAATACAAAGAGGAGCAGAGAGGTACTTTCTGAGATCAGGGAAGGGTTTCAGTCAAGGTCAGACTTTTCTAATTATTGGTGAAGATTAAGGCAGCTCTTCTGTCCCATACTTTCTGACAGGATTATCACTGCACTGAAGTTGAGCTCTTAATTGGGAAATTGAGAACTGTTATGTTCCAGGACATTCATGTGCTGAAACAAGAATGAATCCCAGTGTGTTGACATTTAAAGGTAGAATTTATGGGAGGAACCTGTTTTGATGAGATCATGAGAGTGAGTGTGTCATAATGGAAGTCGTGTCTCATAATGAACATTTTATCTTTCTGTTGCAACCATTTGTCTCCTTAATATGTGAGTGAAAGTGAGAAATTAATCTGTATGTAAGAGTCAAACTTTCTGTAGCCTTCATCTCAGACTTAGAACAACTCAGAACAGTGACAAAGTTGATATTTTTAAAACAAAATCTTAGATATTTACATTTAATAAAGCCCATTTAAAAGATTACAAGTACAAGCATGAAATATATTTAATTAAATACATAAGCAGAAAATTATAAAAGAAGATACAAGATTTCTGGACTGAATTAGAATAAAATAGAAATTCATTGTACATGGACTGACATTTCTGTAGGTGATACAGAAGTATTAATGTCAAATTCTTTATGTAGTATGCAAAGTAATTCTAATGTTGTTCTTAATTAAATAATTTTATAGTAAAACAAATCCAGGGTAACTACACAATGACATAAAGCTCCGGAAGAACAAGCTTATAAATTTAATGTGTATAAGAATCATAACAAATTTTATTGCATAAAATTTCTTTCATATTATAGGGAGAAACCGAGAACTTCTCAGCCTTAATTATTTTTCACATAATCTTTTTATTTTTCATTTGGGAACTTCATATAATTCACACCTATCATCCTTACTTTCCAATTCTCCCAGGTCTACTGCTCCACCCATATGGCCTGTCCTGAAAAATAAAAGATCAAACACACACACACACACACACACACACACACACACACACACCAAAAAAAAAAACACAAATGCAATTTGTGTTGTCCATATAGTCAGTGGAAAATGGAGTATGTCAAACATCTGGTGGCTGGCCCGTTAAAGAAAAGTGAGTCCTTCTGCACCCCCACCCTTTCCAGTTGCCCTTTATTGAGGAGAGCTATACTTCAGTATCCTTAAAATAATTTTTAATTCTTTTAACTTTTACTGATTGATTCTTTGTGGATTTCACATCATGCATTTGATCCCACTCATCTTCTCTCTTCCCTTGGAACTCCCTTATCCCCAAACAAAACAAAATTTAAGGGAAAAACCAAAGACTCAAGGGGCCACACTATGCCTTTCATATGACAATTTTTAGGAGTTCTCTTTGATGGTTTCTTTTCTACGTGGTTGCTTTTTGGTGGATGGGAGATGGAATTGTCACAGAAGCTTCTACATCTCTCTCAACTGTGAGTTCACAGTCATAAATACTACTGCAGAAGAAGCATCCTTGTCCTTTACAGTCAGTAGGAACTCAGATCATGGGTAATCCACCTAGCTTCCTATATCAGCATGTGCAATGGAACTCAACATGGTCCCCAGTGGCAGTATAGACCACAGAAACCAACACAGTCCCTGGTGGAAGCCAGGTCCACTGAGATCAACATGACATCAGGCAGCAGCAAAGGTCATGGCCATTCCCTTAGTACATTCAGTGGTAACAAGGGCCACTCACAGATATCAACTCTGCCCCTAGCTGCTGCAGGACCATGAACCCCCAACATGGCCCTCGTCAGCAGCATGAACCATTAACTTCAGCATGATTCCTGGAGGCAGCATGGTCCACAGACCTAAAAAATGCTTCAGATGCAGCAAAGACCAAGTACATATGCATGGTCTTCTTGGTAATATGGGCCACAGATATCAACATGACACAGACATGGCCGCTTCTGGCAGCATGGTCCACAGACATCAACAGGGCCTTATGAGGAGGGTCAGAGCAAAGACATCTGCATGGCCTTTGGTAGCACCACAGACCAAATGAGACATGTATAGTGTAACAGGACCATGGTCCCAGGCATGCCTCCCCCCAAACACATACCCTAGGTGGCAGCATGGTTCACAGATGTCAACATTGCCTCAGGTGGCAATATAGACCATGTAAATCAACATGGCCTCCAGCAGCAGCTCAGGCTTTGAGCATAGACATTTTTCAGCTTCTCTCCTCAATGCATGCATACCTCTGTTCCTCCATCATTCCCATCACTAGATCAAATACTGGACCATTACTGAGACTTCTTCAATAAAGCCACATTTCAGGTTTTCATCTTTGGTGATGAGGAAGTACTCTAGAATCTGGTTCTAGAACATGGATCCTCCTAACAGTCAAGCAGCCAATAGATGGAATAGGCGTTGGGGCTGACTGATTCAAAGCACTGGATCTGGGACTTGAAGGTAGTTGGTCTTACCACCGTTCACATATCACATGTTGGGCTCTTCTAGCAGGCTACCATGCTCACACTTAATTGTTTTTATGTAGCCATTTCATCTCATCAATACTTTCACAATATCATGAATAGAGAGGTATCTGTATATATTCCATGAGTGTAGTCATAAAATCAGAATAATTCTCAGCTATGTAATTTTAAATACCAAGAAGGGAATAGTTATTTATACATGGGGCTCCTGTAGGATGAATATAGTTTTGCTGTAATCCAGCAGTATCAGGCACTGATAAAGGAAGTATCTGTGAAAGGTATTTCATAGACTACCCAGGAAGCAGATTTGAGAGAGCTGAGCCATAACTTTAAAACTGAACCAGGAAAGTATTTTTATAAAATATTATATTATGTGGAATGTGGTAGTTTAATCCAAGATGTCACCATGGCCATTTTTCTGTCATAATTGTTCACTGTCTTTAATTTAGGAGCCTTATTTTTATACATGCATTTAAAGTTTAGTGATATGCTATGCTAATATATAAGCTTTTAAAGAGGTTGACTCAGGTGCCTGTGATGTACCTTCATGTCACTTCTCTATATGTTTATTAGTGCAATGCTAGGTGCTTATTTGTTATTTTATGAGGTATTTTAAGAAATTTCTTAAGAAGCAAGCTTGGTATACATGTATGGTTGGTATACAAGATAGACTTTTGGAAACCAACTTGAATCCAGTTCTTCAGAAACAGAATAATTAAAATATGACACTCACAATGTGAATCATATTACACAGTAAGAAGTAGTCCGGCTATCACTTTGATGGTTGAAAGCTTCTTAAGATATACAGTTATGAAGGAAGAGTTAGAATTATTTTAATCCAAATAGTCATTGAATGAAATCTTGACTTGTAAAACCTGAAGTTATGGTAGGATATAATTTGGTAATAATTTCATAAGGACTAGGAGAAATAATAGAAATAGAAAAAATAATACCTGAGGTATTAGATGTGTCAAGAGAAAAATGCTTTAAAGCAAACAAAATAATATCAAAGATAAGACTGCATAGATGACTCTAACAATGAAATAGGGAGACCTTTCATGGATGTTGTGTACTAGCCTCCTCAGCTTTCATTCCAAATACATGTTACTTTGTTTCTCCAAAATCTCTATCAGGAAAATATAAACCATATAGTCCAGTGTTGCTGGAGGGCTTCTCTCCAGGTTCCCCAAGCCCCGCAGTCCCACAATCCACATATGAAATAATCACTCAGATGCTTATATCACTTATAAACTGTATGGCCGTGGCAGGCTTCTTGCTAACTGTTCTTTTATCTTAAATTAACCCATTTTTATAAATCTATACCTTGCCACGTGGCTGGTGGCTTCCCAGCGTCTTCACATGCTGCTTGTCCTGGCGGTGGCTGCAGTGTCTCTCCCCCTTCTTCCTGCTTCCCCAATTCTCCTCTCTCTTGTCCCGCCTATACTTCCTGCCTGGTCACTGGCCATTAGTGTTTTATTTACATAGAGTAATATCCACAGCACTTCCCCTTTTCTTCTTTTTTTAAAAAGGAAGGTTTTAACTTTAACATGGTAAAATTACATATAACAAAACAATTATCGAGCAAGAATTACAGTTACAATATTAAAGATGTCCTATCTATCTTATATTTGTGAGTTTAAGGTTTTATATCTAACTTATCTTTTATCATAACTGAGGAAATTACAACTATCTAGTTTTCAACCACATCAAAGACCTGAGAAGGAACATAATGGTACCTGAGAAATGGTAGATGGATGCAAGCAACTTTCGGGAATCTTGCAAGAGTAGACCAAGACAGCTGGCAGCCTGGACAGTCACCTAATGTTTCTCAGCATTGTTGGTGTATTCAAATTGGCTATAGGCCTAGAGTATCTGACAGACCATTTTCAGAAGCAGGAATTCTGAGAGACCATCTTACCCTGTCTTGGCAGAGTACAGTGGTCGCTTTCCTTGTGTCCCGCTTGTCCAGAAAGGACAGCATTGCATTTGTACTGTCAGCCATCAAGGCAAGGGCAGTTCTTTGCCCAGTAGGCCATTTTGTGCCAAAAGACAAACTTCCAAATGGAAATGTCTTAGAAGCCCAACATTCTCTCGGGATCAATTGGTGCAGCCAGGAGCAATTGTGTCTCACGTCAACAGAATTCTAAGTTATTTAAATGCCATATTCTCTAGGTCTATGAAGTGTTTGAAGATTATCTATCTGAAATATATCTATGTATACCTAGAAGACTTAACTAACATGGCTACAAATATGATTATCATAGATGACTGATTATTAATCTATTTTTAATTATCCATTACAATTTTAAATGAGTTAAACATAATACCTCAAACAAGAATAGAAATATATATATATACAGTACAACAAAATTAACTTCAAGTTTGTATCAGTTAACTAAAATTTATACCAATGTAAAACATTTTAAACATAAACTAAAATCTATACCAATGTAAAACATTTTAAACAAGTTGTTCTTTAAAAGTAGGTTCATTAATCTACCCTTTTATCTTATCATCTCCACATCCACCTATATATCTAATCATATCCCCTTTTACTTTTTTTGAAAGAGATCACATTTATAATCAACCTGTTTTAAATAAAAATATTTGTTTTTCTCTGTCCCACACCAGAGGGCTCTTCTGATTTGGGACACAAGAATCTCTTAACCATTTTTTTAAAAGCAATATGTCTGGGTTTAGAGGGGGAGTGAGCCAATTCCACCTCTAAAGCCAGCTTGGTATATTTGGGAATTTGGGCGTAGCATCTCTTACTACTTCATGCTGGAGGGGGGCGCTGTATCTTATGGGGAAGCAAAGAAAATTTTAAGCCTATGGGGTAGTCCGTGAGGCTGTATTGTGTGAACCAGTTGCCTTGAAACCGCTCTGGATGTTGGATCATCTGGGCCATGGTGTCATCAGAGACCTTTCAGGGGGTCTTGGCTGGTGAAACCTGATGTATCTTAATCTGGAACAAATCCACAGTCTCTGGCTTTCTGTGGAAACAAAAGCAAAACCTCTTTTCCAAAGTAACATATCCTTATATCCAAATTTTGAAGTCAAGGTACCTTTAAAATATACATTTTGGCATAACTGAACAGCTTTTGCAATCAAATGTTTCTCTTCAGTTACAAATATCAAAGACAACATAATCCAGATTCTCTGTGTGGTAGCCATCTTTACGTGGCTTATTTTTTATATTACCTTGAGCCTATTTGCTTTAAACTGCACCATTCTAAGACTGAAACCGCCCTGTGGCAGCTGGCTCTGCCCACTTCAGCTTCCCAACAGGGCAGTGGTACGTTTTCCACCAGCTCTGGGAGTCATCAAGTCTCAGAAATAGTGGGTCTAAGCTTTTATCAAAGTAGCGTGTAGCCCAGAAACCTTTTTTTTTTTTTTTTAAAAATACTAGTAAAGACTAAATCTACCACACAGCGTAATGTGCCGCTGGCAGAGGCCTCATTTCCTCCATACTGCCGGTCAAACGCACACGCCAGGAACCCGCCAGTGTTCAAACCCGCGTTTTGCGGTGTCTAGCTGCTCGTATGAGACAAGAAGCAGGAACCTGGTTTTGGCTCTGTTTAGAATTGGTTATTAAATATTCTCAGGTTTAAGGTGGAAACTCGAGCCGTTGGGCGCCATTTGTTGCTAGAGTTTCGGGAGGAGATGCAACCTGTAAAGACGCCGGTAAGACACCAGCCACGTGGCAAGGTATAGATTTATAAAAATGGGTTAATTTAAGGTAAAAGAACAGTTAGCAGGAAGCCTGCCATGGCCATACAGTTTGTATGCAATATAAGTCTCTGTGTTTACTTGGTTGGGTCTGAGCGGCTGTGCGACTGGCGGGTGACAGAGATCTGTCCTAACTGTGGGCAAGGCAGGAAAACTCTAGCAACAGTCCAGCTTCTCCTCTTCTTAAATATAAAAATGATTCAAGTGATATAACTCTGATCCAATAATCACTCAACACAAAGTTTATACTCAAAACTGTTTCAAATGAAGAAAAAATATAAATGCATGAGTTACCTATTTCACTGCTTTAGATATTGTCAGATATGATACAGACCCATGATATCTATTTAAATAATGTTGCATTAATCATGACAGCACTCCTATTGCTTTGATAATATGGTCAAGTTTCTGACTCATGTTTCCATGTAATGATGAATATTTTAAGAGATAATCCTCACAGTTTAAGAGATGAATTGATTAAATGTAAGTGGGTGGGTTTAGAAGCTGGATCTAAAACCTTCAATTTCAATCTTTCTGGTTAAGGGAAGATTTGCAAAAATGCAAAGTCCTGATTTTCTTTCCTGCTATTGTGATAATATAGATCATGGTAGGCAATAGAAGGAGGACGGGCTTATTTCAAGATAGAGACCATCATCATAGGGATGTCAAAGCAGCAGGAATCAGAAGTAGCTTTTCACATTGTTTCTGTAATCAAGAATAAACTCCAGTAACTCAATACATGCATGCTTGTAGTCAGATTGCCTTCTCGATGTAAGCAATTCAAGATCCATTGATCCCAAAATATTGTTGCCAACAGTGGGCAGATCTTCTCTGCTTAATTACTGTAATAAAGATAATACCCCACAGACATGACCACATGCCAAACTAATCTTCACAATCCTTGGCCAAGACTCTTATTAGGTGATTCTAGATTGGGCTCAACTTTCTTTTCTAATTATTTGTTGCTTTTAATAGAAATTCAATCAAATAGGAGTTGTGAATTTTGATGCCCATAATACAGAAAAGAGAATTTTTTATAGTACTAAATGTTTACAGCAGGAAATATACAAGTTAACATTTAAATATCACAAGATGTTTATATATTTCATATGTATGTATGTATGTATGTATGTATGTATGTATGTATACACACACAGACAGACAGACATATATGAGATCATGGAGAAATAAATGCATAATGGAAAACAAAGAGCCCAGAAATAGGAAAGAAATAATGTTGGCAACAGGATTAAATGTTCTTTTGAGGTAAAAGAAAGAAAAGATGCAGAGAGAACAGGGACTACTGGTGTAATCTTTTGTTTCTTTGACTTACAGCAAAAGCCGGATGACTGACAACCCAGTAGGTACACTCTAATGCTTAGCACAAACACAGGCTTGACAATTAGCTATGCCTTTTCTTGAGAACATTTTCGAATTTCATCTTTCTACAGGATTAAGTTACTGAAATAACCATCTGAATGACGTATTCTAGCTATCCTTATCTATTTAACATAATTCTTTTTTATATTATGGAGACAAAGTGAATATTGACTATTTCAAAAGCCATACTGATTTTATGATATTAAATATGTCTCTGTGGCTTTGGCTTGACTTAATGTTATTGTTTTCCTTTATCAATCATATTAGCTGTATAACAACATTGTACAAATATAATTAAAGAAACATTATCTAGATGATATAATACATAAAATTCATAATCAACTTTCCTTTTAGTTGATCTTCATTTAACTTTCTAATCTCTCAGGGTAGAACTGCATTTCTGAACTTAGAGGTGAATTATAATAATTTTCCTATGTTCTTGTAATTGCTATAACTATAGAAAGTAATTTATAATCACTTTTGCTGAGAGTGTAAAACCAGCACAGACACTATGGAAATCTGTGTGGGATTTTCTTAAAACTTCTAAATATAAGGTTGCTGAGATGCAACACTGTGTACCTGCTATCAAGCCTGATGATTTGAGTTCAAGTCCTCAATTTCACATGGTGAAAGAGAGAATAAACTCCCATAGATGTTTCTCTAACCTATACAAAAATGATATGGTAGATGCCCTATACCTTTAAAAAAAATCGACAAGAAGAAGTTCAATATGATTCTTGGAACCCACCAGTGTACTATAGAATATCTCAAAGATATTTGAACATTCCCTTTCACTTATTGATGTTCAATTAACAATAGCAAGAAAATGAAATATATTAATTTCTTTTAGTTAGGTTAGTACATACACACACATATATGATTTAATAGTCTATAAACATTAGGTTAGAATCATGATTTTTGTTTATTGTTATTGTTTGTTATAAACCTTTTCAATTGAAAATAGATTCTTCCATGAGGAATAAGCAAAGCCTGGTACATTCATATGAGGCAGGACCAAGCCCCATGCATTAAGGCTGAGCAAGGTGTCCCACCATAGATAATGGGCTCCAAAAAGCCAGCTCATGCACCAGGGATAGATTCTGATTCCGCTGATTCTTCTGAGGAGGGGATGCAGGGTTTGCTGGAGGCCGAGGAAGGCTCGGGGAGCAGAAGGAGGGATCTGTGGTTGGTATGTAAAATGAATTTTTTTTAAAAAATCCTAAATTTAAAAATTTATATAATATAACCCATATAAAAATCTCATATAATATAACCCAAGCACAGTTGCTCCTCCTTCCACTATTCCTAGGTGCCTCCACCAACCCTCTCCCTCCATTTCCACTTCAGAATAGAACAGATCTCAAAGAGCCCACAGCCTGACAGAACAAAACAAGGTAGAATAAGACAAGGCAAAGCCTCTCATATCAAGGAAGGAGAAGGCAACCCAATAGGAGGAAAGGAATCTCACTGTTAGGCATCTCACAAGAACAATAAGCTAACACTATAACATGTATGCAATGAACCTGGTGTAGACCCACGCAGGCCCTGTGTTTGCTGTTTCAGTCTCTG
Source organism: Peromyscus maniculatus bairdii (assembly GCF_049852395.1). Taxonomy (NCBI): domain Eukaryota; kingdom Metazoa; phylum Chordata; class Mammalia; order Rodentia; family Cricetidae; genus Peromyscus; species Peromyscus maniculatus. The sequence continues at coordinate 63,740,815 of NC_134872.1, read as the reverse complement.
AGCCTATCTCAGTCCTGCTTAGTTGAATCAATAGGCCATGTTTCCCTGGTGTCCTCCATCTTTTCTAACTACTACAATTTCCCCTCCCCTTTTCAGATGGGGTTTTCTAATCTCTAAGGAGAGAGACCCAAGGGGACCTCAGAATTTAGACTCTCTCTTTCTCTGCATAATGTTTGGTTATGGGTCTCTGCACCCAGTTCCATCTGCTACCAGAGGATTCCTCACTGATGATGACTGGACAAGACACAGATAAGTATAAGTATACAACACCATTAATAATTATACAAACTTGGAATTTATATTTCCATAATAAAATATTAAATACACAATACTATATAATATCATTGACTCTACTTGTTATCTGATTTTAGAAACAAATAAATCAATGTGAAGCATTATATATAATTTTTATTATATATCCCACATTAAGTGTATTCAGCTATTTGACTACAAATGTTGAAAACTGTGAAGGAAAATGCATGATATTTAAGCAATTTCATTAATGAGCAAAGAGTGTATTTTAAAGGAAAGTTCCAACATGGAGAAAGAAAACAGATATTTCAATTATTGTAGCCCTTAATAGATACACTGGTTCATGTATGAAAAAACATGATCATCTTTTTCATACTCTTAATAAATTTTATCTCATTCATCGAGTTTTCATAAGTTATAAAGATTAGGCATCCTTCACATGAGAAGTCTTTTATACACTCTTTACATGGATTATTTGACCCTAATATTCATGAATTTTATATATATATATATTGCATTGCTGTGTTTACTATTTTAAACTTCTGCCACATGAGTTTAATGACATGACATCTACAAAATATCTTTCTTTTATCAATAGTTCTATCATTTTCCACTTTTAATATATTATTTTCTGTTGTGTTTCTTAGTGACTGTCTAGTACAAAGTTGTCATGGGACTTTCTAAATCTTAGTTATTATTGTATACTATTTTAATTTTTGAAATTAAAATATAATTACATCATTTCCATTTCCTTCCCTCCCTCTAACCCTTTCTATGTATTACCCCTTGACCTTTGTCCTCTCTAAAACTCACAATCTCTATTTCTTTAGCTGTTGATACACACACACACACACACACACACACACACACACACACACACACACACACAATTCCAGAGCTAGCCACTTGGAAATCTATTATACCAACATAGAAATTTCTATCACATGTCTGTGATTTTCTTATCAAGTACTTGTTTGTTGCCTTAACACAAGATTGTGTTAGTCATAGATTAAATCTACCATGATGCCCAATGGAGGTAAATGTCTTACCCTCTATGAACATACACCTCTACTAATGATAGCCGAGGATGTAAGCTATTTATAGCTATGGTGTTAGAAATAAGACAAGGCATAGATATTTTCATTATAGGGGATATAAATGAATACAAAAGACATTAAACAGAGACATTAAAATAAATAGAATTTTTTGTGTGTTTAAGGAGAACTGAAGTATCTGAGAAACTCTATACAAAATGGACTGCATACGTTGTACACACACCCTATAGGTTGAAGAATGTGTGGCAGGTTCTATCTCTGAATGATTACCTGACTTGGAAGGAAGAGGGCAAAGGAATACACCTACATATTATTTGGTAAGCTAGAGGGAAAGTAATCTAAGGAACTTGCTACTGGGGGAAAGTTGTTTGGAATCTAAAAATAATGGAATGGTCTTCCACCCTCATCTTCAACTTCAAATTGTATTATAAACACATGGATAGGAAAATAAGAGAGATTTCAAAGATCGACTCAGTCCCATTCAGTTACTGCTGAGAATAGCCAAGAGGCAGGCGTTCTGAAATTTGGAGGTAGGACTCCTTCCAGCTAATTTAAACCTGCAAGTTGAGACTCAGATGGAGCTGGAGTCAAATTAGACAGAGCTCTGAGATTAGGCCTATTGGCCATAGAGAGGAGCTTCATCTCACTGAAAACCGTCTAAGGAGCTAAAAGACACATAGTATATTCACACTTCTTCAGAAATTTGACTTAAACAAATGAGATATTATAAAACAAGAAAGCAAGGGTTTGTGAAGAAAACCACAGGGAAGTATATCAAATAAAATAACAGCAATTGAATGATATGTAGGAGATAAAAAATGAAAATGACTCCCAATAATAAGCAAAATTTGCAAAGGGCAGTTTGATCATAATAAATGAAAACACTGCTATTCATAAGAAAAATAAAACAATGAAATTATGAGAGAAAAATCACAATGAGATAAGTAAATCTTGTTCCATAATAAGTTCACAATTTTACTTAGTATATGAAATAAGGTAAAAAAAGAAGTAAGGGGATAAGATAAATAAAAGTAAATGAGTGAAAAATTGAAATAGATAAGATAGGCAAAAATAGTTTTTAAATTCAATAAAATTATCAACTGCTCCACATTATTAGTAGAACCAATAAATCCATGTTTTCAAAACATACATTTACCTAAATTTTGAAAAGCCTTGGGATATTGTTCATCTTCATTAATATTAATCATTACGGAAAATGGTGTCTCTTACTGTTTCTATCATCTTCTATCTCTTTTTATCTCTTACTGTTTCAACATCTTCCTCAAGTTTTATCCACTGTAATATCAACAAAATAATACGAAATTAAACATAGACTGGAAAGCAATATGTTGAAGTATTTTGTTTGGAGAGGGTGTGGTCAACCATGTAGAAATCCCTGATGAATCTGATGAATAAAATGAGAGGCATAGAACTCCTCAAGGTGGTAGGACACAAACTATCAGTAGTACCAAAAGGAAGAATGCCTACGTTTTGGTAGGTACATCTGTTTCTTGATTTCTAGATCTTATTAGGTTATGGGATGCCATGGGCAAAACTGCCTGGGGCTCTGATTCTTGCGAGATTTTTCAGAAATATCTTTCCCCATTTGGCTTCTCCACCATGGCTGATGCAATACCGGTTGAACCAGAACCTGTAGGTTTTGGTTTCCTCTCTGGAGAATAAGTAAAATGGGCTTCTGATTGCCAGCCACCTGTCAGTATGATTGCCACAGCCAAATCTCATGAGTTACTTCTGTCCATGCTGCTCTTAACTCACCCCACTGACTACTCTGTCCCCTCTCTGGCCACAAGGGGTCAGTTTTCATGTTCACATCTCCAATTCATTACTCCTCTTGGATAGCCTGTTTTTTTTTTTTTTTTTTTTTTTTTTTTTTTGTTTTGTTTTTTTGTTTTTTTGTTTTTGTTTTTTGTTTTTGTTTTGTTTTGTTTTGTTTTGTTTTGTTTTTTGTTTTTTGTTTTTTGCCATCCCTACCAGGAATCCAAAGGGCTGGCTGGTGTCTTTTCAAGCAGTTTGTGTGGCGTGGCTGCTGTTAGTTCAATTAATCAATGTTTTGAAAGGACACTGGTCCCAGGACAGCTTGCTGACAGGCTTGCACAACTTGACATTGCTATAAATACATCTGCCACTTTTGTAGAGTTTTATTCTGTACCACCCAACAAACAGGCTTGGCCAAACTCCTTCCTCCCCTTACTAGATAAACTGTTGTCATAGTTACTGAGGAGAAGCAAGTGAATAATTGCATGTCTTTCAATGATTTACATAGAGCTAGCAGTTCCTGTTCTAGTGCTATACACTGACCTGTTGCTCCATTGTCTGGAACCTAAACCCCACTGCAAATGTTTGCACAGACTGTTTTTGCCATGGCCCCTAGATATTGGCCTCTCATCTTCTAATTATTTCTCATATACATGGGCACTGGAATATTGGTGTTCACAGCTTTTCTGCATGTCCTAGTAGCATCTTAGCCTAATGAAATAACATTGTAAGCATTTTTGTCTATATTCTACATAGCACTTCTCTTTAGCAGGCTATAGAGAAGATAAGCAACTTAGTCAAGAATAGGTATGAAAATTTGCTCCAGGAAAGAGGAGTGGTAACCCAAACTAAGCTTTTTTTTTTTTAAAGGAAAATCACAACTTTGTAAGCTAATTAAAAACTACATTTCTTTACAAAGAGCTTGAGCACAGGTACTCTATGGGTGAACTATTGTTCCCATCAAACACATTGGGTATTAAATAAAAATCTCAGTGCTGAATTGGGATAAATATTCATGGCTATTTCTAAGAAAGACTCCAGAGGCCCTGAAAAACAATACAGTCTGTTGTCATTGCCCTTGGATGACCACAGTAAATAGAAGATAAGCCTGTATTGATGAAGTGGACTTTGGTTGCAGGACAAAAGAAATCAGGCTGGAACTGTTCTAAGGACTTCCTCCCAGATGCACAACTTTGAAAGTGCTGGAAAGCACTGGTCAGTGGACAGATAAAGAAACTTCATCAGTGGAATTAGTCAGTACTGGATTCTGAATTCTACAATACTGACTTTTCTAGGCAAGATGCGTGTAATGGCGTATGAGTGGTATAAAAGATATTGGGCATTCAATAACTGTCTGAGTAGACCAGAAATATGCTCTATATGAAGAAATTCAGGCCTGTTACCGTAAATTGGGTTTAAAAGTCTATGGAACGGGTCATAGGCTCTAAATGGAACCCACTACTATAAAATTATATATAAGTACTTAATAAAGTTGCATTTATTTTATTTAATTTATTTATTATGTATACAGTGTTTTACACTCACATATACCTGTATGCCAGAAGAGGGCACCAGTTCTCATTACAGATGGTTGTGAGCCACCATGTGGTTGCTGGGAATTGAACTCAGGACCCCTGGAAGAGCAGTCAGCACTCTTAACTTCTGATCTTAATCTCTGAGCTATTTCTTCAGGGCCTGAGCCATTTCTCCAGGGCCAAGTTGCATCTTTTTAACTATAGATTTTTTTTTTCTGCTAAAATCTGGCTAAAGAATCCTCTTATATAATGGGTATCAGTTAATGTAGAGAATCAATACTGGAAAATACAGTGCTGAGATATGTAATTTGCAGCTGCTTATAATGTTGGGACCTATAAACTTGATGAAGATCAAAAGGACATTAAGAAAGACAGGCACAAGTGAGGTAAAACTGGGATCAGACAGGCTGTGGGCTGGGAAGGAGATGCCACCAGCAGCCAAGAAATTTAGCCATTTATTGTATTCAGAAAAAAACAAGGGAGTGGCCAGCTAATCTTAGTGGGGGATCACAGCAGGAGTACATAGTGGTCATGCAGTCTTAGGGAGCAAGGAAGCTGCAGTGGGAGCCTTCTGGACATAATGCTCCCCTGCTAGAGGTCAGTTGTTACATACACCCTGCTTTAGCAAAAATCCCATTCTCAGGCCTGGGGAAACCATACCATTTCCTTGAGACCTCTTAGAAATGGCTTTCCTCAAGTCACACAACGGTATATTTGTGCCCTATGGTAATTCTTTGAATGCTCAGCTGCTAATGGCACATATATATCATCGTCTATCCTCAGAGATCACCACAGAAGGGTAGAAAGAAAAAAACAGCTTAGAAGATTGGGAGAAGTGCTGTGAAATGCTTCTTCTGTAAACATCGTGGATATTGCACTCATGTCCTCCCTGCTGTTGTGGTTACCTGCACATGATCTGTACAAGAAAAAGCCAACAAGATCAGTGACTATTTTAGCAGAATTAATTGGACTCAGTACTTGGCAAAATATGTAAATTAATAAAATGAGAGGAAATGAAACATAAACTTTAGAAAGAAATGTGTTGGGGTGTGAGCAGGGATAGTTGAGGGTGAATATGATGAATGCACAAATGTGTGAAATTGCCAAAGAATAAATCACATCTTCTCATTTTTGTGATGGTCAGAATGAGAACAATCCCCATACACTCATATGTTTGAATACTGGGTCACCAAATAGTGAAACTGCTGAGGAGGCATTAAATGAGGTGTTCTCTTGTTAAAGGAGCTATGTCAGTGGTGGTGGAATTTGAGGTTCCAAAAGCCTGAGCCATCACCAGGGTGTGCGTTTCTCATTCTGTCTCTTGCTTGCAGATTCTGAGTAAACTCTCAGCTGCAGCCATGCCTGCCTGCCTGTCTGCTGTCATGTCATGGGATCTGAAACTGGAAGTTTCCAATAAACCCTTTTTGTGTTTCTAATTACTTCATCCATTCTTTAATCTCAACATATACCACGGGCTATCAGTATTGATTGATCTTCTCTGCTCCACTAAGTATAGGTGAATTAGAGGTTCTCTCCTCATTCCAAGATGGCTGTGTTCATTTGCAGTTCACAGCATAAGTAAAGCTCTTCAAAGATGTTGTGCATAGCATGTAACAGGAGTACATACACTCCCTGCATACTTCCTTTCAAAGAGGAAACGGACATAGAATACAAGTAGGATACTTACCTGCCTTGAAGGAAAGCTTACTTTATTTTTGGTTTGTTTGTTTTTGTTCTGTTTTGTTTTGTTTTGTTTTGTTTTGTTTTGTTTTGTTTTGTTTTGTTTTTGTCCTATACAGGTTGGTCCTCCTATCCTTCCACTATTTTCCACTGATCTCAATTCTTTCCCTAGCTCCCTTTAATTAGAATTTACTCAACTCTGATAATACTTTAAGCCTAAATGTTCTGCATACAATAGGGGGCAACAACTCTACAATTCAGTGTGCATCCTCTGGTACCATGAATGGTCATCACTCACAGGCAACTTGGCATCCCCATCAGAAGAAAGGCTGCTGATGTCTTTACTTTAAAATATCCTTTTATTGATACCAGGGAGTGCAGTGGTAACAAGCTATATCTTGTCTTCCACTCATTCCTTTATAGTTTTTGCAAGCTGTTCCTCCAATTTTATTTTAGAAAAATACTCATAAGCCAACATTTTTCTCCCATTTATCTCATCCTAGGAAATCTGACTCAGTACTAATCTTACCACATTCAAATTTCAAGTAACTTAGACAGGCCCAGTCACCTGATCTCTTATTTTTATTTCCTCCTGAATATTCAGGTATTTATGGACCTTAACTTCAAGCCAGTCTAAATCATTGAGATCCACATACCTCATAAAGGTTATATCCCACATGAGGCTCAATAAAGTCACTAAAATCCTATGCCAATCACATGGATCTCACTGAATTAACATCTTTCTTAACTCTCCTGTGAACACAATTCTCAGCTCAGTTAAATAGGAATCAAATAATTCCCCTTGCATATCTAATTCTTGTACTAATGCATTTCCTTTCTCTGTCATCTCAGGGACTGTGATACTCATGGACCTTTGGTTTTTCTTTTGATTATTTATTTACATTTGTTGTTGTTTAGTTGTTTTTAAGACAGGGTTTCTCTGTGTAATAGCCCTGGCTGTCCTGGATTTCACTTTGTAGACCAGGCTGGCCTCAAACTCATTGACATCCTCCTGCCTCTGCCTCTGCCTCTCAAGTGCTGGGATTAAGGGCATGCATCACCACCACCTGAATTCATGGGACCTCTGTAAGTAGTAACCAAATGTTTCCAATAGCTCTATTGGAAGCAAAACCACAGCTCCCACTATGGGTTATGATAGTTTATTTGGGGGTCAAGTATGAGTGAGTATGGTTCAGGAATACATATTCTGGTTACCCAAAGTCTTGTTCCAATGTGGTAATGGTTTCATTAAGTGTTAGTACTAAACGAAGGAAGAAAGGTATAAATTATGACATTTTAAAATACAGTGGTGGAATGATCGAGTAAGATTACAGCAAAGGAAAGTTATATCTGTTATAGTCCTCAAGTCATGTTTCATGACATTCTTAGCATTTGGATTGGTAGTAGTTAGTGCCTTAAAAGAGTAATTAAAATGAAACTGATAGTCACAATAATGATAGATTAGACACAGGGATAGTCAATAAAAGATTATCAAAGAGATTCAAAGTAACTCAGGACAATCTAGATAGGATCTTCAATACTTTATTGTTTCACAATCATCAAATTTAATCATTCAGTCTTGTGGAATTCTTAATGGGGATACAGTCTTTTCATCTCTCTTATCTGTCAGAAATTTCAGGTCACAGCTAGTATGAGCCACTGTTGGTCCTGAGGAGTACTTTCTACTACTGCTCATCCACCCTTTCTTCCTACTTGTCTGATTATTCACGTAGCTTTTTAGATTTTTGGATCCCAGAAGAGGTTGTTTGACATGGATTCAACTTTTCCTTTCTGTAGGAAACTGCCAGCTACTACCATTATTTCCTGCCTTTCTCTCATTTCCTGCGAAATCAGAGCCTGGTATAGACAGGAGCATCCATATGTCCTTTTTGCCATTGTAATATCCTTTTGTATATACAATCTCTTTCTAGATACACAGCTATTTCTCTGTTTGCATGCCTCATTGCCTACAGTAATATAGACAATAGTCACCATTGTTTGATTGAAATCCCATCCAAAACACACACACACACACACACACACACACACACACATACATATGGTATGCATGTGTATATATAGTCAATCTTTCTTGTCAATCAGCCATTTATGGATGTACAGACACTTGTACAGTGGGCCCTATTGATCATGTAAACATATAACCTCATATAACACAGATGAAATAGCCACATGGAGATTTCTACCAGGGATATTCCACACTCAGTTGTTTCAGACTGGTTTGCATGTCTTATCACCAATAGCAGGGTGCACTCACTTGTAACTACAGCAACAAGGAACACCATCCCATAGCACATGGAAAGGGTAGCTATATCAAGATTGAATCTGGGGTCATTTGATTCTAATGTGGATTATCCTCAGTTGCATGTGGTATCATTCATCACAACACCATGTAATTATGCCTTCCTTACGCATCTTCACTTCTTTGAATCCCAGTTTAAGTGCTAAAGTATGCTGAATGACTTTGTCTTAGTCAATGTGCTAGTGCTATGAAGAGACACCATGGCCAAGGCAACACTTATAAAGGAAAGGATTTAATGGGCCTGGCTTACAGTTTCTGAGGGTTAGTCCTTATCACCATGAGGGAAGAAGGACTGACATGGTGCTTGGGAAAGATCTGTGAGTTCTACATTCAGGTCCACAGACAACAGGAAGACACTGGGACTGCCTTGGGCTTTTGAAACCCCAAAGCCAACTGCTTCCTCCAATAAGGCCAAATCTATTCTAAAAAAGATCACACTTCCTAATTCCTACAAACAGTGCCATTCTACAAGCATTCAAATGTATGAACCAATGGGGGCCATTCTTATTCAAACCACCACAGAAAAATATTTATTCATCCCAGACAGAGCAAGGTTAACAGAAAATTTCAATGCATACATTAAAGTCTAGCTTGGTGAATCAGTAAGTTTAATGGGATCAGTTCTTGCAGAAGCATGGGTAGCTGTGAGGCAACTGCACTGCTAAAAACCCATTTAAAACATGTGTGATTATTCATTAAGCCACATCTTCAGAGTTTCCTTAAACTTAGAGATAGTTACACTGAATAATGTCCTTGTTCCAGTAATCTTTTACTGTTTGTATACATTCAGGGGGAATCTTTATGACTTTTGTAATTATCTGAGTTTCCTGAATCTTGGAAATTTTCTTAGGTTCCTGTATATAGTGAGATTCATTTCTCAATCCAGAGGAAATAACTGTATATTAGCAATCAACAAAACCAAAGAAGTAAGAAGGAAAGGTAAAGGCTACTCAATACAAAGCATAGGCTTCAGAAATGTATATACTAATTATATTAGTTTTTATATGCTTTTGGAAATGTGTAGAGTCATACTTCACTCTAACCATGGAATCAATATACAGAGAACTTCTGAATAAGAGACATATGAAAAATGCTACATAGATATTAAGTAATTGGAAAACAAAATATCTCAAATCAAAAATAAACCTGGATGAGTTTAATAGCAGAATAATTCTGCAAAGAAAAGGAGTATGTTACATCAGCAAATGAAAAAGCAAACAAACAAAAGAAAAATAGCCCAAAAAAGGGCAAATGAAATAAATATAGACACAGAGACCCACTTGTTAGTACACATAGGAATTCCATAAAAGCGTTAAACTTGATGCCTTGTTTTATATATATAAAATGGGCCTGTAGATTAAAACAAGAAATTATATATAATACATATTTTAAAAATTAAAAAAAGATTTTTTTAAATGGGATGACATGATGTTTTGATACAAGTTTTCTAATGAGAGACAGAAATAGGGTGAATCTGTATGGAAGAGAAAGTGGAAATATGGGAGGAAGGATTAGTAGTGGAATGGGAAACTAATCAAGATAGTGTATGTGAAAAAAGTCTGTGTTCAGGAAAAGGAAAGAGAGAGAAAGAGTTAGCAACTCCATGGCAGACATGTTTAAGATGGTAAAGGGAAAGTATAAAAAATTAAAATTAAAAAGAATATTTTTCAATTATAATAAAATATTTAAAGAATAAAAAATGAAGAGCATAAATTAATCATGAATTGGTGACTGTGGAAATTATTTAGCAATCTTTTATATTTTGAGGCAATGTCTCAACTAAACATACCTCATAACCAAATGAAATTTCCAGGACAGGGAATGGATTATACATTTCATTGAGTTGGTGGCCAAAGGGTCCCCATGGACACCAAAACACAGCTGAGGCAATTGCCAAACTATTTGTTGTTCTCCAGAAACTTAGGGGTGGGACTTATTGCTGCAGACACCACCTACGCAACTCCTAGACCACGGGGGAAATAAAGCTCCTGAATAACTAGAGTTTCTCCTTCTGACTAGTATTCATGACACAGAAAGGTTCTCTAGTGTAGATGAAATTCTTGCACTCTAGATACAATGATGAAACTCTATAAGAAGAAAAAGATGAATACAATCCCAGCTACAAATGCTATCATCCACAAGAGTATTCTGCCTACATTATAAACAGGTACGGTAGTAGGTTATGGGTGTAACCAATCTGTGTGGTTAGATCTAAGGCTCACTCCTCATAATGGAACCCGTGTTGGTCACTGCTTGGGTGACCAAGAACGTAATACTAGGTAGGCTTGGGCCTACAGAAAAACCAAATTCTAACAAAACAAACAAACAACAAATTTTGTTCTGATAAAGAACATAGCAATAAAATGGCTCCTCGGGCCATTTTGTTATCCCCATAGATCAATGTTTCACCGAACCATCCTCGGAGAAGTTTCATCTTGCAGTAGATAGAACTAACACATAGACCCATGACTGAACAATGTGCAGTGAATTAAAACCTTGGGAATACTCAGTCCTAAAAACAAACAAACAAACAAAACAAAAACAAGAAAAGTGTTCAGTAGTCTTCCTTTCAGGATTCAGGGAGTTCTCTGAAAGAAGAGGGCGAAAGACTGTTAGCGCCAGATGGGATGGATGACTCCAAGGAAACAGCGTCTAGACACAAGACTGATTAACATATGAACTGGCAGAGACTGTGGCAGCAGGCATAGTGCCTTCACAGTTTCAAGCCAGATGGAGTCACAGTGCCCAGAGGAGGAAGTGGACAGCAACCCCCACCCCAACCGAGAGGCTTTCTCCAACTGACATCTTCTTGCACAGCAAATATTAGTTTTCTCCAAAGGAATCGGTCTCACCAGATACGTTAACCACACATAACAGTTGGCCCCATGCCCAGAAGTAGAAGGCCAACAGAAAATTAACTCAATGGTATTTTTTAGACATTTTGTCTAATTTTTTATTTGTTTGGAAATGTTTGTCTTACTGGCCTTTTGATGGCATATTATTGTTCCTAAATTTGTGTTTTAATGGTATGTGTGTATGTTTCTTGTGCTTTTAACTTGTTTTTGCTTCTTTAATTCTAGTTTTTGTTTGTTTTCTTATTTTTTTGTTGTTGGTGTTGTTTGCATCTTGGGTTATTTTCTAAAGAGAGCGAGAGAGAAAGAAAGGGTGTGTAGTTGGGTAGGTGGAGGGCAAAATCTGGAAGGAGTTGGGAGAGAGGAAACTGTGATCAGAATATATTGTATAAACAAATTTTTCTTAATTATGCAAAAAATATACAGAGGAAAAAGAATTAGAGAAAGAAGGAATTGTGGACATTAGGGGTCTTTTAAAAAATGAGCCAAATAAGCCTGTTGTGATTTACATAATTCTTAATGGTAATGGGAACAAGAAGTAATAGAATTTCAACAGTATGGAGAATGAATTTGTGGTGATATTGTGTTCCCCAATATATCGTGCACCCTAATAAATTTATCTGGGGTCAGAGAACAGAACAGACACTAGACAGACATAGAGGCCAGAAAATGGTGGCACTCACACCTTTAATCTTAGCCTTCTGGAGGCAGAGATCCATCCAGATCTCTGTGACTTCAAAGCCACACTGGAAATATCCAGGCATGGTGACTCACACCTTTAATCCCAGGAAGTAATGGCAGAAAGCAGAAAGGTATATAAGGCATGAAAACCAGAAACTAGGCTGGTTAAGCTTTTAGGCTTTTAGCAGCAGTTCAGCTAAGCTTGATTTGGATGAGAACTCAGAGGCTTCCAGTCTTAGGAAAGAGGATCAGCTGAGGAATTGGCGAGGTGAGGAAGCCGTGGCTTTTTCTGCTTCTCTGACATTCCAGTGTTCACCCCAATACCTGGCTCCAGGTTTGATTTTATTAATAAGACTCTTCAAGATTCATACTGCATGAATTTTCATGCAGAGGAGGAATCCTGATCTGAGGCATGAGCATGAAAAAGAGCTGGCACTAATCCAGGGCCTTGAAGTGATCAGCCTAGCTAAGGGTCCTTGTGCCAGAAACAATACACGAGGTAAAGACTATTATTAGTGGCCCTTTTCCCTCTCTAGCTTTAGTAACCATGATTGTTATTTGCATTTTGTTTTAAGGAAAGTGGAAATCAGCTAAGATTTAAATAAAATAAGTGGCATAATTCTACCTACCTTTCCAAAGTCACAATTGCTTTTGGATAAGGTAGCACAGGCCTTTAATTCCAGTCAAGAGATGCAGGATTCAAAACCATCTTCATATAGTGAGTTTTGTGTAATATCTCAAAATCAACAGTCAGAAATCATATGTATTTTTTCTGTTGTATTAATGGGAAGTTATTGACTGGTAGTTGAAGACAACACTGAACCTTAAGAGTTAGAGTCAAAAATCTAACTTTGGTTATGTTGTGTCTGGAGCTGTTATGTAAGGTGCACATGTCCACACACCCTGGAGGATGCAAGATATTCATCTAAACCAGCTTAAATCCAGCCTGTGCATGAATGATACAGAGGGACTGAGTGATTGTTTATTGTTTCTCCATTGAAATCTTACTTCCTTGGGAAGTAAACACATGGGTGTTGTATGAATTAATTCTGGTTCAATGTTGAAGCACATTTTGTCTGAATTTTATCCGAGTGATGTCCCTTTAAGCATTTGCTTCATCAATTCTTCTTTGTGTATTTTAAATTGGCACACTGCTGGGCTAATGCTCTGTGGAAGGAGAGGATTCGAATAGGCCACAGGTGTAAACAAAGTTATTTGAAATTAATATTAATGTTAATGTAAGAATATAATTAATATTGTAGAGTCTCTGAAATGTAAGCTTAATGTCATTAATGTTTTATATCACAAGTGACCCTGTGAAAATTTACTTAACATGAAATGAATCTGAATGTTAATGAATTTTATATTAATATTATGCTAAACAGAATAACACTATCATAAAACACCTATTTTACTTATAATTGCATTTTTTTTAGTTTTTAATAAAATGACCATCTGAAGAAATAATTTAAATGGTTTTACTCTATTGATTTCAATAATTTATTTATTTTTACTTTATGTGCAGATATGTCTGTGTGAGGGTGTCAGATCCCCTAGAACTGGAGTTAAACACAGTTGTGAGTCACCATGTGGGTGCTGGGATTTGAACCTAGATCCTTTGTAAGAGCAGTCAGGACTTTTTACTGGTGAGCTGTCTCTCCAGTCCCTACTCTAACTCTATTGTTTTTTTTAATGTTGAAACAAAGGAAGAACATAAAAATATGTTTTACTTTAATTTCTTTACTGAATTAAAATTTTCATAAATTTAATTTAAAAGTGTATCATAATTAATTTGCCTCATCTGGAAGGCACATGACACTGTTTTTCCTCAATAGAACAGACATTTGTACTTTTAGTCATACAGCTCCTTTATTCTGCACTCTGTAGTAAATTATTGATAGTGAATTATTATAATTGGGTCAGCAATATGGCTCAGGGGTTCAAGACCCTTGATCCTGAATCTGACCACCTGAGTTTGATACCAAGATCTCCAACCTTGAGATCTGCATACTCCCAATCCTTACATGCTATCTTCTGACTTACAGGCATGTGCCATAGCACATTTATGACAAATATACATATATATTTATGTATAAATGTATTTAACTATTGCTAAAAAGTAACTTTTTATAAAAATTTTCTTTTAATTAAAATATAACTGTATCATTTCTCCCTTATTTGTCCTAACCTTAAATTAAATTTATTATATGTATTCTACTAAATTTTTCTGAAAAATAAAATAAAATAGAAGAAATGAAGAAACAATAAACTACATTGCAAATTTGAAAGTGATTTGAAAGTTTTCTTATGCAAGCAATTTATATTTTCCTAAAGTAATGAACTAACACATGATATTGAGCATGTAGCCTGCTTGAAAAATCTGCTCATAATTTCCCATTAAACACACAAGCATGCACTAAGATGTATGTGTTAAGCCAGTGCTAGCAATGATTAATATTTTCAGTACAGTAAGTCAAATGATAGTAGAAACTGTCATTACAGCAATAAAAACACAACTACAGACATGTAAATAAATAAAAGATTTATACAATATCTATAGTTTTCCAGTGGTAACATTAATTAAACTGAATCTAGAATTATGCTTATTTATGAAGTTTCCTTAATTTTTGATGGTTTAAAGATACAGTCTTAACATATTGTTAACATAATATCTTTAATAAATATCCATTGTATTAGTTCATTAATCAGTATATACAACACCTTTCTGTTTTTCTCTGTTTATACACATGTTTTAGATGGAATATAAAATATTGTGATTAAATATTCCAAATCCTGCATCTGTTACATTTTAAGTAAAAGGAAATAAAAACATGGTTCATACTGATTTAGTCAGCATGTAGTTCTTCCAAATCAAAATTTTAATGACAAAAATCTTGAGTGGCAGGCATATGACAAGCTAAGTGAATGGCTAGAATTACTTACGTTGTATAATTCCCTGAAAACACTGGGCATCTTCTGGGGAAATTATCAATTTAATGTAGCTACATAAAGAATCTGTTTAAGATGATTTGTGTTTTCCTTCTTGGTCAAGCAGCTGATGACTCTCTGAATCTAATTATATCATATGATTTTTCTCCCTGTCTTTCCTATGAGATTAGTTTAAGCATATCTTACAGTTTCTTTTTATCTTTCCTCTTCTTTTCACAGCATTGTTATTTGTTTTGATTGAATAAAGTTTGGTATCAATATGAAAACAATCAAGTTCTCATCAGTTCCTTCCTTCTAATTCTTAGACATTTAAGGAAGCTATATATAGCTTTGGAAGCCAAGTGAAAAGAAACATAGTCTGGCAATCAGATACATTCACTTAATTATTCAAAACATTGTTAACATTAGTTTTGTTCCAGATGTTAAAGACAGAGCAATGAACCACATCTTGGTATATATGCAAATTATGTTCACAGAGAAAAATAAACTTCATGTGTACATAAATACATATCTAACATGTAACAATGGCTAGTCCTTAAAAGCAAACAAACAATGAAAGAAAAAAAAAACAGTGAGCAATACAAAAAGGATTCACCCAGTTGTCTTTGGAGACAGGGTCTCACCATGCAGTTCAGGCTATTCTAAAACTTATGATCCTCCTGTTTCCATCTCCAAGTCACCTGAGATGACAGGCATGTGCACTTAAATTTCTTTATTTTATCTGTACATTGTTTCTGAAGAGCTATATAAATTTTAATGACACGTTCTCAAAACAAGTCTCACACTGGAGGAGGAGGTGAGACAATTATCAGAGGATCAGGGAGTGTGTTGTGAGATTGTGTCTCCTAGAAACAGCAGAAGCCACACCCATACAGTCTCATCTCCATGATGCCCAAACATGAATTGAACTAGGCTGATATCAATAAACACAGCACAGTGGGTGGGAAAAGCCCACATCGTCTCAACCCTACACAATGAAGTACAGGCAACCACAGAATGTTTAGAGCAGGATCAAGAGTTTTCCACAGGGTAGAACACACAAACGGTCATCCCTGAAAACATATAGTGTACAGACTGAGAAGGCTATAATTAGAAATATATGTTTATATGCATGTAACAGTAGTTAATGAAAATAGAAACCATGAATTCGAAAGAGAGCAATAAGAGATATATGGAAGGGTCTGGAGTGAGAAAAGAGAAGGGGGAAATGAGGTAATTATTTTATAATATCAAAAAACAGGATAATACAAAATATCATATATCATTTTCTTTTATATATGAAAGTGTGCTACTCTTAGCAAGGAATGCTTTTGAAAAATTGTTAGTCCTATTTCAAAACTTTCAAATTTCTGTTGCTAATTTTGTTTTAAGTGCTTATTGTTTTCACATCACCATGCAAAGCTTCATGGTGGAAGTCCTCATTGCCATGATCAATTTAAACAATTTATACAGGTGGGAGCTGGGAGAGTGTATTCACAACCTATTTATTACATATGATGCAATGTTTTCTAATAAGGTGGTGAAAACAAGTAAAATTTACAGTTATTTGCTTTAAAATATACCTTAATTTGGGAAAAAATCTAATTAATTACTTTTGTTAAAGGAGTCTTTTGAAGCTGGCGTCATGTAGCCCAGATTGGATTCCAATATAGCCAAGCCAATGACTTCCTTATATAGCCAATGCATTCTTTGAAGTCACAGGAATGAGAAGGGCCACAGGGACCTCTGTGAGACAGAAAATGGGAAGATAATTGAAGTTGAACTTAGGCATGTTAATGAAGGTATTTTTCTGCTTGTTAACAACTTAGAATCTTTTAAGTCTCATTTTGGGAGTTTTCCCCAAAATGCTGGTGAAACTAGTCCATACACTATTGATGCTATAACTTAGAGAATTATTTTCTTATTTTATACTTTACATTTCAGGTCTATGCCAAATAAATACAATGATATGAACATGAATAATTTTCAACATTTTATTATTTCTCCTTAAACATTAAAACTTTTGACTTCTAGCTGGGCGGTGCTGGCCCATGCCTTTAATCCCAGCACTCGGGAGGCAGAGCCAGGCGGATCTTTGTGAGTTCGAGGCCAGCCTGGGCTACCAAGTGAGTTCCAGGAAAGGCGCAAAGCTACACAGAGAAACCCTGTCTCGAAAAACCAAAACCAAAACAACAACAACAACAACAACAAAAAACAAAAATAAAACTTTTGACTTCTAGAAATAATTTTCCCATTTATTAAGATTAATTAACCCTAATAAATCAATGATTAGAATAATCACTTTTTGTTCTCTGGTTTAGTATTATAAGATAAATTTTAAATTATAATATAAATAATATGCTATATATATATATATATATAATGTAAATATATATATGAGGAGGATGACTATATTGCCCTTTACAGATCATGTTTTAAATATATGATAATCTAGCATAGTAAAAATTTATGATAATTTTTGAAGTTTTTAAACATTTATTTTAAAATTAAATGATTAATGATATTTTCTGTATTTTCACAAAATATATTTTCCAACATAGGTCCAATTAAGTACAGTGCCTTAAGCATGTCAATACTTACATTTAGTAATTTTAATACTTAAAACTCCAGGGATAAGCCTAATAAAATTGAACTTATGGAATATAATATGATAATTTTAAAATGATACATTGGTTAGTACCTAAAAATGTACTCTGTGAAAAATATACATGTATTATAAAGTTGTAACTTCTGTTTACTTATTGATAACAGATCAAATTACATCAACAGGACACATCTTTGCATGGCTGTCTACACAGAATGAAGGGATACCTAATATAATGTGTATATCATGTTCAGCATACATGATTCATTATTCCTATGAGAATTGTATTGCTGTATGAGGGATGAGGAATAAGTGGGGATAGTAGAGGGACAATGGAGAGGAGAACAATTGAATGGGTTAACCAAACTAGGGATCTGTGAAAAAGCCTATGGAAACCCACTAACTGGTAAGATAATTTTGACAACTTTGATCAAAGAAGAATTTGAATGGAATTGCGCTGCCTGGGTATACCATGTGGCTCTCAGAAGACATGACTCAGAAAATGAATACTACAGTACAAAACATGTTAGACCTCCCTAGGGTTTATTTATTGGAGGCCACAGGTGTCACCAACAATTTATATACTGGCAATGGCTTTTGGCTACCTACCGTAACTACATGGTAAGACTGTATTGGTGAAGCTACCACACACTTTGGTAAAAGAAAATTGATAAATCGATCTAAAAATGATGATGAAATTCCTTCCATGCTTTCTAGCTTCCATATCATCAGAAGGTGCCATGCAAACTACCGAGGAAAAATGATATCATTGGTCTTGGCCAACACTAGACCATGCATGTGGAACAACTAAACTGCCAGGTAGGATGTGACTGCAGAAGCAATTTTGAAACAACTGCTTTTTGATTGAAGTTTGCTCTACAGGATGGAGTTTAATGATGGTACTGTAATGAATATCAAAAGCCAGGAGCTAGGAAGTCCTATTATGTAGGATAAAACCTGTTATTATTTTGCTCAATGGTCATGCTGTCAAAATTCTTGCCAAATATTTATGACTATTTATATCCGTAGACTGGGATATTTTTAAGCTTGGTCAGAGAAGCATCTTCTTGCAGTAGAAAGCAGTCAATGAAGAGATGCATAGATATTCAACATGATGAGAATAAGATACCCAGTCTACATACTTTTCTTAATCAGTTTATGATTACAGGTTTTCAGTACTTGTTTCAATGTAAATTAGGAAATGGAGGATTTTTTAAAATAAAACTTATGCTGCTATCAATTATGACCCAAAAAGGATTCTACCATGAAAACATATATAAGAAAAAGACAATAATGGGTCCAACAGTGCTATAATTCTGACCTGAGAATCATGTGTTGCAGATTATTTCTCAATGATCTTGCAGATGATATGCTCAATCTGTGAGTATTATGAATCTCAGTAATACAGATTGTGCCCTTATTGTGGGCAGGCACACTCCTGAATTCATTTAGTCTGCAAATCTTCACAACACTTCTGCGCTAGTAAAAGTTTTAGAAACAGATAAAATCCAGATAGCTTTTAGTAAATAAGACAATGTGAATGGAGGGGTAAACTAGCTTGCCTAATTCTGTGAGTTTTAACCACAGTTTAGTCCACAAAATTATTTTCAACCACTTCAACTGAGACACCTTCCATTGAAATACAAGAATAGGGAAGCTATCACTTTGCTATTTATGTAAAGAGATTTGAAAATTCTTAGTCTTAATACTCACAATGTTCAGTTTGACAAATGAATCACTCGTGTCCAGACACATGTGCATCACAGAGAGATTGAGTGAGAAAGAGAGGGCAGGAAGGAGAGAGGGATGGAGCAATAGGAGAGATAGAAGCAGGGGGCATACAGCCAGCCTAGCACACAATGTCAAATGGAAGTATCTGCAGTTGCAGAACACTTGAAGTAAGCTACTAATCACCTCCTTTTGTCACCATGGCCACAACTAGCTTCAGCAAGATTTGTGGTAAACCATAGCCAACAGAAATTTACTGCAATCTCTAGAGCCAAAGGAAACTAGCCATGAATCCAAGATTTTGATTTAATAGTGTTACCCATTTTGAGTCTTTCTTCCCCTTTTGTGTAATGAGAACATTGAGTTGTTGTGAGGCTTAAATAACATAATGTAAGTGAAATGCTAAGCAGATTGCCTGGCAGGCAATGAGGGCTCAATAAATGGTAGTGATGATTACTTTTATTGAAACTACAAAATAGCCTTGGTGCCGGGTTTTGCTGATCATTAATAGCTGTGGAGCAATATTCGCTGCTAACAGTCAGGTGGATATGAGGCTCAAATGAGAAAATTGTATACAGAATACTTGACTCCTGAGCTGGAACAGTTATTAGTCTTTTCCTTAACCTCCCCTGGGCCCTTGCCTGGCTACACAATAATATAAAATAATGTTTTAGCATAATTGCATTTTGAAAAATTTTTTTCCTGTATTTGTATTTCTGATATTCATTTAACAGCTGGTGACATTACTGAAGAGAACATCATAAAAAAAAATACCTAATCTAAATTATTGTGTTGCCTGTATTCAATAATGTCGTTGAATGATTTCCATGATAATTTCTTTTAAGATTTTAAAAATTATTTTCAATTATGTGTACAAACTTGTGTCTGTATTTGGGTGTGTACACATGCACTTTCTGTGAATCTGGAGAACAATGTGAGGGTCTAGGAGCGGTAGGTATAGGCAGTGGTAAGCTTCTGACATGGGTGCTGGGAACTTTTCGGTTCTTTGTAAGAGCACTATGAACCTTTAACCATTGTGAGGGTGTGAGGTCCTAGGAGCTGGAGGTATAGGCATTGTAAGCCTACTGACATGGGTTCGGGGAGGCTAACTAGGGTTCTCTGTAAGAGAACTATGCCCTGTTAACCACTGAGCTATCTTTATAGCCCCACAATGGATAAATTTAAGGGAAAAAGTTGCTCATTTTTAACTAAAGTCTGGTTGGCTTTCAGGCTACTTCTTTCCAATGTTTCAAATTGTATTCTATAGTACTCAAATGTGATCACTCTAGCATTGCCATCTGAGTCTCTTTTCATATATGCCACTTACTTTGGCCATGACAATTCTGTTCTGTGGAAATTTTAAGCTTAATTTTTTTCTATCCTTCAACACCTTTTGATTTCAAAACCTGACAAATCCCTTGTGAAACAACTGTTCTATTCCCTGTGCTTACTGCAATGTCATGGTGAGACTGCAAGACATTCCCTTGTGATTTCCTGGCCAGCCTCCCAGTTCTCAGCAATTTCATAAATATCAGCAGATGTCCAGTAGTAAAAGTCAGTGGTATGTTTGGGGCCCTTCTAGCTTCCAATCTGTTTCACTAGCTCTGAATGGGTACCCACATACTGATGGTGTATTTTCTCTAATAGAGATATCTGCTTGGGCTAACCCTGATCTCACCTCATGCTCAGAACCAACCAGATGCTGTGTGGGAAGAGACAGCTAGGAGCCACAACCCAACTAGGAAGCACTGTCACCCCTAAATAAAGCTCATCTACTCATAATACCTGAAGTGATCTGCTTCCTTCCAAAACAAGATTTATAGTTCATACTTTCCCAGTTTGGGAAAGAATAATGTTGTTCTGACCTAATACATTCTACCCTAAATTAGAAATCTTCTATCAACTGAAAATAAGAAACCATATTTATACTCATGGTATTATTTCTCAAAATGAACTAATCATTTACTTTGGTATCATTTTTTATGAGAGATAAAATCTAGTTTGTTAATGTTTTGTTACTTCGAATTAATTTTGTTTCTTGCAAAGACTTAAGGATTTAGGTCCTGAAGCTTGTTTATAACTGTTGTGCTTGTCTGTTTCCATTAAAGTAGGTTGGTTAGAAGACATTGTTATTTTCTAGATGGTCATGTTATCAATAGGCCTTCTAAATATGGTTGTTTGCACTTATAGACTCTAGCTATACTCAACTTTGATCAAGAAGCATCTGTTCACATTGAACTACAATCTCTGGAGAGAGGCAGAAATAGTCCAAGTGCTGAGAGAAAGAAACAGCACTCAGCTGCAAATGGGACATCTTTACCTAAAGCCAAGACACAGAGCATAAAAAGAAAGTGGATCAGAGAATGGAAGAGCCAGAAGATGTGGAGATATGCCATGAAAAGCCATTTTTTGAGCATGACATGGCCTTGCATTCATTATTCTAGTCAGCAATAGTTACTTGCAAAAAACCTGTACAAGATTAAACCTGTCAAACTCTGGCATAGATGGAAAACATGATCTCCTGGCCCATCTTTTCTGTGGTAATTGACAACTGCCCCCAAAAGGGAAAATCATTCTTCTTTGAGGGTGTGGCCTTCAGTCACCCTTCACAAATCACTCTGTGAAAGGCTTCATTTTAGTCTTCATTTGATTTTGTTATCATTAATTAATTTACAGAGGATTCAAATATATTTAATTTCTGCAAAGGTCTGTATATGGAAAGTGATTAGTGGATAGTTGTCTGATGAATTGGAAAGATAGAAGTTGGGTTGTAAAGCAAACATGTCACATGATCACCCACCTCAGGACTCCTTATCTAGTGATGTATTGAGTGTTATTTCGATAAATTAACTTACAGTTTAAGTTAATGCAAGATAACAGGATCTAGCTAGTATATAGAAGTAGGCACTGAGAAACCCCACACTTAACACAGGATAAATGGAACTTATAATGGATTCCCACAGTCTGATTACCCCAAACCTCAAGTGAAATTGGAGACCAAAGGATTTACGAAAAAAGAAACTGTAGAAATAATTTGGATTATCAGTCTGTATCCTGTACTTGCAAAGAATTTCAGCAAATGTATAGAAGTTCATTAGTCAATATTTGTAGCTGGAGTTTTTCTCCAGTCCTGCCTGGCCCAGGGTCAGGACAAATCTCTCTTACCTGCCAGTCCCACAGCCACTCAGACACAACCAAGTAAACACACAGAGACTTATATTGCTTACAAACTGGCCACAGCAGGCTTCTTCTTATCTAGTTCTTATATCTTAAATTAATCCATACCTGTTAGTCTATAAGTTGCCACGTGGCTCATGGCTTACTGGTACCTTACATCTCGCTTTGCTTTTCATGGCAGCAGCTGGCAGCAACTCTCTGCCTCAGTCTTCCACTTCCCAGAATTTTCCTCTCTCCTTGTCCCACCTATACTTCCTGCCTGACTACTGGCCAACCAGCATTTTATTTATACAGAGCAATATCCACAGCAAATAATGATTAGAAGACAGAAGAGTACATGGCCTTAATACACATTCCTTAATTATGGCTTGCAACAGAGATACAGTGTTGTGATTCGATAACAAGAGAGTTTACACACTCATTGGAAGAAGGTCTGAGAGGAGACACAACATCTGCTACCACATTATCATTATCAGTGTGTGTATGCATGAATATTCAAATAAATATCTCCTGACTTTGGTTTATAGAAGACTTAGGAAGAAAAGCATGTCATCTTATTATCTATTATAATTAAAATTGAGAGGTAATTTAAAGATATACCTGTTAGTGGCTTCAACACATATTCAAAAATATTTATAAACTAAATATTCAGTGAATGAGAAAGTACAAAAAAGCACCATTTTATAATCTGAGTCATCGTAAACTTTACTAGGTATAAAAATTCTACATTCTCCAAGGGAATTATCCTTGAAATTTTTCTTCCATCCCATTGAAATGTTCTTTAAAGGCTGAAAAATGAGTCTGTGTTTAAGAGATCAAACTGCTCTTGCAGAAGACCAGAATTCAGATCCCACAACCTGTGTCAGATGGCTCACAGCCATCTTTAGGGGATCCTACTTCTTCTTAAGTGTGCCTCCCCCCCTCTCTCTCTACACACACACACTTTAAAATAATGAAAATAACTCTTAAAAGAAAAAAGTTTCACATATTAAATGCTGAAAAGCAAATGCTAATTCCTTCAATGAAACATTAATCGTGAACTACAAATCCCTCCTGGGTCTTTCTCATTGTGATTGAGGAAATTTGGGGTCAGAGAGGTATCACAAGAATATAATATATTGTAACAATAATTTGTTATCAGTAACAAGCCTTCATTGACACCACATTCCTTCTTTACACACAGGTCAATCCATGGGATCCACTGCTGCTATAGGAAGAAATGGGTGGATTGAAAATAAAATGTTTCCATTGTTTTCATGATTCACATAAATTTAATGGCTATATATTGTCACAATAAATGCCATAAATTATACATACACCAACACAATAAAGGGCAAGTGCTTTTTTGCTCTTTTAGAAGCTACAGTTAGCCCTGAGTAATCAATGGATATAATGATGAGGAATAGGCCTCTTTCTAAAATTATAAAAATGTGAAGAATTAGAAATCAATCTACTATGGAAATAAAAGTGATAAATGAACAAATCACTAATCTAAATGATAAAGATAGCATTATATTTTCTCAGCTAGAACTTCTCAAGCACATACTTACTGAACTGGCAATTAAAAACAGAAAGCTGCATAGAATGATTAATTAAATTCACATAAGAAAGCTAGAATTAATTTTATTTGTAGTAGTGTGATTATTCTTTCTCTATAGCATTACAAAATTCTTTTTGATAAATTTATGGTAATATTTACTTTACTGATAAATTTATGGTAATATTTTCTTTAAATTACACAGACCTGAAGATTAAAAAGGCAAATCAAAATTGCCTCAAAAAATAATATAAAACTTGATTGTCATTGATTTTCTATGAATCTATATTAAGATTAGATGCCTGAATATGTATATATATATACAAAAAAAACAGGCCCACAATGTTTAGGACCAGAACAAATCCTTCTCTAGGACTCATATTTCATTTATTGCAACATTGTGGGCCAGAATCAAGCATCACCTAGGAAATGTGCTGCACTTCCACGTCTCTTCTGGATCTAGGTGTGGACTGTGTTCTCAGTCAAATTATTTATATTTTCTGATTTTGTTCCCCTTTGGTCTTGACCATGAACAGATGCTAACTTTGCTTTATCCTCTGCTGGTTGTTTCTAGAAAGCACTTTGGAACCAGTTTTGAGAATCTCACCCCTAAAGCGTCAGAACTTTTGCAAACCAATGCAGCTGCTTATGAGAATTCCTTCAATTTGGAAACATGGGGGAAATACCAATCCTACATTTTGTTTCTTTCCTTACATCCTATTTAGAAGATGCCATTTACTACTTCCCCACTGGTGTGTAGGTACAAGTGAGATGTTGCCATGAATTTTTAAGGAATGAACATGTATACAAAAATGTTACAGAGTTTTCTGAATAATCAAAGAAAGATTTCTTCTGAGGATGCTGCTTAGAAATGATTTTGTCAAGCTTCACCCCAGAATTCCTCATTTGACACTGTTCAAAACAAGGCTTAAGATATGAAATCAGTGATGTCCTTTCCATATAATTCCAAGCTGTAACATTAGCAGTATCAAAAAGCTCAAAATTCTTACTACATTTGAGAATATCTTGATATAGATGCATGCTTACATATGTGTGTGTGTGTGTGTGTGTGTGTGTGTGTGTGTGTGTGTGTGTGTGTGTATACATAGCTGAAGTTTTCCTGGTCCTGCTTAGCTCCTGCAGCCCTGTGGCTGCTTGGACTCAAACAAATACATAGAGGCTTATATTAATTAAAACTGGCCATTTGCTTAGGCTTGTTACTGACTAGCTCTTACACTTAAATTAGCACATAATTCTTATCTATGTGTAATCATGTGGCTTGATACTTTTTCTCATTTCTGTCTTCACATCTTTCTTCCTCTGTGTCTGACTGGCAACTCCTGACTCTGTCTTCTTCCTCTTCCCATAGTTCTCCTCTCTCCTTATCCCACCTACACTATACTTTCTGTCTGGCTACTGACCAATCAGCATTTTATTTATCAATCAATCAGATACACATATTCACAGCATACAGAGCGATCAATATCCTCAACAGATATACATATACAATATTAATACATATTATATCTGACATTTTAGTGCCTTTTTTGCTGGTGTTCAATTAATGATATGTCCTGAGTAGCACTTAAACATAGCATTTCTCAGAAATAAAGTAAGGTTTCAAAAATCCTACAGGTGGCATTTTTGGCTTCTAATACGAAGATATATGAGACTTGACATGTAGGTCATTAAGGGTATTCTTAAATTGCCACAGTAAAAGTTGAAGCCTAATCAATGAACCTGAATTAAATATGTAATGCATATTCTACTGTGGCAGAAAATGGCATTCACTAATGAGAAAATTTATTGAGAAGCTTTATTACACATTGCAGAATTCACAGGAGTCTTATTCTAATCATAACAACTCATATGATATCATTTACAACCTAGTAGAATTATTTTTTGTCTTCTCTCACCTAGATTAATTTCTTTGTGCTAGTTACACATAATGTTCTGATATTTTATAGGCATACTTTGGACATTCATGCTACAATACCATTATTCCCCCAACTTTCCAATAATTTTCAAAAATGAAGGAAAGTGGTGCATTTTTTAGATATTTGTGATTTCTAAGAAATACTCTTGATTGCCAAAATTATATCTTACCTTTTATTATCTGTATTACCTCAAATTATGAATGTATTTATTTATTTTTGTGGACAGTGCAGTGATTTTGATTAATGCAAATGGCTTTATCCAATTGTAAAGATATATTCTCAAGAGATTTTAATTTCAGTTATAGTTGGGTTTATTTTCTGATACTATTTTTAAAAATTTGCATAGCAATTTGACATCTAAGATATTGTCTGTGTAACTATTTCAAGGTTCTAGTGCCAGATGAATTCAGTATGAAATACCTCTAAATTTGCTAGTAATGAGATTCCCTGAAAGTTATTGTGTCTGCATTCATCACATACATTTCAAGTGGAAATAATAAATAGTAATCATCAGGGAACTTCATTGAAGATTAGTAGTTTAATTAATGTAAAATCAATTTCCAATAAGGAAACAATCAGTTAATATTAATTATTTCAATTGTAATTATTTTTATAATAGTAGTTAAGTTGTTATTCTTATAAAATCGACTATATTATTTCAAAAATAATACTGCTAAATTGATGATTTTGGGTTCAGGAAAATGCATAAGAATCTGTATGACTTTTAAGGTAGAGTAACAGGAATAAATTTAAATATAGTACCATGACCACTTGCAATCTACGTTAATGTAGTCATATTTCAGCAGGAGCTAGTATGAAATTAAATTGTTATCTAAGTTTAATAATGACTATAACATAATCCTTTTAAAAGTATAATCCTAATCCTGTTTCATTTATCCTCAATTTACAGTGTCTTGTAATAGAAAGTGTATCTATCTTTAAAAGTATTGACTTAATACCTTTTCTGTGAAATGGTCTTTTAACAGGCTTCCTGTGTAGTGCAACAAATTTCCAAATTCATTTTAAGTAAATATCATAGCCTTAAGGTTTCAACTTAACTCATGAAGAAGGAATACCAGGAAAAAAAATCAAATGAAATAAAAATTTTATATGGCTATGGTTCACTAAAAGAAACTAGAATCGAAATATAATAATTTTGAAGAATATCAGAACATTTGAAAGTATAAATTTGCCACCCTAAATTTTGTTAAAAAAACACAGTTCACCTGCCAGGCGGTGGTGGCACACACCTTTAAACCCAGCACTTGGGAGGCAGAGCCAGGCAGATCTCTGTGAGTTTCAGGCCAGCCTGGGCTACCAAGTGAGTTCCAGGAAAGGAGCAAAGCTACACAGAGAAACTTTGTCTTGACAAACCAAAAAAAAAAAAAAACAAAAACAAACAAAAAACACAGTTTATGTTTCCATGATATATTTGGACATACTTAAATTAAAGATAATATAAAATACTTGTAAAGAAGATTTTAATTAAAATATATTTCCAAACAAATATCCATCACTGTATTTTTGGAACAAAGACTTATTTGAATGACACGTCTTTGTGTCAGACTAGAGCTGCTCCAATTTCAGGATGATATTTACTATTGCTGTGTGCTCTATCTGGAACCACCTTTACTTATGCCTGTTTGTCACACTCAAAATTCTGTTTCTCAAGAATGAGCTAAATTTTTATTTCATTTCATCAGAAATAACTAGTAATGAATAATTTTTAAATAAACTCAGAATAGCAAAATGTCTATTAATCCACATGCAACTAAGGAGTATATTTCTCAAAAAAAAAACCTAAATTTCTTTTGCAAAAGTAATTTAAAAATATCAAATCAAATCTGGTGTGTACTGAAATTTACAAGTATGAATTGTATATTACCAAAAACCTGTTATAAAAATAAAAATGTTAGACACATTGATTTAGGCGCTCTTTGTACAGCAACTAGAAAATTAAGAAAAATCAAACTAACGCTATCAATGAGAAGTGAATAACAAATATAATTTGTACAACTAGCTGAAATATAAGGGCTCAGTTCATAAAGTCCTTTCTTATGCTAATGAATACAAATTTATTCCATACTTTCCTCTACTATTAGATTCAGGGTAATCTTTTATTTTTATTATTATTATTATTTTGGTAATCTGATTTTATATTGAGGTCTTTGATCCATTTGTCTTCGGTGTGAACAATATGGGTTTATTTTTATTATCCAACATATCTATCTTTTCTCCAGTTACAATTTTTAGATTCTTTGTGGAAAGTTGAATGTCTGTAGGTGTGTGGAGTTAAGTACAGGTCTTCAGTTATATTCTGTTGATCAAAATGTCTTTTTTGTGTGTGTGCCTATAGTTTTCTGTTTTCTTTACTATAGATGGCTCTTAAGTATACTTTGAAATCTAGGATACTGATAAATCCAGTGATATCTATTCAGATTTCTTTTAGTTGTCCTGGAATTTTTGTGTTTCCGTGTGAATTTTAAGATGATTTGTTAAAGTTCTTTAAATAATTGCATTTGAAATTTTGACGAGGATTGCCACCAATGTGCAGTATTACCAGTTTCATAATATTAATCCCACTGATCCATGATCATAAAAGTTCTTCCCACCTGCTGATATCCTCTTCAAATTCTTACTACAATGTGTTAAAGTTTGTATTATGCAAGTTTCTCACTTGCTTGATTAGAGTTATTCTAAGATATATTTGAGACTATTGTGAAAGATATTACTTCCCAGATTTCTTTTTTAGTATGTTTGTCATTTGTACATAGGAAGGCTAAATAACCGTCCACAACTCATGGTTGAATTGATTTATGAATAAAAACTGAAATGCTATGTTTGCCCAAATACAGCTACTCTTATTTCACATTGTGAACAGAACCATAATTTGGAGCAAAATGTTTATACAAACAGCTAAAGCATATCATGTATTTTCATTCGTTTCAAATTAGTATAGTCCTATGCCTAAATTCTACTCATTGAGAAAAAAAGCAGAGTTCAATTTACAAGTAATGATGGCTAATCTTGGTTGTCAACTTTACTATATCAGGATCTAAGTAAAACCCAAGCAGGTGGGCATACTTGTGGGAGTTTTTAGTTTTGGTTTTCTTTTCTTTTTTTTTTCCCATTGGATAATTTGAAGTGGAAGACACAGTGCTGAGCCACACCTTATGGTGACAGCCTACATAAAAGGATGTGGAAGGGGGAGGCTTTGCCTGATTGCTGTCATCCCCAGTCATTCATCTATCCTGTTCCTGAGCCATTCTTTCACTGGCGTGAGGACATACTTCATGGGAACTCCAGCATAGACTGTAAACTGGCAGTTTTCTAAAATCTCTCTGGTACTTCAGCACCAGATTGGGACTACTGTATCACCCAGTTTCATAGACTGAACCACCATCAGACCCTTGGCTGTTTTTCATCAAGGGCAGCCATTGCCCAGACCACAGCCTATACAACACTCTACTAAATCTCTTTTTATTATATCATGTGTTCTAGAAAACCAGTTTCTTTAAAGAACACTGACTAGGCCGGGTGGTGGTGCTGCATGCCTTTAATCCCAGCACATGGGAGGCAGAGCCAGGTGGATCTCTGTGAGGTTGAGGCCAGGCTGGTCTACAGAGCAAGATTCAGGACAGGAACCAAAACTACACAGAGAAACCTGTCTCAAAAAACAAAACAAAACAAAACAAAACAAGCAAACATCATTGTCTAATACACAACACATCCAGGACATCCATTTTTCCTGATATAAGGTAAATGTCTTTTTTCTCATTTCTTTTTGATATCTACATTCTTTCTGAATATAGATGAGATGCCAGGAGATTCTAGAGGACCTCATAAGAAAAGGAGATGGCGAGGGAATTGGAGTGAGGAAGCGTATGCTGATTCTGAGACAGCCTCTCTGCACTAAATCACAAAAGGGTTAACTCCTATATGACTGCTTTATAACACAAGTTACTTCTGCTTTGAATATATACTTATTCAGCTATGGAAACTTTAGTTCAACACACTGGGAGCTAATATATAACTGCCATTATTAAGCACAATTATAAGATTAGAAATTGAGACTTAGGAAGTTTAATAAGTATCCCCATAATACTTCATCCCTTAATTGGTTCTATTTTGAACTCTATAAATACATGTTGAACACAAATTATATGATATTGTTTTAGAACATAGTGTGATAAGTGTATGTATCGTCAGGAACAGTATTCTCAATAAGGTCACCTCAGAGCCTTTGACAGAATAGCAAAAGTAATCATCTCCAATCTAAGGGCACACAGCTTGGATTTTTCTGGAAAAAAAATCTCTTAAAAACCAATTGGGAAATGCTTATTATAGGTATATAGGCCAGTAGGCAAGAAAACTGGTCAGAATATTGTTGGATTATTTCAGGTAATGGGGAGGAAATCATTGTTTACAGTAACAAAAACCAGTTGTGGAGAGGGAATGTTTAAGGAGAAATGAAACAATAAAACTGTACTTACAGCTGAGGTGTGAGACAGAAAAAAAAGTGAACTCTTGTGTATTTATTATTTAATAGCAAAGAATGTTGAAATTGCAAGGAAAGAATACAAAAAATGACCAAGAACTGCTATGCTTCTGATGTTTCTCAGGTAGAAGCTGATCAGTACATGTATGAGTTAAACTGGCATGTAAGCTCTAGATATTGAAGACAAAGGACAGGAACGCACACAGGAATTAAAAGAGAAAAATGTGTAAATGAAGGAAGGGATAAAGGAGTGAAGTAAGGAACAAATGAAGTAATGAATGAGTGAATGAAAGAAATGGAACAAGAGAAAGAGTGAAAGAAAATGAGTAAAAAGATATATATATATATATATATATGTATATATATATATTATTTACAACAATCCTTTGTTTTTCATGACAACAGATTAAAGTAATATCAGCAATGCATGCAATGATGAAGAAACTTTCACACAACAAATGGTATGAGAACCAACCTTGTTTCTAGACTGTGCAGAGAAGCCATGAAAATGATAAGCGCCCTTGGGACTCAACCAGAATATAGCCATTTCAAGAGTGGGGAAAAAAAAAAACAACCTAAAACCTAGATATCTGGCAGAGATAATAATATGTTCTTTACAAATTATTATACTGGTATTTTTTGTGTCTGTGCTATAACATGTGATACTGGTAATATACTGGACACCTCATAATTCAGCTCCAAGCCATAGAAATAGTAACAGCATTTGGAGGCTGCTGGCAAGGAGACTGTGAGACAGACAGCTTTCCATGTGCTGCATTCCTCTACAATTTCTCTACGGTAGTAATGCCATCTGACATTGAAATACAGCTGCTGGTATTGAAGCTGGCCCTTCAAAGAAATTGAAGCAGACATAGAGAGATTTTCACCATAAAGGGAAAACCAAAGCAGAATTGATGGCATGGAAGAAATAAAAAAAAAAAAGTAAACCTTGAACCTTTGCTATCTTGAAAATCCATGAGTGATGATGACTCTTTCTCATGATGGCTTCTGCATCCAAGGAATCAAGATGTTTACTTACTGGCCTGTTCATGAACATCAACTAGGGCTTTTTTTTTGTATTGGAAAAAAATGAATATTTTATGTTTAATTTAGTTGATAAACAGGATGATATAAAATAAAACTATACATATATATTCCTCATTAAGTACCATAGGAGTCTCACCAAATGAGCTATACATAGCAATTGAATTTTTGAGATATAGAAAATTTAACTTGAATTTAGTGGTGCATTAATGAGAACCCAGGAATACACGTGAATAATGAATACCATAGTTAGGGTTTTTATTACTGTTGTGAAACACCATATTTGAAATCAAGTTAAGGAGAAACTGTACCTTGTATACCTTTCATATCACTGTTAATCATAAAAGTAATTCAGGGCAGGAACACGCAGGCAAGAGCTGACACAGGAACTGTAAAAGAATGTTCCTTACTGGCTTGCTTATGATGGCTTGCTCAGCCTGCTATGTTACAGCGGTCAGGACCACTAGGGCAGGGGTGGTACTACGCGCAATGGCCTGGGCCCTCCCACGTCAATCACTAATTAAAATGCCCTAGACTGAGAAAACTCTTAGATGGAGATAAACTCAGACTTCAAAAAGGTGAATGATAGAAATGTAAGCTAAGATTAACTGTGGCTGATGACTTGCAGACAGAGTGTTTTGTTTTGTTGTGTAATATTGTGGAGGAACACTTGTACACCACCACACTGGAAAAGAAACTCAGATAAAAGGGAAAGTAAAAGACAATCACAGTTTGTAATAAGGTGGCAACAGTAACAGTGGTAACTGAAGGACTAATAAATAATAGATATTTGGCTTGAAGAGTGAGCAGCCTATCACTCTGCCTCAGAGTGCAATTGTTGCAGACAGGACACTTAGAGCAGTGGTTCAGAACCTTCCCGATGCTGCGACCCTTTCAGATAGTTCCTTATGTTGTGGTGACCCCACAATCATGAAACTACTTCCCTTGTTACTTCACAAGTGTAATTCTGTTACTGTTATGAATCATAATAAAATATATGTGTTTTTTGGTGGTCTTAGGCAAGCCCCCTGAAAGGGTCCCTTAAACACAGAGGAATTGAAACTCACAGGTTGAGAATCACTGCCCTAGAGGTTTGTCTACAGCTGGATCTTAAGGAAGGATTTCTCAACTAAAGTTCTCTCCTCTCAGATGACTGTAGCTTGAGTCAAGCTGACATAAAACTAGCCAGCATAGTGATTATCTCCAGTCAAGCAGCAAGATGTTGAACTGTTGGCAAGGGTAATTTTACGTGTGTGTGTGTGTGTGTGTGTGTGTGTGTGTGTGTGTGTGTGTGTGTGTGTGTAAAATTTGTTCATCAACTTATTCTAGAAATCTCACTAAGATACATAAAATCTCAGCTATAAACAATGTGATGCCACATTAGAGCCATTATATAACCAAGCTTCATGATATCTCTATTGGAGTTAATAAACCAGGGAGTGCATATACCTTTGTGACAAGATGAAATCATATGATGTAAATAAGCAAACTTCAGGTATTCAGTTTTGGCTTAAGCAGAATGAAAAGTAAATTACCATGAAGTAAATAGGTCATGAGAGGAATGGAGGAAAACTCCATGTTTGTCAGGATAATGTAGCAAAAACATACACACAAAAATTACCCTTATTTCCCAGTTACTCTATAATACAGATTTTAATCTTACATACATGAGATATGAGAGTCTCGATTCGTGAGACTTGTCCAGTGGCTCTATTTCTGGTGGCATCCTTAATTAAGTGTCTGGAACCCTTCCATTGTGCAACAAACCACTTTAGGTTGTCCACATCTAGCCATTCTGAAAAGGGAAATGTGATGGACTGTAGTGACTGCTTCTCATTAGGGTCTTTGTTTAATTTGCTTCTGCTGACAATTAAGCAGAAATTAGCCACATGTGCCCACCTGCATGAAAAGAATTGGAACCAAACAATTTCCTATATGCTCAGGAGGAATATAAAATAATTTGATGAAATTGTAGTACTTTTTTTTCTGCCACATGCTCCAATTAAGGCCCAAAATTGGTGAAATGCATGATAAAAATATACTTTTCCCCAAAGGTATTAGACTTTACCAACATATCGACTTCAGAACTGAAAATATGCATAAGAAGAATCTCATTATTAGTGGTTGA
Organism: Peromyscus maniculatus bairdii; assembly: GCF_049852395.1. NCBI lineage: Eukaryota > Metazoa > Chordata > Mammalia > Rodentia > Cricetidae > Peromyscus > Peromyscus maniculatus. The sequence continues at coordinate 63,707,082 of NC_134872.1, read as the reverse complement.
GTGTCTATGTAATGCTTTTAGAAATGAGAGATGACATTTAATTAACTATTTGTAAAAGAGAGCATCAATAATTACTGTTTAATTGTTCTTATAAATCTCAGCTACAGATTAGAAGATGCATGATAATTGTTAGCAATTGAGATTTCATCAGATTGAACTCTCAACATAAGATCTGGGAAGTGACCAACAAAGAGATGTCAAAGCACCTGTACAGACTGTGCAACGTTCATGTGAATCACATTTATCTCTTGGCACTCAGAATCTCTCTACACAATCACAGAACAAGGGGTTGCTTTGGGTCTCAAAAATTATAATTAAGTTAGACAGGTGTACTGAAGATCTCAACGATTCACTTGTCTTTCTCTCATTCCAATGCTTAATTATACAGGAATTTAAACTCAAGATCACTGGTCCATTTGAAAAAATTGATCACATTATGGTCAGGAAGTTTCAGAAAATGGTTAACTTGAGTCTTTTTATGGTACTAGGGAAGTGGCTGAGAGCTTTATATCCTAATAAGGTCCTTAGATAGCAGGAAGAGAGTGAGAACCTGGACTTGGCATAAGCTTTTGAAACCTCAAAGCCCAACCCCAGTGACACACAACTTCTAATTATGTGACACCTACTCCAACAAGTATAGAACTCCTAATCCTTCCCCAAAACCTGGGGACTAAGCATGTAGATATATGTGCCTGTGGAAGCCATTCTTTTTCATACAATCACAATCTACTCCCTGACTCCCATAGGCTCGTAGCAATATCATAATGCAAAATGCATTCAGTCCAACTTCAAAAGCTCCCATAGTCCATCAGTCTCAACACTGTTTAAATGTTCAATGTCTCTTGAATGGTATCAAAAATGGAATCTTTTTTTTTTAATGGGTCACTGAGGCTTTTATTTTGCATGTAGAACTGCTGGGGCAGGGATCTTAACCTGCGGCCACCCTAAAGATTACACTGGGCTCCAGACACTTAGCTTGGAAGTGAGGTGACAGAAACAATGATTCAGACCAATCACATGATTACAAGGCTGGGGTTTCCAGCAGGCTCAAGGTGGTCAGGTGTGGCTGTCTAAGGACGTCTAAGGAAGCAGTGTAATGGGAGGAACATATGCTGGGCCAGCTTTGAGCCGCCTCGTTGACATCAGGGACAGGGTCGAAGCAGCCGGTGGCTCCAGGGATCTCCACACACACTTTACTTGGCCAGGGGTTTCCTGAAGCACCTGCCGGCAGACTTGGCCTTGCAGCCCAGCTCTTCCTCGATTCTAAGGATCTGATTGTACTTGGCCAGGCGCTCAGATCGGCATGGGGCACCGGTCTTGATCTGCCCAGTGCAGAGAGAGTCCCACCACCAGGTCAGCGATGCAAGTATCCTCAGTCTCCCCAGAGCGATGCGACACCATGACGCCCCAACCATTGGACTGGGCCAGCTTACACGCCTGCAGAGACTCGGTCACAGAGCCAATCTGGTTCACTTTGAGCAGGAGGCAGTTGCAGGACTTCTCACTCACAGCCTTGGCAATCCTCTTAGGGTTGGTTACTGTGAGATCATCCCCAACCACCTGGATGCCTGCACTGGCTGTGAACTTCTTCCAGGTCTCCCAGTCATCCTGGTCGAAGGGGTCTTCAATGGACACCACTGGATAGTCCCGGATGAAGGACTTATACAGGTCAGCCAGCTGGTCAGGTGTGATGTACCTGCTGGCATCATCGAGAGATTTGAAGTCCAGGTCGTACTTGCCAGACCGGAAGAACTCGGAGGCGGCCACATCCATGCCGATGACAACCTGGTTGGTGTAGCCAGCCTTCCCAACTGCGTTCTTCAGCAGCTCCAGGGCTTCTTTGTTCTCCAGGATGTTGGGTGCATGGGGAAGGGTGTCTCAAAGGCTGTTGAGCACATCAATAAAACTATCGCACCTGCTCTGGTTAGCAAGAAACTGAGTGTTGTGGAACAAGAGAAGATCGACAAACTCATGATTGAGATGGACGGCACTGAAAATAAATCCAAATTTGGTGCCAACGCCATCCTGGGAGTGTCCCTGGCTGTCTGCAAAGCAGGTGCCGCAGAAAAGGGAGTACCCCTTTACCGTCACATCGCCGACTTGGCTGGCAACCCTGAGGTCATCCTGCCGGTTCCAGCTTTCAATGTGATCAACGGCGGTTCTCATGCTGGCAACAAGCTGGCCATACAGGAGTTCATGATCCTCCCTGTGGGGGCGTCCAGTTTCCGGGAAGCCATGCGCAATGGGGCAGAGGTTTATCACAACCTGAAGAATGTCATCAAGGAGAAATACGGGAAGGATGCCACCAATGTGGGTGATGAGGGTGGGTTCAAAAATGGTATTTTAACTGTAACTCCCTATAAAATCAAAATCCAATTACATATTTCCAACAACCTTCAAATCATTTATCTCTGTGTCAGATGGTAAAGGAGTTAAATAGCTAGTCATGTCCTCCACTCCTATCTTCGTGACTGCAACACACTTCCCTCTCTGTGGCTGTCCTTGTCAGTTATCGCATGCTCTGGTATCTCTAACATGTCTCCAAAGTAATCCAGACTTCACCTTCACAGTTTAAAACAATGGCTGCTCCATGTCTCCATGTAGGAACTCCCCTGCCTTATACCTGATCTCCCTGGCTTTCCTTAATCAGAGAAGGAAGATTCCACAGACCCTAGCCTCTAAATCCTAAACCACAATGCCTAAATTGCCAAAGTTCTTCTGCTTGCTGGTGCTAGAAACTGTCTCCCTCTTGGCTTACATTTGCATAAGCTTTTTGTTGTTATTTAGGCCTAGGAAATCCTCCAAGGATTTTCATTTCACAAGTTGCAAGTTTAGCCTGGAGAGATCCCATTTAATATCAGGTTTTTCTTTAAGCAACCCATCTTCTTGATCACAAGATTTGGCTCCAACATTAAATTTCCTTGTACTCCTTTTCTCCTTCAAACTGTATATTTTTTATTTCTCTTTGTCATCTTTGTTCTGTTTCATTGTAGATCTGCATAAATGACCATTAATAACCCTATGAAAGTCAAGAGTAGGCTATCTTGAAATCTTCTCTGCCAAACACATTAGTCCAAAACTCTTCCATATTGTAGCATGAATCTTAAATGGTCTTATTAATAAAATCAAATCCAGGGCCAAGTATTGGGGTGACTGCTGAAAGATCAGAGAAGCAGAACAAGCCACAGCTATCTCGCCTCACCAGTTCTTCAGTTGATCCTGTTTCCTCAGACTGGATGCTTCTCAGCTGAACTGTGCTGCTCAAAAGCCTGAATGCTTAACCAGCCAAATGCTTCTAGTTTCTGGTCCTCACGCCTTGTATACCTTTCTGCTTTCTACCATCACTCCCTGGGATTAAAGGTGTGAATCATCATGCTTGGCTGTATCCTTGAACACATGGGTTTCTGCCTCTGAAATGCTAGGATTAAAGGCATGTACTACCACTGCCTATCCTCTATGTTTAATAATGTGGCTGTCCTGACTCTGACCCCAGATAAGTTTATTAGGGTGCGCAATATTTCAGCGAACACAATACCACCACAAAATATAGCATCAGACATGTTTAGGACAAAGATAAAAAGCAGCTACATCCTTTGCCAAAATAGCACAAGGATGGCCTCTAAGCCAGTGGCTGTTATTTTTCCCTTGGAAATCTCTCACACTGGGCCTGAATAGTGCACATTACTCTCAGAACTCCTGTCTTCCAGGCTTCTAATAGGGTGGTCTATTAAGCCTCATTTAAAGCACTCTACCACTATTCTAGTCCAAAATCCCAAATGTGTCCATATTCCTCCAAACAAAAGCAAGACCAGTCTCTGATACTAACTTCTGTTTAGTCAGTGTTCTAATGCTATGAAGAGACTCCATGACCAAGGCAACTCTTACAAAATAAAGCATTTAATTAGAGGCTTGCTTATAGTTTTAGAATGTTAAGTCATCATGGCAGGAAGCAGACAGGCATGGTGCTAGAGCAGTAGCTAAGAGCTTTATAGCCTGATGTAATCTGCAGGCAGCACACAGAGAGATGGAGGGAGGTGGGAAGGGAAGAGGATGAAGGAGAGGAGGGTGGCTGGAACTGGCATGGGGTTTTGATATCTTAAAGTTCACCCCAAGCAACATACTTCCTCCAATAAGGTCACATCTCCTAATCCACCCCAATTATTTCCACTCTCTGCTGAATGAGAATTCAAATATATGAGTGTATGGGGGCTATTCTCATTAAAAACCACTATAAGGTTTATGCTAGAAAACTGACGTAAATGAAGATGCACAGGATTTCAAGAAAATTAATTTACATGAATTAATTTAGTCTAATATATGTTCCCTTTAGCTAATGTCTTAAAAATCAAAAATAGATTTTAGATTGTTATATGAATTAATAGATTTCTGTTATTTTGCTTGAGTACATCTACTCTTACTCTATTTAGGTCTATTTGGTTTTAGATCTTGGTGGATTTAGATTTTGTCATCTTTCAATTTAATAAAGTTCCCTTTTTAAATTTAATATATTTTAAATTAAAGTATAATCATATCATTTGTAATAACCTTTTCCTCCATCCAATGTTTTCCACGTCCCTTCCCTGAGACCCCTCCATTACTCCTATCTCCCAAATTAATGGCCTCTTCTTTGTTTTATTATTGTTACATATATAGAGTGGTCCATAAATATATAAACAAAATCTGCTCAGTCTATTTCCTTTCTGTGGTGTGTGGGTGTGTGTGGTGTGGTGTGTGTATGCTTTAATGGCAGAACATTCTGTATTGGATAACCAACTGAGAGGCTTAACCCTAAATCCGCCCCCCCCATAGTCATTTACTCTTCAGTTGCCTGTAGTTCTTTGTGTGAGGACTCGATTCTTAGACTTTTTCTCCTTTCCCTTTAGCATATAAATTGATGCTTTAGTGGTTAAGAACTTGTTTAGGTACTTGTTTCTAGACTAAAGTGTCTTAAAGTACATTTCCTAGTCCTCTGGCTCTTACAATCATTCTAGCTCTTCTTTCTAATTGTTGTCTAAGCTTTAGCTTCAGTAGTTGTGATGAAGATGTTGGAGTGGACTAACTACAATCTACTGATCTCTACATTATGGCCAGTTATGGTTTCCGTGATAATCTACATTTGTTGTGAAGAGAAGTTTCTTTGATGAGGAGTGAAAGCCAGATTTATTGTGAGTATATGAATAAGTAATGTAGTAAAAATTATGTTGGCCTAGTAAAGTGCTGGTAATACGCTATCTCTAAGATTAATGATTTCACTAACCATGGATAGTTGATTAAATTTCCAGTACCGAGCAAGGTTTCCCATCTGTTGAGAGGACCATAAGTCCAATTACACAACTATTCATTACTGACAAGTTATGAATGTCACCATTGTGCATTTAGGAATATCTTCTCATGTTTGCCAGTGTTGTAGTTCATATTTATTATATTTATCATATTTATTATAATTACTTGAGTCTTTATCAAACAACTTTGATATTATTTGTCCCTACTCCCTGTTCCTATATTGGGTTTCTGCCTCTTCAATTGGAGCCTATTTTTTCCATTGTCTTTTCCTGTCATCTGTACCCTGCTCTTGCCATCTCTAATCTGCTCCACGAGGTCCTTTTAAAGTTTTCTGGTTTCTGAATTTATCAGTGAAGCTTTGTTTTTCACTGTCACTTGAAATCTTGAGCTAAAGTGATGCTTTTCTGATCCAGGCACCATTCCCAATCTTTCTGACTAAACACTAGTGGTAGAAACAGGTATACTGTTAACTCTATACTTTCATTTAAAATATATGGTATTCTCCAATTTTAAATCCAAATACATTTGAATATAGAATAATATTTACAAAATAGTGGCAACTAAAGAAACTGAGTGGCTATCTGCTGTCTCCACTTATTCTATTACCTGAATGAGGGCCACTGAAGAAAGACCAGAGTATCTCTATGGGGTCATGGGGTCTTTTCTTCACTTCATGTCTGAAGCCCTCTTTATCTTACAGTTTATTATTTGTGTTTTGTTTGATGCTGGGTAAGACACACAAATAGCAGAGATTACATTAGAAAACCATAAAAGATATCAGATAATGGCAGCATTATTTTTCTAATATAGTAAAAGGAGATAGCACAGTAATAAAAAGTGGAAATGTGCCAGAGTTTATATAAACTGAGAAAGATCTGTGGGAGATACTAAGTTCTCATACCGACTTTCAGCTTCTTAGAAAGCAAGCAACAATGGCATGGAATGATACATGCCATAGTTGGGGAGCTTGTGAAGAGTGAAGTGGTAACCTGCCTGGCTGCCCTACTCTACAAAGCCAGTGCAGGAGCTTTATAAACAATGTTCAAAAAGCAATTGTAATAGCAATGTAAGGATTACTTAAAGAACTGTTTCAGCACCCAGCAATCCCACTACTTCCAGTTTGAATAATTGGAAGATGAGTAGAGAATGTTCTACCTACAGGCCAGCATAAGTAGAGAGGGGGGAAAATGAACGTCAAATAGGATTAATGAGCACATCAAGACTCAGTCGTGCCTCTAGAAAATACTACTGCAGGGGAATCAACAGAGAAATCAAATGAAAACATTGCATCAGTACTTCCTGTATTTTGCAACTGGAAATCAGTGTGTTATAAATAAGTTAGACTTGGAAAGTACATATCTTATTTTTCCCCATATTTGAACTTCAGATTTTAAGTTATCCATATATATGTATATACAGAAATATGTTTGTGTACCTATATGTATGTATTTGTGTCTAAGTGTGTGTGCATGTGTATGTGTGTGTGTGGGGTAGGTAGGTAGGTAGCTAAGAAAACAAGGAAGAGGATGGCAAGAGAGGAGAGACTGTGGGGAGTTAGATCCTAGAGGTGAGGTGAAAGAGAAAGTGTGATAAAATGCATCTGCATTGTCGCAGCAGAAGCTGAGATGAACTGAATGGAGAGAGCAAATGAGATGGAATGGGGCACAGCAGAGGGCAATGGAGAAGAAGGAAAAAGGAGAACAGAAAATTCATATGGGCATGAAGATGCTCCAGTATTAGCTAACCGAAAGTCAGTGGAAGAAGAAAATAAACGAAAAGTGAAGGTTGAGCACAAGGTGCTGACATTCCAGAAAGTGGGAACTTTTCATTTTCTCTGCTGGACTTCAAGGCCAGAATAGTAGCATTGTAAACAGCTTTCAAAAAGTAATTCTAATAGTAATTATTTGGAAAATAGTTTATAAATAAATAAAGGCTATCCAATCATTATTTAATATTAATTAACAAGTGCCAATTTTAGCCCAGATATTTATTTTCCAACATTCATCTAACTACAACAAATGCAATATTTTTGAGCAGAGTAATTCTAAATTTCTGTAATTGGTTGTGATAATTGACATATTTGAGTATTCTCTAGTCATGATTTATACATTTGTATTTAACATTCCCCCACATGAATATAGAATTTCTCACCCTCTATAAAATATTATGTGTATTTTTGTACACATCCACCTAGATTGTTCCTCTGATATCAGCATACCATTCTGTATGGTAACATAACTGATCATTAGATGTTATTTTATTTTTTTTATGTCTGACTGGTGAAAATTCCTGGACAATTTGTCCTCTAAACATCATAATAAAGTAATGGTTGTTACAACAACTGTTCAAATATGTCTCTATATTCTTGTTATAAATATCACCACCTGAATTTGTCAAATATATGCATAAAAATGAGATACAATGAATTGATGAATTTCACCCCCTCAGGAAGAGCCATAGTAAATGAAGTTCTAGGCATGTAGTGCTTAAGAATGGTAGTCTACAACTCAGATTCTGAAAACAGACTGACAAAGTAAGTAAAAGAAGAAAGCTCTTCAGAAAATCTTAAAACTATAAAAAAAAATAGTCAAGGGCAATGAGCCAAATAGAACTAGATATAATTAAAAGAAGAGAGAACCGGTCTTGACACAAACAAAAGTAACTAATATTAATACTACTCACAATACTTTAGGAGTATTAAGCAGAGATGAATGCATCAATGGAAATTTACATAATATCACTACTGAACTAAATTAGCCATAAAATCAAGTGGCATCAGAAGTGACACTGAAGAAAAATAATTCACCCAAAACCTGTAGAAAGTTCCTAGCATCCAGAGGAAACCGGAGAACTAAGTTAGCCTCTATTAACATAAGGACAGCAAACATGCAGGGTCTTTCAGCATGTCTGTTCTTCAGCATCTCCACAACAAACTGTATACTTAGCACCATTGCCTGATTCTGTTCTTGCTTTCTATCCATTAGTAAGGGTGATAACACACCTACATCACAATTATGACATCCACATCACCATTGGCTCCCCTAATTGTGAGTCACCATTTATTTATGATTCTCTCATTTTTTAAATAAAAAATGTTTGTAGATTTGCTGTCCATCTGTCTTCATTCTCACCAACATTGACCCTGTACCAAAGGTTAAACCAAAATAAGGGGTAAAATTATTTCAACAAAATGTTCACAGTAACAATGAATGTACAAAGTAAAAAAAAAAAAATGCAATTTATCAGTAGTCAGGAGTATGCATGCATGGGCAAGTATGCCTATCTTTGCAATTGTAGCTTTTTTTGTCATTTCTAAAATCACAAAGGAGTAAAAAATAATATATTCTAATAAAAGTAGTAATGTAACCCTTTGTTCATTTGAAATATCGTCATTGTAAACAATATTCTCAGGCATGATAGCAACTAAAATGCTGTAACATACAGTCAGTTAAATTAAAATTACACAAATGAGGCTCATAAAATAAAAAAAAATCCCCATTAGATGGCTGAAAGAATAATTGAAGTATAATAAAAAATGAAAATTTAACAAAAAAAATGAACTTACAATATGTATTAATTAACTTACATAAAAAGATAACATAAAGACAAATAACAACTCAAAAACATGTATTCAACAGTCTTTTCAGTAAATGGCACTGGGCAAATCACACACACACACACACACACACACACACACACACACACAGCACTCTAAATACACACAACACACAAAACTAAACACAGGACCTAATTCTCACCCTAAGCAGATCAAATGAAAATAGGCTGAAGATTAAAATTTAAGTGGAATCTGTTACACATATACAAGCAAAGAGCAAATGATCTCTGTAGCCATAAGTTTCTCTGGTCCCACCCGGCTCCTTGGTCCCAGGTTTCTCTAGCCCCACAACCGTTTATAAAATAATCACTCAGAGGCTTAATATTAATTGCAAATTATATGTCTCATGGCTCAGGCTTCTTACTAGCTAACTCTCATAACTTAACTCAACCCATAACCATTAATTTATGTGTTGCCACATGTTCCGTGGCTTTATCTGCATCCCATTTCATGTTGCTCCTTGGACAGTGTTTCCCCTTACTCTCCTTTCTTTTTTCACTCTCTCTCTCTTGGGTTTTCCCACCTGGCTCCATCCTGCCTTGCCATAGGCCAATGCAGCTTTATTTATTAAGCAATACATTCACAACATAGAAAAAGACATCCTATAGCAGATCTCACTCATTACATGGTTTCCTAATGTTTATTGCTTAGAATTTACAAACAGAATAGTGACTAATTAGAATCAGGGGAGTGATGAGAAGAGATAACTAGAGAATGGTTGAGAAGGTACTAAGGTATATAGATATCAAGAAACTCAGATACTTTACATAGTATGGTGAACTATACATTTTAAAAATCTAAAAAAGTTTTTTTTTACTTTTGAGATAAAATATATTTTAATTTGATTTAAATATTGCACTATATATATATATATATCTCACATTACAAATTATCCTCAACGTTCATAATTTTTATACTTTTGTATATCATTCAAAAATAAAAATAAGTGTATCTAGGAGAACTATGGTAAAGTTATTTTTAAGAGATAATATTCCATGTTTGTATTATGGTTTGCATACTTCAGTCTCCTCAGAAAAAGGTATCAACCACTATGAATAAATATACAGGCAACTTTCTATGATAGTAATGTTTAAGAAATATCTCATCTTTAGTCCATGGTCAAAGACTTTTTTAATTTTGTATAAATGGTATTTGCTGATCAAAGAAAACAAGGCAAAAAAGAAATGTTTTTTGAGGAAATTTGACAATTTTTAATAGGTACCATATGCTATAAGGAAGTTTTTGTCTTGATTCTATAAAGGGACCTCTTTCTCAATAGTTACATTATTGGCCACTTATCATTAATAGAATGAATATTGGTTTTACATAAAGGCTATCAGATGTTAGAATAAAGCAATGCCAATTATGATGGATGTCTGTGTTTACTTGCCATCACTAGTCTTTATATTTATGTTTACCATAAGATTAACAGTGATTGTAAACAAGGTGATGAGAAATCTCCCATAGAATAGAAAATAATTGGAAATAAAAGAGGGGAGATAATTTGGTGAGATTACCTGATGATGGAAGGTATATGTCCAGAAAAGCTCAAGAATGGGTGTTTATTTTATTTTATTTTATTGTTGTTGTTGTGGTGGTGGTCGGTTAACCATAATTGACTACGAGAAACTGAGGGAAAGAAGGAAACTATTTAGGTTACATTCAGGTCACAGTCCATTCTGGAGGGAAATCAGGGCAGGAACTTGGAGGCAGAAATCATGGAGGAATGCTGCTTTTGGATGTTCTTTAAGAGCCACACTCATTTTGATTTCTTAATCAGCCTAGAACTATCTGCCCAAGAAGTGATGCCACTCACAAAGGGTTGGGACATCCTACATCAACTAAGTCAAAACAAACACCCAAAGACATGTCTCCAGGCCAGTATGATGTAGGTAATACTTCATGTGAGGTGACTTCACACTGTGTCAAGCAGTCAGTTAAAGCTAACAATGTAATCACATAACATGACCTTCAAAACATTTTTAGAGTAGCAGTTGGGTAGTTATTTGAAAAAGAAATAGGTCTCAAAGCATTTACAAGAATGATCAGTGCTTACTTGAATGTTTCATAAGAGAGCAGTTAGTCACAGAGATGTACTGGTTTAATATATGAGATATCAGTAGTATAGACATTTTGTTAAAAGAGTGGCTTTGTAAGAAAAACACTACTGAGGGAACTGGTATTTGGAGACAGAGACATAGAGATTAGCAGTGAGAGTAAATAAAAGCTTCAGAGTTAAGTTAAACTTCTTTTGCATGTCAGGAACTAGTAGATAATGTTAGACAAAAATGCCTGTAGGTAGACTTAGACTCCTATGGGGTTGTTAACATTTCAAAGTCATGAAGTTTGCATTTTAACAGAAGATATTACCCGACACAATCAATTAACACAAATACTTTATAACAATAACACATTAACACATTTCTCCTCTAATAGTTGGTGAGTGATCACATGCATCAATACGAAGCTTGCACCTTTTTCTATTTTGTCTTCCATTCCTTCTTAAGAAGTTATTAGACACCTGGTTAAGCATGTCCTTTGAATATTCTAAAGGGAATGATGCCAATGAGAAAAACCAACAGTTAAGATATTGATTAAACTGACTCATCATCCTCTATTAATAGACTGAGCTGAGAAAAACTATTAAAATATTTGTTATATTCTTCATTCTTCTGGAAATAGAAAATGACTATGACATCTTGACTTTTTCCACACTGTTTCCTTGTCACAGTGCAGCAATTCAGTTATTTTCCCTATAACAATCACATTCTAAATTCAAAGACAAGGAAAAACTAGTTACATATACCTTACTAACACTGTAATCAAAGTGGAAATGAATGAACAAGGAGAAGAAGAAAAAAGTTGAAATTTCAAGAATATCCATAAACTCATAAACACAATATATATGGCTATATTGTCAAGTATATAAAGAGATGAGAGATAGAGGGAGTCTTGTTTCAGTGGAATATATATATCTTCATATGCTGAAGTATAAAAAAGCACTGAGAGAATTAATTTTATAATGTTTGATTTTCTTGGTGAAATATAAAAGACTCTTGTTCAGAATAAAGCGGATATGTTTAGAGTCAGCTAGGGTGTTAGAACATATGTTGGTAAATAGTTTAATTGAAACACAGCATATGTACTGAAAGGTTAATAAATCATAATTCTACAGCTCAATAATGTTTTACAGTTAGAACACATCTGAGGTCTTCTGCTTCCTGCAGATTGTTTCAAACTGTAAGAAAATGTCATTCCTCATTTAGCAATGACATAGAACATATAACCATAAAATAAAACTCAGTGAGCCCAGCAGAGAGCTGATTGCCCAAGTCTAACCGTTAACCTAAATTTCAATGAGTGACAAGGCCTTTTGAATACATTGGGAAAACACATGAGTTTTATTTAAAGTTTGTCTGAACTTAGGGGAAAGGGCACATTGCTTATCAAAGCCAGTTAAAAGGTATTAGCTAACGTAATTTTTGATCTAGGAATAAAGGTTATTCTTAGCTCAAACAAGGAAGAAGTATGTTTGAACTCAAAAATGATTGAGGTTAGGGCAAGAAACCAAAAAGAGGTCTTCAATCCACATTTGGAAATTCATAAACTGAAACAAATTCAAACTCCTGGACTCTTCCTTTCTATAAAATAAAACCCTACATTAGCAGCAGCAAGTCTAGGCTTAAGTGAACACATGTGGCTGGAGAGTCATAAAGGCAGGCCTGCTTTTCACTTGCTAAGGAAGAAGAAACACTTCCCCAACCAAAGCTTTGCATTCATTCAGAAACAAAGGTTTGCCTACAGTTGAGAAAGGAATAGGAAACTGTTTCATGCTCAAAATCACAGACTACAGACTGCACCTAGTTGCTCCAGGTAGAGGTGGGGGGCAGCATCCAGCAGAAGCTCCACCCCTGTGCCAGACTGTCATAGGATCTTTTTGATATTAGACAGACTAAAATAAAAAATAATTAAAAACCTTGAACCTTACCAGAATTTTGAGTTTGAAGAACAGGAAGCAACAATCTATATATGAAGAGCCCACAATGAGACTACCCTCTCTACAATGTTAATACCACTTCTAGTACAAGAATGTAGATCATGCCAAGATACGCAGGCCAAAGGAACATGTAACAGACAACTTCAGTGACCTACATTCACTAGTTGATAGACTATTAGCAGTCCACAAGTTAAAAAAAAAAGGAAAAAAATCAAAAATAAAACAAAACTTAAAATTGGAGTGGGTCATTTTTCTGCAAAAAAAGAATGCCCAAATTCAGCTTACCTACTGCTACATTGGTTCACACATTCTTGATAATTTGTTGTACAGGGAGAGACAATCACAACTTCCATGCACATGTGCACACACCAATGTGAAACTGCCATGCACATGTGCACACACCCATGTGAAGACATATATAACTCACCTACCCAAACTAAATAAATAAAATACTATTTGTTACTCTTGATTTTTCAGTTCAAAAATATCTAGATTTACTTAAAGTACCTGAAATAGTCAAAAAGTAAAGCAATAAATCTGTACACAGAATTCTATTCTAAAATCATTTTGTTAGCTAGAACTTGTGATTAATATTTAAAATCCTTAATTAAAAAATGTGAACTGCAGCAGTGCCACATAAGAAAAACTTACTCCTGGAGTAATTTAACTAAGATTCATCCTAGTCTCTAATAAAGGACAAAAACTTGTATTTACTGGATGACACACTAAACATTATATGGAAAAGAAATAACTTTGTTGTAATCTTTTACCTATATATTAAAGTTGATTTTCTGACCTCACTGACCTAGAACTGCAAGTAAAACCATAAACAGATGTTATCAAGCTATGCCTACATGTTGCTTTCACCATTTTCTGTGGATCATTTATTGCTTCCAAGAAGACACTGCTTTTAGCACTACTGAAGCAGAAAAGTCTACATCAATCTTGTCCAGCTGTGAGCTCTGTGAGCTATCATAATATCTGGCCTGGCAAAACGTGCTCATCGCTCCAATAGTGCTATCAACATCATGAGAGTAGCCAGTCACTTTCTGATTGACTTTCCATAGCACTGCATAAAAAGCAACCCATAATTAAAAACCTTATCAGGCCAAAAGCCTATAGCTAGACAGGTTGCAGTCCTTAAGGGAGAATCTACATTCGTTAGCTAAATGGACATAGTATTAAACCTACTCCTAACAACTCACTCATATACCTAGAGAGTAATGCAAATTTCATCCTGCCTCAAAGAACTTTCTATTTGTTGTAGATGGTGATTGACACAGAAAGCCATAGCTGGCCAAGGTGCACAAAATAATAAACTTCAGACTCTTTAATCCTGAATGGAACTTATAACCACTCACTGACACAGATAGGATTGAACAGCCACATATCTGCTGTAATATCAACACATGTTCTCACTCCTCCTCTCTGAAGACTTTGCAATCCCACGGCTTTTAGTGATTCCTGGTTCTCTTCACTGTTTAATTTTATTCATGTGCATTCTGAATCATCCAGGGATAGCATTTAAATTCTGCTTCACATAACTAATACATTGTTAAGTTGTTAAAATTCTACCTCAATAATATTTCTCATGTTAATTTATATTCTCTGCTTGATTTTTAATTGTCATTAATTATTTTCCTGCAGGCCCTAATCATTCCTAATGCAGAGTATGGTGTTAGCATAATAAGCAATGCCACCACTTCCTGAACACACACTTGCAAAATGCTCTTATAGAGAACTTCTTGTTTTATTCCCTAAGCAGTTTTTCACTGCTACTTTTTCATAGGGTATGCTCCTGTGATAATGTTTAAAATTCAGGATCTTATGATATTAACCTTTAACTTAATATACTGCATGGCTTTGTTGCCATTGTCAGGTTGTAAATGTACTGTATTTTTTTTATCATTATGAAAATACTACTCATGTGAGACTCACACCAAAGGGTGGCTGTAGCCAAGGACCATTCCAGATGTGACCCAAAATCCAATGCAGAGATGAGAGATGAGAGGACTCATACCAGGTGATTGGGGAGACAAGCACGGGCTCAGGGGTGATCAAGACAGGGCACAGAGACATGAGGTGCTGGAGAAGAGGAAGTCCTCTTTAGTGATACAATTAGAGAGGCATTGGTACTCTAGTGTGTAGATCAGCCTCTATGTCCATGAAGGAAGCCCTGGTCAAGCTCAGTGGTTCACAAAACAAACAGACAAAAACCCTAAAACACAACAGTGGAAGTGAGTCTTGTTGAGGGTGGTACTTGGTGTGAAAAAGTAGGGTGAGAGGGTGGAGTGGTGATTGCGACTTGGCTGTATTAAATATGCGTTTGAAATTCTCAAAGGAAAAATTACTAACGAAACAGAAAACACCACTCCTATCTAGTTTAATGGTTTTTCCTGATAATACTGAAGTTATCTTTTATGACATTATGTTATCTGTAGATTCACTTAGATTATCATGGAGGAAATCAAAGAAGCTTTCAATAAGGTTGACTTAAATGTATCACTTTTCCATAGTTCTTATAATTTTGAAAAGAATACTATTTTAAAATATTAAATACAGTACCAGCCTATATTATTATTATTATTATTATTATTATTATTATTATTATATTTTACATGGTTTTCTTTGTATTTTGTACCCTTTAAGAGCTGTGTCTACACAGCTAATATTGATTCTTTTTATGTTCATAGCAATTCTTCCACATCAGGCTGTATCTTTCTTTTTTTGTGTCAAGATTACTTTTTTTTTTTAAAAGATTTATTTATTTATTATGTATACAGTGTTCTGCCCGCACATATGTCTGCGGGCCAGAAGAGGGCGCCAGATCTCAATACAGATGGTTGTGGGCCACCATGTGGTTGCTGGGCATTGAACTCAGGACCTCTGGAGGAGCAGCCAGTGCTCTTAACCTCTGAGCCATCTCTCCAGCCCTCAAGATTACTTTTTAACAAATATTTATTAAATTACATGAAATGCTCATTTTCTTATTGCTATATAAATACTACTTTTCTTTTTTAATCATGTAACAGGAATTGCTAAATGGTCATTCAATAAAAATCCTGAAGCCAGATATTGGGGTAAACGCTGAAAGATCAGTGAGATAAAGGAATAAGCCACTGAGACATCTTACCTCTAGGACTCCTCAGCCTGAAAAGGCTTTAGTTCCTGTCTCCTTATGCCTTATATATCTTTCTCTGCCCAGCCATCACTTTCTTCTTAGTGCTGGCATTAAAGGCACGTTATTTCCAAGTATTGGGATTAAAGGTATATGCCACCACTGCCTGGCTCTGTTTCTTTCTTAGACTAAGTCAATCTCATGTAGTCCAGGGTGACTTTGAACTCACAGAGATCCAGACAGATGTCTGCCTTCCAAGTGCTAGGGTTAAAGGTGTGTGTCACCAGTGCCTGGCCTCTGTGTTTAATCTAATTGTTTGTTCTGTCCTCTGATCTTCAGGCAATTTTTATTAAGGTATACGTTATATCATCACATATTTTTCTACTCAAAAATTTTCATTGGACTTGCTGTCTTATTATTTTACACTTGTGATTCTGATTTTTGTAATTTGTTCTTGAACTTTATTCATTAATTTTACAAAATAAAATTGAGATTGTTTTTTAAATAATGAATACATTGTTTATTCTACTTATTTATGTATGTATGTATGTATGTATGTATGTATTTATTTATTTGTGACTTGACTTTTTCAATTCTTTCATTCTAATGTAGTCCCTGTCTTTTGTGGTAAGATGTAATTCATGGAAGAAAATATGTATACATGTATTTTTTTCTTCCTTTTGATTCAATCTACTAGTGTGAGCTTTTTAATTTGGGTATTGAGACCATTACCCTAGGCAAGACTTATCACTGTGAGGTACATATTGATTCCTCTCATTTTGTTGATTTTGCTGTTTTTGTTTTGTCCTTCCTTGATAAGCTGTTATTCTCTGGCTATACTGCTGGACTTGTTTTTCCCTTCACACTGAAACATTACTTCTCCATAAAGCTGGCTAAGTGGTCACAAGTCCCTTTAGGTTGTTTTTGATTGTTTGTGTATTTCTGCTTTTTTTTGGGGGGGGGGTTCTGGTTTTTGTTTGTTTTGTTTAATTTGTTTTTCTTCTTTTTGATCATAGAAAGTGTTTTTCCTTCCTTCAATTATGACAAATAGGTTTTTCTGTCTTTCAGAACATGAAATACATCGGTCCATGCTTTTCTGACTTTTCAAGTTTCAGCTGAATAATCTCCTGATAATCTGCTGATGTACTAAAAAGCCTGAATTGATATACATTAGTAGTTTTTTCTTGTTGCTTTCAATAGACATTTTTTGTCCTGTCTCTTTAGCGTTTTAATATAATATGATGTTGGAAAGTTCTTTCTGTTCATTACTTAACTTCTTCCTTTAACTGACTTGGTATGTATTTTCCTAACTCTGGGAAATTTTTTGTTATGATTCCTGAGAGATATTTTCTATCCCTTTTAGAATTTTAGTCTTCTCTGTCTTCAATATCTGTTTGTGTATTTGGTATTTTCAGAGTCTTGCTTGTATATTTGAGTTCCCACAAGTATTTTCATTTTAGTTCAACTTTGTTCTTGTTTAATTATTCCAATTCCTCTATATTCTCTTCAAGCTCAATCATTTCTCACTCTATGGATTATAATATCCAAGAGCTTTCTGTTTTATTTACTGTGTTTTTAATTCCCAGAACTTCAGATTGTTTTTTCTTTACTATTTTTATGCCTTGTTGAATTTTTCCTTCATATCTTGCATTATTTTCCTTGTCTCGTTAAATTGTGTTCTCAACCAGGTACTAATTTTCTTCTTTAATTTCTTTTCATATACTTCTAAGAAATTGTGGAGATCAAATGAAGTCTTGAGTGAATGTGTATTATTGCTTTGAGTATAACCATGTAACAGACCCCAATTTCTCAGACTCATGTAGGCAATACCTTCCCCAAGTCAGGCTCAGAGGAATGGCATAGGTTTCTGTTGATCCAAATATGGATGTTGACTAACGTTTGACCTTAAGCTAAAACCAGTGTGAAGAAAGTTTCAACTAAAGCTTCAAGGATGTATGGGACCTGAGATTGCTCTTCACAGAGTCTCCTACCAAGATTAGCTAACCTTTCTCCTTGTTTGTGCTGTACATAATAAACATGCCAAGTTTCTAGGACATTGCTGGTGCATCTCTGTTAAGGTATAGCCCAAGCGAACCAGATTTTCTCCATGTGTGTCTGTTTTTTTTTTTTTTGTTGTTGTTGTTTGTTTGTTTGTTTTGTTCCTCATTGCAGTAGTTAGTTCAGTCCCTACATCATGCAAATCATGGAAGATGGTGTCAGAACAGGAACAGTGACTGTAGGAAACTTGCATTTGATCAATGAAATGCTTCCATGAAAGCACACAAGTAAAAGTAAATGGAAGTATATTTCTGTGCACCAGGTATAAATATTTGGACAAGTGGAATCTAGAGATAGGTATTGATGTTGATATGTATGTTGATATATAGTGATATGTATGTATAAAGGAGATTGTGAGAACTGTAAAAATAAGGTAAAACATTACTGTTTAATCAATTCTTAGTAATTCAGGAGACTTACCCTTAGTTTCCAGAAAAGGAGATGGGGAATTTGGCTGTTTGGGGGGAAAGGGAGAAAAATTAATGTGTAGAAACATAGCTGAAGGACCCAAATATATTCCCATAATTACATTAAGTTTATGGAGCCTTATGTGTGATTACATTGATCTGCTGCTGTTTTCTCACAAAGGCCATACTCAGTCAACTTGGAACACAGGAAAATCCAGCCTGAGTTTACTCCTCTGTTTATGAAGCGACCAGCAGCTGATTGCATGATCTTTTGCAAGTTTACTGTCAAGTTAACATAGTCTTAGGGATATGGAATGAATTTCTTAGTAAAAGGTTAAAAAAAATTGCTGCTGATGTTTGCAAGGACTCAGAGGAATTGTGCTCAGACTTTGTGCCTAACTCTTTAAAGAAATTCCACTTTGTTTGATTCACTAATACAATAACTACTACTTCTTCAGAATAATGCTTGTATGGTTACTCTTGTCCCCTGTTTCCACTTTAATTTTTTTTTTTACATTATATAATAGTCCTTTCAACAACAGACTTAATATTACAACTGTGGTGCCTTAAGAAGTTAATGAAGTTGAAAATTTCCTCCTCTGAAGTGATATCACTGCCAGGCTAAACTCATAGTGCAATACCTAACGCACTTATCTGTGGTGAGGCTGATGTAAAGAAATCCTACTGTACTGCAGTCACATGAAAACATTCTATTTTATGTAAGTATGTCCAATATATCAATCTTAACATCTGCAATAAAAGCTATGCCTCTTAAATATGTACTACATTTTATCATTAGTTTAGTATGTACGCTTTATGCTTACATAAATATGCTTAGATTGACTATAAAACAGTATGCCCTGCTGCATCTTCAGAAAATTTTCAGACATCTCTGCATTGTATATAGCAATTACCTCATTTTCCTTTGTGCAAGATTTAATCTCACATTTTTTGATCCATTGTGCTTCTTAAGCAAAGTTCACTGTTAAATTGTCCCAAATGGTCATATATCCCAGTTACATAGTGGGCCATATGCTGGAAATTTGTATAATCAAACCTTATGATATTTACCCAATAATGAAATTGCCTAATGACCTATTTCTTTGACTAGTATTTGGCTAAATGATCCATAACTGTGTTTGAAGTTTTGTAGTAATAGAATGAAGGACTTTATATTTATTGCCTGTATCTTTTAAATGATACATACATACCATTCATATTTTTTATATTGTCGATATGTCAAACTTTAAGCCTCCCAAGTTATTGTTTTCTTCTCTTTCCTCTATAATGTAAGTTTATGTTTTTTTGACATTTGTGTATTATTAGAAACTATTACAATCATATTTAGATATTATTCCATGGAATGATTTAAGTGATGAATTGTGGTAGAAATGATATCCTAAGAACATTAAGACTAAACTACAGAAATGTTTAAATAGTTTGGCCTCTAAATGCCAGCTTTTTTTTTGAGAGATTGCTCTTCTACAAATTATTACAACCTCTTATAATGAAGAAATTTCTGCCATCCAAAAAATCTGAATACATTATCAAAATGAAAGCATAAATACTGAATGGAAGAAAATACAGGAGTAAATATCATTATTCATGATGAGTAAAAAATTATCTAAAGTATAATATATCAATTAAATTGTAAAATGTAATATTTGTTAAATGTCTAATACATATAAATCTAAATAGCAAATGCAAAATACTACATATTTTCATTCATGCTGCAATTTAGAAATAAGGAATTTATTATGCCAGAAGACAAATCAATAGTTCTGTGGCATGACTGGCATGATGAGAGACAGTATGGGGAGTTCACTAAAGAAGATTCTTTAGAAACAATTTGTAGCTTGAGATTTGTTTTATAAGCAATTGTAGCAGATATACAACCTATCACACTCTCTGTTTTCTTCCTTCTTTTCATGAGAACTTGCTGTGGACTTTAATATCTGTGTTTTCTCATGAGCATATATTGAACTCCTCAATCATCAAAGGTGATGGTATTAAGTAGCAGAATTTTGGAAGAATTAAGTGATTGTCTTCATGGAATTAGTGTTATTAGAGGCTGCAGAATGTGAGTAAGTCTCTCTGAACTTGTGATGACTCAATAACAAAACATACCTGGAAGCAAATATGGAACCATCAAAAGATACTAAATCTAACAGTGCTTTGTTCTTAGAGTCAAAACTCCAGAATTCTGAGAAATATTTTTGTCTATATTAGACACACATACTGCTTTATATTTCTATAACATCCAGAAAAGACAAAGACAATACTCAATCTGTGAAGCCTTTGAGGTTACAGGAAGCTTGAAGGTGAGAGAGTTTTTTTTTTAAAAAAAAGCATTGAAAATAATAGGTCATACAATAGCTGCTTTGGGAGATCTGAATGTAGCAAGGACAGTTTATACTCTCTTGCTTCTAAATAGGTCTTACCTGAAGAGAGCTAACATCTAACTTCATTAATCTCACACAAGTCTTTGTATAAATGAAACAACAGAAAAATTTAATGAAGTTTTCTGAAATTTAATAATAGTTATTTTTAAAGGAATTTCAGATTATGAGCATATGAATATACTTTTACTATTATGAGTTACTATTTTAAAGTTAATAATGTATAGCAACATTAACATGTCTACGGTCAAATTTTGTGTCAAGTTCCTCTTAAAGAATAAGCGTTTTGTATCTGTGACCACATTTGTTTAAATTTGCCTTTTCCTTCTACTGTGTGGATTTTCATCTTCATATGCCTCAACATCTATGTCAATGCTTGCTCTCATCTTACCAGCTGAATCCCTTCCATCACATTTCTCTCTTTTCTTATTTTTCTTACCTTTCTACCTTAAGTAGTGTTACAATCAATTGATGAAGGTCTGAGACATGTATTTGTCAAACTGATGGTTACCATGGCCATAAGTTTAATTAAATAAAAAGTAGATTGGTTAATCATTTGAGTTATTGAAAATAATATGATAGTTTTCTTAATTAGAATGAAAATGGAAAGACTTGAAATAATAGTTGTGGCTTTAGAATGAAATTAATATGAGAATAGAGAGAGTGGGAAAGAAGATTTGACTGTGTAGTTTTGCATTATGCTTATATAATATTAAGTAAGCAGGAGTTCAGTCCTAGTTTTCAAATCCAGTTATTCATAGAATAGAAACTGGTGTCCATGGATAAATTAATTAAATTATTTTACTTCAAAGGCATCTCCATGGGTCTAAGATCATGTAGAGAAAATAAATTTGAATTAACTCTCCTAATTGTGAACTACAGACTCCTTTTCCCATGATCATTCCAGAAAAAACAAGTTCCTACTGAACTGTTATTACCCTACTGACTGCCCACAGGGAGAATTAACCCCAGGGGTAAAGTAATGAAAGTAAACTTGGGATTATACTTATGTCCAATCCCTGTTGGTTACTTGTCTCTCTTTTGGTTGCTGTTCTGGTCCAAGTGTTTTTTTTTTTTTTTTTTTCTTATTTTTAAAAGTCTTCTGGAACTAGTGTGGTGACACCAGGATTGATGAAGTGAGTTCCTGAAAACCAACTCCTGTAAATTGTCCTCGATCAGCATGACCATTGTAACTACACACACACACACACACACACACACACACACACACACACACACTTTCATGCATGCACACATGTACCCACATACACAGGCACAAAAAATAAGTAAACAAATAAACATTTAAAAAAGAATACATAGAGAGAAGACCTCAGAGGGTAGTCTTCAATTGTATGTTTTCTCAACAGCAGATATGGTGGAATTATTATTTTCCCCCTAGAAAGGATTTTTATAATAATATATCTATGAAAGAATTGGCTTTAACATTTTAAGCAGATTTTTAAAACTCATAACATATAAGAATAATAAAACTGAATTATACATTTCAAAAAAGAATCTGAAGTTATATGTGGGTTTATGTTGTATAGCTGCTATTTCCTTCATTTTAATAAATTTAAACACTTGCAATAAAAATTTATTCATATTAAAGTAGATGAAATTACAAAAAGTCTCTACAAATATATTTAATTTTTCCTCAAAATACTAGTTCTAAGTTTATAAAATGTAACTAAAAGTTTAATTCTGGAATTTAACTTTAGCTTGTCTTCATTGAGGTTATCACTTTCCTGTTTACTGAGATTTGATACATGCAGTACCTTCACTGTAACACAGGGAAGATAAATCACAAATAAATTATATGATTTCAAATAGAACTTGAAGTAGTTCATTTAAAATATATACAGATATATTCAGATAGATAATATATGCAGATATATTCAGCTATGTTTACTTTTACAAACGTCAATAATAGTCTTAAGTTAAGCAGTAGAATTATTTCTTTTAGTTAATACAAAATTTAATTATTATATTAAAGTATTTAAAAATTACCTAGGAAAATGTCATTTATAATAAAAAGAGGAAATCATTTAAACAAAACAGTGCATTCTCTCCCAGGAAAAAAAAATTAAAAGAAATAGGACCCAGTGACACAGAAAAAGCAAAAAATGAATGATAGCTGCATTTTTTTAGGATAGTCTTGGATGTATAGTATTTTCCTTGCCAGGTTAAGAGTTTATCTTGCACAGATAAGTGTGATCTTGCACATCATAAGAGTTTATCTCAGTCTCAAAGATCTAAATCAAAGCAAACTAAACAAACAAACAAAACAAAACAAAACAAAACAAAAACATGCAAAAGGCACAGTAGACCAAGGGCAGTCAAAGAAGCCATGAAAAAAATGAATACTGAAGGTGATATCATCATACCACATTTCAAATTATATTATAGAGCCATGGAAATAAAAACAGCGTGGTACTGACACAAACAGACACATAGTTTAACATACTAGAAGGGAGGACCTAGGAAAAGTACTACACAACTACAACCAGTTCATTTTTGACAAAAATCTGTAAGGTGCACATTGTAGAAGAGAGAGAATTTTCAGTAACTGGTGCTGAGAAAACTGGAAATCCAGATATGTAAGGATGAAACTAGATTCTCATATCTCACTCTGAACAAAACTCAACTCCAGATGGATCAAAGACCATGAACTAGTAGAGAATAAAATATTGAAGATGTTTCAATGTATATGCACTGGGAAGAATTTCAGTAGGCGAGCACTGAATGAGATTCCAGTAGGATAGAAAATAAGATCAACGTTAGACAAATAAAATCTTATGAAAGTGAAAAGTTCTGTACATCAAAGGAAGCTACCAGTTGATGAAGAAGCAGTGAACATAATGAGAGAAGTTGTTCCAGATAGCCCTTCACAGATGACTGATATCTAGATCATATATTGAAGAACATAAACCTAAACATTAATAAAGCAATAAACCAATCAAAACAGTCTACAGAAATTAACAGCAAATTCTCAAAACAAGCAATATGAATGTCTCATAAATATGTGAAAAGGTGATCAACATCCTCAGCCATCAGTCAAATGCAGATTAAAACGACTTTATCATTCTATCTCACCCAAGTCAGAACGGACTTCTTCAGGAATCCAAGTAACAACAAATGCTGAAGTGGAAACGGTAAATCAGAAATTTCTTCATGTTGTTGGTGGGAGTGTAAACAAGAGCAGCCACATTGGAAATCAATCTTGAGGTTTCTTAAAACACTAGAAATATAATTACCATATGACCCAACTATATCATTTCTTGGCACGTATCCAAAAAATCTTGTAGCTTACTACAGGGATACTTGTATAACCCTTTTCACTGCTGCTCTTATTGGCAACAGCTAGAAAATTGAATTAGTCGAGATATCCATCCACATAATAATGGGAAAGGGAATTATGAGGCATATACATGAAGGGATGTTACTCAGCTTTAAATAAGAAATGCAATCATGAAAATTTCAGGTAAATTGATGAAAAAAAAAGGAAACTGAACGAGATAATTCAGATCCAGAAAAAATAGATGAATATGTTTTATCTCATGTAGTTAACTTAGTTTCATATATTTTACTTTGTGTATTTAACTCAGAGTACAAGTAGAAGCCAGTAAACTAGAAGTGGACTGGCAGCATAGGCATTAAAGGTGAATGGATGGCAGTGGGTAGGTAAAATGAAAGTAGAGAGGGAGAAGACTAGAGATGGGAAGATTTAAGTGGGAAAGGATTCAAGAAGGTGGGATAAATCATTGGGATAGAGGAGCATGAGGAAGGGTATATGAGAAATTCATGTGGCAACCTATTATCTTGCAACAAAATTAAGAATACAATTAAAGGGATAGTATTACACCTTACGTGGAAAGAGATAAGGGATCCTAAATGTTAAAGGGTTAAATAGGGGTGACGCAGAGGAAGAGGTAGCAGGTAGATTAAAGATAGGGATGTATAAAAAGGTGTGATGTAAATGCATGAGTTCCTTAACTAAAATTAAAATATAATTAACTAAGAAAATGGAGTTTAAATGGGAATAACCTGTATTGGTTGAAAGTGCTACTCCCTGAAAACACGAGATTTTAAGGCAAAATTTGGTTATGAGATGTAGATTATCTTCCTTTCTACAAGTTTTTTTTTATTTTTGTTTTGCTTTTGTTTTTCTTCTTCGTTGCTGTTTTGTTAATGACAACTCCCACAAAAATTTGAAAAACAAAACACTATCACTATTGTCTTTGGTTACCAATTGTTAACTAAGTAAGAGCATGGTATTATCCTATGGCTAAAGACAGCATATAGTTTTCTGCAGGGCTTAGAGAAATCAATCTCAAACTGACCAGCAAACTTACTCCCTGCTGTCTAGCTTTCATAGACCCAAAAAGTGCTAAGCAGACTAACAAAAGAGAAAAAAAAAAAAAAAAAAAAAACTTGATGACTCACCTACACAGGACTCTGCATGCTATAAGGCAGACCTATCAGACAAAATGTGCTCACTGATACAACAACAGGTAAATAATCTCTTTCTATTTGGAGTTCAGGGTGGCACCACAGGAGATCATTAATTTCTGTTACACTGAACATAGTCAAAAGCCCATGGTCAGGAATGTCATAGGGCCTACGGTAAAACGTGCTTTGTTTGTTTTGCTTTAGAGTCATGTAAAATACCTTCTAAATGCCTATGTCTATACCCAGAGACCTGTGATGCTTACAACCTTCATCAGGGACACATCTTATGGCAGTGGAAAGTAATCAACATAATTAGTCAAAGCGCTTAAAATAAATATTTGTGAAGCATCTGTATCAAACTCCTGCCAAGATTAAGAGTACATCACAGAAGAGATGGGGGGAGATAGTGTAAGCTACAGGATGGGAAAATTTGCTGAGAAATGATGTCTTCTAGGCATGACATGGTAACACACTCATGACTTCACATCTTTAGACACCTGCACAAGATCAAACCAACTAAACTTCCAACATAGAAAATAGTTTCAGAATGCCCATCCCTTACTTGTGGAGGAGTTCCTGGAAAGGTAGACTCATTCTTATACTGGAGTGGGGCCACTAGTAGGTTGTTTATATGTCCGTGTATGACCCCACTCCATCACATATGTGCAACACTAAATGGACTGAAGAATTTTTAGGTTTTTTTTTTTTTGAGACATGAAGTTGGGAAGGGACATATTTGCTGAAATAAAGGAGGAGTTGCAGAGGAGAACTTGATAGTTGATGTGGTCATATTTCATTGTATAATGCCAGAAAATTCTCCCAAATTGAAAGTCAATAATGATGATGATGATGATGATGATGATGATGATGATAATGACCGTTTCAAACAGCAAAGAAATATGTAGATAGATTCATAGACACTGTAGTATGATAGAAGTTAGACAAGTTCAGACCAGATGTCCAACAATGGCAATTGAATTAAAAAATATTGGTGAACACAAAGAAAAGAAGATGGCTTACATAATGATTTTGTATTATGTTTGTTGTTGTTTCTATGATCTAATGTGTTTCATTAGAACCGTATACAGGGGTATTACATGGGCTGTTTGTTCACCGGAACATGTGTACCCTACCAGTGTTTACACCACTGAAACAAATGCCTCTTCCTTACCCGCTGACTGTTATCTGAATGTAGTTTCTCAGAGTAGAATGAGCATCTAATGAGGTACTTCTTGTTCCATGACAGAATATCAACAATCCTAACGTTAGGGGGATGATGTGCAAGTAACTACAGCTGTTCTCCTCCACTTCTTCCAGCTCTTACATCCTTTTTTGCCTCATTTTCTCCTGATAGAGAAAGTTACATTAATGTGCTGATAGCTATTAAACATTTGCAAATGCTTTTCTTTTTGAGTTCTCTAAGATGTTTTAAGCCAATTCCAGAACTATTTCAATAATAACTTTAATGCAAAAATATTAAGAAAATTTAAGTCAAAAAGTGGGAAATTGTTTCCATGGATCCTTGGGAAAACAATTATTTTTATTTTTTTAAATTCTTATTTCATCAGCTGCATTGATTTCTTGAGGACACAGAAATGTTCTTCTATATTCACTTAGTGCCGAGAGATCATAGAAGTTAGCAACTTCCAATAATTTTGGCTGTTTCTCACTCAAAGACTTGGGTCAAGCCATTTATGCTATTTGTCAAATTACTTTTCTTAAACCCAAATTACATCTAGGATACATTGTTGGCATCTGACACAATTCTTATAATTATCCCCCCAAAAATAAACTTAATAAAAGTGAATTTGGAAATTGCTGGAGAAACAGAATCATAAAATTTGGCAAGATCTATTAGTTACTCGTAATTGGGTAACCATAAGGCACAAATAATGTTTTAGGAAAACTGAAATGTATTCCAAATTGCATGAACATACTGAATGATGTAGTGCTACTTCAGTCCAGTTAAGACTATAAGGACATTCCACATGTCAAATCTGTACCAAGCAACACTTTGAGACCAAAATACAACAAGCGTTTTCTTTCATGTTTTTATGAACTTTTCTTCTTTAAATATTCATTATTTATATTTGATTAAGAAATGATCTGAAAATAATATTCTACTAGTGAATAACAGGTACATAAATCTCATATTTCATTTGGTAAATTGAATTAAACATCAATTATTAAATTTAAATACCTTCTTATTATGGAATTTATAAATCTAAAACTTTTTTTTTTCATAATGGAAAGTTTGTATGATAGTTTCCTCTTTATAACTAAATTCCTCTACATGCCAGT
This sequence comes from Peromyscus maniculatus bairdii, assembly GCF_049852395.1. Classification (NCBI taxonomy): domain Eukaryota; kingdom Metazoa; phylum Chordata; class Mammalia; order Rodentia; family Cricetidae; genus Peromyscus; species Peromyscus maniculatus. Next base: position 63,679,454 of record NC_134872.1, on the reverse strand, counting down.
GTCATAGTGAGATAAATGACTGAATGTAATTGCCTTTTCTCTAATAATGCAATTATTGACTGATTTTGACTGTTCCATTATTTAAAGTACTATGTAAGATACTTTGTCAATATATTGTTTTAAATGATTTAGTCCTTTGTTTTAAAACTCTTAATCCTTGAAGCAGATTGTAGGATGAAGAAATAAATTTCATCATGATGTTCACTAAAATAAAAATGATGTTCAATAACCAGCTCAGGTTTCATGCAGTATATGTAATCAGTGTCCTCATACCAAATGACTATGTGCATCAAGAGGAAAGGAACTTTATTTCATGGGCCAAACTTTCAATTATTTTTTTTTTTTACTATCGATCATTTACATTGCTTGATCTGAAATAGTCCACTATTAGAACAATGAAGCTTCACAAACCACTACCTAACAGCACACATCTCAGGTTTAGTGTTCTGTAACATGGAGGTCAGAGCAGCAGATTCTAGACAGAAGGAATCATGAAATCATCCTTCAGAATGAGATTTCCTAGGAAAGAGATTCATAACATGGAAGAAGGCTTTGTAATGAGACCTTGAAGTGGAGAAAAATTAAAAGGAAGAGATAATGCTATCTGCCCCAGTTTTCTGCTCTGTTATTGTGATAAAACACTATCCAAACACAACTTGGAAGAAGAAAGGCTGCATTTGACCTAAAGTTTACAGGCCATAATGAAAGGAAACCATGGCAGGATCTCCAGATGGAAACCCAAGGATAGAAACAGAAGCAGAGAGCACAAAGGAACACTGTATACTCTTGGAGTTTTCATGGTTTGCCCACCTTGCTGCTTTCTGATTCAACCCAGAACCACATACCCAGGGCTGATACCACCCATCGTGGGCCCTCTCACATTAATGTTAAACTAACCTGCAGCACCATATTACCAGAGCAAGTATGTATTTCAGAGCCCTGAAAAAAAGAGTGAAAGAGAGACAGACAGAGAGGGGATGGAGAGTGAGAGAGGAGACAGATAGACAAAAAGAGACAGACCGGGTATAAGGTTCTGAAAGACCCTGACAAGGAACTTCATTATCAGTGAGAGCTTGAAGTGAGAGAAGGAAATAACATACACAGCCTGATGGGGATCCTGAAGGGAGAAAAGGCCTTCCATTTTCCTGAGAAGTACAGAAAATCCCTTACTTCACAGATTTTCAAAGAATGATAGGAAGACTCTTCTCCCATCCAGAGAGTCCTGCCTCTAGGACCCAGGCCTGTAGCATAACTCCTACCTAGCAGCATTATTTATAACAGCCAGAACCTGGAAACAACCTAGATGCGCCTCAACTGAAGAATGGATAAGGAAAATGTGGTACATATACACAATGGAATATTACTTGGCTGTTAAAAACAATGACATCAGGAAATTTTAAGGCAAATTGATGGAACTAGGAAATATCATTTTGGGTGAGCTAGCCTAGACTCAGAAGGACAAACATGGTAGGTACTCACTCACAAGTGGATACTACAACTAAAGCAAAGGATAACCAGACTACAACCCATAGCTTCAGAGAAGCTAGGTAACAAGGAGGATCCTAATAGGGACATATGGATCACTCTGGGAAGGGGAAATAGATGAGATCTCCATGAATAAACTGGGATTGAGGGACAGGCAATGGAGGGTAGGGGATGGGGGATGAGAACATGAAGGAACAGGATGGTCCAGATAGAACAGGGTTGGAATTAGAGAGAAATGAAAGATATACCATGATAAGAGGAGATGTCATGGGCCTAGGGAGAAACCAAGTGCTAGGGAAGTTCCCAGGAATCCACAAGGATGACCCCATCTTAGACAACTAGCAATAATGGAGAGAGTGCCTGAACTGACCTACCCCAGCAATCAGATCAGTGAATACCCTAACTGTCATCATAAAGCCTTTCTCCAGTAACTGATGGATGCAGATGCAAAGATCCACAGGCAAGCACCAGGCTGAGTTCCAGGAGTCTAGTGGAAGAGAGAGAAGAGGGATTCTATGAGCAAGAAGCATCTAGATCATGATGGGGAAACCTACAGAGACAATAGAACCAAACTAGTGGGAACTCATGATCTTTAGACCAACACCTGTAGAGCATCCACAGAACTGGACTAGGTCCTCTGCATAAGCAAGACAGTTGTGTAGCTTGATCTACTTAAGGGGCCCCCTGGCTGTGGGCTCAGGGTATATCCCTAATGCCTGGACTGGCTTTTTGGAGCCCACTGCCTATGGTGGGACACCTCCAACAGCCGTGAGGCAGGTGGAGGGGCTTGGACCTGCTTCTACTGAATGTACCAGGCTCTGCTGACTCCCCATGGGAGGCCTTATCTTCTTGTATGAAGGAATGGGGGGACAAGCCGTAGGAGCAGAGGGAAGATGGGGATCTTTGATTGGTATGTAAAATGAATAAAAATTTTCTTAACCAAAAAAAAAAAAAAAAAAAAAAAAAAGAAAGAAAGTAAGGCCAGGCAACGGTGGTGCACATCTTTTATCTCAGCACTGGGGAGGCAGAGGCAGGCAGATCTTTGTGAGTTCACAGCCAGCCTGGTCTACAGAGTGAGATCCAGGAAAAGTGCAAAGCTACACAGAGAAACCCTGTCTCGAAAAAAAAAATTTAGCCTGGGCTAGCCAAACATAAAACAGTCAGATATTAGGTTAGGCACTAAATGTACCTTGCAATTGCAAGAGGGAGGGAAAGACCTTTCTTTCCTCTTGAGATCTGTCCATTTACCTTTTATACCAGTGGTGTCAGTTCCTTCTAGGAGAAAATCTAGTGTGGGAGGTAGTGGTCTGTGGCTTGTGTTCTAGGAGAGAGAGAGAGAGAGAGAGAGAGAGAGAGAGAGAGAGAGAGAGAGAGAGAGAGAGAGAGAGAGAGAGAGAGAGAGAGAAAAGTCTACAGGGTCTGTGATCTAATTAATAGGTCATCACAAAGATGGAATTATCTTCTAGGTAGGGGAAGAATCACTCATTCTGTTCAAAGTTTGTTCAGAAGTTACTTTCAGAAATGTCACTGCTTGCTCTATTTTGTACCAAAGCCAACTGATATCAACTAGTACTACGGGTCAAGAAGTTCTTGCCAAACGTTTTCGGGTTCTGTGTCTCAGAACAAAGAACCTGTCATAGATGCATATCTAGAAGCAAATAAAGTAAAGAAATTTGTTTTTGAAAAGATTCACTTCAGTGGAGGAAGCAGCCAGAATAGGGAGAAACTTTAGCATTTCAGTAGTTCCAATGCACAGAGGTTTGGAGGTTTGAGGGTCATTTGCACAGTGAAGACTCTACTGAATTTGCTCCATATGTTATGTGTAGTTCTACTTACAACTAGATACATTGTGTGTTTCAGTAGCATCTTAAATCTCTATCCAGGACTAAGCAATTGTATTAAAAAAACATTCCAGAGCGCCTCTGCCCCTGAGCCAGGGATGCAAGGGAGATTTAGTTACCTTTGGCTGGGGTTAGAAGGAGGCTTCAGACTTTTTAGTTGCCAACTTGTTCCTTTCATACAATAATTTCATAAGACTTAGAGTGAGACATTTCTGACTTCACTCTGCCCCGTTCGCCTACATCTGTAGCCACTATCCCGACGTGGCTCCATTACTTTTAACTATAATTTAAAATATAGTTCATTTGTCTCACTAGCAAGAGAGCATTTCCACCATTATGGAGAATTCTCTTGGGTACTGTGCATCCTTAATCTACTTTATTCTTGTGCAAAATGCTTTTCACGTTGTGATATTATGTTATGCATCTTCCCATTTATCTGCTTAGCTCTATTTGTCACTGCAAATTTCACAAAGTAATACTAACCTACTAATATTCTGCTGTAGGGATAGCTGTCATTCTGTTGGCTCTTGCTCACCCTTCTTCAATGTATTCAATTCTACTCTGCTGTGTTCTCTTTATATTAACAACTGTCCTTCAATTACTAGCCTAGATTCTGTTTCCCTGGAATGATGAAGATGGCTCTGCCTCTGTACTTTCATTCTCAAATCACTCACCTGTGATCTCCTACCATTCAGAAATTATTTTTAACGATAAAAAATTGCTGACTTCATTTCAATTTATGTCATTCCCAGGCAATTCACTCAATGATATACATGTATTGCAAACTGAATATAGAATGAATCTGAAGAGCCAAGTCTTTAAACTGTAGTAGTGAATAGCAACGTGTCTCTGCTTGACAGAAATTAGTATTTTGACTCTTCTCCCAACTTCGTTGGTGACGAGGCAATTGACAAGATGTTTAACCTTTTCAACCTCTTTTAACGTTTTTGCTACTAAACTATTTTTATGTTTCTAGGGAGATATTTTAAACTTCATTACAAAGCACCTGGATTTTTTTCCTCAAGTAAATATTAGCTAAACTATTTCCATGTTATTTTCTCTTTTCTGGGAAATTATAACACCAATTTCTCTACTTCTATAAACGTACTTTAAATCTACTGCTCTCGTTACTCATATATAGTATACCTAGAAATACTTTATTAATATTTGATTTCAGTCCTTGAGTGTTAATTTATGAAAAAGTCACAAAACTATATTCATTAAAACATGTTTAACCATTGGGGGGAAAAAGAAAGGATATCCCCACATACAAACATCCATACACATAATAGACGGAAAAGCTAAGGAATTCTAGGATGTATGAATGGAACTCTCCAGCAATTGCCTTCTTCTCAAAATAGAAGAAATAAATGAGATAGTTGGTCCATTTTAAGGTAAGTGGTTCCAGTCAAATTCAGGAAGAGAGGCTGCATTTTAAGGCTCTGAGACCTGATATAGTCAAACAGGAAAAGGAATAAACTGTCTTGGTGACTGAAGCCCTGTCTTCCCAGAATAGCATGCCCCCTGCAGAAGCAAAAGTAGGCAGTGTTAACGGCTCATATACAGTTTTTTTTCCTTCTTTGTTTTTTGTTTGTTTGTTTGTTTTTGTTTTTTGAGACAGAGTTTATCTGTGTAACAACGCTGGCTGTCCTGGAACTCACTCCGTAGATCAGGAAGTCCATGAACTCACAGAATTCTGCCTGACTCTGCCTCCCTAGTACTGTCATGTATAGTTTTTTCATCTGGACCACCAATATGTCTCCTTAATTTATTGATGCAACCTCTAATTCTTTATATTAACTAAATTATCCATAATGTTACAATGTCACAAAATATCTTCTTAGGGGTAAAATTCATAACTCTCAGTAATCTCTGTTGTTAAAATGCAAAGTACAATTAATACAATAAAGACTGTAAAGTGTTTTGGGGTACTAGCCTTAGAAACAAACTGAAATATTTCTGTCTTCCATTTTATCTGTTCATCTGGATACTTGATCTTCCTCAACATGGAGTTTCCGTTTCTTATGTTCTTTCCTCTGGCTGTAAGCTTTAAAGTTCTTCTCTACATAGATGCCTCCTCCTCGTTGTCATGGAGATACCCCATCATTTTATAATACAGAAGACACCTGTATGTCGAAGTGCTATAGCACCATTCTTTCTCATCACAAAGCTGGTGGGATTCTGATCATGTAAAGCCAGTGACTTCCAGTCTAGTATATGACTTGTGAGAGCAGGAACTGTATCTTCCTTCCTTCTGATTCCATCTGCCAGAGCCAAATATCTAATGCTCAGTGGACCCTTGCTAAACAGGCTTTTGTCCATTTTTTAACTGTCCCAATCACTTTAAAACATGGGTTTCATGAATTTAACTTGTAACAAGACGAGATTTTACTGGTAAAGTCATGCTACACCAGCAACTTGGTAGAATTTTATGCTTCCTGGCTGTCCTTAATTCCATTTAGATCTAGAATTTTTTAAAAAATGCACATGCTATATAGCACAAGCTGGCTTGGAATTCATGATCCTGCTACATTGGTCTTCCGAGTTCTGGGATTTCAACAATGTGTTGTTGTACCTAGCTGGAACTTAATTTTGATCCACTCCTTTCAGTTCCTTAAATCCAACTTCTGTATCTTCTTAGAACACCTATAGTTCAAGACACAGAATCTTTGAATTTTTCCTTTTGCCCAATATTGCCCTGTTGCTCCTTGGTGATGACACTCAGCATTGGGAGCCATAATACAGCCTGGAAATGAAATTCTTGTTTTGATATAAAACTGAAAGAAGTTATTAAAACTGCTTATGTGGTCTCCTAAAAACACAATAAAACAGACTAGAATGTTGATAAAAACTACAGCCTGTTCCTGCTTCCTATTCTCTTCATGTTATCTCCCATTGTTCAGCTTGTACTTTGATACTGTTGATATTTTGACATACTGAATATCTGGTTTGATAGGTAAAAATTAAAGGTTAAAGAATTTGGACTCCATTTGTATAAATACTTACTACCCCAGGTTTATTTTTTAACCTTCACTCAAATTCAGCTTTCTGCAGAGCTGACAAAATTGACTAATGGTTGGTGGAAAAAATTATTAATTAATTAATTTCTAGATAATTATTTCCACTCAACAGGAAATACTATGCTTTTTCTCTGTTCAAAAAGATATAATATTCCATTGAAACAGAGCCATGGCTTTCATTTTATGATTAAGCAGTAGGAATGAATTTTGTCATGTTTATGGAAGGTGGCACTGCAGAACCATTGTGAGGGTAGGTGTGGTTTCTGTTGTTAGCTCTACTCCCAGAGTCGACAGGGCATCTTTTATCAATGTATAGAGATTTCATCAGGAATCCCTGACATCTCTTAAAAGGACAGTAATCCATTCAATCAGGTTACTAATATAAGACTAAGACTTCATTTAATCTAAATTCTTCATTTAATCTATCTTCAGATATAGTCACATCAGGTGTGACAGGCCCCTGATTTGAGGTTCCGAAATGCTGTAGTAGAGTTGATGCTATGGGCAGTAGACCTGATCCAGACTGTTGCTGAACAAATGGAGGCTCAGTGTCTCATACAGTTTCTTCTTATTGGTCCTTTGGACATGAGGTGAAGAGAAGGAATGATTGAAAGTGTGAGGCTGTAATTGTATTTTAAGTCAAAAGAAAATCAATGTGCATAATGACATATATGCATATTACACACACAATAATGTCCACTCTCCAGAATCATATACAGAACCAACTTAAACTGTTTCAAAATAGAATTTTTAGATTTTTAAATGCTGCGATTGTGATAAACACAAAATAAGATCTATACTTTTGGGGGCTTTGAATTTTAAATTTTTTTCAGGCTCCTTGTATTCAGTCAGATTCTCTACTAGGATGCTGAGGTCATATGCAAACAACACTGTATAATGTGATGAATTACAGCATCTCAGATATCCACATCCAGTAAATTCCACACGATCTCTCCATTAAGATAAAGTAGGATTTATATCAAATCAATCTGCCCAACAGAGGTCCAAGGTAATTATTTTAACTGACCATGTTTAAGGAAAGCTGTGCTAAGATGTGGTATTCAGAAGAGGAGGTTTATCCGATGTATTTTAACTCCACAATGATTTCAACATGAGATGGGTTTGTCAGGACATAATCCCATGTGGATGCTGGTAAACTGCCCATGTCTTGGTGAATGATCTCACACCCATGAACATATGGGCATAACTAATTAGATTTGTGCTTATTAATTACAAAAAAAGAAAAAAAATGACACGAAATGAGGAAGGAGATAAGGTGGGGGAACTGAGGAGAATTGGAGAGGGATACTGGTGGATGGACATGATCAGTATTCATTTTATAAATGTATGAAAATTTCAATGAATAAAAACTATTTGTAAAAGATATACTCCCATCAATCATGTAGCTCCTGTCCTATTCTATTATGATAATATAAAATTGATAATCACATAATTTCATATTTTAAAATTATATTTGGTATTTACTTATTTAAAATTTTATTTGTGCTTTAACTTATTTAGTTCACACAAAAATATCGGACATTATTTGCTATCTTATAACAATAGTGTTGGGTAAATGCATCATCAGATGTGTTTAAACACAATCTAAGCCAAATCAGATTCCTTCCTTTAACTTAATGAACATTTAGACTACCAAGAAAGCTCGTTGGTTAAGCTTTGTAATTTATAAATATTTTTCTTTATGGTTTCATTGATGAACACTGCTCTTTTCTCCTTGTCTGACTCCACTTCTTTTTTCTTGTAAATCTTGATTTACTCATATATATATATATATATATATATATATATATATATATATATATGTTATGTCTCCAATAAATGGTATTTAATTCCTTTGCTCTGTAATCATTTCAGTGGTTTGAATACTGTTTAAATATCACCAATGTATCTTAACACATTAAAGAAAATTTTTAAAACAAAACATGATCACAAAGACAATGTCATTGTAATTTGGAGATTTATTATATTATTAACTGAAATATTTTTAACATAAACATAGAAACAAAATGCAATATACAAACTATTTGTCACATCTGCTTTCTTTTTCTAAAAAAAGTCCATGTACATATATTACCTTTAAAAATATCTCTCAGCATTAAACAAATATTACTACAAAGCAACATGTTTTTATTTCTGAATTCTCACATGGGTATTATACTCAATACGAGCTATTTTTGAGATTGAGATATTGTAATTGATAGGCCATCTGTTATTCCTAAATATTCAAGTTCTTCTTTTGCTCTTGAGAATTACCAGCAAGTTCTTAACATCTGTTTTTAACCTTTTATGTAGATGAAAAAGTAAATGAAAGGCCTTTACCAACCTAATTATACTTATGAGAAAATTATTATTTTTATACTAGTACAGTTTTGTCATGTTTGCAATGTGCTTGTATGGAAATAACTTTATCTAGTCCATCAGAAATGACTACTTCTCTCAAAATTGTTTAATAGTACACACCAACTTCCAATTGTTTGTATTTTAAATGTGTGTCAGAATTTACTGCATGATTCATTTATGTGAATTTTTTGATCCCATAATTTCTCCCTTTGTTTTCAAAGCAATATCTGTTCTCATTGTATTTATATTATCTAAAAATCTCTAAATTGTTCAAGTATGGTGGCACATACTCATAACTCCATTACCGTAGAGGCCCAGGCATAACATTCAGTAAGTTATATAGTCAAATCTGTTTAAAAGAAAAAAACAAAAATAAATACATGAAACAAAAAACTCAAAACTGTATTTGACTGAATGAATATTTCAATGGAAGAAAACATCTGCATTATAATAAAAAATATTAGTTTTTCCTTCCAATTTCCTATTTAAAATTTGTGTAAGTCATATGAGGTAGGTAATATTTTCTTTGACATATAAGAAAATAATGACAAATATGGAAGTACTTTAAACCTATGCAATTGCCATGTAAGAGTTGATTATTCAAATCTGATTAGCATCATAGTTAAAAAGTGAGCAGCCAGCACATTATAACTTTGCCTTTGTTTCTACTCTAACCTACATTGTTAGCTTTCTATACATAAGAAAATACCAAATTATAAAAACAATTCACAAACTAATCCTGCACCAGTATTGTGGAATGAAATACCTTAGTGCCCACATACTTATTTCTTCAGACAGAGTTTTTATATTGTGTGTGATGCTTTTAATGTAGAGCAATAGCTCCAGTGTTCACACAAAAATAGGACCTGATGATGTTTAAAGCCTGATAAAGTTTAAATATCTAAGAAACATGATACTAACAGGAATTGCATTACCTTAATTTCCTAAAGTGTGCATGAATAAGCAGAATTGAAAATGTCATAGTTATAAGTACAGCCATCTTTGAAGCCTGATTCAATGCTTTTTAACAAGAACAGACAATAGTAGTGCACAGAGCTCTTTGAGAACTTTCTACAATATATTTGATCGTATTTACTCCATCCTGCTCTCTGAAACACCTTGCAGATCACGCTCACCATCCCTCCTCTTTCATTTCATGTCTGTTTTTCTGTTGTTTAATTCTACAGGATGTTATATTGAAGCAAATGATCTGAGTCTCTGGCTGGTACACTCTTTCTGCCCCCTCTTCTCCTGTGTTCCCTGAGTCTTAGGTATAAGCGTTCCATTGTAAATGTATTTACTGGGGTCAGGCACCCCTTAGTCAATTCTCTGCATTTTGACCGTGTCTAGTGTTGTATAATGATCTCTACCTACTACAAAAAGAAAATTCGATGAGGAGGGGTGGGAGCTATATTATCTGTGGTTGTTAGGATGAGTACTTAGAACTGGGGTAAAAATAACTGGCTTAGGAAAGTGGTAGCAGTAGGTTCTCCTCTAGGTTCCATGAACTCAGATGGCTCAGATATCAGTCCCAGGCATGAATTCCCTCCTGGTGATCAGGCATCCAGTCAAGTGTCGGTTTCCTCTGGTTTTGTGTGCCACTATTGCACTTTTAGGAGTACTTGCTTTGCTGGTCCTTAGTGTGGTTCAGAAGTTTACAGCAAGATAGTACAAACTCATACTGTTTTCCACTGGCAGATTATTTTAAAGGATTATTGGCAGATTAATTTATGCACCTGAAGGTACTATGAGAGCTAGTTCTCAGGGAGAGGCCTTTCCAGGCAGATCAGATCAATAACTCCAAGAACTTTTCTATATCTGAAGTGCATGATGTCTTCAGCAATAGCATCTTAATTTCTTTTTCTGGAAGTGCATAAAGCCTCTGGTTAAATCTTAAAGAGTTAATGTAGCACACAGTTAGATTTGAAAATATTTTCTAATCATTATTTTACTTGAAAATATTTTCTAATTATTATTACCCTTGGAAGCAACCAATGAAAAAGTCCCAAAAAGAAATATAAGGAGCATTTCAATAAATGAATTTGTTTTAATATCACAGAAATACTTTCTTTACCTAAGCTCCCACCCCACCAGTCTTCCGCTCCCAACCCACCCCCCATTCCCTCCTACAAGAAGGTAACTTTTCAAGGCATTTATAGTAATAATAAAGATACCTAAATATGTAATCTTTTTATTTATTTCAAAATTTGTTAATTTTTTATTTGAGAGTCTTGAGCTAGCATAGGCTATAATTCAAAATTCTTCCATTTTTCCAGGAATGATGATAGTACAGGTATGTTCCAAATACCAAAATTACTTTGGATTTTAAAATGGTGTCTCAGATCTCTTACCCGATTTTTGCTTTAGTAGATTAAAATTGATTGTATCATCACACATATATTCACTTATTTTAGTTTATATCACTGGATATTTCTTAAACTATAATATGTACCTCTCACATGATGTTTCTCGAGGAGGGGGATAAAACTCATGTTGACAATATAACAAATATTTTCAGTGAGCTCTCAGGTACTTTGTGTTGTTACTGTTTGTTTTTCTTTTCTTTTCTTCTTCTTTCATACATACATTACATTGTGGCTGCAGTTCCCACTCTCTCTACTCTTTCTAGTCCTCCCCATACCTCCCTTCTCCCTAGAGCCACCCCTCCATTTCCCTTCATAAGAAGTTATAATATGACTAGGCACAAACCTTCATATCAAGCCTGGAGACGGTAACACAGTAGGATTAAAGGAGCCAAAGAGCAGGCGAAAGAGTCAAGAGATATGCTCAATTCCGCTGTTAGACATCACAAAAGAACACTCAGCAACACACCATAATGTATATGCAGAGGACTCAACATATATGAATTTCTAGGCTTCTGTTGCTGTTTAAATCCAGGTTTAACCTCTAGTGGTTTTGATAGGACACGGGGTTATTTCCATTTTCTTGTATCAGTTGAGACTTCCTTTGTGATCTAATATATGGTCATGTTAGAAAATGTTCTCTGAGGTACTGAGAAGAAGTCATATGCTTTTGTGTTTCAGCGAAATGTTCTGTAGATATCTGTTAGGTTCATTTGGTTCATAATGTCTGTTACTTCTAGTATTTCGCTGTTTAGTGTTTGTGTGGAGGAACTGTACATTGGTGAGAGTAGAGTAATGAAGTCTCCCACTATCAATGTATGAGGGTCAATGTGGGATTTAAGCATTATTGGTGTTTCTTTTACATACGTGGGATGTGTGGGTGCCCTAAGATCATCGTGGTGGATCTTTCTTTGATGAGTATGAAGTGTCATTCCATATCTTTTAATTAATTTTGGTTTGAAGTCTATATTGCTAGATATTAGAATGGCTACACATTTTATTTCTTAGGTCCATATGCTTGCAAAATATTTTTTTCATGCCTTTACTCTGAGGTAATGTGTATCTTTGAATTAAGGTATGTTTCTTGTATGCAGTAGAAGGATGGGTCATGTTTTCACATCCACTCTGTTAGTCGGTGACTTTTTATTAGGGAATTTAGTCCATTGATATTGAGAGATCCTAATGACCAGTGATTGTTAATTCCTGTTATTTTGTTTTTGATGGTGGTAATGGTGGTGGTAGTGTGTGTGTGTGTGTGTGTGTGTGTGTGTGTGTGTGTGTGTGTGTGTGTCTGTGCACGCGCGCACGCACATGTTTCCCTTATTTTGGTTTTGTTGGTGTAAAGTTATTTATTTCCTCTGTCTTCTTGGGTGTAGTTAATCTCCTGGGGTTGGAGTTTTCTTTCAAGTACTTTCTGTAGGGCTGGCTTCTTGAATAGATATTGGTTAAATTTACTTTATCATGGAACATTTTGCTTTCTCTGCCTATCGTGACTGAAAGTTTTGCTGGGTATAGTAGCTTTGGTTGGCATTTTTTGGTCTATTAGTATCTTCAGGACATCTGTCCAGGCCCTTCAGGCTTTTAGAGTCTCCATTAATAAGTCTCATATAATAGGTCTAGTCTAATAGGTTGGTCTTTATGTGTTACTTGGCCTTTTCCCCCTGTAGCTTTTAATAATTTTTTTGTTCTTTATGTATAGTGGTTTGTTTATTATTTTGCTAGCAGACTTTCTTTTCTGTTCCAACCTGTTTTTTTTTCTGAAAGCTTCTTGTGCTTCTTGATAAGCATCTCCCTCTGTAGGCTAGAAAGTTTTTCTTCTATGATATTGCTGAAAGTATTTTTTGAGTCTTTGAGCTGGGCTTCTCCTTCTTCTATTCCTAATAATCTTAAGTCTTTTATTTCTATTATTCATAGGGTTCCAGATTTCCTGGATGTTTTGTTTCAGAAATTTTTTAGATTTAACATTTTCTTTGACTGATAAATTTGTTTCTTCTTTCACATCTTCAATACTGAAGATTCTCCCTTCCATCTCTTCTCTCCTATTGCATGTGTGCTTCCTGTTTACTTACCTAGATTTTCCATTTACAGAATTCCCTCCTTTTGGTGTCGTTGTTATTTTGTGATTATTGTTTTGTTTGTTTTCTTCTATTTTTTTTTTTTTTTTTTTGGTTTTTCGAGACAGGGTTTCTCTGTGTAGCTTTGCGCCTTTCTTGGAGCTCACTTGGTAGACCAGGCTGGCCTCGAACTCACAGAGATCCGCCTGGCTCTGCCTCCCAAGTGCTGGGATTAAAGGCGTGCGCCACCACCGCCCGGCCTGTTTTCTTCTATTTTTATTTTCAGGTCTTGGAGAGTTTTATTTCCTCCAACTTCTTGGCTTTTTTTCTTGGTTTTCTTTTAGTAATTTATTCATTTCTTCCATTTTTTTGTTTGTCTTTTCCTTGATTTCTTTAAGGGATTTATTCATTTCTTCTTTAAGAGCATCTACCATCTTCATAAAGTTGGTTTTAAAGTCATTCTCTTGTGCTTCAGCTGTGTTGGAATATTCACAGCGTGCTGTCATAGTAGGATAACTAGGTTCTGATGGTGACATATTTTGTGGATTGTGTTCTTATATGAGTATCTAGATGTCTGCCTTTGGGTGATTATAGGTCTAGATGCTGATTTCTGAGTTTATCTTTGTTGTATGGATATTTTGTTTCTTGGTTTCTCTTTTTCTCTTTCATCTTCTGACTGGGGTTGCCTGTGGTTGAGTATTCAGCTTCCACCCTAATTTGGGGTTGGATTTTTAAAAAAAATTTTCAAGACAGGGTGTCTCTGTGTAACCTTGGCTGTCCTGGAACTCATTCTGTAAACCAGGCTAGTGTAGAACTCACAGACATCTGTCTGCCTCTGCCTCCCAAGTACTGGGATTAAAGGCTTGAGCCAACACCATCCAGTGGGGTTGGATTTCTGATGGCCTGGTGGACTCTGGTCAATCAAGGGGTTTCCACCCAAGTTTGGGCCTTGAGGTTTAAGGCCTGAGTGGCATCTGTTTCAGCAGGGCATCCTCTGCCTGAGCAAGGGTTCTTTGGTGGGTGTGGTTTCTGGTAGATCAGGAGCTCTTGGCAGGAGTTGGAAGCTGGGGTTCTGTGTGGTATCAGGGGTTCTGGTGGTCAGTGTGGCCTCTGGTAGAACAGAGGTTCTCACAGCAGGTGTGGCCTCTGGTAGAGCAGGGGCCAATTGTCAGAGTTGTTGGTGGGTGGTAATTTGGTGGAAGAGGGGCTAACTACCAGAGTTGTTGGCTAGTGCTCTGGTGTCCAAAGTATCCTCAGGTGGCACAGCAGCTTCCCTTGGAGTTGTGGGTAGGTACACGGTGATGGTGATGAGAGGAGTGGTTAGTAGTAGGCTGAGTGGGCACTGAGGAATGGGAGTAATCCACTGGCAAGGAACTTACCTGGGGTTCTAGGCCCCAGAATGGCCTCTGGTGGACAAGGTGGCTTCAGCTGGAGTTGTGGATAGGTCCAGAGTTCTGGCAGTGGGTAGGGCCTCTCAGGGTCATGGGCCTCTCAGGTACTTAATTTTGTGCAGTAAATCAAGCATTTCCTTTAGATATATGTTGAGTTTTTTTATTGATTGTCGGTGTTTTTAAATAGTACTGGTTAATATTAAATTTTTATCACACAGAGATATGAAAATCAATGCATATTTTTGTTATTTACATACAAAAAAATTGTGATAAAGAATCATTAAAGAGAAATCAAGCCCAATGATTATAAACAGAAAAACTGCTATTGAAAGCACTGCCTCTTCATATGTATAAATAATGTCATATATGTGTGTTTTGGGGTCTGTGTCTGTCTCTATCTCAAATGCACACACACACACACACACACACACACACACACACACACACACACACACACACTATTTTTATGTTTCCAAACAGTTGCACAAAAAAAATTTATCTTAAATTTATATGTTGAATTTGTCAGAATTAATGAGCCAGTTTTGAGATCTGATTACTAACAGCATTTCATACTTTACTGAGTTTTCCTAAATGTTTGCCTGAGGCCTATTTTTCTCCATAATCCATCCAGGAAAAAAAAAAACAACACATTATATTTGGTTATTAGGAATCATCATGCTCCTCTTTTTTTTTACTAAGGAACTTTTTATTCATTTTACATACCAACCAGAGATCCCACTCTTTTCCCTCCTCCCATCTTTCCAACCTTTGCCCCCAACCAACCCTTCATTCCCTCCTTTGACAAGGTATGACTTCCCATGAGGAGTCAGCAAAGCCTGGTACATTCAGTACATGCAGGACCAAGCCCCTCCACCTGCCTCAATGCTGTTTGAGGTGTCCTACCATAGATAGTGGGCTCCAAAAGGCCAACTCATGCACCAGGGATGAAGCACGATCCTACTGCCAGGGGGGGCCCTTAAGCAGATCAAGCTACACAACTGTCTTGCTTATGCAGAGGGCCTAGTCCAGTCCCCTGGAGGCTCCATAGCTATTGGCCTATGGAGTACTACTCATCAGTAAGACAATGACATCATGAGAGTTGCAGGCAAATGGATGGAACTAGAAAATATCATCTTGAGTATGGCAACCCAGACTCAGAAGGACAAACATGGTATGTACTTACTCACAAGTAGATACTAGATGTAAAGCAAAGGATAAGCAGACTACAACCCACAGCTCTAGTGAGCTAGCTAACAAGGAGGACCCCAACAGGGACCTGGGAAGGGGAAATCGATGAGATCTCCATGAGTAAACTAGGAATGGGGGGGGGCAATGGCGGGTAGGGGATGGGGGATGAGAACATAAAAGGGAACAGGATGATCTAGCTGGAACAAGGATGGAGTGGGAGAGAAATGAAAGAGATATCTTGATAAAGAAAGACATCATGGGAATAGGGAGAAACCAGAGGCTAGGGAAGTTCCTAGGAATCCACAAGGATGACCCCAGCTTAGACTACTAGCAATTGTGGAGAGGGTACCTGAACTGGCTTACCCCAGTAATCAGATCAGTGAATACCCTAACTATCATCATAAAGATGAATCCAGTAACTGATGGAAGCAGATGCAGAAATTCACAGGCAAGCACCAGGCTGAGTTCCAGGAGTCTAGTGGAAGAGAGAGAAGAGGGATTCTATGAACAAGGGGCATCAAGATCATGATGGGGAAACCTCCAGAAACATTATGCTCCTCTTACCTATGACTTTCTTTGAGTTTATTACTTTGTAAATTGTGATGTTTTTGCTTGGAATGTTACTCACATGCTAAATGTGTGATGTTTTCTCATGATTATCCTTGGAGTGCACACTACTAGAAGAAGCCCACAAATGCAAGGTGTCATCTTCATTTTATTGGACCAAGAGTATTTCCCACAAATTGAATGCTGATTTTGATTGCCTTACTGTATCAGTACTTACTAGGTTGCTGCACATCAACACCACACTACTTTGTCTTTCTCTAAATAAGAATGTGCAATGCACAGTTTAGGAGTGTAGTGTGTCTTCTCTTCTCTTCAATGCAGGTGTCAATGTAAAATATTTGGTATCCTACTTCTCTTCTGAATATGCAAGGAGCAGTATCAGAGTTGCCAGTCTGCACCCTCTGGGAGAGATCTTTCTGGAGAGGATTGCATAGTTGATGTGGAGTTGTTTTTTTCCTTTAATATTAAAGTCTCCTCTCACATCCAAACTTGTTGAATCAAACTTTTCTTATCATTTCACTAGATATATTTTTGTTTTCATAAAATTTCAATAGTTAAATAGTTATCATAATCTATATTCTAACTCTTCAGGTCACAATCTTCTAAATATTTGTATTTCATAGCCTACAAAATATGTCCTTTTAGACCCATGAAGACTGTTCCTTATCTCCTTGACTACCCCCCATAACTCAACTTTCTGCTGTTTCTTTCACTTTTGTGTGTGTGTGTGTGTGTGTTTGTAATTTGAATCATGTAAGCTATCTCGATTTCCTGCAGTATTCTATCACATGAACATTCATTTAGAGTTTATTAAAGTCTTTTGGTATTTAATCACATTTTAAATTAATGAATAACATTCTGTATTGTGTTAAACTGACTTTGTTAACGTACTACTTGATGGATTTTATGCTACCTTCCAAAACTTTGTTTATGAATAAAGATCCAACAAACATTCATTTGTAAGGTTTGGGTGAATATAAGTTGTCAAATTCATTTTTGTTAATATCTGAAAGGATAATTGCTGGTGTATGCGGCATGTAGTTTTTTAATAATGTGACAATTTTTCTTCTAAATTAACTGAACCATTTTTCATTACTATAAAACAGCTGGCATTTCTGTTTGCTAAATTATTTTTATCAATCTTTTGAGTATTATGTTTTTACCATTCTAATTTGTATAGTGGAACTGACTTTTAACTTTTATTTCTCTGATGGTAGGTAATATTGAATAATTTTTCCATAATCATGGGTAAGTATTCTGTAATAAGGTATCTTTTGGTAATTTTATTTGGTTAATCATTTTCATATGGTTGGGAATTATGAAATTTTGGGAATTTTTAAAGTATGTCTAATGTGTTTTTTTTTTCATTTTCACTATGTGCTTTTTCATATTAACTATCAAAAAATATCTTTGACTCTCCGCCATTGGTCCCTTTTCCTTCCCATGAACGCACCCTATGCTTACAGCACTTTTATGTGTAGATTCCACATTTGAGAGAAAACTTGTCTTTGAATCTGACTTCTATTGCTTAATATAATGATAGTCACTTTCATCAATGTTTCCTTTCTTTAATTAGACAAACAAAATCTCATAGTATGGAGGGACTATATTTTAATCATATATTTATCTAGGGCACCTAGACTAACTACATCACTCAGGTATTGCAAATTGTGTCACCATTACCATGAATGTCCAGGTATGTCTGGGTGTATCAACAGTGTACGTACAGATTTCTTAAAGTATGAAATGAAGAAAATTGTGTGGCTTATTGCTTTAATTTAGGAGAAACCTTAAAATGTGTTTCTGCAGAGTCTGGAATTTCCGTTACATCAAAAGTATGCAAAAGTACAGATGTGTGATCTGCCTGCCTCTGCCTCCCGAGTGCTGGGATTAAAGACGTGTGCCACCACCACCCGGCTTCCTGTGTTTTTCTTTAAGCTAAATATTTTTGTATGAGATTTATAGTTTGATTTCTATTCTTCATTATATATTAAGATGCAAGTATTTGTTTCAAAATTTAAATATTTATTACTACTTGCTTTATGACCTAAAATATGATCTACTTTATTGTAAATTCCATGAATGATCTGTAAATGTTGGGTGCCATATTCTGTAGATACCTACTAAATGCATGTTATCTATAGCACAGGTCAACTCTGAAATTAATTTAGCATTTTTATCTGGATGATTGATCTGTTGGTGAGACTAGACTTGATGTCATCCATTATTCTTGTACTTGCATCTATCTGTTCATTCTTGTAAATTAGTGTTATTTTACAAAATTTAGTATACCTGTGTTTGGTGTATGTGTGTGTGTGTGTGTGTGTGTGTGTGTGTGTGTGTGTGTGTGTGTGTGTACTTTTTGATCTTCTTTATTTGTTTTTTTATTTATTAATTTGAAGTAATCTTCTTTATCTCTTCTAATTTTCTTAGAAGTCTTTTTCATCAGGTTATGCAACTTTTGGGAATCTACTCCTCATACTAGATTAGCTTGCCCATTGTTAATACAAGGGCAGGAGCTTAATCTTACTCAACTTTATATGTCATGCTTTGTTTGATACTCATGGGAGGCCTACCCCTTTCTGAACAGAAACAGAGGAGTGGATTGGGGGAAGGAGAGAAATTATTTGAGGGGAGGGAATGGGAAGAGATGAGGGAGGGGAAATGGTGGTAGATATGTAAAGTAAATAAATAAATTTAATTACAATAATAAGAAGAGTACAAGCTTCTGTGACTATTTGCATTCAGATCATTTGGAATGTTGTTTTCCATCTTTTGTTTTCACTATGTGTGCCTTCATAAATACAATGAATGTACAATGAAGACACTCAATAGTTAATAAACTTGCTTTTTAATCCATTCAAGCAGTCACTTCTTTAGTTGAGGCTTTAAAACCACTTACATTTAGAAGTTTGCCTGCTCAATGAGTTAACAATTGTTGACACTTTTCTGTTTAACATTTGGTTATTGATCTCTAAGTCATATCCCAAAGGTCCTTGCTGTTATAGCAATTGTTATTTCTCTATTGATGCTTAAATTTTGTTATTCCTTGACATTATTACCTGACATTTGACTATATTTTGATTTTGGTCTGGTCTGACCATACTTTCAATTTAGTGTTTACTTGATTTATTCTGCTTTTAATTTTCAATATTTCCATTTGTTTCAAAATTCCTCTGTCTTTAACTAGGTTTTCATACAAATTACTGCATTTCTCATATCTATGGATCAATTTCTCATAAATTACTTTATTCATGTGTTTATTGGGATTATTTGAAGTCACTAATCATGTTTAATATATATCCTTAAATTATTTTTCTGGCATTTCAAACATTTCAATATTTTGATTACATTATTGAGGAGCTATGGATTTCAGAGGAGTCAGGTTACTTAGCTTCATATTTCTCATGCTTCCAAATAATAATTTATATATTTGATGGGATAAATATTTTTCCAGTTTTATTTATGGGTCTTCTGCTTGTTCCAACATCTTTTGCATAATCAATACAAAACCCTAATAAACTTATCTGGGGTCAGAGAACAGAACATACACTAGATTAGACATAGAGGCCAGACAATGGTGGCACACAAACCTTTAATCCTATAACTTGGGAGGCAGAGATCCATCTGGATCTCAGTGAGTTCAA